>NC_143021.1:17873750-18485833 GCF_055824585.1 Amblyomma mixtum | reverse complement strand
GCGTGTTCGCATACATTCCCCAACCTGGGTGCAGTCTCCGGGGACGGGTTACTACCCCGTGCACCTGCCAACGCAGTCGCGTAACGCCTTAGCCACTGCGATACCTCGGAGAGTGGTTACCTGTGGTTTGAGGGCCCCTTATATGCCTGTAAGGTGCAGCGATAAGCTCCTTTCAGTCTTTTACAGGTATGGCAGGCAGGCCTGGCACCAGGAGCCAAAAGGTTGGGGTGCATACATAGGGGCTCCAATGCACACCCCCCATTCTACGCTCGCAATCTTCATGCAATTGGTCTGCCTAGCAAATCAAAAGGCACCCGTGTCCTGTGCTTTACACTTTGCTAAAGCGATTAATTACATTATATAGTTTATTTCAGAGTTGCAGCATAAAAAATTATTTTACAGTTGCGGTGTTTTTATTATAATTACCAACATTTTCTTACTGTTACATTTGTGCTGTTTATACTTGTCATTTTATTGTTTTGTTACGGAAGGTTGTATTTCCGTAGTGGAGAGCTACGGAAGCCTTCCTTTGTTCGTGTATCTGCACAGTACACGGGCGTGTTCGCACCCATTCCCCAACCTGGGTGCAGTCTCCGGGGACGGGTTACTACCCCGTGCACCTGCCAGCGCAGTCGCGTAACGCCTTAGCCACTGCGCTACCTCGGAGAGTGGTTACCTGTGGTGTGAGGGCCCCTTGCATGCCTGTAAGGTGCAACGATAAGCTTCTTTCGGTCTTTTACAGGTATGGCAGGCAGGCGTGGCATCAGAAGCCAAAGGGTTGGGGTGCGTACATAGGGACTCCAATGCACACCCCCGATTCCACGCTCGCAATCTTCATGCGATTGGTCTGCCTAGCAAACGAAAAAGCACCCGCTTCCTGTACTTTACACTTTGCTAAAGCGATTAATTACATTTGTAACGGCCTTTATTGACAGTTGTGAAGGCCAGTTAGAGCGAGCAAGCACAGGTCCGGACCCGGAACAGTTCACGCTCTCGTCTCGCGCCGCGCGTCGGCTCTGCTGCTTCAGCTGCCGATCGTCGTCTTCTCGTCTCGCGCCTCGCCTCGGTTCTGCTGCTCTGACTGCTGATGATCTTCCTCTTTACATTTGGCCCCGGGGGAAAAAGAGCCATCCTGGCGATTTAGGGGCTCAACACGACGCAGGGGTCGTAGTGCGGCTTCAAACGCGAAACGTGGACGGTTTCGCGCCCACGTCGTCGGAGATCGGGTGATGGCGTCACGGGCTCAACTACGTAAGTGACGGGAGAAGTGCGCTCAAGGACGCGGTAAGGTCCCTGGTAGTTCGGCAGCAACTTGCTAGAGAGACCTGGTGCAGCAGAAGGCACACGGAGCCAAACAAGGGATTGCTGCTGAAAAGTGTCGGTGCCATGGGAGTGGTCCAAGCGGTATTTCTGGCGCCCTTGGTCGTCGGACGTGAATGACCGGGCGAGCTGGCGGCACTCTTCAGCGTGTCTGGAGGCTTCAGATACGGTTGTGGTTTCTGACGAATCGGGATAATAAGGAAGAATAGTGTCGAGTGGCGAGGACGGTTCACGGCCGTACAGAAGGAAGAATGGTGAGAAACCAGTAGTGCTCTGCGTAGCGGTGTTTTAGGCATACGTGACGAAGGGGAGGACGACGTCCCAGTTAGTATGGTCGGTCGCCACGTACATTGACAACATGTCACCTAATGTTCGATTGAAACGTTCAGTCAAGCCGTTCGTCTTGTCATGATAGGCAGTAGTGGTGCGGCGAGTAATGTTGCATTGCTGCAGGAGAGATGAAACGACGTCTGACAGAAACACCCGCCCACGGTCACTCAACAGTTCACGCGGTGCTCCGTGCCGAAGTTTGAAATGGTGCAAGAGCAAGGTGGCAACATCCCGCGCTGTAGCAGCTGGGAGGGCGGCTGTTTCAGCGTACCGTGTCAGGTGGTCAACAGCGACGATAACCCAGCGGTTTCCTGCAGCAGTGTACGGAAGGGGTCCATACAGGTCAATGCCAACTCGGTCAAATGGCCTGGATGGGCAAGGCAAAGGCTGCAGAGGGCCGGTCGAATGATGATGACCGAGCTTGCGGCGCTGGCAATCGGGGCAGGAACGGACGAATTTTCGAACGTAGTTGTACATGCCGCGCCAGTAATAGCGGAGGCGAAGCCGGTTCCAGGTCTTGAAAGCACCGCCGTGACCAGCTTGCGGGTCGCTATGAAAGGCTGCGCATATTTCTGAGCGTAAATGTCCAGGGATCACTAGGAGCCATTTGCGGCCATCAGGGAGATAATTTCGGCGGTACAAAATCCCATCATGAATAGTGAAGTGGGCAGCCTGACGGCGGATTGCACGCGGTACCGACACGACAAAACGGTCTGAAAGATAACGTACAAGAGAAGTGATCCACGGGTCCTTGGACTGCTCGTTGGGCATATCGTCCAATGACAAGGGGGCACAGTCGATGGCGGGAGGAGAGGCACATTCATTGGCTAGAGGTGAACGAGACAAAGCGTCGGCGTCGTTATGCTTCCTGCCAGAGCGATAGATCACACGAATATCGTACTCCTGAAGGCGAATATCGGGCGAGGCGGCCATTTGGGTCTTTTAGGGAGGACAGCCAACATAGGGAATGATGGTCCGTGACGACCGCGAAAGGCCGGCCGTATACGTAAGGTCCAAATTTCCCGATTGCCCAAACGATTGCCAAGCACTCTTTTTCAGTGACGGAGTAGTTTTGCTCTGACTTCGTCAGGGTGCGGCTCGCGTATGCAACAACATACTCCGCACACCCCGGTTTCCGTTGAGCAAGAACAGCACCGATACCAACGCCACTGGCATCTGTGTGGATTTCAGTTGGAGAATCAGGGTCAAAGTGTTATATCATATAACATAGGGTCATATAGTTTATTTCAGAGTTGCAGTATAAAAAAAATTATTTTACAGTTGCGGTGTTAGTTTTTATTATAATTACGAACATTTTCTTACTGTTATATTTGTGTTGTTTCTCCTTGTCATTTTATTGTTTTGTTACGGAAGGTTGTATTTCCGTAGTGCAGAGCTACGGAAGCCTTTCTTTGTACGTGTACCTGTACAGTACACGGGCGTTTTCGCACCCATTCTCCAAACTGGGTGCAGTCTCCGAGGCCGGGTTACTACCCCGTGCACCTGCCAACGCAGTCGCGTAACGCCTTAGCCACTGCGCTACCTCGGAGAGTGGTTACCTGTGGTTTGAGGGCCCCTTATATGCCTGTAAGGTGCAGCGATAAGCTCCTTTCGGTCTTTTACAGGTATGGCAGGCAGGCCTGGCACCAGGAGCCAAAAGGTTGGGGTGCGTACATAGGGGCTCCAATGCACACCCCCCATTCCACGCTCGCAATCTTCATTGAATTGGTCTCCCTAGCAAATCAAAAGGCACCCGTGTCCTGTGCTTTACACTTTGCTAAAGCGATTAATTACATTATATAGTTTATTTCAGAGTTGCAGCATAAAAAAATATTTTACAGTTGCGGTGTTTTTATTATAATTACGAACATTTTCTTACTGTTATATTTGTGTTGTTTCTACTTGTCATTTTATTCTTTTGTTACGGAAGGTTGTATTTCCGTAGTGGAGAGCTACGGAAGCCTTCCTTTGTACGTGTACCTGTACAGTACACGGGCGTTTTCGCACCCATTCTCCAACTTGGGTACAGTCTCCGAGGCCGGGTTACTACCCCGTGCACCTGCCAACGCAGTCGCGTAACGCCTTAGCCACTGCGCTACCTCGGAGAGTGGTTACCTGTGGTTTGAGGGCCCCTTATATGCCTGTAAGGTGCAGCGATAAGCTCCTTTCGGTCTTTTACAGGTATGGTAGGCAGGCCTGGCACCAGGAGCCAAAAGGTTGGGGTGCGTACATAGGGGCTCCAATGCACACCCCCGATTCCACGCTCGCAATCTTCATGCGATTGGTCTGCCTAGCAAACGAAAAAGCACCCGCTTCCTGTACTTTACACTTTGCTAAAGCGATTAATTACATTTGTAACGGCCTTTATTGACAGTTGTGAAGGCCAGTTAGAGCGAGCAAGCACAGGTCCGGACCCGGAACAGTTCACGCTCTCGTCTCGCGCCGCGCGTCGGCTCTGCTGCTTCAGCTGCCGATCGTCGTCTTCTCGTCTCGCGCCTCGCCTCGGTTCTGCTGCTCTGACTGCTGATGATCTTCCTCTTTACATTTGGCCCCGGGGGAAAAAGAGCCATCCTGGCGATTTGGGGGGTCAACACGACGCAGGGGTCGTAGTGCGGCTTCAAACGCGAAACGTGGACGGTTTCGCGCCCACGTCGTCGGAGATCGGGTGATGGCGTCACGGGCTCAACTACGTAAGTGACGGGAGAAGTGCGCTCAAGGACGCGGTAGGGTCCCTGGTAGTTCGGCAGCAACTTGCTAGAGAGACCTGGTGCAGCAGAAGGCACACGGAGCCAAACAAGGGATTGCTGCTGAAAAGTGTCGGTGCCATGGGAGTGGTCCAAGCGGTATTTCTGGCGCCCTTGGTCGTCGGACGTGAATGACCGGGCGAGCTGGCGGCACTCTTCAGCGTGTCTGGAGGCTTCAGATACGGTTGTGGTTTCTGACGAATCGGGATGATAAGGAAGAATAGTGTCGAGCGGCGAGGACGGTTCACGGCCGTACAGAAGGAAGAATGGTGAGAAACCAGTAGTGCTCTGCGTAGCGGTGTTTTAGGCATACGTGACGAAGGGGAGGACGACGTCCCAGTTAGTATGGTCGGCCGCCACGTACATTGACAACATGTCACCTAATGTTCGATTGAAACGTTCAGTCAAGCCGTTCGTCTGGGGATGATAGGCAGTAGTGGTGCGGCGAGTAATGTTGCATTGCTGCAGGAGAGATGAAACGACGTCTGACAGAAACACCCGCCCACGGTCGCTCAACAGTTCACGCGGTGCTCCGTGCCGAAGTATGAAATGGTGCAAGAGCAAGGTGGCAACATCCCGCGCTGTAGCAGCTGGGAGGGCGGCTGTTTCAGCGTACCGTGTCAGGTGGTCAACAGCGACGATAACCCAGCGGTTTCCTGCAGCAGTGTACGGAAGGGGTCCATACAGGTCAATGCCAACTCGGTCAAATGGCCTGGATGGGCAAGGCAAAGGCTGCAGAGGGCCGGTCGAATGATCATGACCGAGCTTGTGGCGCTGGCAATCGGGGCAGGAACGGACGAATTTTCGAACGTAGTTGTACATGCCGCGCAAGTAATAGCAGAGGCGAAGCTTGCGGGCTGGAAGAAATGCCTCGAATTTCGGACATTTTCCTGTTCTGCAAAGGTACATCGGAGCAACATCGGGCTAGGCTGGAGCGGCACCGGCGTCATGTTAAATCACTGCTTGCTCTTCATGCAGGTTCTTGCTGCGTGCAATGAGCCGGTGACATTTCAAGAATTCCACATTGGCAATCCATCACTAATCTTCAAGCTTCATCAAGTACAAGTTGTGTCGCTCGACGGCAGTGATAGCTTGCGGGCTGGAAGAAATGCCTCGAATTTCGGACATTTTCCTGTTCTGCAAAGGTACATCGGAGCAACATCGTCATCACCCGAGCCGTCCGGCACCGCCCCTCAAGCTTTTTTCATCAGTGGGCAAGGGACCAACCAAAGAATGCAGACGCGGCTAACCGGGGTCGTCTTTTTTGCGCAGGTTCTTGCTGCGTGCAATGAGCCGGTGACATTTCAAGAATTCCACATTGGCAATCCATCACTAATCTTCAAGCTTCATCAAGTACAAGTTGTGTCGCTCGACGGCAGTGATAGCTTGCGGGCTGGAAGAAATGCCTCGAATTTCAGACATTTTCCTGTTCTGCAAAGGTACATCGGAGCAACATCGTCATCACCCGAGCCGTCCGGCACCGCCCCTCAAGCTTTTTTCATCAGTGGGCAAGAGACCAACCAAAGAATGCAGACGCGGCTAACCTGGGTCGTCTTTTTTGCGCAGGTTAGTAGAAAATCAAGCAGTCACGACTTTAAAAGCGATTCCTTGTGTCTGGTTGTAGTCCCTTGCCCAAGGGTGTTGTGTGAATGTGTCGCGAGTTGTTTTGAATCTTTGTGCTTTCTTGTTCTTCTGTTATGTGGGTATGTAGAAATGAACCCAGGCCCTGGCCCTGCGGTTTCTGAACAGCTGGCAGCTATTCTTGCCAATCAACAGGAGGCGTCAAATGAGCTTAAGACTATACGGGAAAGCTTGGAAAGTCATGTTGCTGAAACTAACAGAAGGCTCGCTTCTATTGAGCAGAAGCTGCTGTCGTTTTCAGAGACCGTAGAAAGGGTGGAAGAATGTGAGCGTCGGGTTTCGAAGTTCAATGAGCAGACTGAATTTCTACTAAAAAAAATCGATGATCTTGAGAACAGAAATCGGCGCAATAACTTAATCGTTTACGGAATCGCTGAATCTGCATCCGAAACTGTGGTATCGCTCAGGGATGTTGTTTTGACAGAAATATTTGAAACGAAACTGGGAATAAAAGTAAACAGTCTTGAGCGCATACACAGATTGGGAAGAAGGGGGCCAGACAAAACGCGCCCAGTGATAATGCGGTTTTTTGATTTCAATGAAAAAATGGAGCTCCTGAGAAATGCAAAGAAACTAAAGGGCACTGATTATTCGTTGTCGGAGGATTATTCATTCAGAATCCAAAAAATAAGAAAGCAGCTATGGTCGTCCGTTAAAGACAGTCTCACGCCTGAAGATAAAGCGTATCTGAAGTACGATAAGCTAGTTCTCAACAAGGTGACGTACGTGTGGGATGAGGAAAAAAACGAAAGACGGGAGCTTGTGAGGCCCGGTGCAGATTCAGACGACCGCATTGCGCAAGATAACGAAAATCAGGCTTTGCATCAAAATAATCGAGTGAGAACCCGGCGAATGGCTGCAAACGGTGCACCCAAATGACCAGGAAATAACACTTGTCAACTAAGGTTACTTTCTTTAAATGTGCAGAGTATTGTGAATAAAAGTGTCGGATTTGAAGCGCTGCTCTATGACCTTGACCCGCATGTCACGCTGCTGACGGAGACCTGGTTGCACGCCGGTGTGCTCGATAATGAAATCATCCCCCCATCGTATAAGATATTTAGATGTGACAGACAATCCCGAGGGGGTGGAGTTGCTAATGTAGTTAAGGAAAACATTAATGTGACAATTTTACCAGCTATTCCTAAACACGAAAGCATCATTTGTAAAATTGATTTTTACGGTAACTCTATAGCTCTCGGTGTTGTATACCGCCCTACTGAAAAAAGTTTTATGAGGCAATAAACTCATACAGTTTATCATATCATAGAATATCATACGAATTGCATAGATTGTATGATATTCTATGATATCTCTATGATGACTGTATGATTTCACAGAAATGAATGATATTTGAATAATAATTTTATGTGATTTGTATGATAAGTCTATGACATTTGTATGATAAACTGTATGAGTTTATTGCCTCATAAAACTTTTTTCAGTAGGGCGCCCTCCTACGGCAGATCTTGCATTTCTCGAGCAACTCTACGATTATGTACAGCGTTTCCGGGGTGAGCACGTAAAGTTTTTCTTAGCTGGGGATTTCAATTTGCCGAACATCGATTGGTCAACCATGAATACGATGGGCATGAATGTTAGGCACTCAGAGATTCTTTTGAACACTGCATTTTCATGTGGTCTAGCTCAAATTGTTACTGACCCTACCAGAATAACTGCAACCACTAGGCATATTCTTGATTTATTGTTTATAAATTCCGCTGTCAAATGTGACACTGTTGATGTCATGAACGGGCTCTCTGATCACAATTTAGTATTTGGCACCTTTTCCTTTGAAAAGTTTTGTAGCAAAAGCAAGCCTGTGATTGTTGTGAAAGATTTCAACAGGGCAGACGATGAGAGCATCCTGGACTGTTTAGAAATGAATTTGGACGGTTTTAATGTTGACGTAGATGTGAACGTTTTGTGGTGTAAATTCAAGCAAATTTGTCTTCATTGTATTGCCATGTTTGTTCCTGACAGGATTAAGAAAAAGAAACAAAACCCCTGGGTTACGAGACAGATCATACACATGAAAAGAAAGCTTAAGAGAATGAGACGATCAGGTCGGTCTCGAGACCCTGCTATTAACTCTCTAAGCGCAGCGCTGAAAACTGAAGTCAAAAAGGCTAAGGACACTTTCTTCACTACAACTTTAGGCAATTTCATGAAAGAAGCACCAGGGAAATTTTGGAGGTATATAGGTGGCACCAAATCCAATAGTATTTCGTTGATGGTTGACGGCTGCCCAGTCTCCGAGGCAAAACCAGTTGCCGATGAATTTAACAGGTACTTTCAATCCGTATACGCCCAGAAGGATAGTCATCTTGTTACAGAGCCTGCTGGGTATTTTTCTTCTATGCCTGATGTCATTGTGAGTCGGGAAGGTATTTTAAACTTGCTCCTTAACCTTGACGCTAAAAAATCGGGCGGCCCCGATAACATTCCTACAGTTTTCCTGCACCGTTACGCGGAATGGATTTCACATTACTTGTTCCTCATTTTTAACGCGGCACTAGCACAGTGTTCTCTTCCGGCAGACTGGAGGGGTGCTCGTATCATTCCCTTATTCAAGTCAACAAATCGCCTGAGTGTATCCAATTACCGTCCTATTTCCTTGACCTCAACTAGTTGCAAAATATTGGAAGATATAATCTGCCGACACTTCACCGTATTTCTTGAAGAAAACAAACTGTTATCAGACGCACAGCACGGGTTTCGGCCTGGTTTGTCGACTGTAACGCAGCTCCTTAGTGCATGCCATGATTTTTCACTCGCGATTAATAACAAAGAACAGATTGATGCTATATTTTTAGACTATGCGAAAGCATTTGATAAAGTGCCACATAATAAATTATTACAGAAACTTTACGACATGGGAATAAATAGCAGACTTATCGAGTTCATTAGGGCTTACCTAGAAAACAGGTATCAGTACGTCCAAGTTGACAAGTACTGCTCGGAGGCACTGCAGGTGACATCAGGGGTGCCACAAGGCTCGGTTCTGGGACCGATTTTATTCCTTATTTATGTTAATGACATCGTAAAAGTCATACACAGTGATGTTAAGATAAAGCTTTTCGCAGATGACTGCGTTCTTTACACCTCTGTTAAATGTGCAACTGACCAAGTTAAACTTAACAAAGCCCTTGCTGACGTTTCAGGTTGGTGCGCAAATTGGAACATGTTTTTGAATGCTGATAAGTGCTTAGTCCTCCGCATATCCAGGAACAAAACCGTTTTACAACATTCTTATTCTGTAAATGGCACTGCACTTAAGGAATCGCCGTCTGTTAAATACCTCGGAGTTACTATTACACACAATCTGAGTTGGGATCTTCATATTAATACAGTCTGCACCAAAGCCTTTAAATCTCTCTGGTTTATTAGACGCAAGCTTTCCAAAGCCCCCATGCACGTGAAACTAGCAGCCTCTAAAGCGTTGGTCCGGCCATGTCTAGAGTATGCCTCGTGTCTGTGGGACCCTTATACAAAGAAAAATATTTTTAAATTAGAAAGGGTTCAAAGAACCGCGGCCAGATTCATTTGCAATAAATATAAACGAACTGACAGCGTGACAGAAATGATTGATTATCTTGGTCTCGAGACACTACGAGCGAGGCGTTCCGAATGCAGATTAAAATACTTGTATTTAATATATAACAATATAATAGACATCAACAATCATAATTTCATTACCCCTCATACACTACGCACAAGCTCGCGTTTTGATAACGGGAAAATGATTCATGAATATAGCCCCCTAAACGATACCTTTAAGTATTCATTTTTTCCGAGAACCATACACGCTTGGAATAAATTACCAAGGAATATTGTCGACAGTCCCAGTGCACAAGAGTTCGTTAAAAACCGGAAAATGCGGGGGTGAAGTTGTACTTGTATTGTTTCTTGTATTCTTGTATTCGTGTATTCTTGTATTCGTGTATTCGTGTATTCTTGTATTCTTGTATTCTTGTATTCTTGTATTCTTGTATTTTTGTATTCTTGATTCTTGTATTTGTTTTTTCTTGTGTCCACTCCTGCTTGGAGTCAGCCGACTCTGCAGTATTCGCAAATAAATAAATAAAAAAAAGCCGGTTGTAGGTCTTGAAAGCACCGCCGTGACCAGCTTGCGGGTCGCTATGAAAGGCTGCGCATATTTCTGAGCGTAAATGTCCAGGGATCACTAGGAGCCATTTGCGGCCATCAGGGAGATAATTTCGGCGGTACAAAATCCCATCATGAATAGTGAAGTAGGCAGCCTGACGGCGGATTGCACGCGGTACCGACACGACAGAACGGTCTGAAAGATAACGGACAAGAGAAGTGATCCACGGGTCCTTGGACTGCTCGTTGGGCATATCGTCCAATGACAAGGGGGCACAGTCGATGGCGCGAGGAGAGGCACATTCATTGGCTAGAGGTGAACGAGACAAAGCGTCGGCGTCGTTATGCTTCCTGCCAGAGCGATAGATCACACGAATATCGTACTCCTGAAGGCGTAAGGCCCATCGGGCGAGGCGGCCATTTGGGTCTTTTAGGGAGGACAGCCAACATAGGGAATGATGGTCCGTGACGACCGCGAAAGGCCGGCCGTATACGTAAGGTCGAAATTTCCCGATTGCCCAAACGATTGCCAAGCACTCTTTTTCAGTGACGGAGTAGTTTTGCTCTGACTTCGTCAGGGTGCGGCTCGCGTATGCAACAACATACTCCGCACACCCCGGTTTCCGTTGAGCAAGAACAGCACCGATACCAACGCCACTGGCATCTGTGTGGATTTCAGTAGGAGAATCAGGGTCAAAGTGTTATATCATATAACATAGGGTCATATAGTTTATTTCAGAGTTGCAGTATAAAAAAATTATTTTACAGTTGCGGTGTTAGTTTTTATTATAATTACGAACATTTTCTTACTGTTATATTTGTGTTGTTTCTACTTGTCATTTTATTGTTTTGTTACGGAAGGTTGTATTTCCGTAGTGGAGAGCTACGGAAGCCTTCCTTTGTACGTGTACCTGTACAGTACACGGGCGTTTTCGCACCCATTCTCCAACCTGGGTGCAGTCTCCGAGGCCGGGTTACTACCCCGTGCACCTGCCAACGCAGTCGCGTAACGCCTTAGCCACTGCGTTACCTCGTAGAGTGGTTACCTGTGGTTTGAGGGCCCCTTATATGCCTGTAAGGTGCAGCGATAAGCTCCTTTCAGTCTTTTACAGGTATGGCAGGCAGGCCTGGCACCAGGAGCCAAAAGGTTGGGGTGCATACATAGGGGCTCCAATGCACACCCCCCATTCCACGCTCGCAATCTTCATGCAATTGGTCTGCCTAGCAAATCAAAAGGCACCCGTGTCCTGTGCTTTACACTTTGCTAAAGCGATTAATTACATTATATAGTTTATTTCAGAGTTGCAGCATAAAAAAATTATTTTACAGTTGCGGTGTTTTTATTATAATTACGAACATTTTCTTACTGTTATATTTGTGTTGTTTCTACTTGTCATTTTATTGTTTTGTTACGGAAGGTTGTATTTCCGTAGTGGAGAGCTACGGAAGCCTTCCTTTGTACGTGTACCTGTACAGTACACGGGCGTTTTCGCACCCATTCTCCAACCTGGGTGCAGTCTCCGAGGCCGGGTTACTACCCCGTGCACCTGCCAACGCAGTCGCGTAACGCCTTAGCCACTGCGCTACCTCGGAGAGTGGTTACCTGTGGTTTGAGGGCCCCTTATATGCCTGTAAGGTGCAGCGATAAGCTCCTTTCAGTCTTTTACAGGTATGGCAGGCAGGCCTGGCACCAGGAGCCAAAAGGTTGGGGTGCATACATAGGGGCTCCAATGCACACCCCCCATTCCACGCTCGCAATCTTCATGCAATTGGTCTGCCTAGCAAATCAAAAGGCACCCGTGTCCTGTGCTTTACACTTTGCTAAAGCGATTAATTACATTATATAGTTTATTTCAGAGTTGTAGCTTAAAAAGTATTTTACAGTTGCGGTGTTTTTATTATAATTACCAACATTTTCTTACTGTTACATTTGTGCTGTTTATACTTGTCATTTTATTGTTTTGTTACGGAAGGTTGTATTTCCGTAGTGGAGAGCTACGGAAGCCTTCCTTTGTTCGTGTATCTGCACAGTACACGGGCGTGTTCGCACCCATTCCCCAACCTGGGTGCAGTCTCCGGGGACGGGTTACTACCCCGTGCACCTGCCAGCGCAGTCGCGTAACGCCTTAGCCACTGCGCTACCTCGGAGAGTGGTTACCTGTGGTGTGAGGGCCCCTTGCATGCCTGTAAGGTGCAACGATAAGCTTCTTTCGGTCTTTTACAGGTATGGCAGGCAGGCGTGGCATCAGAAGCCAAAGGGTTGGGGTGCGTACATAGGGACTCCAATGCACACCTCCCCTACTCCACGCTCGCAGTCTTCACAATTGGTCTTCCTAGCAAATCAAAAGGAACCCGTGTCCTGTACTTTACACTTTGCTAAAGCGATTAAATACATTAGATAGTTTATTTCACAGTTGCAGTATAAAAAAAATTTTATTTTACATTATATATATTATTTTACAGTTGCGGTGTTGGTTTTTATTATAAATAGCAACATTTTCTTACAGTTACATTTGTGTTGTTTCTACTCGTCATTTTATTGTTTTGTTGCGGAAGGTTGTATTTCCGTAGTGGGGAGCTACAGGAGCCTTCCTTTGTACGTGTACCTGTACAGTAGACGGGCGTTTTCGCACCAATGCTCCAACCTGGGTCAGTCTCCGAGGCCGGGTTACTACCCCGTGCACCTGCCAACACAGTCCTGCCAGTCCTGCCAACGTAACGCCTTAGCCACTGCGCTACCTCGGAGAGTGGTTACCTGTGGTGTGAGGGCCGCTTATATGCCTGTAAGGTGCAGCGATAAGCTCCTTTGGGTCTTTTACAGGCATGGCAGGCAGGCGTGGCACCAGAAGCCAAAGGGTTGGGGTGCATACATAGGGGCTCCAATGCACACCCCCACCACTCCACTCTCGCAATCTTCATGCATTTGGTCTGCCTAGGAAATAAAAGGCACCCGTGCCTTGTACTTAACTCTTTGCTAAAGAGATTAACTACATTAGATTATTTCACAGCGGCAGTATAAAAATTATTTTACATTATATATTTTATTTTGCAGTTGCGGTGTTAGTTTTTATTATAATCAGCAACATTATCTTACAGTTACATATGTGTTGTTTCTACTTGTCATTTTATTGTTTTGTTACGGAAGGTTGTATTTCCGTAGTGGAGAGCTACGGAAGCTTTCCCTTTTGCGTGTACCTGTACAGTGCACGGGCGTTTTCGCACCCATTCTCCAACATGGGTGCAGTCTCCGAGGCCGGGTTACTACCCCGTGCACCTGCCAACGCAGTCGCGTAACGCCTTAGCCACTGCGCTACCTCGGAGAGTGGTTACCTGTGTTGTGAGAGCCCCTCATATGCCTGTAAGGTGCAGCGACAAGCACCTTTCGATCTTTTACAGGTATGGCAGGCAGGCGTGGCACCAGAAGCCAAAGGGTTGGGGTGCGTACATAGGGGTTCCAATGCACACCCCCCAACTCCACGCTCGCAATCTTCATGCGATTGGTCTGCCTAGCAAACGAAAAGGCACCCGCTTCCAGTATTTTACACTTTGCTGAAGCGATTAATTACATTATATAGTTTATTTCAGAGTTGCAGTATAAAAAAAAATTATTTTACAGTTGGGGTGTTAGTTTTTATTATAATTACCAACATTTTCTTACTGTTACATTTGTGTTGTTTCTACTTGTCATTTTATTGTTTTGTTACGGAAGGTTGTATTTCCGTAGTGGAGAGCTACGGAAGCCTTCCTTTGTACGTGTACCTGTACAGTACACGGGCGTTTTCGCACCCATTCTCCAACCTGGGTGCAGTCTCCGAGGCCAGGTTACTACCCCGTGCACCTGCCAACGCAGTCGCGTAACGCCTTAGCCACTGCGCTACCTCGGAGAGTGGTTACCTGTGGTGTGAGGGCCCCTCATATGCCTGTAAGGTGCAGCGATAAGCTCCTTTCGGTCTTTTACAGGTATGGCAGGCAGGCGTGGCACCAGAAGCCAAAGGGTTGGGGTGCGTACATAGGGGCTCCAATGCACACCCCCCAACTCCACGCTCGCAATCTTCATGCGATTGGTCTGCCTAGCAAACGAAAAGGCACCCGCTTCCTGTACTTTACACTTTGCTGAAGCGATTAATTACATTATATAGTTTATTTCAGAGTTGCAGTATAAAAAAATTATTTTACAGTTGGGGTGTTAGTTTTTATTATAATTACCAACATTTTCTTACTGTTACATTTGTGTTGTTTCTACTCGTCTTTTTATTGTTTTGTTAGGGAAGGTTGTATTTCCGTAGTGGGGACCTACGGAAGCCTTCCTTTGTACGTGTACCTGTACAGTACACGGGCGTTTTCACACCCGCTCTCCAACCTGGGTGCAGTCTCCGAGGCCGGGTTACTACCCCGTGCACCTGCCAACACAGTCCTGCCAGTCCTGCCAACGTTACGCCTTAGCCACTGCGCTACCTCGGAGAGTGATTACCTGTGTTGTGAGGGCCCCTCATATGCCTGTAAGGTGCAGCGACAAGCTCCTTTCGGTCTTTTACAGGTATGGCAGGCAGGCGTGGCACCAGAAGCCAAAAGGTTGGGGTGCGTACATAGGGGCTCCAATGCACACCCCCCAACTCCACGCTCGCAATCTTCATGCGATTGGTCTGCCTAGCAAACGAAAAGGCACCCGCTTCCTGTACTTTACACTTTGCTGAAGCGATTAATTACATTATATTGTTTATTTCAGAGTTGCAGTATAAAAAAAATTATTTTACAGTTGGGGTTTTAGTTTTTATTATAATTACCAACATTTTCTTACTGTTACATTTGTGTTGTTTCTACTTGTCATTTTATTGTTTTGTTACGGAAGGTTGTATTTCCGTAGTGGAGAGCTACGGAAGCTTTCCCTATTACGTGTACCTGTACAGTGCACGGGCGTTTTCGCACCCATTCTCCAACCTGGGTGCAGTCTCCGAGGCCGGGTTACTACCCCGTGCACCTGCCAACGCAGTCGCGTAACGCCTTAGCCACTGCGCTACCTCGGAGAGTGGTTACCTGTGTTGTGAGAGCCCCTCATATGCCTGTAAGGTGCAGCGACAAGCACCTTTCGGTCTTTTACAGGTATGGCAGGCAGGCGTGGCACCAGAAGCCAAAGGGTTGGGGTGCGTACATAGGGGTTCCAATGCACACCCCCCAACTCCACGCTCGCAATCTTCATGCGATTGGTCAGCCTAGCAAATCAAAAGGCACCCGTGTGCTGTGCTTTACACTTTGCTAAAGCGATTAATTACATTATATAGTTTATTTCAGAGTTGCAGCATAAAAAATTATTTTACAGTTGCGGTGTTTTTATTATAATTACCAACATTTTCTTACTGTTACATTTGTGCTGTTTATACTTGTCATTTTATTGTTTTGTTACGGAAGGTTGTATTTCCGTAGTGGAGAGCTACGGAAGCCTTCCTTTGTTCGTGTATCTGCACAGTACACGGGCGTGTTCGCACCCATTCCCCAACCTGGGTGCAGTCTCCGGGGACGGGTTACTACCCCGTGCACCTGCCAGCGCAGTCGCGTAACGCCTTAGCCACTGCGCTACCTCGGAGAGTGCTTACCTGTGTTGTGAGGGCCCCTCATATGCCTGTAAGGTGCAGCGACAAGCTTCTTTCGGTCTTTTACAGGTATGGCAGGCAGGCGTGGCATCAGAAGGCAAAGGGTTGGGGTGCGTACATAGGGACTCCAATGCACACCCCCCAACTCCACGCTCGCAATCTTCATGCGATTGGTCTGCCTAGCAAACGAAAAGGCACCCGCTTCCTGTACTTTACACTTTGCTGAAGCGATTAATTACATTATATAGTTTATTTCAGAGTTGCAGTATAAAAAAAATTATTTTACAGTTGGGGTTTTAGTTTTTATTATAATTACCAACATTTTCTTACTGTTACATTTGTGTTGTTTCTACTTGTCATTTTATTGTTTTGTTACGGAAGGTTGTATTTCCGTAGTGGAGAGCTACGGAAGCCTTGCTTTGTTCGTGTACCTGTACAGTACACGGGCGTTTTCACACCTATTCCCCAACCTGGGTGAAGTCTCCGAGGCCGGGTTACTACCCCGTGCATCTGCCAGCGCAGTCGCGTAACGCCTTAGCCACTGCGCTACCTCGGAGAGTGGTTACCTGTGGTGTGAGGGCTCCTTGTATGCCTGTAAGGTGCAGTGATAAGCTCCTTTCGGTCTTTTACAGGTATGGCAGGCAGGCGTAAAACCAGAAGCCAAAGGGTTCGAGGGCGTACATAGGGGCTCCAATGCACACCCCCCCACTCCACGCTCGCAGTCTTCATGCAATTGGTCTGCCTAGCAAATCAAAAGGCACCCGTGTCCTGTAATTTACACTTTGCTAAAGCGATTAATTACATTAGATCGTTTATTTCACAGTTGCAGTATAAAAAATTTTTATTTCACATTATATATATTATTTTAGAGTTCCGGTGTTAGTTTTTATTACAATTAGCAACATTTTCCTACAGTTACATTTGTGTTGTTTCTACTCGTCATTTTATTGTTTTGTTACGGAAGGTTGTATTTCCGTAGTGGGGACCTACGGAAGCCTTCCTTTGTACGTGTACCTGTACAGCACACGGGCGTTTTCACACCCGCTCTCCAACCTGGGTGCAGTCTCCGAGGCCGGGTTACTACCCCGTGCACCTGCCAACACAGTCCTGCCAGTCCTGCCAACGTAACGCCTTAGCCACTGCGCTACCTCGGAGAGTGGTTACCTCTGTTGTGAGGGCCCCTCATATGCCTGTAAGGTGCAGCGACAAGCTCCTTTCGGTCTTTTACAGGTATGGCAGGCAGGTGTGGCACCAGAAGCCAAAAGGTTGGGGTGCGTACATAGGGGCTCCAATGCACACCCCCCCACTCCACGCTCGGAATCTTCATGCAATTGTTCTGCCTAGCAAATCAAAACGCACCCGTGTCCTGTGCTTTACACTTTGCTAAAGCGATTAATTACATTATATAGTTTATTTCAGAGTTGCAGCATAAAAAAATTATTTTACAGTTGCCTTGTTTTATTATAATTACGAACATTTTCTTACTGTTATATTTGTGTTGTTTCTACTTGTCATTTTATTGTTTTGTTACGGAAGGTTGTATTTCCGTAGTGGAGAGCTACGGAAGCCTTCCTTTGTACGTGTACCTGTACAGTACACGGGCGTTTTCGCACCCATTCTCCAACCTGGGTGCAGTCTCCGAGGCCGGGTTACTACCCCGTGCACCTGCCAACGCAGTCGCGTAACGCCTTAGCCACTGCGCTACCTCGGAGAGTGGTTACCTGTGGTTTGAGGGCCCCTTATATGCCTGTAAGGTGCAGCGATAAGCTCCTTTCGGTCTTTTACAGGTATGGTAGGCAGGCCTGGCACCAGGAGCCAAAAGGTTGGGGTGCGTACATAGGGGCTCCAATGCCCACCCCCCATTCCACGCTCGCAATCTTCATGCAATTGGTCAGCCTAGCAAATCAAAAGGCACCCGTGTGCTGTGCTTTACACTTTGCTAAAGCGATTAATTACATTATATAGTTTATTTCAGAGTTGCAGCATAAAAAATTATTTTACAGTTGCGGTGTTTTTATTATAATTACCAACATTTTCTTACTGTTACATTTGTGCTGTTTATACTTGTCATTTTATTGTTTTGTTACGGAAGGTTGTATTTCCGTAGTGGAGAGCTACGGAAGCCTTCCTTTGTTCGTGTATCTGCACAGTACACGGGTGTGTTCGCACCCATTCCCCAACCTGGGTGCAGTCTCCGGGGACGGGTTACTACCCCGCGCACCTGCCAGCGCAGTCGCGTAACGCCTTAGCCACTGCGCTACCTCGGAGAGTGGTTACCTGTGGTGTGAGGGCCCCTTGCATGCCTGTAAGGTGCAACGATAAGCTTCTTTCGGTCTTTTACAGGTATGGCAGGCAGGCGTGGCATCAGAAGCCAAAGGGTTGGGGTGCGTACATAGGGACTCCAATGCACACCTCCCCTACTCCACGCTCGCAGTCTTCACAATTGGTCTTCCTAGCAAATCAAAAGGAACCCGTGTCCTGTACTTTACACTTTGCTAAAGCGATTAAATACATTAGATAGTTTATTTCACAGTTGCAGTATAAAAAAAATTTTATTTTACATTATATATATTATTTTACAGTTGCGGTGTTGGTTTTTATTATAAATAGCAACATTTTCTTACAGTTACATTTGTGTTGTTTCTACTCGTCATTTTATTGTTTTGTTGCGGAAGGTTGTATTTCCGTAGTGGGGAGCTACAGGAGCCTTCCTTTGTACGTGTACCTGTACAGTAGACGGGCGTTTTCGCACCAACGCTCCAACCTGGGTGCAGTCTCCGAGGCCGGGTTACTATCCCGTGCACCTGCCAACACAGTCCTGCCAGTCCTGCCAACGTAACGCCTTAGCCACTGCGCTACCTCGGAGAGTGGTTACCTGTGGTGTGAGGGCCGCTTATATGCCTGTAAGGTGCAGCGATAAGCTCCTTTGGGTCTTTTACAGGCATGGCAGGCAGGCGTGGCACCAGAAGCCAAAGGGTTGGGGTGCATACATAGGGGCTCCAATGCACACCCCCACCACTCCACTCTCGCAATCTTCATGCATTTGGTCTGCCTAGGAAATAAAAGGCACCCGTGCCTTGTACTTAACTCTTTGCTAAAGAGATTAACTACATTAGATTATTTCACAGCGGCAGTATAAAAATTATTTTACATTATATATTTTTTTTTACAGTTGCGGTGTTAGTTTTTATTATAATTAGCAACATTATCTTACAGTTACATATGTGTTGTTTCTACTTGTCATTTTATTGTTTTGTTACGGAAGGTTGTATTTCCGTAGTGGAGAGCTACGGAAGCTTTCCCTTTTGCGTGTACCTGTACAGTGCACGGGCGTTTTCGCACCCATTCTCCAACCTGGGTGCAGTCTCCGAGGCCGGGTTACTACCCCGTGCACCTGCCAACGCAGTCGCGTAACGCCTTAGCCACTGCGCTACCTCGGAGAGTGGTTACCTGTGTTGTGAGAGCCCCTCATATGCCTGTAAGGTGCAGCGACAAGCACCTTTCGGTCTTTTACAGGTATGGCAGGCAGGCGTGGCACCAGAAGCCAAAGGGTTGGGGTGCGTACATAGGGGTTCCAATGCACACCCCCCAACTCCACGCTCGCAATCTTCATGCGATTGGTCTGCCTAGCAAACGAAAAGGCACCCGCTTCCTGTACTTTACACTTTGCTGAAGCGATTAATTACATTATATAGTTTATTTCAGAGTTGCAGTATAAAAAAAAATTATTTTACAGTTGGGGTGTTAGTTTTTATTATAATTACCAACATTTTCTTACTGTTACATTTGTGTTGTTTCTACTTGTCATTTTATTGTTTTGTTACGGAAGGTTGTATTTCCGTAGTGGAGAGCTACGGAAGCCTTCCTTTGTACGTGTACCTGTACAGTACACTTGCGTTTTCGCACCCATTCTCCAACCTGGGTGGAGTCTCCGAGGCCAGGTTACTACCCAGTGCACCTGCCAACGCAGTCGCGTAGCGCCTTAGCCACTGCGCTACCTCGGAGAGTGATTACCTGTGTTGTGAGGGCCCCTCATATGCCTGTAAGGTGCAGCGACAAGCTCCTTTCGGTCTTTTACAGGTATGGCAGGCAGGCGTGGCACCAGAAGCCAAAAGGTTGGGGTGCGTACATAGGGGCTCATATGCACACCCCCCAACTCCACGCTCGCAATCTTCATGCGATTGGTCTGCCTAGCAAACGAAAAGGCACCCGCTTCCTGTACTTTACACTTTGCTGAAGCGATTAATTACATTATATAGTTTATTTCAGAGTTGCAGTATAAAAAAAATTATTTTACAGTTGGGGTTTTAGTTTTTATTATAATTACCAACATTTTCTTACTGTTACATATGTGTTGTTTCTACTTGTCATTTTATTGTTTTTTACGGAAGGTTGTATTTCCGTAGTGGAGAGCTACGGAAGCTTTCCCTTTTGCGTGTACCTGTACAGTGCACGGGCGTTTTCGCACCCATTCTCCAACCTGGGTGCGGTCTCCGAGGCCGGGTTACTACCCCGTGCACCTGCCAACGCAGTCGCGTAACGCCTTAGCCACTGCGCTACCTCGGAGAGTGGTTACCTGTGTTGTGAGAGCCCCTCATATGCCTGTAAGGTGCAGCGACAAGCACCTTTCGGTCTTTTACAGGTATGGCAGGCAGGCGTGGCACCAGAAGCCAAAGGGTTGGGGTGCGTACATAGGGGTTCCAATGCACACCCCCCAACTCCACGCTCGCAATCTTCATGCGATTGGTCTGCCTAGCAAACGAAAAGGCACCCGCTTCCTGTACTTTACACTTTCCTGAAGCGATTAATTACATTATATAGTTTATTTCAGAGTTGCAGTATAAAAAAAATTATTTTACAGTTGGGGTGTTAGTTTTTATTATAATTACCAACATTTTCTTACTGTTACATTTCTGTTGTTTCTACTTGTCATTTTATTGTTTTGTTACGGAAGGTTGTATTTCCGTAGTGGAGAGCTACGGAAGCCTTCCTTTGTACGTGTACCTGTACAGTACACTTGCGTTTTCGCACCCATTCTCCAACCTGGGTGCAGTCTCCGAGGCCAGGTTACTACCCAGTGCACCTGCCAACGGAGTCGCGTAACGCCTTAGCCACTGCGCTACCTCGGAGAGTGGATACCTGTGGTGTGAGGGCCCCTCATATGCCTGTAAGGTGCAGCGATAAGCTCTTTTCGGTCTTTTACAGGTATGGCAGGCAGGCGTGGCACCAGAAGCCAAAGGGTTGGGGTGCGTACATAGGGGCTCCAATGAACACCCCCCAACTCCACGCTCGCAATCTTCATGCGATTGGTCTGCCTAGCAAACGAAAAGGCACCCGCTTCCTGTACTTTACACTTTGCTGAAGCGATTAATTACATTATATAGTTTATTTCAGAGTTGCAGTATAAAAAAATTATTTTACAGTTGGGGTGTTAGTTTTTATTATAATTACCAACATTTTCTTACTGTTACATTTGTGTTGTTTCTACTCGTCTTTTTATTGTTTTGTTAGGGAAGGTTGTATTTCCGTAGTGGGGACCTACGGAAGCCTTCCTTTGTACGTGTACCTGTACAGTACACGGGCGTTTTCACACCCGCTCTCCAACCTGGGTGCAGTCTCCGAGGCCGGGTTACTACCCCGTGCACCTGCCAACACAGTCCTGCCAGTCCTGCCAACGTTACGCCTTAGCCACTGCGCTACCTCGGAGAGTGATTACCTGTGTTGTGAGGGCCCCTTATATGCCTGTAAGGTGCTGCGACAAGCTCCTTTCGGTCTTTTACAGGTATGGCAGGCAGGCGTGGCACCAGAAGCCAAAAGGTTGGGGTGCGTACATAGGGGCTCATATGCACACCCCCACCACTCCACTCTCGCAATCTTCATGCATTTGGTCTGCCTAGGAAATAAAAGGCACCCGTGCCTTGTACTTCACTCTTTGCTAAAGAGATTAACTACATTAGATTATTTCACAGCGGCAGTATAAAAATTATTTTACATTATATATTTTATTTTACAGTTGCGGTGTTAGTTTTTATTATAATTAGCAACATTATCTTACAGTTACATATGTGTTGTTTCTACTTGTCATTTTATTGTTTTGTTACGGAAGGTTGTATTTCCGTAGTGGAGAGCTACGGAAGCTTTCCCTTTTGCGTGTACCTGTACAGTGCACGGGCGTTTTCGCACCCATTCTCCAACCTGGGTGCAGTCTCCGAGGCCGGGTTACTACCCCGTGCACCTGCCAACGCAGTCGCGTAACGCCTTAGCCACTGCGCTACCTCGGAGAGTGGTTACCTGTGTTGTGAGAGCCCCTCTTATGCCTGTAAGGTGCAGCGACAAGCACCTTTCGGTCTTTTACAGGTATGGCAGGCAGGCGTGGCACCAGAAGCCAAAGGGTTGGGGTGCGTACATAGGGGTTCCAATGCACACCCCCCAACTCCACGCTCGCAATCTTCATGCGATTGGTCTGCCTAGCAAACGAAAAGGCACCCGCTTCCTGTACTTTACACTTTGCTGAAGCGATTAATTACATTATACAGTTTATTTCAGAGTTGCAGTATAAAAAAAATTATTTTACAGTTGGGGTGTTAGTTTTTATTATAATTACCAACATTTTCTTACTGTTACATTTGTGTTGTTTCTACTTGTCATTTTATTGTTTTGTTACGGAAGGTTGTATTTCCGTAGTGGAGAGCTACGGAAGCCTTCCTTTGTACGTGTACCTGTACAGTACACGGGCGTTTTCACACCCGCTCTCCAACCTGGGTGCAGTCTCCGAGGCCGGGTTACTACCCCGTGCACCTGCCAACACAGTCCTGCCAGTCCTGCCAACGTTACGCCTTAGCCACTGCGCAACCTCGGAGAGTGATTACCTGTGTTGTGAGGGCCCCTCATACGCCTGTAAGGTGCAGCGACAAGCTCCTTTCGGTCTTTTACAGGTATGGCAGGCAGGCGTGGCACCAGAAGCCAAAAGGTTGGGGTGCGTACATAGGGGCTCATATGCACACCCCCCAACTCCACGCTCGCAATCTTCATGCGATTGGTCTGCCTAGCAAACGAAAAGGCACCCGCTTCCTGTACTTTACACTTTGCTGAAGCGATTAATTACATTATATAGTTTATTTCAGAGTTGCAGTATAAAAAAAATTATTTTACAGTTGGGGTTTTAGTTTTTATTATAATTACCAACATTTTCTTACTGTTACATTTGTGTTGTTTCTACTTGTCATTTTATTGTTTTGTTACGAAAGGTTGTATTTCCGTAGTGGAGAGCTACGGAAGCCTTGCTTTGTTCGTGTACCTGTACAGTACACGGGCGTTTTCACACCCATTCCCCAACCTGGGTGAAGTCTCCGAGGCCGGGTTACTACCCCGTGCATCTGCCAGCGCAGTCGCGTAACGCCTTAGCCACTGCGCTACCTCGGAAAGTGGTTACCTGTGGTGTGAGGGCTCCTTGTATGCCTGTAAGGTGCAGTGATAAGCTCCTTTCGGTCTTTTACAGGTATGGCAGGCAGGCGTAAAACCAGAAGCCAAAGGGTTCGAGGGCGTATATAGGGGCTCCAATGCACACCCCCCCACTCCACGCTCGCAATCTTCATGCAATTGGTCTGCCTAGCAAATCAAAAGGCATCCGTGTCCTGTAATTTACACTTTGCTAAAGCGATTAATTACATTAGATAGTTTATTTCACAGTTGCAGTATAAAAAATTTTTATTTCACATTATATATATTATTTTACAGTTCCCGTGTTAGTTTTTATTACAATTAGCAACATTTTCTTACTGTTACATTTGTGTTGTTTCTACTTGTCATTTTATTGTTTTGTTACGGAAGGTTGTATTTCCGTAGTGGGGACCTACGGAAGCCTTCCTTTGTACGTGTACCTCTACAGTACACGGGCGTTTTCACACCCGCTCTCCAACCTGGGTGAAGCCTCCGAGGCCGGTTTCTACCCCGTGCACCTGCCAACACAGTCCTGCCAGTCCTGCCAACGTAACGCCTTAGCCACTGCGCTACCTCGAAGAGTGGTTACCTGTGTTGTGAGGGCCCGTCATATGCCTGTAAGGTGCAGCGACAAGCTCCTTTCGGTCTTTTACAGGTATGGCAGGCAGGCGTGGCACCAGAAGCCAAAAGGTTGGGGTGAGTACATAGGGGCTCCAATGCACACCCCCCATTCCACGCTCGCAATCTTCATGCGATTGGTCTGCCTAGCAAACGAAAAGGCACCCGCTTCCTGTACTTTACACTTTTCTGAAACGATTAATTACATTATATAGTTTATTTCAGAGTTGCAGTATAAAAAAATTATTTTACAGTTGGGGTGTTAGTTTTTATTATAATTACCAACATTTTCTTACTGTTACATTTGTGTTGTTTCTACTTGTCATTTTATTGTTTTGTTACGGAAGGTTGTATTTCCGTAGTGGAGAGCTACGGAAGCCTTCCTTTGTACGTGTACCTCTACAGTACACGGGCGTTTTCACACCCGCTCTCCAACCTGGGTGCAGCCTCCGAGGCCGGTTTCTACCCCGTGCACCTGCCAACACAGTCCTGCCAGTCCTGCCAACGTTACGCCTTAGCCACTGCGCTACCTCGAAGAGTGGTTACCTGTGTTTTGAGGGCCCGTCATATGCCTGTAAGGTGCAGCGACAAGCTCCTTTCGGTCTTTTACATTTATGGCAGGCAGGCGTGGCACCAGAAGCCAAAAGGTTGGGGTGAGTACATAGGGGCTCCAATGCACACCCCCCATTCCACGCTCGCAATCTTCATGCGATTGGTCTGCCTAGCAAACGAAAAGGCACCCGCTTCCTGTACTTTACACTTTTCTGAAACGATTAATTACATTATATAGTTTATTTCAGAGTTGCAGTATAAAAAAAATTATTTTACAGTTGGGGTGTTAGTTTTTATTATAATTACCAACATTTTCTTACTGTTACATTTCTGTTGTTTCTACTTGTCATTTTATTGTTTTGTTACGGAAGGTTGTATTTCCGTAGTGGAGAGCTACGGAAGCCTTCCTTTGTACGTGTACCTGTACAGTACACGGGTGTGTTCGCACCCATTCCCCAACCTGGGTGAAGTCTCCGAGGCCGGGTTACTACCCCGTGCATCTGCCAACGCAGTCGCGTAATGCCTTAGCCACTGCGCTACATCGGAGAGTTGTTACCTGTGGTGTGAGGGCCCCTTATATGCCTGTAAGGTGCAGCGACAAGCTCCTTTCGGTCTTTTACAGGTATGGCAGGCAGGCGTGGCACCAGAAGCCAAAGGGTTGGGGTGCGTACATAGGGGCTCCAATGCACACCCCCCATTCCACGCTCGCAATCTTCATGCGATTGGTCTGCCTAGCAAACGAAAAGGCACCCGCTTCCTGTACTTTACACTTTGCTAAAGCGATTAATTACATTTGTAACGGCCTTTATTGACATTTGTGAAGGCCGGTTAGAGCGAGCAAGTACAGGTCCGGACCCGGAACAGTTCACGCTCTCGTCTCGCACCGCGCGTCGTCTCTGCTGCTTGAGCTGCCGATCGTCGTCTTCTCGTCTCGCGCCTCGCCTCGGTTCTGCTGCTCTGACTGCTGATGATCTTCGTCTTTACATTTGGCCCCGGGGGAAAAAGAGCCATCCTCTCGATTTAGGGGGTCAACACGACGCAGGGGTCGTAGTGCGGCTTCAAACGCGAAACGTGGACGGTCTCGCGCCCACGTCGTCGGAGATCGGGTGATGGCGTCACGGGCTCAACTACGTAAGTGACGGGAGAAGTGCGCTCAAGGACGCGGTAGGGTCCCTGGTAGTTCGGCAGCAACTTGCTAGAGAGACCTGGTGCAGCAGAAGGCACACGGAGCCAAACAAGGGATTGCGGCTGAAAAGTGTCGGTGCCATGGGAGTGGTCCAAGCGGTGTTTCTGGCGCCCTTGGTCGTCGGACGTGAATGACCGGGCAGCAGGCGGCACTCTTCAGCGTGTCTGGAGGCTTCAGATATGGTTGTGGTTTCTGACGAATCGGGATGATAAGGAAGAATAGTGTCGAGCGGCGAGGACGGTTCACGGCAGTACAGAAGGAAGAATGGTGAGAAACCAGTAGTGCTCTGCGTAGCGGTGTTGTAGGCATACGTGACGAAGGGGAGGACGACGTCCCAGTTAGTATGGTCGGCCGCCACGTACATTGACAACATGTCACCTAATGTTCGATTGAAACGTTCAGTCAAGCCGTTCGTCTGGGGATGATAGGCAGTAGTGGTGCGGCGAGTAATGTTGCATTGCTGCAGGAGAGATGAAACGACGTCTGACAGAAACACCCGCCCACGGTTGCTCAACAGTTCACGCGGTGCTCCGTGCCGAAGTATGAAATGGTGCAAGAGCAAGGTGGCAACATCCCGCGCTGTAGCAGCTGGGAGGGCGGCTGTTTCAGCGTACCGTGTCAGGTGGTCTACAGCGACGATAACCCAGCGGTTTCCTGCAGCAGTGTACGGAAGGGGTCCATACAGGTCAATGCCAACTCGGTCAAATGGCCTGGATGGGCAAGGCAAAGGCTGCAGAGGGCCGGTCGAATGATGATGACCGAGCTTGCGGCGCTGGCAATCGGGGCAGGAACGGACGAATTTTCGAACGTAGTTGTACATGCCGCGCCAGTAATAGCGGAGGCGAAGCCGGTTGTAGGTCTTGAAAGCACCGCCGCGACCAGCTTGCGGGTCGCTATGAAAGGCTGCGCATATTTCTGAGCGTAAATGTCCAGGGATCACTAGGAGCCATTTGCGGCCATCAGGGAGATAATTTCGGTGGTACAAAATCCCATCATGAATAGTGAAGTGGGCAGCCTGACGGCGGATTGCACGCGGTACCGACACGACAGAACGGTCTGAAAGATAACGTACAAGAGAAGTGATCCACGGGTCCTTGGACTGCTCGTTGGGCATATCGTCCAATGACAAGGGGGCGCAGTCGATGGCGGTAGGAGAGGCACATTCATTGGCTAGAGGTGAACGAGACAAAGCGTCGGCGTCGTTATGCTTCCTGCCAGAGCGATAGATCACACGAATATCGTACTCCTGAAGGCGTAAGGCCCATCGGGCGAGGCGGCCATTTGGGTCTTTTAGGGAGGACAGCCTACATAGGGAATGATTGTCCGTGACGACCGCGAAAGGCCGGCCGTATACGTAAGGTCGAAATTTCCCGATTGCCCAAACGATTGCCAAGCACTCTTTTTCAGTGACGGAGTAGTCTTGCTCTGACTTCGTCAGGGTGCGGCTCGCGTATGCAACACCATACTCCGCACACCCCGGTTTCCGTTGAGCAAGAACAGCACCGATACCAACGCCACTGGCATCTGTGTGGATTTCAGTTGGAGAATCAGGGTCAAAGTGTTATATCATATAACATAGGGTCATATAGTTTATTTCAGAGTTGCAGCATAAAAAAAATTATTTTACAGTTGCGGTGTTTTTATTCTAATTACCAACATTTTCTTACTGTTACATTTGTGCTGTTTATACTTGTCATTTTATTGTTTTGTTACGGAAGGTTGTATTTCCGTAGTGGGGACCTACGGAAGCCTTCCTTTGTACGTGTACCTCTACAGTACACGGGCGTTTTCACACCCGCTCTCCAACCTGGGTGAAGCCTCCGAGGCCGGTTTCTACCCCGTGCACCTGCCAACACAGTCCTGCCAGTCCTGCCAACGTAACGCCTTAGCCACTGCGCTACCTCGAAGAGTGGTTACCTGTGTTGTGAGGGCCCGTCATATGCCTGTAAGGTGCAGCGACAAGCTCCTTTCGGTCTTTTACAGGTATGGCAGGCAGGCGTGGCACCAGAAGCCAAAAGGTTGGGGTGAGTACATAGGGGCTCCAATGCACACCCCCCATTCCACGCTCGCAATCTTCATGCGATTGGTCTGCCTAGCAAACGAAAAGGCACCCGCTTCCTGTACTTTACACTTTTCTGAAACGATTAATTACATTATATAGTTTATTTCAGAGTTGCAGTATAAAAAAATTATTTTACAGTTGGGGTGTTAGTTTTTATTATAATTACCAACATTTTCTTACTGTTACATTTTTGTTGTTTCTACTTGTCATTTTATTGTTTTGTTACGGAAGGTTGTATTTCCGTAGTGGAGAGCTACGGAAGCCTTCCTTTGTACGTGTACCTCTACAGTACACGGGCGTTTTCACACCCGCTCTCCAACCTGGGTGCAGCCTCCGAGGCCGGTTTCTACCCCGTGCACCTGCCAACACAGTCCTGCCAGTCCTGCCAACGTTACGCCTTAGCCACTGCGCTACCTCGAAGAGTGGTTACCTGTGTTGTGAGGGCCCGTCATATGCCTGTAAGGTGCAGCGACAAGCTCCTTTCGGTCTTTTACAGGTATGGCAGGCAGGCGTGGCACCAGAAGCCAAAAGGTTGGGGTGAGTACATAGGGGCTCCAATGCACACCCCCCATTCCACGCTCGCAATCTTCATGCGATTGGTCTGCCTAGCAAACGAAAAGGCACCCGCTTCCTGTACTTTACACTTTTCTGAAACGATTAATTACATTATATAGTTTATTTCAGAGTTGCAGTATAAAAAAAATTATTTTACAGTTGGGGTGTTAGTTTTTATTATAATTACCAACATTTTCTTTCTGTTACATTTGTGTTGTTTCTACTTGTCATTTTATTGTTTTGTTACGGAAGGTTGTATTTCCGTAGTGGAGAGCTACGGAAGCCTTCCTTTGTACGTGTACCTGTACAGTACACGGGTGTGTTCGCACCCATTCCCCAACCTGGGTGAAGTCTCCGAGGCCGGGTTACTACCCCGTGCATCTGCCAACGCAGTCGCGTAATGCCTTAGCCACTGCGCTACATCGGAGAGTTGTTACCTGTGGTGTGAGGGCCCCTTATATGCCTGTAAGGTGCAGCGACAAGCTCCTTTCGGTCTTTTACAGGTATGGCAGGCAGGCGTGGCACCAGAAGCCAAAGGGTTGGGGTGCGTACATAGGGGCTCCAATGCACACCCCCCATTCCACGCTCGCAATCTTCATGCGATTGGTCTGCCTAGCAAACGAAAAGGCACCCGCTTCCTGTACTTTACACTTTGCTAAAGCGATTAATTACATTTGTAACGGCCTTTATTGACATTTGTGAAGGCCGGTTAGAGCGAGCAAGTACAGGTCCGGACCCGGAACAGTTCACGCTCTCGTCTCGCACCGCGCGTCGGCTCTGCTGCTTGAGCTGCCGATCGTCGTCTTCTCGTCTCGCGCCTCGCCTCGGTTCTGCTGCTCTGACTGCTGATGATCTTCGTCTTTACATTTGGCCCCGGGGGAAAAAGAGCCATCCTGGCGATTTAGGGGGTCAACACGACGCAGGGGTCGTAGTGCGGCTTCAAACGCGAAACGTGGACGGTCTCGCGCCCACGTCGTCGGAGATCGGGTGATGGCGTCACGGGCTCAACTACGTAAGTGACGGGAGAAGTGCGCTCAAGGACGCGGTAGGGTCCCTGGTAGTTCGGCAGCAACTTGCTAGAGAGACCTGGTGCAGCAGAAGGCACACGGAGCCAAACAAGGGATTGCGGCTGAAAAGTGTCGGTGCCATGGGAGTGGTCCAAGCGGTGTTTCTGGCGCCCTTGGTCGTCGGACGTGAATGACCGGGCAGCAGGCGGCACTCTTCAGCGTGTCTGGAGGCTTCAGATATGGTTGTGGTTTCTGACGAATCGGGATGATAAGGAAGAATAGTGTCGAGCGGCGAGGACGGTTCACGGCAGTACAGAAGGAAGAATGGTGAGAAACCAGTAGTGCTCTGCGTAGCGGTGTTGTAGGCATACGTGACGAAGGGGAGGACGACGTCCCAGTTAGTATGGTCGGCCGCCACGTACATTGACAACATGTCACCTAATGTTCGACTGAAACGTTCAGTCAAGCCGTTCGTCTGGGGATGATAGGCAGTAGTGGTGCGGCGAGTAATGTTGCATTGCTGCAGGAGAGATGAAACGACGTCTGACAGAAACACCCGCCCACGGTTGCTCAACAGTTCACGCGGTGCTCCGTGCCGAAGTATGAAATGGTGCAAGAGCAAGGTGGCAACATCCCGCGCTGTAGCAGCTGGGAGGGCGGCTGTTTCAGCGTACCGTGTCAGGTGGTCTACAGCGACGATAACCCAGCGGTTTCCTGCAGCAGTGTACGGAAGGGGTCCATACAGGTCAATGCCAACTCGGTCAAATGGCCTGGATGGGCAAGGCAAAGGCTGCAGAGGGCCGGTCGAATGATGATGACCGAGCTTGCGGCGCTGGCAATCGGGGCAGGAACGGACGAATTTTCGAACGTAGTTGTACATGCCGCGCCAGTAATAGCGGAGGCGAAGCCGGTTGTAGGTCTTGAAAGCACCGCCGCGACCAGCTTGCGGGTCGCTATGAAAGGCTGCGCATATTTCTGAGCGTAAATGTCCAGGGATCACTAGGAGCCATTTGCGGCCATCAGGGAGATAATTTCGGCGGTACAAAATCCCATCATGAATAGTGAAGTGGGCAGCCTGACGGCGGATTGCACGCGGTACCGACACGACAGAACGGTCTGAAAGATAACGTACAAGAGAAGTGATCCACGGGTCCTTGGACTGCTCGTTGGGCATATCGTCCAATGACAAGGGGGCGCAGTCGATGGCGGTAGGAGAGGCACATTCATTGGCTAGAGGTGAACGAGACAAAGCGTCGGCGTCGTTATGCTTCCTGCCAGAGCGATAGATCACACGAATATCGTACTCCTGAAGGCGTAAGGCCCATCGGGCGAGGCGGCCATTTGGGTCTTTTAGGGAGGACAGCCTACATAGGGAATGATTGTCCGTGACGACCGCGAAAGGCCGGCCGTATACGTAAGGTCGAAATTTCCCGATTGCCCAAACGATTGCCAAGCACTCTTTTTCAGTGACGGAGTAGTCTTGCTCTGACTTCGTCAGGGTGCGGCTCGCGTATGCAACACCATACTCCGCACACCCCGGTTTCCGTTGAGCAAGAACAGCACCGATACCAACGCCACTGGCATCTGTGTGGATTTCAGTTGGAGAATCAGGGTCAAAGTGTTATATCATATAACATAGGGTCATATAGTTTATTTCAGAGTTGCAGCATAAAAAAAATTATTTTACAGTTGCGGTGTTTTTATTCTAATTACCAACATTTTCTTACTGTTACATTTGTGCTGTTTATACTTGTCATTTTATTGTTTTGTTACGGAAGGTTGTATTTCCGTAGTGGGGACCTACGGAAGCCTTCCTTTGTACGTGTACCTCTACAGTACACGGGCGTTTTCACACCCGCTCTCCAACCTGGGTGAAGCCTCCGAGGCCGGTTTCTACCCCGTGCACCTGCCAACACAGTCCTGCCAGTCCTGCCAACGTAACGCCTTAGCCACTGCGCTACCTCGAAGAGTGGTTACCTGTGTTGTGAGGGCCCGTCATATGCCTGTAAGGTGCAGCGACAAGCTCCTTTCGGTCTTTTACAGGTATGGCAGGCAGGCGTGGCACCAGAAGCCAAAAGGTTGGGGTGAGTACATAGGGGCTCCAATGCACACCCCCCATTCCACGCTCGCAATCTTCATGCGATTGGTCTGCCTAGCAAACGAAAAGGCACCCGCTTCCTGTACTTTACACTTTTCTGAAACGATTAATTACATTATATAGTTTATTTCAGAGTTGCAGTATAAAAAAATTATTTTACAGTTGGGGTGTTAGTTTTTATTATAATTACCAACATTTTCTTACTGTTACATTTTTGTTGTTTCTACTTGTCATTTTATTGTTTTGTTACGGAAGGTTGTATTTCCGCAGTGGAGAGCTACGGAAGCCTTCCTTTGTTCGTGTACCTGTACAGTACACGGGCGTGTTCGCACCCATTCCCCAACCTGGGTGCAGTCTCCGAGGATGGGTTACTACCCCGTGCACCTGCCAGAGCAGTCGCGTAACGCCTTAGCCACTGCGCTACCTCGGAGAGTGGTGTGACGACCCCACATAATGCGCAGGTCCACACTGGACGGAGAGGCAAGAAGACACCGTATGGCTCAGTTTAAACAAAATGATGTAATCAATAATTATACATGGTACATCAGAGGCTGCGGTGTCCGAGCTTACGTGGCGACGCCGTCATGGGGGCGATGGAGGGGCTCCGGAGTTGCGATCCGTCGGTGGCTGGCAGAAACCGCGCGCCGTCCGGCTTCGGCGCTCAAGGACCCTTTTTTCGGGAACGATGTCGTCCTCAGCGTGCCTTTCGTCCGCACTCGCCAGCTATATCTGCTCCGCCGGCCACGCCCGATCTCCTGTCTCCCAGGCTGGATTGTTTCTTTCTTCCTCCTTTCCACGGGTGCGCCTGCGGCACCCCCGACCTCCCTCGTTGGAATGTCGTTTGTCTCCCGCCGGCAGCTTTCGTACCATTGTACCCCTTCAGTGGCTTGCCGCCGCTGGGGGCTCCGTCAACGCGGCGCCGCCGAACGTGGACCGTACCCCTTCAGTGGCTTTGCCGCTGCTGGGGGCTCCGTCTACGCGGCGCCGCCGAACGCGGACCGTTTAAGGGGAGACAAGGGAGTAGGACGGTTGAGCACAGAGAAGATTCCGCCGAAGATATGGGCCCTGGTAGCTCACGCACGGAACGTCACCCTCGCTCACCCTCCAGAAGAATGTTCTCCGAACATTTGAGTCCAGGCAGCTCCCCTTCTTTTTCTGAATCGCCTCGCACATTCCGTCCGACAAAACAGTTTTCGCTGCACACAACACCACTGCACTGCACCATATGCAGCAGCTGTCATAACTAGTGTCTCCAGGGGCAGCACTGATCTTCTTTCACAGACAAACATGAAACTCAGCACCCAAGCCTCTCCTTGCTAGTCCAAACTGGACGAAATAAATTTACCACAGTTACAAAGGAGCTCCCACTTCCAGCACAATCACGGCACAGACAAAAATATATATAGATAACGAAAGGAAGTCGGGCATGTTCTGCATCCTGTGTAAAAGTGTTACTTAATGACAGAAAGGCTTAACTAGCAACTCCGATAATTTAACACATAAGCACATAGCAATGTTATGAGCTGCAGCATTACACAGTCTTAACCAGTCCCCAACTCCGCACTGTTTACGCCATTAGTCCGACTTAGCCTTCCGATGTCGAAGCGGATATCGGCGTTCATGAGTCGTACCAAGTAATTCTGTGACCCCTTGCCTGCTTTGAGACTCCCGGGGGCTCGTGGCAGGAGCCTCTCTTGGCGTTATCTGCGCGGCAACCTCGCGCGCTCCTTCCTCCAGCAATGCATGAAGTAAATCCGGTGGCATTCCTGCCGTAACCTCTGGCGCTTGCCGAACAAATGCAGGAGAGGGCGTTTCTTGCGAACAATCTGCGCGCTCCGCTTCACTTCAGTCCCCATCAAAATCTGCGCTTTCCCCCTCCTCATTTCGTGAATACTGAACCGGTGCCGACTTGAGGCGATTTGCGTGTATCCTTATCAAGCGGTGGTTCACGTCTCGGACCCTGAAGTTGACCGGAGAAAGCTTCTCGACAACCTCGCACGGTCCTCTCTACCTCGTCTGGAACTTACGAGCCAACCCAATCTGTCTTTGGCAGTTTTCGATGTACACGCTGTCCCCCACATCAAACGGCGCGTCTCTAGCACCGCGATCGTGCACCTCCTTCCTGCGCTTCGCCGCTTTCTTTAAGGCCTCCTTTGCTATGTCCCTCGCCACTTGCAAGCGCGATTCTAGCTCAACCTTATAGTCGTCCAGTGAAGCGTATGGGACACGACGGGGGCCCTCTGGCACTTCACTAGGCTGGTCCGGGTCTCTGCCGCAGAGAAGAAAGAATGGCGATTCGCCCGTGCTCTCGTGTGCTGCGGAATTGTAGGCAAACATTGCATACGGGAGCCACAAGTCCCAGTCCCGCTGGTCGCGCGAAACAAAATGCGACAGGAACCCGGCCACGGTTTGGTTCAGTCACCCCACCGCGCCGTTGCAAGCCGGATGGTACGGTGTTGTCTGCTTCTTAGTGATCTTAAGCAGCTCGCAAACTCTCCTCATTAGCTACGACACGAAGTTCGTTCCCCGATCTGTCAAGAGTTGCCTCGGAGATCCATGTCAGAGCACGATCTGTTCGACAAATGCTCTTGCAACCGTGTCTGCTTTCTGATCTGGGAGTGCTACCGCTTCCGCGTATTTTGAAAGGTGATCGACAAATACTAAAATGTACCTGTTTCCAGAAGTGGTCGTGGGCAATGGGCCCATTATATCCATACCTGTTCGCTCGAAAGGAGCCGAAACCTCAGGGAACGGCTGAATTGGTGCTGGCCTGCGTCCCTTGGGTGTTTTTCTTTCGAGACAGGAATGACACTTCGCACAATAGTCTCTAACATCCTGTCGCATGCCACTCCAAAAGTACAAACGCTCGACGCGCCTTTTGTGTCAAAGACACGCGCCTGCGTGTCTTTGCTACGCCAAATTGACCGGCGCACGGCGCATCGTGGAACGCGCGAAGAACCCTTTCTGTCCACGACCGAGGTATGACGACTCTCTCCCAAGCGGTTTTCTCTGGTCTCCCTTTCCTGGTTGGCCTGGTGCGCCGACACAGGGTGCCGTCTTTGCCAATGAAATAACCTAGCTGTTCGGGGTGAGATGGTGCGCCCTCTAAGCTTTCGATTATTCGCTTCAGGTCAGGATCTTTGGACTGCTCTGTGCGTAATTCGGCGGGGTCGACTACGGGGACAAACTCATCTATAGCTGACACGGCAGCTGTACGGCTGAGCGCATCAGCATTCAGATGTGTCTTTCCTGACTTGTGCTCCACCTCAAAGCAGTATTCCTGCAGCTGTAGATTCCATCTAGCGAGTCGCGAGCTAGGGTCACTGACACTCATCACCCATTTCAGAGGATGGCAGTCTGTGACTAGCTTGAATTGGCGGCCGTAAAGGTAGCATCTGAAGTGCTTTACTGCCCAGACAACGGCGAGGCACTCCCTTTCTGTAGCTCCGTACTTCTGCTCTGTGGGGCTCAGCTGTCGGCTAGCAAAAGCCACGGGATGTTCTTTGCCCTCGATAACCTGAGATAACACAGCACCAACTGCGAACTTTGACGCATCTGTGGCCAAAACGAAGGGCAAATTAAAATCCGGGTGGCGCAACAGCGGTGCACTCATTAGCTTCCTCTTCAGGGCCCCAAAAGCATCCTCCTCGTTTTTGCACCAGCGAAAGGCGACATTTTTGGCTGTTAAGGCAGTGAGCGGCTTAGCGAGCTTGGCGAACTCCTCTATGTGCCTTCGGTAGTACCCGATCAGGCCGAGAAACTGCCGGACCTGGCGGACACTAGTCGGGGATGGAAAATCCGAGACACACCTTAGTCTATCAGGGTCCGGTCGCACGCCGTCAGCTGAAACAACGTGCCCGAGGTATTTCACCTCGTTTTTGAGGAATTGGCACTTAGAAGGCTTCAGCTTGAGACCAGCTCCTCTTAGTCTCACCAAAACCTGCTCAATATCGCGCAAGTGGTTCTCAAAACTGACACTGTATATGATTATGTCATCCATATACACGAAGCACAGCTTCCCCAGAAGACCCGCCAGGATAACATCAGCGGTTCTCTGCCAGACAGCAGGGCTGTTGACCAGACCCATCGGCATTCTTTTCCATTCATAGTGCCCTGAGGGCGTGTTGAATGCCGTTTTCTCAGCATCTGCCGGATCCATTGCTATCTGCCAGAATCCCGCCGCCATGTCCACTACCGTGAAGTACCTGGCAGAGCCCAGCTGAGAAAGCGTCTCCTGTATATTGGGAATGGGGTATGGATCGATGCGAGTTACGGCATTTAGTTTGCGGTAGTCCACCACCAATCGATACGAGCCATCTGGCTTTTCCACCAATAGTGCCGGTGCTCCCCATGGTGACTTTGAGTGTTCGACAATGCCGCGATCAATAAGGTCCTGCACCTGCCGCTCCATCTCCTCACGTTGGGAGTAAGGAATCCTGTACGCACGTTGGTAAACGGCCGATGAAGTGCCGGTTTCTATCCTGTGCTTTATAACGCCACAGCAGCCCAAATCCAGGTTGGACGCGGCGAATACCTCTGAGTAGTCGTTCAGCAAACCAGCCAGAGCCTCCCTCTCCCTGGATTTGACGTGGGAAAGATCGAACAACGCATTTGGAGGAGCCGAAGGACTAGCATGCTCTACAGTTCCGAGTACCGTATCGGTGGGCTCATGTTTCTCTATCGCAGAGGTGAAGAAAGCCAATGTTTTGTTCTTGGGAAGGCTCAGTGGCTGCTGGCTACAGTTAACCACCCGTAGAGGCACTCTGTGGGCGTCATTAACAGTCACGAGGCACGCGGCTGCCTTCAGGCCATTACTAAGAGAGTCGACCGGTTCAAGCACTCCCACGGCGCCGCTCTCTACATCTGCAGGCACATAAGCGTACAAAATGTGCTCCGACCACGGAAGGACGACCGCCTCATCGACCAGCTTTACGGCAACCCGCGAATATACCTTCTCTAATGATCCCACTGTTTGACGGGTGTCAATATCGGTACTGCGAACCTCAGCCCTGCTCCTGTAAAAACGGAACTTTTGAGCCCCCCGCATTAACTTCTTCTTCAGAGAATGAGACTACTACCTTCCCTTTTCTCAAAAAATCCTGCCCTAATATACCTGACACTCCGTTTGGCAGAGACACCGTGTCCGGGCATACGTAGCAGGGGTGCTCCAATGCAATTCCGCCGAGAGTGAAGTGTAACCGGTAGAGCCCACTTATGCCAAGAGGATCCCCCGTTATGCCTACAAATTTGTTTGCCATACCACCAGACGCTTCCAACACCTCGCGATCCCCTTTCCTTCGAAGCGTGTTAAAGCTGCTTTCCTTAAGCAAGGTCACCTTTGACCCCGTGTCTATCACCAATTCCATGCAACAACCATTTAAGTTGCAACGCACAACAGGGCATGCCTCGTCGGCCACACAAACCACCACCACCTCATTATTTATTTATTTATTTATTTATTTATTTACAGGTACCTTACAGGCCTCCAGGGAGGCATTGAGTAAGGGGGGAGCAATATATATGTGCAACAGTAGCTAGAAGAAACCAAAAATGCGTAGAAACAAACACTGTTACATTCTAAAAGCTGATTACAAATTATCACGACAGTACAAAATACATGCAGAAAAACATTAAATAAAAAATAGAATATAAATACGACATAATAGTAACGGGAAAAAAAAAGAACATCAGCAAATACACAGGAAGGCGAATGGGCTGATAAACAGGGTGTGACAAAAAAAAACAAAAAAAAAACAGGCATGACTCGGGCAAAGAAAACGTGCTAGGTGTTATCTATATAATGTTTGACCAGATGATTATGAAACGTGCCGTGGTTGCGATGCGATGCAATGCAGTTTGGAAGATCGTTCCATAGACATATAGCACGTGGGAGCGGAGAAAAGTTAAAGGCGTGAGTACTGCCATAAATGCGCATGTAGTTGAGGTTATTGTGCGATCTGGTTGATGAATAAGAGGGTCGTTGCAGGTGCGATAAAGGTGACTGAGTGGCATGGATTAATTTGTGAAACAGAGATAAAAGGGCTATGTCTCGACGAGTTCTTAATGGAAGGAGAGAAAGTTCCAGCTTCATTTGGGTAACGCTTGATTGAAAACTATAATTTCGTGAAATAAATCGACTAGCCCTATTTTGGATTGCTTCTAGCATGTCAATTAAGTACTTTTGGTTTGGAGACCAGATGGAAGACGCATACTCGAGCTGAGATCTAACAAAAGTTATATAGGCTTGTTTACGCACATTAGCAGTAGTGTTTTGTAAGTTGCGGCGCAGGAAACCTAATGATCGTGAAGCTTTGGCAGCAATGGTGGTTATGTGAGCAGTCCAAGAAAGGTTCGGTGAGAAGTGAACGCCTAAGTATTTGTATTGAGTAGCCCGACCTAATATGTTGTTATTAATGTGGTAAGGGAAGTAAGAGTTTGCCGATTTTCGAGAAAAAGAGATTATTTTACACTTGGAAACATTTAGGGTCATTAGCCATGTTCTACACCTATCATGAATTAAATCCAGGTCACTTTGAAGTGAAATGTGGTCGTCAGTACTCTTTATGGATCGGTATACAATACAATCGTCAGCAAATATTCGTATGCGGGATGAAATGTTGCACGGCAGGTCATTTATGTAAATTAAGAAAAGTAAGGGACCAAGGACGCTCCCTTGTGGCACACCTGACGTAACATCAGAAAGAGGAGATAAGTGATTATTAATGACTGTGAACTGTTGCCGATTCGAAAGAAAATTACGGAGCCATGACAAAGTTAGGGCATCTAGTTTGAGCGCCGAAAGCTTAGATATTAAGCGACAGTGAGCGACACGATCAAATGCTTTTGCGAAATCGAGGAATGCACAATCAGATTGTAAGTTGTTGTTCATGTTCGAATGAAGGTCAGTAGTGAATTCGAATAACTGTGATTCACATGAAAAGCCTTTCCTAAAGCCATGCTGATTGGGGAAAAAGAAATGAACAGATTCCAAGTGACCGTAAATATGAGACGCAATAATGTGCTCGAGCATCTTGCAGCAGATACATGTTAGAGAAATTGGGCGATAGTTTTCACGCGCATGTTTATTGCCACTTTTGTAAACTGGTACCACTTTTGCTATTTTCCAGTCATTCGGAAGCATGCCTGTTAATAATGACTGGCGAAAGATATGAAGTAAGATGTTACTAGACGCGGATAGGGTGTTCTTTAATATTTTGGAATTAATTTCATCGACGCCACATGAAGAAGACACTTTCAGGTTAGTGATCAATCGGGTTATGCCTTCGAGAGTAATATCAATCGGAGCCATGTATGGGTAGTCAAAATCGGGCACGCAAGGAATGTAGGAACTGTCTTCTCTAGTGAATACAGATGTGAAAAATGAGTTAAATGCAGTTGCGCTGTCAGCATCAGAGTAGGGAATGTTGTTGTTGTCATGTATTGAAATATCGTTACTAATGTTACGCCGACCTATTACCTTCCAGAACTTGCTGGGATTGTTCTTGAGCAGTGCTGGAAGGTCTTGTGAATAATATTTATCTTTAGCGCCGCAAATAGCAGAGCAGTAAGTGTTTAGATAGTTTTTGTATTTATTCCAAGCACTTGGAGAACTCACGCCCTTTGCATTTTTGTACAGCCGTTTTTTCTTATTTCTCATTCTGTGATGGAGTTTCGTGAACCAAGGGTTGGATTTATCATTAGTTATAGTGATGAACGGGACGTATTTGGCTACTAATTCTGACAGCTTTTCTCGGAAGAGAATCCAATTATCATTGATTGACCTATCTTGAAAGAAAGGCAGTAGTATTTTGTCGGCAAAATCTTCGAGTTCGGTGTTAATAAGGGCATAATCAGCTCTGTTGTAATCGCGAATTTGCTTTCTTGTGACTCCAGTGAAGGGAAGCGGAATGTTAATAGTCACTTGAAGCAAATCATGGTCACTAAATCCATCTAAGTATGAAATGTTACCGACTGTTTCAGGGGCTGTTGTAAAGATGAGATCTAGTATATTGGAGCCACGGGTGGGCTTGGTAACTACTTGAAATAGGTTAAAATCTAAAGTCATGTTTATGAATCTTAATGAGGCATTACAAGGGGATGAGAGCTCTGTCCAGTCAATCTGCGGAAAGTTAAAATCCCCAAATAGATAAGTGATATCGGCTGGAAAGAGCTGAAACGCCTTGCCCACTCTTCCTGTTCGTCATCATCTACCCCAAAGAAGAGTAGATTGGAGCGCCGCATCCTATTTTCAGTGTCGTCACATCTTGACGTAATGGCTGTCAAACGTTTCGAGACACCAAGCACAGCTTCAGCATCAGCATGCTGTCATGAAGTTTATTTAAAAAAGAATTGTCAGAATCTGGGGCTCGGTAGCAGTTACCTATTAGAAGTTTTCTAGAAGAAATCATGCTTGCTGCCCAGATTATTTCGAGATCCGAATCGGTATCAATAACAAAGGAAGCAACTGATTTCCTTATACCTAATAGAACTCCGCCCCCTCGCCTATGCGGGCGATCACGCCTGTATATGTTGAATGGACTGGAGGCTGAAATAACTTCATGATCACCGATATCGGGGTGCAGCCACGTTTCAGTGAATACGATAACGTCAGGATCACTGTCCTCCAGAAAAGATGTGACAAGAGCGCGCTTTGATAGGATACTTCTGATGTTAGCAAATGAAATTGATAAAGGTGAAGAGACGACGGCTGGTTTAGGTTTTTGATAGTTGCGAGCACAAGAGATGGGTAGTGGCTACCGATCAGACAGGATGACTGAGTCAGTAGCGACGTCGTAAACATATGTTTTTGAATCCATACGTAGCTTGTCAACCGATAGCTTGAATTTCATTTTGTGCGTTTTTGCGAACTGAATCAGCTTTGCCCTGGCTTTTCGTGTTGTAAGTGAAAAATCTTCACGAATGGCAAAATTTGTTCCTTTCAGTTTATACCCAAAAGATAGGATGCGTTCCTTGTCCTTAAAATACGTGAGCTTAGCTATAATAGGCCGCTGCTTTTCAGAATCATATTTGCCCAGTCTGTGAACTCGTTCAAATTGTTGGCCAGTTGTAGCGATACCCAGTTTATCCCAGCAGAGATTAATTACTTTATTTTCAGACATTGCCCACTCTTCCTGTTCGTCATCATCTACCCCAAAGAAGAGTAGATTGGAGCGCCGCATCCTATTTTCAGTGTCGTCACATCTTGACGTAATGGCTGTCAAACGTTTCGAGACACCAAGCACAGCTTCAGCATCAGCATTTGCCCTGTCTTCTGCTGCGCCAGTCGAGGATATGGATGCTTCCAATGCCGCCACTTTAGCAGTCAGCAGTCGAACTTCATTTTCAGTTGCTACCTGCTTTTCCTTTGCGTTTTTAATTTCCTCCAGTAATGAAGCATGTTCTTCTTCTAGCTTACGGATAGCATCCAGAGCCTCGACAAATGCTTCAGCCTCAGCTTTTGACATTGGGCCAGGGTTTGACTCTACATCACCCGAGAGCATGAGCAAAATGTCAGACAGTGTGAAACAAATGCCCGACAAAGATGCTAACACTCGCTTAAAGAAATCATTCAACGCTGGGGGGCACGACACCGCAAAAAGAGAGTAATTGCTACTTTTAACGCAAGTCGCATTGTTCAGGTAACTAACCTGTAACATTAACCATCGTGAGTGCGTCATCCTTGGTGCGCTGTCGTGCCCGAAGTGGACTCCCACTGCTCCCTCCCCACACTCATCAGGATGGGGAGGACAACCTAGTTTTTTGTCCCTGTATCTGGAGCCTCGCTGTAGGCTTGCTTAGGGCGTGTCTCGCCTGCTTTTCTTTGTGGCTCCCCACGGCGCACGTTTGGGCAGAACCTTGCGATGTGTCCGCGACCCTGGCACGCGAAGCACGCGATTTCTTCGAAATCTCGCATACCGCGCCTGTAGCTTTGTGGCGGTCTCCGGTTTCCAGCGAATGGGCGCCGTTGAGCGCCCGCTTCAACCTGGCGTTCCACCTGCTGAGATAGCAGCTGCTCTAAGCGATCTAACCGCTCTGTCAAGAGAGCAACCTCAGGGTTGGGCACCGCTCTCTCTATGACGCGTACTCTCGCTGCGGCCGCCGTTAGCGCCTCATTTCGTTCCTCATCCAATGCGGCCGCCACGGCTTTTTCGAAATTGCTCGGCTTGCGCGAGAGCACGAACCGGCGCACGGGGTCTTGCAGACCAGCCACAAAAAAAGCGGTCATTTCCTCTTTAAGTAGATCCTCCGCGTATTTCTTCTTTAGCTGGTCTCCTTCCTCCTCCCTACTCAACATATCGCGCGCTAGGCGCTGAAGCCGCGACGCAAACGTTCGCACGAACTCCCCTACCATCTGTCCGGCGTCACGGAACCTCTGTACCCGCACATGACGTGGTTCAGTGTCGAAATGCTCGAACGCGAGGTTCTTAAATTCCGCAAATGATTTTGTGGATTTTACTTTTTCGTCTCGCCAAGCAAAATCATGAGCAGCTCCTGCCATCTTACACCTCGCCATTCCCAGCATTTCAGCATCGGACCATCCCCCCATTTTCCCAATATCTTCTAGCATGGAAAAGAAATCGCAGATTGGAACCCCTGTCGTATCCCCCGTAAACGTCGGAATGACGCTTCCTAATGCCAGCATGCTTGGTCCGAGCGACGGCTGTCGAGTGGGAGCTCCGTCAGTTACAGACATTTTTTCCGCTCCAGCCCTCCGGTGCCTCAAGCCTCTCAAATGGGGGTCAAAGTCCCACAATCAGTCCCGTAATTCCCCTTTCATTACAATTTTGAAGTCATGAATGTCGCAGCATTCAGAGGACATTTGCTTTTTAGACCCCACTTCTGACACCAGTGTGACGACCCCACATAATGCGCAGGTCCACACGGGACGGAGAGGCAAGAAGACACCGTATGGCTCAGTTTAAACAAAATGATGTAATCAATAATTATACATGCTACATCAGAGGCTGGGGTGTCCGAGCTTACGTGGCGACGCCGTCATGGGGGCGATGGAGGGGCTCCGGAGTTGCGATCCGTCGGTGGCTGGCAGAAACCGCACGCCGTCCGGCTTCGGCGCTCAAGGACCCTTTTTTCGTGAACGATGTCGTCCTCAGCGTGCCTTTCGTCCGCACTCGCCAGCTATATTTGCACCGCCGGCCACGCCCGATCTCCTGTCTCCCAGGCTGGATTGTTTCTTTCTACGTACTTTCCACGGCGGCGCCTGCGGCACCCCCGACCTCCCTCGTTGGAATGTCGTTTGTCTCCCGCCGGCAGCTTTCGTACCATTGTACCACTTCAGTGGCTTGCCGCCGCTGGGGGCTCCGTCTACGCGGCGCCGCCGAACGCGGACCGTTTAAGGGGAGACAAGGGAGTAGGACGGTTGAGCACAGAGAAGATTCCGCCGAAGATATGGGCCCTGGTAGCTCACGCACGGAACGTCACAGTGGTTACCTGTGGTGTGAGGGCCCCTTGCATGCCTGTAAGGTGCAGCGATAAGCTCCTTTCGGTCTTTTACAGGTATGGCAGGCAGGCGTGGCATCAGAAGCCAAAGGGTTGGGGTGCGTACATAGGGACTCCAATGCACACCTCCCCTACTCCACGCTCGCAGTCTTCATGCAATTGGTCTGCCTAGCAAATCAAAAGGCACCCGTGTCTTGTACTTTACACTTTGCTAAAGCGATTAAATACATTAGATAGTTTATTTCACAGTTGCAGTATAAAAAAAATTTTATTTTACATTATATATATTATTTTACAGTTGCGGTGTTAGTTTTTATTATAAATAGCAACATTTTCTTACAGTTACATTTGTGTTGTTTCTACTTGTCATTTTATTGTTTTGTTACGGAAGGTTGTATTTCCTTAGTGGAGAGCTACGGAAGCTTTCCCTTTTACGTGTACCTGTACAGTGCACGGGCGTTTTCGCGCCCATTCTCCAAACTGGGTGGAGTCTCCGAGGCCGGGTTACTGCCCCGTGCACCTGCCAACGCAGTCGCGTAACGCCTTAGCCACTGCGCTACCTCGGAGAGTGGTTACCTGTGTTGTGAGGGCCACTCATATGCCTGTAAGGTGCAGCGACAAGCTCCTTTCGGTCTTTTACAGGTATGGCAGGCAGGCGTGGCAGCAGAAGCCAAAAGGTTGGGTGCGTACATAGGGGCTCCAATGCACACCCCCCCCCCCACGCTCGCAATCTTCATGCGATTATTCTGCCTAGCAAACGAAAAGGCACCCGCTTCCTGTACTTTACACTTTGCTGAAGCGATTAATTACATTATATAGTTTATTTCAGAGTTGCAGTATAAAAAAAAAATTTTTTTACAGTTGGGGTGTTGGTTTTTATTATAATTACCAACATTTTCTTACTCTTACATTTGTGTTGTTTCTACTTGTCATTTTATTGTTTTGTTACGGAAGGTTGTATTTCCGTAGTGGGGACCTACGGAAGCCTTCCTTTGTACGTGTACCTGTACAGTACACGGGCGTTTTCGCACCCGCTCTCCAACCTGGGTGCAGTCTCCGAGGCCGGGTTACTACCCTGTGCACCTGCCAACACAGTCCTGCCAGTCCTGCCAACGTAACGCCTTAGGCACTGCGCTACCTCGGAGAGTGGTTACCTGTGTTGTGAGGGCCCCTCATATGCCTGTAAGGTGCAGCGACAAGCTCCTTTCGGTCTTTTACAGGTATGGCAGGCAGGCGTGGCACCAGAAGCCAAAAGGTTGGGGTGCGTACATAGGGGCTCCAATGCACACCCCCCACGGAAATACAACCTTCCGTAACAAGAAAATCAAATGACAAGTAGAAACAACACAAATGTAACTGTAAGCAAATGTTGCTAATTGTAATAAAAACTAACACCGCAACTGTAAAATAAAATTTTTGTATACTGCAACTCTGAAATAAACTATCTAATGGAATTAATCGCTTTAGCAAAGTGTAAAGTACAGGAAGCGGGTGCCTTTTCATTTGCTAGGCAGACCAATCGCATGAAGATTGCAAGCGTGGAGTTGGGGGGTCTGCATTGGAGCCCCTATGTACGCAACCCAACCCTTTGACTTCTGGTGCCACGCCTGCCTGCCATACCTGTAAAAGACCGAAAGGAGCTTATCGCTGCACCTTACAGGCATATCAGGGGCCCTCACACCACAGGTAACCACTCTCCGAGGTAGCGCAGTGGCTAAGGCGTTATGTTGGCAGGACTGGCAGGACTGTGTTGACAGGTGCACAGGGTAGTAACCCGGCCTCGGAGACTGCACCCAGGTTGGAGAGCGGGTGTGAAAACGCCCGTGTACTGTACAGGTACACGTACAAAGGAAGGCTTCCGTAGGTCCCCACTACGGAAATACAACCTTCCTTAACAAAACAATAAAATGACAAGTAGAAACAACACAAATGTAACAGTAAGAAAATGTTGGTAATTATAATAAAAACTAACACCGCAACTGTAAAATAAATTTTTTTTATACTGCAACTCTGAAATAAACTATATAATGTAATTATTCGCTTCAGCAAAGTGTAAAGCACAGGACACGGGTGCCTTTTGATTTGCTAGGCAGATCAATTGCATGAAGATTGCGAGCCTGGAGTGGGGGGGTGCGCATTGGTGCCACGCATGCCTGCCATGGCTGTAAAAGACGCAAAGGAGCCTATCGCTACACCTTACAGGCATATAAGCGGCCCTCACACCACAGGTAACCAATCTCCGAGGTAGCGCAGTGGCTAAGGCGTTACGCGACTGCGTTGGCAGGTGCTCGGGGTAGTAACCCGGCCTCGGAGACTGCACCCAGGTTGGAGAATGGGTGCGAAAACGCCCGTGTACTGAACAGGTACACGTACAAAGGAAGGCTTCCGTAGCTCTCCACTACGGAAATACAACCTTCCGTAACAAAACAATAAAATGACAAGTATAAACAACACAAATGTAACTGTAAGCACAGGTAACGGAGAGTGGTTACCTGTGGTTTGAGGGCCCCTTATATGCCTGTAAGGTGCAGCGATAAGCTCCTTTCGGTCTTTTACAGGTATGGCAGGCAGGCCTGGCACCAGGAGCCAAAAGATTGGGGTGTGTACATAGGGGCTCCAATGCACACCCCCCATTCCACGCTCGCAATCTTCATGCAATTGGTCTGCCTAGCAAAGCAAAAGGCACCCGTATCCTGTGCTTTACACTTTGCTAAAGCGATTAATTACATTACATAGTTTATTTCAGAGTTGCAGCATAAAAAAAATTATTTTACAGTTGCGGTGTTTTTATTCTAATTACCATCATTTTCTTACTGTTACATTTGTGCTGTTTATACTTGTCATTTTATTGTTTTGTTACGGAAGGTTGTATTTCCGTAGTGGAGAGCTACGGGAGCCTTCCTTTGTTCGCGTACCTGTACAGTACACGGGCGTGTTCGCACCCATTCCCCAACCTGGGTGCAGTCTCCGAGGACGGGTTACTACCCCGTGCACCTGCCAGCGCAGTCGCGTAACGCCTTAGCCCCTGCGCTACCTCGGAGAGTGGTTACCTGTGGTGTGAGAGCCCCTTGTATGCCTGTAAGGTGCAGCGATAAGCTCCTTTCGGTCTTTTACAGGTATGGCAGGCAGGCGTGGCACCAGAAGTCAAAGGGTTGGGTTGCGTACATAGGGGCTCCAATGCAGACCCCCCAACTCCACGCTCGCAATGATCATGCGATTGGTCTGCCTAGCAAACGAAAAGGCACCCGCTTCCTGTACTTTACACTTTGCTAAAGCGATTAATTCCATTAGATAGTTTATTTCAGAGTTGCAGTATAAAAAAATTTTATTTTACAGTTGCGGTGTTAGTTTTTATTACAATTAGCAACATTTGCTTACAGTTACATTTGTGTTGTTTCTACTTGTCATTTTATTTTTTTGTTACGGAAGGTTGTATTTCCGTAGTGGACAGCTACGGAAGCTTTCCCTTTTACGTGTACCTGTACAGTACACGGGCGTTTTCGCACCTATTCTCCAATTGGGTGCAGTCTCCGAGGCCGGGTTACTACCCCGTGCACCTGCCAACGCAGTCGCGTAATGCCTTAGCCACTGCGCTACATCGGAGAGTTGTTACCTGTGGTGTGAGGGCCCCTTATATGCCTGCAAGGTGCAGCGACAAGCTCCTTTCGGTCTTTTACAGGTATGGCAGGCAGGCGTGGCACCAGAAGCCAAAGGGTTGGGGTGCGTACATAGGGGCTCCAATACACACCCCCCCACTCCAGGCTCGCAATCTTCATGCGATTGATCTGCCTAGCAAATCAAAAGGCACCCGTGTCCTGTGCTTTACACTTAGCTAAAGCGATTAATTACATTAGATAGTTTATATCACAGTTGCAGTATAAAAAAAATTTTATTTTACAGTTGCAGTGTTAGTTTTTATTATAATTAGCAACATTTTCTTACAGTTACATTTGTGTTGTTTCTACTTGTCATTTTATTGTTTTGTTACGGAAGGTTGTATTTCCGTAGTGGAGAGCTACGGAAGCCTTCCTTTGTACGTGTACCTGTACAGTACACGGGCGTTTTCGCACCCATTCTCCAACCTGCGTGCACTCTCCGAGGCCGGGTTACTACCCCGTGCACCTGCCAACGCAGTCGCGTAACGCCTTAGCCACTGTGCTACCTCGGAGATTGGTTACCTGTGGTGTGAGGGCCCCTTATATGCCTGTAAGGTGCAGCAATAAGCTCCTTTAGGTGTTTTACAGCCATGGCAGGCAGGCGTGGCACCAGAAGCCAAAGGGTTGGGGTGCGTACATAATGGCTCCAATGCACACCACCCTCCACTCCATGCTGGCAATCTTCATGCAATTGGTCTGCGTAGCTAATCAAACGGCACCCGTGTCCTGTGCTTTACACTTTGCTAAAGCGATTAATTACATTAGATAGTTTATTTCGCAGTTGCAGTACAAAAAATTTTATTTTACATTATATATTTTATTTTACAGTTGCGGTGTTAGTTTTTATTATAATTAGCAACATTTTCTTACAGTTACATTTGTGTTGTTTCTACTTGTCATTTTATTGTTTTGCTACGGAAGGTTGTATTTCCGTAGTGGAGAGCTACGGAAGCCTTCGTTTGTACGTGTACCTGTACTGTACACGGGCATTCCGCACCCATTCTCGAACCTGGGTGCAGTCTCCGAGGCCGGGTTACTAGCCTGTGCACCTGCCAACGCAGTCGCGTAGCGCCTTAGCCACTGCGCTACCTCGGAGATTGGTTACCTGTGGTGTGAGGGCCCCTTATATGCCTGTAAGGTGCAGCGAGAAGCTCCTTTACGTATTTTACAGCCATGGCAGGCAGGCGTGGCACAAGAAGCCAAAGGGTTGGGGTGCGTACATAGGGGCTCCAATGCGCACCCCCCCACTCCAGGCTCGCAATCTTCATGCAATTGATCTGCCTAGCAAATGAAAAGGCACCTGTGTCCTGTGCTTTACACTTTGCTAAAGCGAATAATTACATTATATAGTTTATTTCAGAGTTGCAGTATAAAAAAAATTTTATTTTACAGTTGCAGTGTTAGTTTTTATTATAATTAGCAACATTTTCTTACAGTTACATTTGTGTTGTTTCTACTTGTCATTTTATTGTTTTGTTACGGAAGGTTGTATTTCCGTAGTGGACAGCTACGGAAGCTTTCCCTTTTACGTGTACCTGTACAGTACACGGGCGTTTTCGCACCTATTCTCCAATTGGGTGCAGTCTCCGAGGCCGGGTTAGTACCCCGTGCACCTGCCAACGCAGTCGCGTAATGCCTTAGCCACTGCGCTACATCGGAGAGTTGTTACCTGTGGTGTGAGGGCCCCTTATATGCCTGTAAGGTGCAGCGACAAGCTCCTTTCGGTCTTTTACAGGTATGGCAGGCAGGCGTGGCACCAGAAGCCAAAGGGTTGGGGTGCGTACATAGGGGCTCCAATACACACCCCCCCACTCCAGGCTCGCAATCTTCATGCGATTGATCTGCCTAGCAAATCAAAAGGCACCCGTGTCCTGTGCTTTACACTTTGCTAAAGCGATTAATTACATTAGATAGTTTATATCACAGTTGCAGTATAAAAAAAATTTTATTTTACAGTTGCAGTGTTAGTTTTTATTATAATTAGCAACATTTTCTTACAGTTACATTTGTGTTGTTTCTACTTGTCATTTTATTGTTTTGTTACGGAAGGTTGTATTTCCGTAGTGGAGAGCTACGGAAGCCTTCCTTTGTACGTGTACCTGTACAGTACACGGGCTTTTTCGCACCCATTCTCCAACCTGGGTGCAGTCTCCGAGGCCGGGTTACTACCCCGTTCACCTGCCAACGCAGTCGCGTAACGCCTTAGCCACTGCGCTACCTCGGAGAGTGGCTACCTGTGGTGTGAGGGCCCCTTATATGCCTGTAACGTGCAGCGATAAGCTACTTTCGGTCTTTTACAGCCATGGCAGGCAGGCGTGGCACCAGAAGCCAAAGGGTTGGGGTACGTACATAGGGGCTCCAATGCACACCCCCCCACTCCACGCTCGCAATCTTCATGCAATTGGTCTGCCTAGCAAATCAATAGGCACCCGTGCCCTGTACTTTACACTTTGCTAAAGCGATTAATTACATTATATAGTTTATTTCAGAGTTGCAGTATAAAAAAATTTATTTTACAGTTCCGGTGTTAGTTTATATTATAATTACCAACATTTTCTTACTGTTACATTTGTGCTGTTTCTACTTGTCATTTTATTGTTTTGTTACGGAAGGTCGTATTTCCGTAGTGGAGAGCTACGGAAGCCTTCCTTTGTTCGTGTACCTGTACAGTACACGGGCGTGTTCGCACCCATTCCCCAACCTGGGTGCAGTCTCCGAGGCCGGGTTACTACCCCGTGCACCTGCCAGCGTAGTCGCGTAACGCCTTAGCCACTGCGCTACCTCGGAGAGTGGTTACCTGTGGTGTGAGGGCCGCTTATATGCCTGTAAGGTGCAGCGATAAGCTCCTTTCGGTCTTTTACAGGCATGGCAGGCAGGCGTGGCACCAGAAGCCAAAGGTTTGGGGTGCGTTTATAGGGGCTCCAATGCACACCCCCCACTCCACGCTCGGAATCTTCATGCAATTGGTTTGCCTTGCAAATCAAAAGGCACCCGTGTCCTGTGCTTTACGCTTTGCTAAAGCGATTAATTACATTATATAGTTTATTTCAGAGTTGCAGTATAAAAAAATTTATTTTACAGTTGCGGTGTTAGATTTTATTATAATTAGCAACATTTTCTTACAGTTACATTTGTGTTGATTCTACTCGTCATTTTATTGTTTTATTACGGAAGGTTGTATTTCCGTAGTGGGTAGCTACGGAAGCCTTCCTTTGTACGTGTACCTGTACAGTACACGGGCGTTTTCGCACCCGCTCTCCAACCTGGGTGCAGTCACCGAGGCCGGGTTACTACCCTGTGCACCTGCCAACGCAGTCGCGTAACGCCTTAGCCACTGCGCTACCTCGGAGATTGGTTACCTGTGGTGTGAGGGCCCCTTATATGCCTGTAAGGTGCAGCGATAAGCTCCTTTACGTCTTTTACAGCCATGGCATGTAGGCTTGGTACCAGAAGCCAAAGGGTTGGGGTGCGTATATAGGGGCTCCAATGCGCACCCCCCCACTCCAGGCTCGCAATCTTCATGCAATTGATCTGCCTAGCAAATCAAAAGGCACCCGTGTCCTGTGCTTTACACTTTGCTAAAGCGATTAATTACTTTATATAGTTTATTTCAGAGTTGCAGTATAAAAAATTAATTTTACAGTTGCGGTGTTAGTTTTTATTATAATTACCAACATTTTGTTACTGTTACATTTGTGCTGTTTCTACTTGTCATTTTATTGTTTTGTTGCGGAAGGTTGTATTTCCGTAGTGGAGAGCTACGGTAGCCTTCCTTTGTACGTGTACCTGTACAGTACACGGGCGTGTTCGCACCCATTCCCCAAACTGGGTGCAGTCTCCGAGGATGGGTTACTACCCCGTGCACCTGCCAACGCAGTCGCGTAACGCCTTAGCCACTGCGCTACCTCGGAGAGTTGTTACCTGTGGTGTGAGGGCCCCTTGTATGCCTGTAAGGTGCAGCGATAAGCTCCTTTCGGTCTTTTACAGGTATGGCAGGCAGGCGTGGCACCAGAAGTCAAAGGGTTGGGTTGCGTACATAGGGGCTACAATGCAGACCCCCCCAACTCCACGCTCGCAATCTTCATGCGATTGCTCTGCCTAGCAAACGAAAAGGCACCCGCTTCCTGTACTTTACACTTTGCTAAAGCGATTAATTCCATTAGATAGTTTATTTCAGAGTTGCAGTATAAAAAAATTTTATTTTACAGTTGCGGTGTTAGTTTTTATTACAATTAGCAACATTTGCTTACAGTTACATTTGTGTTGTTTCTACTTGTCATTTTAATTTTTTGTTACGGAAGGTTGTATTTCCGTAGTGGACAGCTACGGCTTTCCCTTTTTACGTGTACCTGTACAGTACACGGGCGTTTTCGCACCTATTCTCCAATTGGGTGCAGTCTCCGAGGCCGGGTTACTACCCTGTGCACCTGCCAACGCAGTCGCGTAACGCCTTAGCCACTGCGCTACCTCGGAGATTGGTTACCTGTGGTGTGAGGGCCCCTTATATGCCTGTAAGGTGCAGCGACAAGCTCCTTTCGGTCTTTTACAGGTATGGCAGGCAGGCGTGGCACCAGAAGCCAAAGGGTTGGGGTGCGTACATAGGGGCTCCAATACACACCCCCCCACTCCAGGCTCGCAATCTTCATGCGATTGATCTGCCTAGCAAATCAAAAGGCACCCGTGTCCTGTGCTTTACACTTAGCTAAAGCGATTAATTACATTAGATAGTTTATATCACAGTTGCAGTATAAAAAAAATTTTATTTTACAGTTGCAGTGTTAGTTTTTATTGTAATTAGCAACATTTTCTTACAGTTACATTTGTGTTGTTTCTACTTGTCATTTTATTGTTTTGTTACGGAAGGTTGTATTTCCGTAGTGGAGAGCTACGGAAGCCTTCCTTTGTACGTGTACCTGTACAGTACACGGGCGTTTTCGCACCCATTCTCCAACCTGCGTGCAGTCTCCGAGGCCGGGTTACTACCCCGTGCACCTGCCAACGCAGTCGCGTAACGCCTTAGCCACTGCGCTACCTCGGAGATTGGTTACCTGTGGTGTGAGGGCCCCTTATATGCCTGTAAGGTGCAGCAATAAGCTCCTTTAGGTGTTTTACAGCCATGGCAGGCAGGCGTGGCACCAGAAGCCAAAGGGTTGGGGTGCGTACATAGGGGCTCCAATGCACACCACCCTCCACTCCATGCTTGCAATCTTCATGCAATTGGTCTGCGTAGCAAATCAAAAGGCACCCGTGTCCTGTGCTTTACACTTTGCTAAAGCGATTAATTACATTAGATAGTTTATTTCGCAGTTGCAGTACAAAAAATTTTATTTTACATTATATATTTTATTTTACAGTTGAGGTGTTAGTTTTTATTATAATTAGCAACATTTTCTTACAGTTACATTTGTGTTGTTTCTACTTGTCATTTTATTGTTTTGCTACGGAAGGTTGTATTTCCGTAGTGGAGAGCTACGGAAGCCTTCGTTTGTACGTGTACCTGTACTGTACACGGGCATTTCGCACCCATTCTCGAACCTGGGTGCAGTCTCCGAGGCCGGGTTACTACCCTGTGCACCTGCCAACGCAGTCGCGTAACGCCTTAGCCACTGCGCTACCTCGGAGATTGGTTACCTGTGGTGTGAGGGCCCCTTATATGCCTGTAACGTGCAGCGATAAGCTACTTTCGGTCTTTTACAGCCATGGCAGGCAGGCGTGGCACCAGAAGCCAAAGGGTTGGGGTACGTACATAGGGGCTCCAATGCACACCCCCCACTCCACGCTCGCAATCTTCATGCAATTGGTCTGCCTAGCAAATCAATAGGCACCCGTGCCCTGTACTTTACACTTTGCTAAAGCGATTAATTACATTATATAGTTTATTTCAGAGTTGCAGTATAAAAAAATTTATTTTACAGTTGCGGTGTTAGATTTTATTATAATTAGCAACATTTTCTTACAGTTACATTTGTGTTGATTCTACTCGTCATTTTATTGTTTTGTTACGGAAGGTTGTATTTCCGTAGTGGGTAGCTACGGAAGCCTTCCTTTGTACGTGTACCTGTACAGTACACGGGCTTTTTCGCACCCATTCTCCAACCTGGGTGCAGTCTCCGAGGCCGGGTTACTATCCCGTTCACCTGCCAACGCAGTCGCGTAACGCCTTAGCCACTGCGCTACCTCGGAGAGTGGCTACCTGTGGTGTGAGGGCCCCTTATATGCCTGTAACGTGCAGCGATAAGCTACTTTCGGTCTTTTACAGCCATGGCAGGCAGGCGTGGCACCAGAAGCCAAAGGGTTGGGTTGCGTACATAGGGGCTCCAATGCAGACCCCCCAACTCCACACTCGCAATCTTCATGCGATTGGTCTGCCTAGCAAACGAAAAGGCACCCGCTTCCTGTACTTTACACTTTGCTAAAGCGATTAATTCCATTAGATAGTTTGTTTCAGAGTTGCAGTATAAAAAAAAATTATTTTACAGTTGCAGTGTTAGTTTTTATTATAATTAGCAACATTTTCTTACAGTTACATTTGTGTTGTTTCTACTTGTCATTTTATTGTTTTGTTACGGAAGGTTGTATTTCCGTAGTGGAGAGCTACGGAAGCCTTCCTTTGTACGTGTACCTGTACAGTACACGGGCGTTTTCGCACCCATTCTCCAACCTGCGTGCAGTCTCCGAGGCCGGGTTACTACCCCGTGCACCTGCCAACGCAGTCGCGTAACGCCTTAGCCACTGCGCTACCTCGGAGATTGGTTACCTGAGGTGTGAGGGCCCCTTATATGCCTGTAAGGTGCAGCGATAAGCTCCTTTAGGTGTTTTAAAGCCATGGCAGGCAGGCGTGGCACCAGGAGCCAAAGGGTTAGGGTGCGTCCATAGGGGCTCCAATGCACACCACCCTCCACTCCATGCTTGCAATCTTCATGCAATTGGTCTGCGTAGCAAATCAAAAGGCACCCGTGTCCTGTGCTTTACACTTTGCTAAAGCGATTAATTACATTAGATAGTTTATTTCACAGTTGCAGTACAAAAAATTTTATTTTTCATTATATATTTTATTTTACAGTTGCGGTGTTAGTTTTTATTATAATTAGCAACATTTTCTTACAGTTACATTTGTGTTGTTTCTACTTGTCATTTTATTGTTTTGCTACGGAAGGTTGTATTTCCGTAGTGGAGAGCTACGGAAGCCTTCGTTTGTACGTGTACCTGTACTGTACACGGGCATTTCGCTCCCATTCTCCAACCTGGGTGCAGTCTCCGAGGCCGGGTTACTACCGTGTGCACCTGGCAACGCAGTCGCGTAACGCCTTAGCCACTGCGCTACCTCGGAGATTGGTTACCTGTGGTGTGAGGGCCCCTTATATGCCTGTAAGGTGCAGCGATAAGCTCCTTTACGTCTTTTACAGCCATGACATGTAGGCTTGGTACCAGAAGCCAAAGGGTTGGGGTGCGTACATAGGGGCTCCAATGCGCACCCCCCCCACTCCAGGCTCGCAATCTTCATGCAATTGATCTGCCTAGCAAATCAAAAGGCACCCGTGTCCTGTGCTTTACACTTTGCTAAAGCGATTAATTACTTTATATAGTTTATTTCAGAGTTGCAGTATAAAAAATTAATTTTACAGTTGCGGTGTTAGTTTTTATTATAATTACCAACATTTTGTTACTGTTACATTTGTGCTGTTCCTACTTGTCATTTTATTGTTTTGTTTGCGGAAGGTTGTATTTCCGTAGTGGAGAGCTACGGTAGCCTTCCTTTGTACGTGTACCTGTACAGTACACGGGCGTGTTCGCACCCATTCCCCAAACTGGGTGCAGTCTCCGAGGACGGGTTACTACCCCGTGCACCTGCCAACGCAGTCGCGTAACGCCTTAGCCACTGCGCTACCTCGGAGAGTGGTTACCTGTGGTGTGAGGGCCCCTTGTATGCCTGTAAGGTGCAGCGATAAGCTCCTTTCGGTCTTTTACAGGTATGGCAGGCAGGCGTGGCACCAGAAGCCAAAGGGTTGGGGTGCGTACATAGGGGCTCCAATACACACCCCCCCACTCCAGGCTCGCAATCTTCATGCGATTGATCTGCCTAGCAAATCAAAAGGCACCCCTGTCCTGTGCTTTACACTTAGCTAAAGCGATTAATTACATTAGATAGTTTATATCACAGTTGCAGTATAAAAAAAATTTTATTTTACAGTTGCAGTGTTAGTTTTTATTATAATTAGCAACATTTTCTTACAGTTACATTTGTGTTGTTTCTACTTGTCATTTTATTGTTTTGTTACGGAAGGTTGTATTTCCGTAGTGGAGAGCTACGGAAGCCTTCTTTGTACGTGTACCTGTACAGTACACGGGCGTTTTCGCACCCATTCTCCAACCTGCGTGCAGTCTCCGAGGCCGGGTTACTACCCCGTGCACCTGCCAACGCAGTCGCGTAACGCCTTAGCCACTGCGCTACCTCGGAGATTGGTTACCTGTGGTGTGAGGGCCGCTTATATGCCTGTAAGGTGCAGCGATAAGCTCCTTTCGGTCTTTTACAGGCATGGCAGGCAGGCGTGGCACCAGAAGCCAAAGGTTTGGGGTGCGTTTATAGGGGCTCCAATGCACACCCCCCACTCCACGCTCGAAATCTTCATGCAATTGGTTTGCCTTGCAAATCAAAAGGCACCCGTGTCCTGTGCTTTACACTTTGCTAAAGCGATTAATTACATTAGATAGTTTATTTCGCAGTTGCAGTACAAAAAATTTTATTTTACATTATATATTTTATTTTACAGTTGAGGTGTTAGTTTTTATTATAATTAGCAACATTTTCTTACAGTTACATTTGTGTTGTTTCTACTTGTCATTTTATTGTTTTGCTACGGAAGGTTGTATTTCCGTAGTGGAGAGCTACGGAAGCCTTCGTTTGTACGTGTACCTGTACTGTACACGGGCATTTCGCACCCAATCTCGAACCTGGGTGCAGTCTCCGAGGCCGGGTTACTACCCTGTGCACCTGCCAACGCAGTCGCGTAACGCCTTAGCCACTGCGCTACCTCGGAGATTGGTTACCTGTGGTGTGAGGGCCCCTTATATGCCTGTAAGGTGCAGCGATAAGCTCCTTTATGTCTTTTACAGCCATGGCAGGCAGGCGTGGCACAAGAAGCCAAAGGGTTGGGGTGCGTACATAGGGGCTCCAATGCGCACCCCCCCACTCCAGGCTCGCAATCTTCATGCAATTGATCTGCCTAGCAAATGAAAAGGCACCTGTGTCCTGTGCTTTACACTTTGCTAAAGCGATTAATTACATTATATAGTTTATTTCAGAGTTGCAGTATAAAAAAAATTTTATTTTACAGTTGCAGTGTTAGTTTTTATTATAATAAGCAACATTTTCTTACAGTTACATTTGTGTTGTTTCTACTTGTCATTTTATTGTTTTGTTACGGAAGGTTGCAGTACAAAAAATTTTATTTTTCATTATATATTTTATTTTACAGTTGCGGTGTTAGTTTTTATTATAATTAGCAACATTTTCTTACAGTTACATTTGTGTTGTTTCTACTTGTCATTTTATTGTTTTGCTACGGAAGGTTGTATTTCCGTAGTGGAGAGCTACGGAAGCCTTCGTTTGTACGTGTACCTGTACTGTACACGGGCATTTCGCACCCATTCTCCAACCTGGGTGCAGTCTCCGAGGCCGGGTTACTACCCTGTGCACCTGCCAACGCAGTCGCGTAACGCCTTAGCCACTGCGCTACCTCGGAGATTGGTTACCTGTGGTGTGAGGGCCCCTTATATGCCTGTAAGGTGCAGCAATAAGCTCCTTTAGGTGTTTTACAGCCATGGCATGTAGGCTTGGTACTAGAAGCCAAAGGGTTGGGGTGCGTACATAGGGGCTCCAATGCGCACCCCCCCCCACTCCACGCTCGCAATCTTCATGCGATTGGTCTGCCTAGCAAACGAAAAGGCACCCGCTTCCTGTACTTTACACTTTGCTAAAGCGATTAATTCCATTAGATAGTTTATTTCAGAGTTGCAGTATAAAAAAATTTTATTTTACAGTTGCGGTGTTAGTTTTTATTACAATTAGCAACATTTGCTTACAGTTACATTTGTGTTGTTTCTACTTGTCATTTTATTTTTTTGTTACGGAAGGTTGTATTTCCGTAGTGGACAGCTACGGAAGCTTTCCCTTTTACGTGTACCTGTACAGTACACGGGCGTTTTCGCACCTATTCTCCAATTGGGTGCAGTCTCCGAGGCCGGGTTACTACCCCGTGCACCTGCCAACGCAGTCGCGTAATGCCTTAGCCACTGCGCTACATCGGAGAGTTGTTACCTGTGGAGTGAGGGCCCCTTATATGCCTGCAAGGTGCAGCGACAAGCTCCTTTCGGTCTTTTACAGGTATGGCAGGCAGGCGTGGCACCAGAAGCCAAAGGGTTGGGGTGCGTACATAGGGGCTCCAATACACACCCCCCCACTCCAGGCTCGCAATCTTCATGCGATTGATCTGCCTAGCAAATCAAAAGGCACCCGTGTCCTGTGCTTTACACTTAGCTAAAGCGATTAATTACATTAGATAGTTTATATCACAGTTGCAGTATAAAAAAAAATTTATTTTACAGTTGCAGTGTTACTTTTTATTATAATTAGCAACATTTTCTTACAGTTACATTTGTGTTGTTTCTACTTGTCATTTTATTGTTTTGTTACGGAAGGTTGTATTTCCGTAGTGGAGAGCTACGGAAGCCTTCCTTTGTACGTGTACCTGTACAGTACACGGGCGTTTTCGCACCCATTCTCCAACCTGCGTGCAGTCTCCGAGGCCGGGTTACTACCCCGTGCACCTGCCAACGCAGTCGCGTAACGCCTTAGCCACTGCGCTACCTCGGAGATTGGTTACCTGTGGTGTGAGAGCCCCTTATATGCCTGTAAGGTGCAGCAATAAGCTCCTTTAGGTGTTTTACAGCCATGGCAGGCAGGCGTGGCACCAGAAGCCAAAGGGTTGGGGTGCGTACATAGGGGCTCCAATACACACCCCCCCCCTCCAGGCTCGCAATCTTCATGCGATTGATCTGCCTAGCAAATCAAAAGGCACCCGTGTCCTGTGCTTTACACTTAGCTAAAGCGATTAATTACATTAGATAGTTTATATCACAGTTGCAGTATAAAAAAAATTTTATTTTACAGTTGCAGTGTTAGTTTTTATTATAATTAGCAACATTTTCTTACAGTTACGTTTGTGTTGTTTCTACTTGTCATTTTATTGTTTTGTTACGGAAGGTTTTATTTCCGTAGTGTAGAGCTACGGAAGCCTTCCTTTGTACGTGTACCTGTACAGTACACGGGCGTTTTCGCACCCATTCTCCAACCTGCGTGCAGTCTCCGAGGCCGGGTTACTACCCCGTGCACCTGCCAACGCAGTCGCGTAACGCCTTAGCCACTGCGCTACCTCGGAGATTGGTTACCTGTAGTGTGAGGGCCCCTTATATGCCTGTAAGGTGCAGCGATAAGCTCCTTTACGTCTTTTACAGCCATGGCAGGCAGGCGTGGCACAAGAAGCCAAAGGGTTGGGGTGCGTACATAGGGGCTCCAATGCGCACCCCCCCACTCCAGGCTCGCAATCTTCATGCAATTGATCTGCCTAGCAAATGAAAAGGCACCTGTGTCCTGTGCTTTACACTTTGCTAAAGCGATTAATTACATTATATAGTTTATTTCAGAGTTGCAGTATAAAAAAAATTTTATTTTACAGTTGCAGTGTTAGTTTTTATTATAATTAGCAACATTTTCTTACAGTTACATTTGTGTTGTTTCTACTTGTCATTTTATTGTTTTGTTACGGAAGGTTGTATTTCCGTAGTGGAGAGCTACGGAAGCCTTCCTTTGTATGTGTACCTGTGCAGTACACGGGCGTTTTCGCACCCATTCTCCAAACTGGGTGCAGTCTCCGAGGACGGGTTACTACCCTGTGCACCTGCCAACGCAGTCGCGTAACGCCTTAGCCACTGCGCTACCTCGGAGAGTGGTTACCTGTGGTGTGAGGGCCCCTTGTATGCCTGTAAGGTGCAGCGATAAGCTCCTTTCGGTCTTTTACAGGTATGGCAGGCAGGCGTGGCACCAGAAGTCAAAGGGTTGGGTTGCGTACATAGGGGCTCCAATGCAGACCCCCCAACTCCACGCTCGCAATCTTCATGCGATTGGTCTGCCTAGCAAACGAAAAGGCACCCGCTTCCTGTACTTTACACTTTGCTAAAGCGATTAATTCCATTAGATAGTTTATTTCAGAGTTGCAGTATAAAAAAATTTTATTTTACAGTTGCGGTGCTAGTTTTTATTACAATTAGCAACATTTGCTTACAGTTACATTTGTGTTGTTTCTACTTGTCATTTTATTTTTTTGTTACGGAAGGTTGTATTTCCGTAGTGGACAGCTACGGAAGCTTTCCCTTTTACGTGTACCTGTACAGTACACGGGCGTTTTCGCACCTATTCTCCAATTGGGTGCAGTCTCCGAGGCCGGGTTACTACCCCGTGCACCTGCCAACGCAGTCGCGTAATGCCTTAGCCACTGCGCTACATCGGAGACATGTTACCTGTGGTGTGAGGGCCCCTTATATGCCTGCAAGGTGCAGCGACAAGCTCCTTTCGGTCTTTTACAGGTATGGCAGGCAGGCGTGGCACCAGAAGCCAAAGGGTTGGGGTGCGTACATAGGGGCTCCAATGCAGACCCCCCAACTCCACGCTCGCAATCTTCATGCGATTGGTCTGCCTAGCAAACGAAAAGGCACCCGCTTCCTGTACTTTACACTTTGCTAAAGCGATTAATTCCATTAGATAGTTTATTTCAGAGTTGCAGTATAAAAAAATTTTATTTTACAGTTGCGGTGCTAGTTTTTATTACAATTAGCAACATTTGCTTACAGTTACATTTGTGTTGTTTCTACTTGTCATTTTATTGTTTTGTTACGGAAGGTTGTATTTCCGTAGTGGAGAGCTACGGAAGCCTTCCTTTGTACGTGTACCTGTACAGTACATGGGCGTTTTCGCACCCATTCTCCAACCTGCGTGCAGTCTCCGAGGCCGGGTTACTACCCCGTGCACCTGCCAACGCAGTCGCGTAACGCCTTGGCCACTGCGCTACCTCGGAGATTGGTTACCTGTGGTGTGAGGGCCCCTTATATGCCTGTAAGGTGCAGCAATAAGCTCCTTTAGGTGTTTTACAGCCATGGCAGGCAGGCGTGGCACCAGAAGCCAAAGGGTTGGGGTGCGTACATAGGGGCTCCAATGCACACCACCCTCCACTCCATGCTTGCAATCTTCATGCAATTGGTCTGCGTAGCATATCAAAAGGCACCCGTGTCCTGTGCTTTACACTTTCCTAAAGCGATTAATTACATTAGATAGTTTATTTCGCAGTTGCAGTACAAAAAATTTTATTTTACATTATATATTTTATTTTACAGTTGAGGTGTTAGTTTTTATTATAATTAGCAACATTTTCTTACAGTTACATTTGTGTTGTTTCTACTTGTCATTTTATTGTTTTGCTACGGAAGGTTGTATTTCCGTAGTGGAGAGCTACGGAAGCCTTCGTTTGTACGTGTACCTGTACTGTACACGGGCATTTCGCACCCATTCTCGAACCTGGGTGCAGTCTCCGAGGCCGGGTTACTACCCTGTGCACCTGCCAACGCAGTCGCGTAACGCCTTAGCCACTGCGCTACCTCGGAGATTGGTTACCTGTGGTGTGAGGGCCCCTTATATGCCTGTAAGGTGCAGCGATAAGCTCCTTTACGTCTTTTACAGCAATGGCAGGCAGGCGTGGCACAAGAAGCCCAAGGGTTGGGGTGCGCACATAGGGGCTCCAATGCGCACCCCCCCACTCCAGGCTCGCAATCTTCATGCAATTGATCTGCCTAGCAAAAGAAAAGGCACCTGTGTCCTGTGCTTTACACTTTGCTATAGCGATTAATTACATTATATAGTTTATTTCAGAGTTGCAGTACAAAAAAAATTTTATTTTACAGTTGCAGTGTTAGTTTTTATTATAATTAGCAACATTTTCTTACAGTTACATTTGTGTTGTTTCTACTTGTCATTTTGCTGTTTTGTTACGGAAGGTTGTATTTCCGTAGTGGACAGCTACGGAAGCTTTCCCTTTTACGTGTACCTGTACAGTACACGGGCGTTTTCGCACCTATTCTCCAATTGGGTGCAGTCTCCGAGGCCGGGTTACTACCCCGTGCACCTGCCAACGCAGTCGCGTAATGCCTTAGCCACTGCGCTACATCGGAGAGTTGTTACCTGTGGTGTGAGGGCCCCTTATATGCCTGTAAGGTGCAGCGACAAGCTCCTTTCGGTCTTTTACAGGTATGGCAGGCAGGCGTGGCACCAGAAGCCAAAGGGTTGGGGTGCGTACATAGGGGCTCCAATACACACCCCCCCACTCCAGGCTCGCAATCTTCATGCGATTGATCTGCCTAGCAAATCAAAAGGCACCCGTGTCCTGTGCTTTACACTTTGCTAAAGCGATTAATTACATTAGATAGTTTATATCACAGCTGCAGTATAAAAAAAATTTTATTTTACAGTTGCAGTGTTAGTTTTTATTATAATTAGCAACATTTTCTTACAGTTACATTTGTGTTGTTTCTACTTGTCATTTTATTGTTTTGTTACGGAAGGTTGTATTTCCGTAGTGGAGAGCTACGGAAGCCTTCCTTTGTACGTGTACCTGTACAGTACACGGGCTTTTTCGCACCCATTCTCCAACCTGGGTGCAGTCTCCGAGGCCGGGTTACTACCCCGTTCACCTGCCAACGCAGTCGCGTAACGCCTTAGCCACTGCGCTACCTCGGAGAGTGGCTACCTGTGGTGTGAGGGCCCCTTATATGCCTGTAAGGTGCAGCGATAAGCTACTTTCGGTCTTTTACAGAAATGGCAGGCAGGCGTGGCACCAGAAGCCAAAGGGTTGGGGTACGTACATAGGGGCTCCAATGCACACCCCCCACTCCACGCTCGCAATCTTCATGCAATTGGTCTGCCTAGCAAATCAATAGGCACCCGTGCCCTGTACTTTACACTTTGCTAAAGCGATTAATTACATTATATAGTTTATTTCAGAGTTGCAGTATAAAAAAATTTATTTTACAGATCCGGTGTTAGTTTTTATTATAATTAGCAACATTTTCTTACAGTTACATTTGTGCTGTTTCTACTTGTCATTTTATTGTTTTGTTACGGAAGGTCGTATTTCCGTAGTGGAGAGCTACGGAAGCCTTCCTTTGTTCGTGTACCTGTACAGTACACGGGCGTGTTCGCACCCATTCCCCAACCTGGGTGCAGTCTCCGAGGCCGGGTTACTACCCCGTGCACCTGCCAGCGTAGTCGCGTAACGCCTTAGCCACTGCGCTACCTCGGAGAGTGGTTACCTGTGGTGTGAGGGCCGCTTATATGCCTGTAAGGTGCAGCGATAAGCTCCTTTCGGTCTTTTACAGGCATGGCAGGCAGGCGTGGCACCAGAAGCCAAAGGGTTGGGGTGCGTTTATAAGGGCTCCAATGCACACCCCCCACTCCACGCTCGGAATCTTCATGCAATTGGTTTGCCTTGCAAATCAAAAGGCACCCGTGTCCTGTGCTTTACACTTTGCTAAAGCGATTAATTACATTATATAGTTTATTTCAGAGTTGCAGTATAAAAAAATTTATTTTACAGTTGCGGTGTTAGATTTTATTATAATTACCAACATTTTCTTAGAGTTACATTTGTGCTGTTTCTACTTGTCATTTTATTGTTTTGTTACGGAAGGTTGTATTTCCGTAGTGGAGAGCTACGGAAGCCTTCCTTTGTTCGTGTACCTGTACAGTAAACGGGCGAGTTGGCACCCATTCCCTAACCTGGGTGCAGTCTCCGAGGCCGGGTTACTACCGCGTGCACCTGCCACCGCAGTCGCGTAACGCCTTAGCCACTGCGCTACCTCGGAGAGTGGTTACCTCTGGTGTGAGGGCCCCTTGTATGCCTGTAAGGTGCAGCGATAAGCTCCTATCGGTCTTTTACAGGTATGGCAGGCAGGCGTGGCACCAGAAGCCAAACGGTTGGGGTGCGTACATAGGGGCTCCAATGCACACCCCCCCACTCGACGCTCGCAATCTTCATGCAGTTGATCTGCGCCTAACAAATCAAAAGGCACCCGTGCCCTGTACTTTACACTTTGCTAAAGCGACTAATTACACTATATAGTTTATTTCAGAGTTACAGTATAAAAATTTTTATTTTACATTATATATAATATTTTACAGTTCAGGTGTTAGTTTTTATTATAATTAGCAACATTTTCTTACAGTTACATTTGTGTTGTTTCTACTCGTCATTTTATTGTTTTGTTACGGAAGGTTGTATTTCCGTAGTGGGTAGCTACGGAAGCCTTCCTTTGTACTTGTACCTGTACAGTACACGGGCATTTTCGCACCCGCTCTCCAACCTGGGTGCAGTCACCGAGGCCGGGTTACTACCCCGTGCACCTGCCAACACAGCCCTGCCAGTCCTGCCAACGTAATGCTTTAGCCACTGCGCTACCTCGGAGAGTGGTTACCTGTGGTGTGAGGGCCGCTTATATGCCTGTAAGGTGCAGCGATAAGCTCCTTTCGGTCTTTTACAGGCATGGCAGGCAGGCGTGGCACCAGAAGCCAAAGGGTTGGGGTGCGTACATAGGGGCTCCAATGCACACGCCCCATTCCACGCTCGCAATCTTCATGCAATTGGTTTGCCTTGCAAATCAAAAAGGCACCCGTGTCCTGTGCTTTACACTTTGCTAAACCGATTCATTACATTATATTGTTTATTTCTGAGTTGCTGTATAGAAAAATTTATTTTACAGTTGCGGTGTTAGTTTTTATTATAATTACCAATATTTTCTTACTGTTACATTTGCGCTGTTTCTACTTGTCATTTTATTGTTTTGTTACAGAAGGTTGTATTTCCGTAGTGGAGAGCTACGGAAGCCTTCCTTTGTACGTGTACCTGTACAGTACACGGGCGTTTTCGCACCCATTCTCCAACCTGGATGCAGTCTCCGAGGCCGGGTTACTACCCCGTGCTCCTGCCAACGCAGTCGCGTAACGCCTTAGCCACTGCGCTACCTCGGAGTGTGGTTACCTGTGGTGCGAGGGCCCCTTGTATGCCTGTAAGGTGCAGCGATAAGCTCGTTTCGATCTTTTACAGCCATGGCAGGCAGGCGTGGCACCAGAAGCCAAAGGGTTGAGGTGCGTACATAGGGGCTCCAATGCACACCCCCCACTCCACGCTGCGCACCCCGGGCCACAGCGCCGAGGATAATCGCGTTCTCGAAATTCTAAAAACGGATAGGGACATTTTCACTTTTTCCTGATACGACCAAATTGACCAAACTCGTTCACGCTCGTAGAGTTAATGATGAGAAGAGCATCTCCACATTTTGTCACTTGTTGTCTACAATTAATTGGGTAGATGTATATGGTGAAAATGACTCGTCCCGTGCTTATGATATATTTATTCAGAAGCTGCTTGAATGCTATTACGCTGCGTTCCCAACTCAAACTATAAAAAAACATAGAAAGGCTAGAAAAGAATGGATGACAGGAGCACTTTTGAAACAAATTAAAGAAAAGAACAAAATGTTCTCTCGTTTTTTGGAAACACGATGCCCGGATGATTTAGTTAAGTTTAAGAAGTTTCGAAATAAATTAAACTCAAATCTAAAGAAAGCTAAATCTTTTTTCTATATTAATAAGTTTTCGTCAATCTTACACAATCCTAAATTACTTTGGCAAGGTATAAACGTTATTATAGGGAACAGGAAGAATTGTCTTCCCTCTGAGCTGAAAGTCAATGGGGTGAATTATGCTGGAGTTTCACTTGCCAATATGCTGAATGAACACTTTTTAGCTGCCGGAGCATACCGACCCTCTGCTAGCTGTCATTCAACTCGGACTGTAGACTCATACTTACCCTCTTGCAGTACTGAATCTATATTTTTGTCCCCTACTTCAGAGGATGAAGTTATTTCTATCATTAATTCTTTTAGGAACACCTGCTCACCTGGAGATGACGAAGTTGCTGCTTTTCCTATCAAATGTGCTGTAAATATTATTGCTGGCCCTCTTACGCATATTTGTAACAGAATGCTACTTTCTGGTGTATTCCCTAGCAAATTAAAAGTCGCACGAGTTACCGTTTTATTCAAAGGAGGCAACAAAAATGACCCAAATAATTACCGTCCTATTTCGGTATTGCCTTTGTTTTCGAAGTTAGCTGAGCGTGTACTCTATAGGCGACTAAACAATTTCTTACAAGCTAAACATCTTATCTGCCCCCAACAGTATGGCTTTCAGGCCGGTAAATCAACAGAATCTGCTCTGTTAGATATTAAGAACTCTATAATTAACAATTTAGAAACTAAGCTTTTTTCAGTTGGAATTTTTCTTGATCTGCGCAAAGCTTTCGATTCTGTGCAACATACAATACTGCTCCATAAATTAAAGACTTACGGGATCCGTGGAGTGGCAAATTCACTTTTGGAAAGTTATCTAACTGCACGGATACAGTACACTCAGATTCATGATGTAAAATCCAGTTTTGGTATGATAAAATTCGGTGTCCCTCAGGGTTCAATTTTGGGACCACTTTTATTTATTCTCTATATTAATGACATTGTAAACATTCCATTAACTCCTAATATCATGATGTATGCCGACGATACTAATGTCTTTTTTTCCGGCTCCAGTCTCCAAGTAATTGAACACCAATGTAATGCCTGGCTTGAGGAGTTAGCGGTTTGGCTCTATGTTAATCAACTTCAATTAAACGTAAACAAAGCAAAGTTTATGCTCTTCCATCCAAAAAACAAACCATTAGATCATCACATCAAACTATTTTTTAATGACTTTAACATCGAGCAAGTTCATAGTTGCCGGTTCCTTGGTGTGTTTTTTCGTAGCGATTTGGGTTGGACTGATCATATAAACTACATTAGACTAAAAATGGCCAGATCTATTTATGTTATTTATCGTGTTAGACATCTCCTCCCACTACAAGTTAAAAAACAGCTATATTTTGCCCTTGTTCATTCTCACCTGGTGTATTGCAACCTAGTGTGGGGTACATGCAACAAAACTGATTCATACAAATTGCTTTCTCTCCAGAAAAGAGCTCTACGTTTATTAAGTTCAAGTTCATCTGTTGAAACAAATCTTTTCGAAACATTTCATGTTCGCAATTTCTTTCATTCATACAATTTTAGTTTGGCTCTTCATATTTTTTATAAAGTCAAGCATGACTTTAGCTCTTTTTCTAACACTTATAATTCAAGAAACGTTGCGTATGATCTACGTTCCGTTGCCCTGTCTACTGCAAGACCCAGAACAAATTATGGTAAACAAACAACCGATTATCAAATTATAACATTGTGTAATACCTACCAGTCTCTTATTCAGATTGCTTTAGAAAGTTATAGTGTGTCTGTATTCAAGAAAAAACTGACGATTCTTTTCTCGCCTGGTTAAATTTCAGCTAATTCTGTATACTTAGTTGTTTTTTTTTAGTGTGTGTTTGTGTTCTGCTTTTTTTTTTAAATGTGCATATTATGAAATGTTTTGTTTATTGTTAATTGATATTTATTATTGTCTATCATTAACTATTTTCTATTGTGATCATGTTTGCTCATTGTTTTTTTATCTCATGTCCATTCGGCCCCCGTTTCCATGATGTGTGATCGGGGTGTAGGCCTTGTCAGGAGGCATGCTTGGTCTACCTCCTTTAGCCTCACCTCGAGGGCATATTGTATATAATATGGCCAAATAAACCTACTACTACCTACTACTACTACTACTACTTACGGTGGGCTACATGCCTCTCTCAATAATTAAGGAGCCCAACAGTAATAGTTTAAAAGTTAACTATTAAATATTGGTTAACAAGCCTGCTAGTTAGCACGCCTTAGCAGCATTATGATGTACTACACCACTGACAATCCTGTGCCAGAAAAAGCGCGCATCTAATTCTTCCTCGACGAACGTTCAGAGAGCAACCGAGGGAGCTCTGGGTGATACGACCATTGCGCAATCTTGGGACATCATTGCGCATACACCGTTGTTATACCACCAGAGGATCGCGCAAGGGGGCATTGCGCATGCGCAGTGTGCGCGTTTACTGGGTATCATTATCTAATTATTATTACTGTTCGTACATCTATTACTACACCATTAACTATCATTACTGACATTTCGAGTAACAAGTAACTATTATTACTATCATACTGATGATTGACAGGTGTCGCGCACGCTCGGACGGACGTATACGCTGGCGAGTGATGAGCCGTAAAAGGCTTTCGCCTTAAAAGTGAATTGAAAACTTCAGGCACATTAATGCAACATCCTGAGGTAGAGCCGCTCGCCCCAGTCGTGCATTGTCTAAGCGGCGGTTATGGACAGCGTTCAGGCATACACTATAGAAGGCGGGTTCCCACCTGCTGCGGTGACTGTGATATAATTGGCGCTTTCGATGACGACTTATAAATTCAGTCTTCAATGAGGAACTAGAAAGCGCACTGTTCACGCGCCCTCCAACAGTCCGCACCGGGCGTACGGACGCAGCGGTCGCGGCGGGCGCACGGAGAACTATGGGCCCAATACGCCGTTTCTGTGCGACGTGGCGGGCCGCACCTCGCTTTGCGCTTTGCATCAGGCGGCCGTGACAGAACAGACTTCGAGGGATGAGTGCGAAGCCTCGCCAGCTGCAACTTGGAAAGCACAATATCTATAGTGCATAAAAAAAGCTTACAACATTGTTTTACGTGCTATAACGCTGTTTTTAGAACAAAATTCTTTAGTTATAGCTACAAGCGAAGCAACAAAACAAAGGAACGAGATCAGATGCGACATCGCTGCCCGCCGCCATATTGTTTGTTTGCGAAATTCCGATAATCTCGCCTGGTCTTGGCTTTTCATCTATTTTTTTATCGTTAAAAACTGTTGAACCTCGCTTCATTTGCGCTATCACGTTAAGCAATCAATCATTATGAACACTTTTTCCTTTTCCATCGACCTCTTCAGAAACTCCGCTCATTATCTGTCGCTATCTATCTTTTCCTACGAGTGCACTTTGCTTTCCCGTTTAGCACCGCGTAGCCCAAAGTGTGACTTGGGATGCCGAAGAGCACTCCAACTTGTGCATGTGACAGGGGTATAATACATAGCTGGCTGGTTGTCTAAATCGAGTTACAATCAGTAAAACTTGAAAATTAACTAAAATTAACTAAGTAGGGAAGCCAGAGGCATGATGCGACGATGGTATTGTCGAAAAAGCAGCGCAGTTCTGCTATTTGAGGAATTGCTCCTCTGGCTTACACGCCTTTGCAGACCGGGAAACCTAACGCCGCCTTCTAGTTAAGCATTATTTTTCCACTATCACCACCTGACCAGAGCAGCTAGTCGATTCCTGACACGAAACCTAGATGGGTGTCGCTAAAAAACTACTTTCTGGCTACCGCGGCGTATGAGCGGGTGTTCCATCGCCGCAGTCAACGAGCAGACTGCGTGATGCCCCGCCTTCGCGCTGAACCCATCATCGGATGCGGACACGAACCACTCGCGCGACGTGCTTCTTTTTCCGACACTTTTTCCGTTCAAGATCGGAAGTCCGAAAGCTATGTGAGGAGGAAGAGCCGCGTGCGAGGGGGTTGGCGCCACTTAACCTGGTCTGGAGAAAACGACATGAAGGGGGTTTAAAGAAGATCACAGCGTACACAAAAGCTCGTCTGCTTCTTTTTCGTGCTTCCCAGCGTTGCCAGAGATTCGCTGTGCTCCTTAATTGCGGTGAATGTTGGCTGGCGTCTTTAAGAAGCTCAGGTGGTCGAAATTCTTCGCATCCCTCCAATACGGCGTCCCTGGTAGCCTGGTTACGAAATGTTAATTAGCGCGAATAAAACAGCGGACAGAGAAGAAGACGGGACAAGCTTGTGTCCCGTCCGTTTCTCTGTCTCTGTCCGCTGTTTTATTCGCGCTATAGTAAACACGTCGCAGCCAGTGTTACAGCACCAACTAGCCCAACTTTCTCCTTCGATCCGTCATAGCCCAAGTCGTTTTGGGACGTTAAACCGCATAAATTGAATCTTTTTTCTTTAAAGATTGGTAACTTGTAAGCTCCTTCCTGCTCTTCTGCCCTGTGTTGCTCCTTCATTTGAGGAGATAAGCTTGTCTTCGCCCCTAAATGACTCAACTAAAACTATTGTACGGTCGCTGTCCCCCTCTTTACATTTTGCCTCGGCATCATGAATCTGTTCCTGTTTTTTTTTTCACTCTTTTTAGACAGTCAGATAATAAGGTTCTACAATTTTCTTCGGCCACCTTTAGTTACATCCCGAATATCCGCCATCAAACTATAAAAGGACTTTATTTTACCCTGGACGAGGACCTGTACTTGCAACTGGAAGCGCAGGTCCTCGTTTTTTTTCTGGATAAGATACTCATTTTTGCTCTATTTAGATAACTGCGCCTTCTTCGCCTCTCTGTATTCGCGTCAAGTCAGCAGTCATTGTTCGATGGCCTCCTTAATTTCTTTGTGCACCAGCTTCGTGGCTTCCTCTTTCCTCTCCAGCGGTTCCCCACTTGTTTCATTTTCGTACTGATTAGTTGTTGTAATTCTATTCCTACTTTGACGTGAGGCGTTTATCCACGGCTACGTCAACGCCTGCTGCTATTAGCGCTATTTGTTCAGTGTGTAAATTTTGCGTTTTCTTTTTTGTGTTCTCTCCATTATGCTTTAGATCAGGATTCCGATCCGCAGACTATTACGTTTGTGGTCACTTTCCGAACTCTACTCCCCCTGCTCGTCTTTCTTTTTGCATTTTTGGGAGCTTGCTGTAGACTACCTGCGACATTAGGCAGTAGTAAAAGGTCGCCTGCCACGTGATTTGTCCCTCTCAATTAGTTTCTCCATTAAAAATAATAACGTTGCGCGACTCACAGAGGTCTCCAATCAGTTTCCAGTTGCAATCTGTACATCCATCCAGATCCTCAATGGGGCCATTCGTGTCCCACAATAGAATAATATCGGCACTTTATGCAAACTATTTTAATCGTCATTGAGGCACATAACTATTAGATCCTTGCTACCTTTCCTGCATTTATACCCCGTCGCTAAATAAACTATCCCTAGCCATGCCATTTTACCGGCAATTTTTGCTAATACTCAGACGTGTTCTTCGCATGTTGATTTTATTCTTTGCCAATCAGTTCATTGATGTATCGCCACACTGACCCGTCCCCACTTCTCCGTTCTTGGTGCATTGTATTGTTCCCAGACATAGCCGTCAATAAACGGTGGATCACCTGGATCTCTGAGATGTGTTTCGCACAGAGTGTACACACCAATTTCATTGTCCTTAACAGCTGTTCGATTTCTTACCATTTCGCTCTCTTTCTACCACCTTCCATGTTAATATAACTGATACTGGAGTTAAATATACTTTGTATAGTTTTGCTCCTGAGCCCCCTAGTGTCACTTTCGTTGGGCTCAGCCTTCATTGCACGCTTTCTTCTTCGCCTCCAACTACACCTACGCCTGGAGCCCCCTTGGACCCCAAAAGAATTCTCCGCCAACACTGCCTCAGAGTTTGACTTCAGAGCGTTAGCTATGGGAGCTTGACGTACTTACATCGGTGTGCTCACCCAACATGGATGAAACCAAATACAAACTTTCGCGGATATTTCCTTTACACTACTCATTCATCATGCACAACTCTTGCGATTTATTTATTTATTTATTTATTTACAGACGTCTGCTGGACTTATTGCAAAGCCTTAAGAAGGAGTGGGTTTTAAAATACACTTGTCAAAAAGATAACCTCCTTGCAGTACACACAACTCAATACCGAAGAAATGAACGAGGAAAAGAAACAGCTTTATACAATATTAGACACCTCACGTCAAAATGAGCACTGGGGGAAAGAGAAGAAAATGTTGAATGCTGCAAAATTGTTATGAATTCCTAAGAGACGCCGCAAACGACTCCACATTAGAAGCCGCTACAATGTTTCCTTTCAGGAGATTCGATTCCGGCAGAATACGGGGGAAGAAAGAATTCTTAGATGTTTCAGTGCGGCATGAGTACTCCTTCACTTTTAAAGAATTGTAGGATCGTGTCGAACGACCCGGGAGGAGCTCAGTGTACTTGCTGCTGTTAATTCCTAACTTGTTCTGAACAATCATAAACATGTACTTAAGCCTCTCGCGGTATCTTCTGAGCTGCAAGGACTCCAAATTTCCTTTCTTAAGTAGCATGGTAGGGGACGTCTGCCAGCTGTATGAATTATAAATAAATCACACTGACTTTCTTTGAATATTTTGGAGTGTTTTAATGTTTTCCTTAGTATAAGGAAGCCCCACAACAGAGGCGTATTCTAAAACAGGTGGGATAAAGGTTTTGCATGCTAGTAACTTAATTTCCTGCGTGGAGTACCGGATAGACCTTCTTAAAAAGCCAAGTTTTTTTCATAGCTTTTTTTTACTATTAGAAATGTGTTTGTTCCACCGTAGATCAGATCTAATCGTTAATCCGAAGTACTTGTAGCTGTCCACGGTAGACAGAGGACGGCTATTAATAGTACAGGCAAAACTTAATGGCTGCTTCTTCCGCGTGATAGACATTGAAACAGTTTTTTTAGTATTAATACTCATCTGCCACGTTGAGCACCAATCATGAATTTTAGCCAAGGTGTCATTAAGAAAAAGCTGGTCACCAGGAGTTCGTATTTCTTGATATATTACACAATCGTTGGCAGAAAGCTCGATTTTGACAGGAATTTCTTTAACAATGTCATTTATAAAAATTAAAAAGAACAATGGCCCGAGTACTGAGCCTTGTGGGATACCGGAGCTTACCAAAGCTGGGCTCGAACATGCATTGCCGATTGATATGGACTGAGATCGAGACGATAGATATGCCTGTACCCACGCCAACAGTAAATAGTTTTTCAAGATTTTGTTTACCTTTAGCAAGAACTTTTTGTGTGAGACGCGGTCAAATGCTTTTTCGAAATATAATAAAATGACATCAATTTGACACCGGTTGTGAATGGCTGCCGCAAAATCCTGAATCGTCTCTAGAAGTTGGGTCACTGTAGAGAAGCCTTTGCGAAAACCGTGTTGCCGAGTCAATTACGTGATTGGTTTCCAGGAAGGCTGATATATGCCCAAAAAGTATATGTTCAAGTATTTTTGAAGAAGTACACAATAAACATATTGGCCTATATGAGCTAAGTAGAGGTGAGTTTTCAGTTTTGGGAATGGGAATAATTTTTCCGTGCTTCCAGTCCTCTGGGGCTCGGCGCTTAATAGAGATTTCTTAAATATGAGCGTTAAGTACTTGGAACACCATTCGGCATATCTCACAAGAAACGTATTTAGTATGTCATCAATTCCCGGCGTCTTTTTTTGCGTCACAACTGAGAAGCAGAGAGAAAACACCTTCTTCAGTTATAGGAACATCAGTAATAGATGAACAAGCGGAGTTAAGGTGAGGCCTTCTACCATCATCGTGCGTAAACATGCACAGTACAAAAGAAACGGTTGAAAGACGAAGCAATTTGTGTCGCGTCAGTAATCAGTTCGCCGTCAACGACGACGCTGCACGCAGGTTTCTTTTTCTTTGATAACTGCCGCCAAAACTTTGCAGGGGAAGAAAGAAGAAAGTTTTTCATGGATACGCTAAAGTGATACTCTTCTGCTTTTTCGATGCTTTGTTTTAAGTTCAAGCGCATATCAGACAGTTTAGGTGCATCAACTAACGACTGGCTTCGCCGAAGTTTTTTGAGAACTTTCTTAATCTTTCGTCCCATGCGTACAACTTCCCTCGTCATCCAAGGGCTGCTGGCGCGTAGGGTAATTACCCGGGTAGGCACAAAACGTGAAATGCAATTCAGAGCAACGCTCTTAAAGAAAACCCAGAGATTTTCTACTGAGCAGTTGCAGGATTCGTAAAGAACCACTAAATCTCAGAATGAAATACCAAGTAAGTCTATGACTCCAACATAATCGGCACACGAGAAGTTCGGCACAAGTAACAATTTATATTTATTTTTCGGAAGAAGTAATGGAAGGCTTAATATACCATAACATGGTCTGATGTGCCTTCGAAATATTGAAGCCGAGAACCGCGACGAAAGACACCGTTACTAACAAAGAAAAGATCAAGAATGGATTTCTTATCCTTTTGTATACGCGTTGCTTCCTTTACTAATTGAGTTAAATTGCGATCAAGTACGATGTCTATCAGAAGTTCGGCTGATGTGCAAAGCGGCTCTGGAAATTGTTAGTCTCAGTCGACGAGCGGCATGTTAAAGTCTCCAGCGAACAGTAATTACTTGATTGTGCTTTCGTAGTACATAAGAATTCATTAAGTTTATCAAAGAAAACACCGTCGCGGCGTGGTGGGCGGTAAAACGCGCCAATAACAAGACTCAGTTCAGTTAGAATTAGCTTACAAATGACACATTCAATTCATTGTACGTCAGGTAGCCTGATTACTTGAAAAGATTCTCGAAAAAGAATTGCAACACCACCACTACGAGCAGTCCTGCCTTTGCGCATAATTCTGTATCCTGGTGGTGTGATTTCTTCGTCAGAGATATCAGAGTGCAGCCAGGTTTCGGCGACTATAATGATATGTGGTTTATGCGCCACTACTTTACTTTCCAAATCATCAGACTTGTTCACAATGCTCCAGGCGTTAAACTGAATGCATCTTAGCGATTTCTTTTTACTGTTCTCGATTCATTGGTCACTTTGTTGTCTATTCCTGGCTGCTACGTTCTAGGATTATTTCTTTGCTAGCGCCATCTATCCCAAACAAACAGATCGTGACCAATATTTATTTTGTTGTAGATTCCCAGGTAGCACACGGCAGCAGGCCAATATTGGAAATCCACTGGCAAAGCGTGGCCCTAACTAGGCCCAGAGTTGCCAGTGAGCATCCGATATTGGTTGTGCCACTCCTTAGCACATCCAACAATGGCCCTGTTTGTCCGTCGCTTTACCAGTATTGGCTGAGCCGTAATTAGATCCTGGCTATCATGGGCCAGGTTAGCCAGGATTGCCCCACTGTTTGCCATTGCTGGCTGTGCCATCATCGAATCCTGGCTATCATGGGCCATGTTAGCCAGTGTTGTTCCACTCTTTGCCAGAATTGGCTATGCCATTTCCGGGAGCTGGCTATATTGGCCTAGGATTGCCACCGCTTATCCAGTGTTCAAAGTATACTGGCAAACGTTGGTAAACATTGTGTCATCCATTAAAATGGGTTCAAAATTATTTTTATTGTCGAGTACCATATCGGCAGTTCATAATTTTCGAACGCGCTAAAATATGCGAGTTCAAAGATTTGGTTTTATTTATTATTATATTTTAACCGAACACTTTTGCAGTTTGTGAGCAAAGCTACCCATGATTCCGTTGGAAAAGCTGCACTCTGGTTGCGCAGTGAGCAGCAATAATACGTTTAGGAGAATTGCGATCGAAGTCCTGTTGATCAGAATTAACGTTCTGATTACACCCGAGACGCCTTCAACAAAAATTGTCAACAGGCGCCTTCAACAAATATCAAATAAGTTTGATTTCATTAAATTTTTGGAATAAAAAATCACTTTCTTTTTATTCGCTCTAGAAATTCACTGCCGCAGTGCGCAGCTGGTGTCTGCTTCATGGAGATCGCGATACAAACGTAATAGATTAGCGCAAGTGCATTCGCTAAACCGAAATTGTGCTCAGTTTTGGCAACGTCCAGAAACGAAGCAGTCGCCTCGTAATTTCGAATTATGCGTTGCGCTCGGGAAATATTAGGCGGGTGCTTCATAAACGCACGCGGACACGTGCTAAGCGATTCCTACGCTTCCCTACCTCGTGCCCTGTGATCGCGCCTCTCCCGTGTTTTCTGATTTGCTACTTTCTTCCTTTTCTGCAAATCGTAGTGTTGGAAATCGTTGTTTTTGACCATTTTATTCTTCTGTTGCGTAATTGGCATTAGAGGCAATATAGCTCTTGCTCACGTCCTTGCATATTTACTCGCAAGTTTTTTTTTTCTTTCGAACATGACCTTTATTGATGAAAACCATCGAAAGTAGTTGCGAACCACAATTCAACATGGCTTTGTTTGTTTTTGCTTTTTTCGCGCGAAACTTCCACACCAACAAACAATTTGAGGATTCTTCGACGACCACTGAATAAATGGACTTACAACTGGCGTTAGACGCATGTTAACCTAGCTTGTTTGGCGTATGTACGGTACATGAAACTATGAAAGAGCGCGCATTCTGCTTGGATATTTTTTTTGCTTTATATTTTTGTTACTATGTGGTAACATTTTAAGCTATCTTGAACTAACAGAAGCCTCATCATACGGCCCCACAAAATACGCGAGTGTCTCAAGTCGTTTTGGCGAAATTCATCTTGAAGCTCCAAGTTTTTCACTTCAAAATTTTCGGACTTTTGCTGCAGCTTTGTAGCAATACTTTGACGCTTCCGTGTTTCCCATCCACTTGTTCCTTGTAGGTATTGCTTTCCGTACTGCCTGTGGCCATGTGACTCGTTCTCCAAAAATTCCAAACTCACGTGTTTTGGCCCCTTTCCCTCTCTCTTTCAAGTCTTCCCATATCTCCCCACCTGTTCTCCCGGCCGCGCCCTTTTTTTAGGTAGCGGGCTAAACCCCCACCCCGCGAAGCGCTTTTTTTTCTTTTTGGTTGTCACTTCCTCAAAGCTATTTTCCCTCGAGGGCAGCTACGCGCTTCGCTGTTCGTGCACCCTTCCACGATCTCCCTGTCTCCACCTTTCAGCTCGAGGACTTTTCTCGGAACCACAAAACCTGTGTAAAGGAAAATGACTTTATCCCCTCCAGCCAACCCCCCCCCCCCCCCCCCCCCAACACCATCGTCTCCACTGCTCGTCTTGGAACCGCGCGACGCATCACAATAATACATTCTTGACTCCACGGCGGAGCCCAACCACGTGCACAACCAACACGCCGAAAATGCATGCACACTCGAGCTAGCACCGTTCATAGTCTGTGCACGCGAAAAGCCACGCTCATATATTAGGAGAGCTCCGACGCTGTTCGTACCGCCTGCAAGATCTTATTTGTAAGTACTAAAACTCTTTTATCTTGATATACGTCTGGAAGTTAAAGTAGTTTTTGTAGTAAACGTTGCTCTGACTACATGCGCCTTTATTTTTTCGGCAGGAAAAGAGAGGGAGCCAAAAAGCACGAGGACGACTTCTGTGTACCCACTCTCATTGCGAAATGGCTTGCTTGACGTCGTGCGCAGTGGAATTGTGGCCGAATGGTGAGAATTTAATTTTTCGTCTTTGGTGAGATGAACTCACTGAAGATTCACTATACTTTGACTAACAGCTGGTTTGAACTCATATGACCTGAGATGGGATGCATTCGGGAATATGTCCTTTACCGCTTATGCACGACGGAAATCAGAACCGCTTAATTAATTTTCCACTGCAGACCAGTTGGTAAGAATATGTGTAATACTTCCGTACTGTTTCTTTTTGCCTTCTACACTTGCAGACTCAATAGAAAATCCGCAATTTCTGGTTAAAGCTTATGCCCAAGTTCTCTCGCAATGAAAAAGGGCATTACTCTGGACTATCAGACTAGTATTTTTGTGTGGTTTGCAAGTCGCAGTTTCGAATCCAATTATAGCATGCATGCGAAGCGACTAAGGTAAAACAAAGGTGCCCTGAGTTCCTTGCGTTCAGCGTATTTCGCAAAAAATCGCAAGCAAATGTTGTTTTGACGTCCATGTGGAAGAGACGCTACAACCTGTGCATATTTACTTGAATAAAAAATTAGCTCGCAATTTTGAGATACGAGTTATGATATTAAAACAAACCAATACATTAATCTGTTTTCAATATCACATTAATTTGCTTATCTCGCATTGAATATATTTACTGGGAGTGCGACACGACACATTGAACTAAATTAAACCATTTGGTATAAGGGAAGTTTATTAAATTAAATTCCACTTTGTGCAACTAATGTGGTGCTGGTTCTTAAGAATTAATTTAAAATTATCCTGTAAAATATGTTGCTAGTGTCTTCACGATGACTTTGTTTCACAAATTTCGGTGTTATTTAATCATTTTTGTTTTTGTTCTGTGATGGCCATAATTCAACTTATTATGACATCATGCATCTCGATCGTTGCAGGCTTGGCGCTTCGTGAGGCCATCGTGCAAGAGCTGGACGAGGAATTTGTTTGAATGCAGTCCAGCAGCCCTCTTGCAAGTGGAGTGCAACGATTACTTCGGATATGACTGATCAGTTCACTGGAGGACAGCTGGATCCGTTGAGCATTTTATGGATGCCTTAGCCGTGCCGCAGCAGCTTGCCCAGATGCTTTGCCCAACCTGATCGGCACGCACCAAACTTTAAAATAAATTGTTTTCCCACAGCCTCTGCTACCATGCTCTTGGGTCCCCTTTCTTTACTCCCCAGGGTGGCTGGTGGTAGCGCGCAAACCATCCTGTGCGGGCTAAAAGCGTGATTCTTGTAACTCAAAGCAATAAACTGGTCTTTTTTCTGGAATTCTTTTGCACCCTCTATTATGAATATTTGCTAGGTAGAATGGTATGTACATCCATCCACAGTGCCGGTCATTGGCGAGTGGGTTAATTGCATGTGCCGCGTTCGAAAGCTGGATGCCATTATTCGAAAGCTGGAAACCATTATTCGAAAGCTGGATGCCATTATTCGAAAGCTGGAAACCATTATTCGAAAGCTGGCTACCAATGTTTGAAAGTTGGCTACCAATGTTTGAAAGCTGGCTACCAATGTTTGAAAGTTGGATACCAGTATGAGACCTTTGCTGGCCCATGCTGCAGAACGAACATCGGTACTGCGTTGGCCGCTTGATCGTCCGAACATTGGCCCAAAACTGGCGTGAAAGTAGGTCCAATGTGTAAAGTGGTAGCGCTCGGCCCAAATGCCAGTGTAGGACCGATGTTCGTGCCAATTTTTGCCAACAGTTGCCCGACCTTCGGCCAATGTTGTTGTGCTGCCTGGGTTAGCTTAACCTTCTGACCCGCTTTTTGAATCTCTGCGGTGATTTCCCGGAGATTCTTCCGTATCTGCCGAGTGGTATACGAAAAGTCTTCTGGAATAGAGTAGTCCGTGTCGTTTAGTTTCGAGCAGTTTTTCAGTATGTTAACTTTCTCACGATGATCCATTAGCTTGATAATAACAGGTTAGACTTGTTAGGTTTGAACCAGGTTGGAGCTGCCTTCGCTATATCTGGTACATTTCTTCTTAAATCCATTAATAAATTTTATAAATGTAGGCATAACAGCCAGAAGAATCGTTTGACACCATCCGGAACAAACCCCATCGAACGGTTCGGGCGTCACGGCTGTCTGAAGGTCCTCAAAGTGCACGGTTTCGGGGCGTAAAGGTCGTCGTTGCGAATGCCACACATAAATGGGGCTTCGTCTCAATTAGTAATTTTATCCTCAGGAACATGCCGTCATTTGGCACCACTTTGAACATTCTGCATAAAAAGGGGTTACCCCCAAATATGATGCAAATGGTGGTCCCGGTAGCAACCGCTGATCCGGATCATGAGAGGGAAATGACTAGAAGAATAAAAATGGGCTGGAGCGCATATGGCAGGCTCTCTCAGATCATGAATAGCAGTTTGCCATAATCCCTCAAAAAAGAAAAAAAGTTAACAACCGCTTTATCTTACCGGTACTCACCTATGGGGCAGAAACGTGGTGGCTATCAAAGGGGGTTCAGCGTAAGTTAAGGACAACGCAGTGAGCTATGGAAAGAAAAATGATAGGTGTAACTTTAAGAAATCAGAAGCGGGCTGAGTGGGGGAAAACAAACGCGTGTTAATGACAACTTAGTCGAAATCAAGAAAAAGAAATGGGCTTGAGCAGGGCATGTAATGCGAAGGCAAGATAACCAGAGGCCCTTAAAGGGGCCCTGCAACATAATCTGAGTGCATTGTTTTGCTTCCTTGTTGTAATTGTTGAGTTATGGAGAGGCTACTACCACCGTTCATAGCACGCATATTTCTGTATTTAATATTTTAATTTGCTTTAGAACCAAAATCATGGCACGGACGGTGTCGGCACACAGCGGTGGTCTTTTCCAGCGGATATGACTTCAGCTGGCGGGCGATTATGATTGGATGAACAACTAATAACAAGCTAATTGTGTTCGTTAGCAAAAATATGTTGTGTTGTGTCCTTTTATATTGTGACGAAGACGAAGCTGGCAGTGGCGCGGGACGGAGCGCTCGCGCTAGGCCAGCGGTCATTAAACCATCTCATAGCCATCGTTCACCACGCCTCATTCTTCGGCTGGCCGCCACGTAACATTTGGTGTGAGGTGCGGGGGTCCCTTCATCGCCAGCCTGGTCACGGAGCTTCGGCGTCCTGGGCCTGCCGTGGACGTCGGCCGTGAGTACCTGGTCAGCGCCGCACGGCCGTGCCCCCGCCCGCCCGACCTCAACCGACCTCGCCGCTCACCCCAGCCCCGTCCCCCGCCCGGACCACACGACACGACGACCTAAGACCCGACGGTCCCAAGACCCCACCGACCCAAGACCCCACCGACCCAAGACCCCGCCGACCCAAGACCTCACCGACCCAAGACCCCACTGACCCAAGACACAAACATGACGACACCGCCCCCCTGCCCCCGCCGTTCGGTGCGTCCAGAGGCCTCGGCCGTCAGCTCCTGGCACCCTACGGCGCGGTTGCTTCGTGGACCAGGACTCATTCTCTCATCTCTCTCACCGTGGCGGCCAGCACTGCACCATCTTCTACATATTGTTCGATCCTTCACTCAAGACCATCGCCATTTCGCCGTCTGTTCGTCACCGATCGGGACGATCGCTCGGAGGCCCCGGGTAGTGTGACGAAGACGAAGCTGGCAGTGGCGCGGGACGGAGCGCTCGCGCTAGGCCAGCGGTCATTAAACCATCTCATAGCCATCGTTCACCACGCCTCATTCTTCGGCTGGCCGCCACGTAACAATATTAAATTGAAAAAAAAACAGCATCTTTTCTTACGCAAAAGCATTTCAAAGCTTGTTAGAAAAAAAAAGCCCCAGCAGAGGCACTGGCTATTACTTTGCATCAAAGAACTTCGCGACCTCCTGAGTGTATTGTTACCCTCTACACATATGTTGAGCTTGCTTGCAATGAATTTCCGCTCGTTTTCTTTTCCGCCTTCTTATCGACGAGCGCGCGCATCTGTAAGCAGGAGACACACGTCCGGAAACACGTCCGGCGCGCCGCTTCTGTACTGCAGCACCACAGCAAGAAGGGACACAGGAAGCGGCAGGCACTGCTGCGCCGATCTACCCAAACTCCGCCCACAACCGATGTCGCACTTCGTCGCCGTGCAGCAGTGCCTGAGCGCTGCTTGGCTTGGTATACAAATATTGCAAGAAAAGACAAGATCGCCTTGTTATCAGAAAGGCTGCCAGCTATATTCGAGCAGCGACAAAGCTTATGTTGCGAGCTTTCAGCAACGGCACCGCTCGCGGGCGCTCCGGGCGACGAGCTCTGCTGCTGCCTGGCTGCCGTGGTCGTCGCTAGGCCTATAGCCTCTTTCGTATCGAAGTAGCAGGGGCCGGCGCTTCGGAAGTCGCCTGTGCTATAATAAAAGGCCTACTGTTCACATCGCTTTGCTGTCAACAGCATAATCGCACAATAAAATAATAGTGTGGACAATTTCCGCTACGCGTTTAGCAGCGGAGCTAGCGGTCGCCAGTCGACCCGGACCCCGTCGGGCCAGCGGCAGCTGCGAGGCGGTTCTCGCAAAGAATTCGCTTGTACCCCAGTTGTCACTTTTACCAGCAACTCGGTATTGGCTAGTGTCCCCCCCTTCTCTTCCTATTTTCACGTCACCTAGAGGTGGTTATGCCCAGATCCCTGATGTGTGTTTCGCTCAGAGTTTACACACTACTTCAGACATGGCAGTTGCGCGAAACACACACACACACAAGACAGGTTACGGGACGAGCGCAATCCTGTCTTGTGTGTGTGTGTTTCGCGCAACTGCCATGTCTGAAGTATTGAACCAACTAGCCCGACAACACGTTCTACTTAATCATGTTTACACACTAAATTCATTGCCCTTAACTGCTGTCGGGTTTCAAACCATTACGCTTTCTTCTACCCCATTGGATGTTTGAAGTTTATTCGTGACTTTCAGTAACTTATTGGACATATTCACGTTCAATAACTGATCCTGGAGTTAAATTTGTATAGTTTTGTTCCTGTGTCTATAGTGTCAATATTGTTTGGTCAGCCTTCATTATATGCTTTCTTCTTCGCCTCCACCAACACCTAAAGCCCCCGTGCCCGCCCCCCGCCCGCCACAAAAAAAAATAAATAAATAAAAATACCGCCAACACTGCCTCAGTGTCCGACTTAGGAGCGTTAGCTATGGGAGATTCAATTATTTACATCTGTGTGCTCAACAAACGTGGAAAAGACAAAATCCAAACATCCGCGGATATTTTCTTTACACTACTCATCCACTTTGCTCTGCTATAGTGATCTACAGCCACCTTCGCTAAATATCGTATATTTGCTCATTATATCCCTTAATAATTTTAAAAACGTGTGCATCACAACACGACGGATCGTTTGACACCGTCCGGAACGCCCGCGCCAAAAGGTTCGGCCTTAATGGCTGTCTGAAGGTCCTCAAGGGGCACGGTTTCGGGGACGAAAGGTCGTCGTAGCGAATCCCACTCAAATTTTGAATTTTGTCTCGATTAGTAATTTTATCCTCGGGAACATGCCGTCATTTGACACCACTTCGAACATTCTGCGTCAAACGGGCGGCCACGAAATATTAAGCAAACGGTAATCCCGAGCCTCGCATTTGGTCGCCTGTACACGGCACATATATCAAGGATCGAAAGTACAGGTGCCAACACTGCTGCTATGTGATAAAGTGTGGTCACGTGGTTGCTGTTTCGGTCGATTTCACCTTCATTGCAGACAGACACGTCCTCTCTTAAAATCTATTGCACGGCGGCCAAGCGCCGGCTCATCTCTGCCTCCACAGTTCCACTAAAATGGATGCCGTCTCGTCCAATCCCTCCGCCAACGCCTGTTACACGCTCTTTCCTTTTTCCTTCTGCCACATCGAGGCCTATCTCCAGGCTTAACATCCTTATCTCACGATTAACACTCACCACGTCCTTGTCAACCTCTTTCTTTCGTCCTAGCACCCCCGGTGCTGTGCACAAAACGATCTACTCTTGCTGCGCTATTGCCCTTGTATCGCCAACTCCCTCAGCTGCTCTTTCCGCCACTTATGCGGCGTCACTGTGAAGGACATACAATTGCGTCCCGGCGCTACCATTACCAGGTAACGCCCAGCGATATTCTCAGGCAGATTTCTGCTAGCGTCCCTTAGCACCTCATACTACAGTCTCCTTTCTGGAAAAGTCGCCACTGATTCTCGCTTATCCCTCTTTACACGCTCCATTATAACTCCTGCAGACCTCCTCATTTTTGAGTCGTGAGTGATAAGCAACCCGGAACTCTGTCCCTCTGTCCTAACTTCCGGTTTTATGGCTGTTATCACTGACTGGGATCTGCCTTCTGTCCTTTCATCTCCATCCACTCCAGAATTCCCAGCTGCCAGCTCTGAACAGCTGTGCCTGTCCAACCCGGCTTGACCTACTTTTATGTTCTTTCCAAAGCTAGTGCACGCGTCATTCACGTGGCTCGAGCTGGAATGTCTACCATTGTTGCTTCCGATCGACGGCCGTGTCGGACAGTTTTTCTTCCATTTCAACAGGCTTTTCAGGAAGTTGACAAATTTTTTTGTACTTTTCTACCCCTAGCTCTGTCGGTAGGGCACCTAGACGGGGCGCTAGAGTAACATTTTCTTCGCCAATGCTGTCAAGTCGTGCACATAAAATCCGCTTATTCAACCTCCTGTGCCGATTCAAACCGTGTGTCCGCTAGCTTCTATTCCCCTCACAGTCCCTGCACCAAACCTTCTTTTGTTTGGCCATCTTGCCGTAAACAATCTTCAGTATGTGCACAGGCTCAAAACACGTGCAAAGATGTTCACATTTGAAATTTATCGAAATTCAGACAAAATACAATTCTCTAGGAATATACCACACTTTACAGGAAGCCCACTGACCGACAACAATACTTAGATTTCACTAGCCATCTTCCAAGACACTGCAAACAAGGTATATTCGTAGGACAGGCAACGAGACTAAGAAGAATATGTAGCGACGACGACGACTACCTGAAACACCTACACTCGCTAAAAAACACACTAATCACCAGAAACCATCCACAGACAACCCTTAATAATGCGTTCCAACGAGCAACCACTTTGAAACGAGATGTAGTTCTTAAAAAAACGAAAAGCTAACAGTCAACGACCTCCTGCACTTATAACGAAATACTCAAACGCGCTTCCTAACATAAACAATATCCTGCGGAAATACCACCCAAATTAACTGGTAACGACCGTCTCAAGAAAATATTTCCAGACGCACCAAGGGTAACATACAGACGCAACACAAACCTGAAGGACATCCTCGTGCATGCTAGGCTCGGTAAGAAACCACCACCGACAGTAACTTCATGCTCTCGACCTAGATGCAAGACATGCAAACATTTACAAAGGGACACTACAGTTAAAAGTACGGCCAGCGATTTCAGTTTTGATATAAAGACCAGTTTTGACTGCACATCGTCCAATATTATCTACATGCTCCAGTGCTCCTTCTGCCAGAAACAATACGTCGGAGAAACCGGGCAAACAATGAGTGCCAGATTAAACGGGCACCGGGCTGAAAACACGGAATTAACAGAAGGCAGAGTCGACCCATTTTAATCAACGCCATCACAAATTGTTCATTCTTCAGTTAGGCTTCAAATCGACTAGGGACAGAAAATACAGAGAAGCATTCCTTATCCACAAATTTAAAACACTGCAACCAACAGGGATTAACATGTCCAGAGGAAACATGGAATCTCTCAGGTACATTCCAGGGTTAGCATAATTTTAAATCAACAAATGTCTTGCACGTGCTCAGACCATTTCCCAGAACCTCGCATAAGTAATTATCTTTTCAGGAGGACACAGGGGCGCGATGGGAGGCACGGGCGTGGAGGTAGACAGGGACAAGCTCTTACCCTGTCTGCTTCTATGAGCGTGTCTTTTGTTGCGCCCCTGTGTCCTCCTGAAAAGTTATGAACCAACACGCCCAAATACAAGTACTTTTGAGTATACTATCGCTCTTTGCACCCTTCCCACGTCATACCTTCCACCACATTTCCAGCCTTCTCACCCTCTCCCTTTGTTCACCTTTTTTTTTCTTTCTCCTAATCCCCTACTATCAGTTCTCGGAAACCATGACATTCCTGTTACCCATCCCCCCCCCCCTGCCTTGTCCTTCCTTGGGAATGCCCCCCCCCCTTTCTTTCTCCTTCCAGTGCCAGCCTATTTTGTTTGCCTTGTTCTCATTTCCCTGTACCACGCTGACTAATCCTCTTCTCTGAGTTTTTCAGGTTAACCCAGCTCTAACCCCCCGTCGCAGCCCCTTCAAAGCCTTTGTTCATTACACACCCCCGGGATATAAGTTTTCCACTATTGCAGCTTAACGAATCAAGATTCACCTTCCTCCCCTTCCTGACACGCATCCCCTCTCACAACACTTTCCTTCCCCACCCCCGGGGCCTTCCTCCTCGGAGCGAAGGCCCTATTTAATCCCTGCCAATGATAAACGCTTTGCCCAGACGAAGACAAGTCCCCTTGTCGAAACGTTGGCTCAAGCAACCTCCCAGGCAGCACAACAACATTGGCCTAAGGTCGGTCAACTGTTGGCAAAAATTGGCACGAACATCGGTCCTACACTGGCATTTGGGCCGAGCGCTACCACTTCACACATTGGACCTACTTTCATGCCAGTTTTGGGCCAATGTTCGGACGATCAAGCGGCCAACGCAGTACCGATGTTCGTTCTGCAGCATGGGCCAGCAAAGGTCTCATACTGGTATCCAACTTTCAAACATTGGCAGCCAGCTTTCAAACATTGGTAGCCAACTTTCAAACATTGGTAGCCAGCTTTCGAATAATGGTTTCCAGCTTTCGAATAATGGCATCTAGCTTTCGAATAATGGTTTCCAGCTTTCGAATAATGGCATCCAGCTTTCGAACGCTGGCACATGCAATTAACCCACTCGCCAATGACCGGCAATGTGGATGGATGTACATACCATTCTACCTAGCAAATATTCATAATAGAGGGTGCGAAAGAATTCCAGAAAAAAGACCCGTTTATTGCTTTGAGTTACAAGAATCACGCTTTAAGCCCCCACAGGATGGTTTGCGCTACCACCAGCCACCCTGGGGAGTAAAGAAAGGGGGCCCAAGAGCATGGTGGCAGAGGCTGTGGGAAAACAATTTATTTTCAAGTTTGGTGCGTGCCGATCAGGTTGGGCAAAGCATCTGGGCAAGCTGCTGCGGCACGGCTAAGGCATCCATAAAATGCTCAACGGAGCTGTCCTCCAGTGAACTGATCAGTCATATCCGAAGTATTCGTTGCACTTCACTTTCAAGAGGGCTGCTGGACTGCATTCAAACAAATTCCTCGTCCAGCTCTTGCACGATGGCCTCACGAAGCGCCAAGCCTGCAACGATCGAGATGCATGATGTCATGGTAAGTTGAATTATGGCCATCACAGAACAAAAACAAAAATGATTAAATAACACCGAATTTTGTGAAACACAGTCATCGTGAAGACACTAGCAACATATTTTACAGGATAATTTTAAATTTATTCTTAAGAACCAGCACCACATTAGTTGCACAAAGTGGAATTTAATTTACTAAACTTCTCTTATACCAAATGGTTTAATTTAGTCCAATGCGTCGTGTCGCACTCCCAGTAAGTATATTCAATGCGACATAAGCAAAATAATGTGATAGTGAAAACAGATTAATGTATAATTTAATTTTAATATCATAACTCGTATCTCTAAATTGCGAGCTAATTTTTTATTCAAATAAATATGCACAGGTTGTAGCGTCTCTTCCACATGGACGTCAAAACAACATTTTTTATTAGTTTATTTTAATAGGGTTAAAAATACGGCTTGCGATTTTTTGCGAAATACGCTGAACGCGAGGAACTCAGGGCACCTTTGTTTTACCTTAGTCGCTTCGAATGCATGCTATAATTGGATTCGAAACTGCGACTTGCAAACCACACAAAAATACTAGTCTGATAGTCCAGAGTAATGCCCTTTTTCATTGCGAGAGAACTTGGGCAAAAGCTTTAACCAGAAATTGCGGGTTTTCTATTCAGTCTGCAAGTGTAGAAGGCAGAAAGAAACAGTACGGAAGTATTACACATATTGTTACCAATTGGTCTGCAGTGGAAAATTAATTAAGCGGTTCTGATTTCCGTCGTGCATAAGCGGTAAAGGACATATTCCCGAATGCATCTCATCTCAGGTCATATGAGTTCAAACTCGCTGTTAGCCAAAGTAGTGAATCTTCAGTGAGTTCATCTTACCAAAGACGAAAAATTAAATTCTCACCATTCGGCCACAATTCCACTGCGCACGACGTCAAGCAAGCCATTTCGCAATGAGAGTGGGTACACAGAAGTCGTCCTCGTGCTTTTTGGCTGCTCTGTTTTCCTGCCGAAAAAATAAAGGCGCATGTAGTCAAAGCGACGTTTACTACAAAAACCACTTTAACTTCCAGACGTGTATCAAGATAAAAGAGTTTTAGTACTTACAAATAAGATCTTGCAGGCGGTACGAACAGCGTCGGAGCTCTCCTAATATATGAGCGTGGCTTTTCGCGTGCACAGACTATGAACGGTGCTAGCTCGAGTGTGCATGCATTTTCGTCGTGTTGGTCGTGCACGTGGTTGGGCTCCGCCGTGGAGTCAAGAATGTCTTATTGTGATGCGTCGCGCGGTTACAGGACGAGCAGTGGAGACGGAGACGATGGTGCGGGGGGGGGGGGGGGGGTGGAGGGGTTGGCTGGAGGGGATAGTCATTTTCCTTTACACAGGTTTTGTGGTTCCGAGAAAAGTCCTCGAGCTGAAAGGTGGAGACAGGGAGATCGTGGAAGGGTGCACGAACAGCGAAGCGCGTAGCTGCGCGCGAGGGAAAATGGCTTTGAGGAAGTGACAACCAAAAAGAAAAAAAAGCGCTTCGCGGGGTGGGGGGTTAGCCCGCTACCTAAAAAAAGGACGCGGCCGGGAGAACAGGTGGGGAGATATGGGAAGACTTGAAAGAGAGAGGGAAAGGGGCCAAAACACGTGAAAAGGGTTTGGAATTTTTGGAGAACGAGTCACATGGCCACAGGCAGTACGGAAAGCAATACCTACAAGGAACAAGTGGATGGGAAACACGGAAGCGTCAAAGTATTGCTACAAAGCTGCAGCAAAAGCCCGAAAATTTTGAAGTGAAAAACTTGCAGCTTCAAGATGAATTTCGCCAAAACGACTTCAGACACTCGCGTATTTTGTGGGGCCGTATGATGTGGCTTCTGTTAGTTCAAGATAGCTTAAAATGTTACCACATAATAACAAAAATATAAAGCAAAAAAATATCCAAGCAAAATGCGCGCTCTTTCATAGTTTCATGTACAGTACATACGCCAAACAAGCTAGGTTAACATGCGTCTAACGCCAGTTGTCAGTCCATTTATTCAGTGGTCGTCGAAGAATCCTCAAATTGTTTGTTGGTGTGGAAGTTTCGCGCAAAAAAAAGCAAAAACAAACAAAGGCATGTTGAATTGTGGTTCGCAACTACTTTCGATGGTTTTCATCAATAAAGTTCATGTTCGAAAGAAAAAAAAAACTTGCGAGTAAATATGCAAGGACGTGAGCAAGAGCTATATTGCCCCCAATGCAAATTACGCAACAGAAGAATAAAATGGTCAAAAACAACAATTTCCAACACTACGATTTGCAGAAAAGGAAGGAAATAGTAAATCAGAAAACACGGGAAAGGCGCGATCACAGGGCACGAGGTAGGGAAGCGTAAGAATCGCTTAGCACGTGTCCGCGTGCGTTTATGAAGCACCCGCCTAATATTTCACGAGCGCAACGCATAATTCGAAATTACGAGGCGACTGCTTCGTTTCTGGACGTTGCCAAAACTGAGCACAATTTCGGTTTAGCGTATGCACTTGCGCTAATCTATTACGTTTGTATCGCGATCTCCATGAAGCAGACACCAGCTGCGCACTGCGGCAGTGAATTCCTAGAGCGAATAAAAAAAAGTGATTTTTTTATTCCAAAAATTTAATCAAATCAAACTTATTTGATTTTTGTTGAAGGCGCCTGTTGACAATTTTTGTTGAAGGCGTCTCGGGTGTAATCAGAACGTTAATTCTGATCAACAGGACTTCGATCGCAATTCTCCTAAACGTATTATTGCTGCTCACTGCGCAACCAGAGTGCAGCTTTTCCAACGGAATCATGGGTAGCTTTGCTCACAAACTGCAAAAGTGTTCGGTTAAAATATAATAATAAATAAAACCAAATCTTTGAACTCGCATGTTTTAGCGCGTTCGAAAATTATGAACTGCCGATATGGTACTCGACAGTAAAAATAATTTTGAACCCATTTTAATGGATGACACAATGTTTACCAACGTTTGCCAGTATACTTTGAACACTGGATAAGCGGTGGCAATCCTAGGCCAATATAGCCAGCTCCCGGAAATGGCATAGCCAATTCTGGCAAAGAGTGGAACAACACTGGCTAACATGGCCCATGATAGCCAGGATTCGATGATGGCACAGCCAGCAATGGCAAACAATGGGGCAATCCTGGCTAACCTGGCCCATGATAGCCAGGACCTAATTACGGCTCAGCCAATACTGGTAAAGCGATGGACAACCAGGGCCATTGTTGGATGTGCTAAGGAGTGGCACTACCAATATCGGATGCTCACTGGCAACTCTGGGCCTAGTTAGGGCCACGCTTTGCCATTGGATTTCCAATATTGGCCCGCTGCCGTGTGCTACCTGGGCTGAGGTTTTCCCCTCCCTTGTTCATTTTGTGATCGCCAAGGACCATCTACCACAACCTCTCTCTACCATAAATTCTCTAGGTGAAGAGCGCTAAAGGTGACACATGAGGTCACCTGACTAGGCCCAAAGCACCCTGCATTCATACAGCTCAGTGTGGACATGAAAGGCATTTCAGGAAAATTCTGCAAGAATATCGTAAGACAGCAAAAAAAACACACACCCCTAAAATAAAGAAAAACATTACAACAAAATTCTACAGGAATACCGTATGATTCCACACACTAGACTTGAAAAACACACCCTTGCTACAAGTCAAAGTAATTGAATAAAGGGAATAATCACAAATGTGTTCCCTTGACAAAATAAACAATGATAATCGGAATGAAGGGAATCGCTTGGAACATAACAGCAAATATACTGGCACCGCAGTTTCTGCAAACATAGTCGAGTTTATAGGCAAGTCAAGAAAAAATTCTTTGCCTGCTTTCGGAAAGCATGCAAAGAAGAACAGTTTTCCATGAGGCCCAACAAATCAGGAAGAAGGTTCGCAATAAGCCAACTAAATAATTGCTTTCCATTGTTAGTCCTACATTTAGATTTTATAAAAGCAGTTTTCCTAACTTCGTAATGCGGCTCATGCTTCCTATGCTTCGGTATGAATAGTTGTGGATCGCTTTTAAAATCTAAAAAGTCAGTCTCTGACAAACCAAACTTACACAAGGATTCAATGTCCAAGATTCTATTTTGCATAAAATTAGACGATGTTTAGTCACGTGCCGGTAAGTTTTCAATGAAGTGGACATCTTTCTTCTGTAATAAAAAATCCAGGGGGCACTTTGGCTCTCTAAAGTGCTGCAAGGCGAAAGCGTTTCCTGGCGCACTGTTTGTTTTTATTTACTTTCTTATTTTTCATATTTTTATTTTTGCTCCTCTTCTTGTTTTTATTTTTATTTTCATATTCTACTTTATTTTGTTTTGATTTTTGCTTATTTCCTTTTTGTTAGTTTCCTTTTCTTGACTTTATTCCTTTTATTTTATTTATGAGACCTATGCATTCACTAGATGCGCCTTTATTCATGCTAGAACCTTGAGCCTTCGTGGCGGAGTGGTAGCGTCTCCTCTTCAAATGCCAAAGGCCGTGGTTCGATTCCCACCCTCAGCGCAGTTTCTTTTTGAGCAGTGACGCCGAAAGGCGGATAAATCTGCCGACGCGTCTGTCGACATTCCTGCCGACACGGCTACCGACGCGCCTGTCGACACGGCTGCCGACGCGTCTGCTAACGACAGTATGAGGCATTAAAGGCTTTCGCCTTAATATAGGCTCTCCATGCTTGACCTACCAGTAGTGCCCCATACAAGCAAAAAGTAATGAAGCCGCGAGTGAACGGTATTGAAGTACAACTCACGTCGTAAATAACGAGGTAATAGTAGACGGAACCTGTTAAGCACACCAATGCATTGCGCAAAATTGCGTTTAATCAATTGAACATGAGAGCTCCAGCAAGGTTTTCGTGAAACCGGACGCCTATAAATTTGATACCTGAAACTCGTTCTAGTGGTCGCGATTGAAATGTCACTTCATTAATTATACAAACTGGTCTGTTAACAGAGCTAAAAACATTGTACTTTGTTTTGCCAATATTTAACGTAAGTTCATTGGCAACAAGCCAGTTAGCCTTCACAGAAATCCCCTTACCTAAAAACCTGAACACCCCGTTACGGAATAACCAACTTTCGATCGCGAAATGCATTTTCTACTCTCTTAGATCGAAACAAACATGACACGAATATGCCCTAAATATACTGGCCGCCTGCTCGAATAACCTATCCGCTAAAAAAGGGAATTCTGCTTCCTAGTGTGCACCTAGCTTAGCTAGCCTACACCGGAATACACCTATTAAAATATTAAAGGAAAAATTTATCTATTGGACGACACCCCGTCATAACCCACTGTCGGCAGTCGCCACGTGCAATCGTAAGAGTGCGGAATATTGCGTCCGCACCGGAAGGCTGCCATTAATACCGCTCATGCGCGTATATTGGACTAGCTGTCAACTCTGAAGAGCTCTGCAGGGCAATCCTGTGGGAAGCAGACTATGTCATTGCTTTCATCCAGCTCCTGTGCGCCACTTTTTGAAACATCCTTGGTTCAAGCTACGTGGCACGCCCCGTATACTTACATGTCTTAATGAAGCTTGAAATATGTTGCGACCTTCTAATCCAAAAGTTCGGGATGTTTTAATCACATTTCGAATCCAGCGCTCCATGTGTGACGCAGCCAACTTTCCGACCACTCCCGATTATCGCTCACAACAATGCCAAGGCGGGGTTTTCTGCCGAGCGGAAGTCGTACCATGTCGCTTAATATCGCGCAGACCCACGTCCTACAGCAGGCATTCTCTTCGTTTCTCGCTTTCAACGCCGGCCCGTTCACTCTATGTAGTAAATTCCAATTCTGTGCACCGCTTTTTATTTCTACGGAGCTGAAATCAGAGAATTTCCGCTGCCCTGTGGTGCTCACAATACATTGGCCTACTTTTCCTATCTTCACGTCATCTAGAGGTCGTTAAGTCCAGAAGTTCCGAAAAGTACAATGGCCAATCATCTTTTTGCTCAATTTTCATTAATACGAGAGCAATCTTGTCTGAGCGCGCCATGAACCCCCTACCTTATTTTGATTTACAGGTTCGTCTGAAAAGTCAGCAGCAAAAATGGTTGGGAAAGATGGTGAGACATGCTCCTGTATTTATGGCTTCGCAGGAAATGACGTGTTTTCTTCCCTCGTCCACGACTTTCCCTGCCGTGCCATTCCTTCCAGAGCATGTCTTAAAATTCTTCGCTAACTGCTCCTAGCCAGCCGTGCTAATTTTGCTGGGTCGACATACACGCCTTTTTCTTGACGGCAAAAAAGTAAAAACAAGCATGACAGACAGCCCTTCGCAGCAGCTAAACATGGCGTCACCGTTTCTTTGAACCATCTCTTTGAGTCACCGCTTCAAAACCCAGAAACATATGCGTCAGCAGATGGTGGAGTGGAAATACCTCAGCCTGGAACATTAGTGATATATGGCAGAAAACTAGAACTGGGCGCTTATCACGAACTACCGCGGTGGCTCAGTGGTTAAGGCGCTCGTCCACCGAGCCGGAGTACCCGGGTCCGACCGCGGTGGCCGCGTTTCTACGGAGGCGGAACGCAAAAGGCGCCCGTGTGCTGTGTGATGTCTGTGAAAAATCCCCAGATGGTCGAATTCATTCCGGAGACCTCCACTAGGACACCTCTTTCTCCTTTTACTCCCACCTTCCTTCTTTCCCTTATGGCTCGGTTCAGGTGTCCAGCGAGATAAGTGAGACAGTGCGCCATTTCCTTTCTTCAAAGACCAATTTGCTTTTCCTTTACTTCACTTATCATGGCGACATGCTCTGGACTGGTAAGAGCCAGCCGAATTCTTCCTTCGTGCACGGTAAACTTCCAGGCAATGTGCAGTGGTTTAGAAGGAAACGCTAGGGAAAGTTACTTGCACTCAAGGAAGAAACTTCCTCCCCCTTGTATTCTTCCGCAGGCGAAAACAGGGCGGATTTTTTTCCAGGTCAGTCTGTGAGTGTGTGTGGAGGGGGGGAGGGTGTGCAATAAAATGTACCCTTAAATAAGGCTGTGCAATACATGCTAAATCTGGTCGAGATCACGAGAAAACAGATCACTCGGATGAATGGATGGATGGATAGGAGCGCCCCCTTTGAAACGGGCTGGTGGCAATTGCCACCATGCTCAGCTTTTCTTAATTATTTTTTCTTTATTGCATTAAGTTTCGCCATCATCTTTACCTTCGGTTTCCTATAATTCTAACCTTATGCCACATCTCTGCTTTTCATCCACCAATCCTCCAATCGCTTTTTGCTAACTTCCACTGCAGATTTATTTACATGACTATTGTTATCTTTTTAAACCCTAGGCCCTCAGAAAGAGTGACTGTGCCTGCATCGACATCCGGATGGATACCATCACATTTGATTATGAGGTGTTCAATTGTTTCCACAGATCTACCACACACCGCACATGTGTCATCATTTTCGTTAAATTTCTTTTTTTAGCTGTGCGTTTTAAGACACCCTGACCTAGCTTCAAAAAGCAGGGCACTGCCTCTTGAGTTATCATAGAAAAATTCTTTCCTGACCTGCTTTTTCCAGTATCGATATAGTTCTACACTATGTTTCTTTTCCATTGAATTCATCCAACTTTTAACTTCCGCGTTTTTAACCTGTCGTTTAAAGGGACACTGAGGAGAAATTGAAGTTGGCTTGTATCGACAGAATACCAGCTCCTGACTACAAAAAGCCACTGATACTGACAACAAAGCTCTTGTAACGTAGAAAAGAGCAAGAATCAAAATACAGGTATCGCCGCCACAGGCCAAACTCGCAAGTACAAGCGTGATGACGTCATAGGACAAAGCAGTGTTGCTAGAACCATTAGTTCAAGCAACTCTAGGACCTGAGAAGTCATGAATCACTGAGGCGCAGCCAATGCATACGCAAATCTCCTTGACGGCGCCAGATGGCGCCACGTGCCCGGCAGCTACGCGCGCGCCTGAAGCATCGGGACCAATCAGCGCCTGCTCACCCGCAGTAGGCTGGCTCCCGGTATTCCGCTAGCGGTAACAAGGTACACGGCCATGGTACACGGTATGCTAAAGCCGTCTATTTGCAAGAACTTCGTTGGCGACTTCGAGAACGATATCCATCGTAACGCTGTCAAAACGCCAGTGCAAACGTAAGCGAAGCGACTGTAGCGACGGCCGCAATAGCAGATAGATGCCTTCAACTGCCGATTTTGAATGTTTGTGCATGCTTATCGATAAAATTGTGGTGGCCACTCTTTACCGTCCTCCGCTAGGGCATAAAGGTCGCTTCGTAGAGTTCGTGGACTTACTGTTGGCTTCCCCTGTCTTTTCAAACGCATCCTGCATCATTATGGGGGACATTAATATTGACTTAAGTTCTAGTGATCCATACGCAGAAAATTTTGAGACACTGTTATCCACATATGGCTTCGCAAATTACATAAGTAAACCAACAAGACTTACACAGCAGACGGCCACTGTTTTGGATGTTTGCATAACAAACTTGACTCCGCAAGAAATTAGTAGCGGAATATTTTCGTGTGATCTTAGCGATCATCTGCCAGTCTTTCTGCTTTTTTCAACTGCAAAGCGCCATGACAAGGACGACAATAAAAGAGCAGGTCGGCGAGCCATAAACCTTGCAACGCAAAAAGAATTTTTCCACTTGGTCGGTCTGATTGACTGGAGTCAGGTATACAATGAGAAAGATGCTGACAGCGCTTACGAGAAATTCATTTCTTTACTACGCGTTTCACACAATGCCGCATTTCCTGTATTACAGCCATCTGGTCGTAATAGAGGAAAACACAAGAAACCTTGGGTTAATTCTGAGCTTTATCACCGTATCAAAGTAAAAAACAAGTTATATCATGATTTTATTCGTACAGGAGTTCCAAATACATTTGCAGAGTTCAAGAAGTGCCGAAACGTTTTGACGGCCGATTTAAGAAAAGCAAAACAGTGCTACTACCAGAGTCTTTTTGAGAGCATATATAATAATCAGCGACGAGTATGGGAGGTTGTAAGCTCGCTCACTTGAAGAAAAAAAACAATGGATAGCATTACGCAGCTCATAGTCGATGGTGAAGCACTCAGTGGTGAACGACTAGCTGATGCAATGAACACACATTTTGTGGATGCTGGCTCCTACCGTATCACGAATGCAGCTGCCTGCGACGACCGCATGCCAGTGGACACAATACTGAGTCACTCTCTTTTCTTGAGGCCTACTGATCCAAGTGAAGTTTCAAGTATAATCGGCAAGCTTAAAAATAATATATCTCCAGGGGTGGATGAACTTCGTCCAAATTAAATAAAATTAATATCGCCCTTCATATGGGAAGTTCTCAGCTACACAATTAACCTCACTCTGACAACAGGCGTATTTCCTAAACAATTAAAAATCGCCAAAGTCACTGCAATATTCAAAGGAGGTGATACAAATACTTTATCAAACCACCGACCTATTTCAGTCCTTCCTGCAATATCTAAAATATTTGAAAGCGTCATTCATGAGAGACTAGTTTCATTTTTTGAAAAGCATCAGGTAATAACTCAATGTCAGTATGGCTTTCGCAAGCAGCGATCGACTGAACATGCTCTCGTACACATCAAAGACAGGATAATTGAAAACATGGAATGTAGAAAATATACACTAGGTTTGTTTTTAGACATTCAGAAAGCTTTTGATTCCATACAGTTCGACTTATTACTCAACAAATTATCAAGGTACGGTGTCCGAGGTATTGCACTAGATCTTCTAAGTAGCTATTTGAATGATCGTTATCAGCTGGTGAAAATTAATGATGCAGTATCAACACTTGCGAAGCTAAAACAAGGAGTACCACAGGGATCAATATTGGGCCCATTACTATTTCTAATCTATATTAATGACATTGTCGAAATAGATAGTTCTGCTCAAGCTATAATGTATGCAGATGATACCAATGTCTTCTTCTCTTCACATAACCTAATGACATTAGAATTTTCTGTAAATGACTACCTTGTACAACTTTCAAACTGGTTAAGAAGGAATAAGTTAAGATTAAATGCCTCAAAAACAACATATGTCATATTTCGTCCCGCCAACAAACCTCTTTACCACAACCTGAACGTGAAATTTGAGAACACCTTGATAAGACAAGTTCAAGCACAAAAATTTCTCGGGGTTTGGTTTCAGGAAGACTTGAGCTGGTCTGTACACGTAAGAAACCTAAGTGTAGAACTTGCCCGCACAGTTGGATGTCTTTACAGAATATCTGCGCTCATACCTCTCTGGCTGAAAAAGAATATTTATTACTCACTTTTTTATTCCAAACTAACCTACGGCTTAATGGTTTGGGGCACTACTACACAATACATTTATACTAAGCTAATTACTTTACAGAAGAAAATCCTACGCTGCTTCGAATCTTATCGTGGCATTCCACAGGACTTAAGAACCGCTCCTCTATTTAAAAAACACAACATCCTAAAGGCAGACCAGTTGTATTATTTCAAAGCACTGCAAGTAATACATCAGGAGAAACTATACGGAATTATTGCCCCCGAAAACGCTGAATACCTTTTGAGGCACCGAAAACACCGTACACCAAAAATCCGAAAAAATTATGGAAGACAGACAATGGCGTATCAAATACCTACCATCTTAAACAAATTTGATGGCAAGCTAAACTTTGAATGCAAATTAAAAGCATTTAAATGCCAACTTAGGGAGCTATTGTTATGTTGTCAAATTAAATATAGTCATAATTGAACAGTGTTTTTCATGTTTTACTGTCGTCTCATAAAAGAAACACAAAACTCTGTATGACTCAAAATGACTTTCAGTTGCTTTTGTCTTGCTTTTGTGTCTTTTCAAACAGTATTATGAAGTTTTCACTGAAAATTTAAAAAGTGCATTATGTATTTATGTATTATTTTGTACCGCAGTTATTTGTGCTAATTTGTTCAAGTTATTTGTGTAACGTCCGATTATGTGTGATTTGTTGTTTGTGTGTGCACCTGTATATGCAATACGTTTATGTACAGGTGTCAAATGTTGCGTTTTTTTATCTTTTGTGACTGCCGCTGGGAGGCACGATTTATTATTTTGGTTCTAACATGCTTGTTGTATCTGTACCGCTGTGAGCTGTGTAGGGTCAGAGGCCTCGTCAGGCACCATTAGCCTTTAGCTTCTGTCCCTGCATCAGACTGTGTTTCGTCTGATGCTGAAATAAAGTCTGAAAAAAAAAACTTGCGGCCGGCGGTAGCTTTCTTTTCGGCTGCTGCTAGGACACACATGCTGGCCACCAGAAATCACAGAGTCTGCTTTACGTCATGTGCACGTCATATTTCACGTAACATAGTCCTGTGTCGTCATAGGAGAATCCCAAGTTTGAATCAGAGCGGCGGGAAAAACTTTTTAAACTTCGAATCTAAGTTTCTTAGAAATAAATGCATCTTTCGCTGCCGTCCAAGTGGCAACAAATCCATGACATGCCGAACTATCGGATTTTCCTATAAAAAAAAATACTAATAGTGCCCTCCTCACTGTCCCTTTAATGCCCTTTCTTTCTCCGTCCTCATGACCGGCATACTTACTGGTTACTTTTCTAGTTCTTTTCCGCCACTGTGGGTCAACGCTCTTTCTGTATAAATATTTAAGTACCTTAGCTGCCCACCTGTTATCGTCCAATTTCCTCAGGCGTTCTTCATATAGTATTTTACTCAGCTTCCCGTGCTTCGAACGATGCCCGGCACATATCCCCTTGTACTGCCTCGTTTGTGGTTTTTCCGTGGGCCCCTAGAGCTAATCTTCCAAAAGCTCTCTGATTTACGTCTAATCTCGACTGAAGTTCTGCCCTTAAGCACAGAATGGCATTGCCGAAAGTACGTCCCGGCACCATTATTCCTTTCCAAATACCTCTTAGTACTTCATATTTGTTGTACCCCTATAGTGCCCTATGTTTCATTATGCCGGCGTCTCTTCGTCCGTTTGCCCTAAGAGCCTGTTCATGCTTTTCCGTGTATATCTGCCCTTCGTTCAGCCATATGCCGGGGCATTTGTATTCGGCCACTTTGGGTATTTCGTGGCCTTCCATTGTAAGCACCTGATCTGTCGTATCGTTAAAAACCATCACACCTGATTTCGTCGCGCTAAAACTGAATCCTAGAGCCTCTCCTTCGCCTCCACAGCAATTAACCAAAGTTTGTAAATCTTCCTGGCTATCTGCTAACAGTACAATATCGTCCGCATACATTAAACCCGGGAGTCGCTGCTCAACAACATTTCCGCCTAATCTGTACGACAGACTATAACGTAGATTACTTTCTTCTAGCCTTCTTTCCATATTTATCACGTAAAGCATGAACAGCAGCGGTGATAGAGGACAACCTTGCCTTAATCCTTTGTACACCCCCACAGTTGTGGTACTTTTTTTTCCTTCCCATGTAATTTCAACTTCATTATCTCGGTATATTTCCTGTCGAAAACCAATTACCTCATGACCGATACCTAAATCTTTCAATATCAATTACCTCATGACCGATACCTAAATCTTTCAATATGCTCTCACAGGAGTTCTCTGTTCACGTTATCGTATGCACCGCTTATGTCCAGAAAGGCTAAAAAGAGAGGTCTGTTTTCCGCCTTATCTATTTCTATGCATTGGGTAAGTACGAACAGGCTATCATCTAAGCGCCTACCCCTTGTGAACCCATTCTTATGTTCTCCGAGTATTCGATTACCTTCTACCCATGACTGCATTGTTAATTTCACCGCATACATTGCCAGCCTGTACATAACAGATATTATCGTAATCAGACGGAACGATTTTATGTTCATCTTATCTACTTTCCCTTTATAAATCAAATTCATTTTACTCTGTCTCCAGCTGTGCGGAATTTGCTGATTTGTTATCACTGTCTCCAATGCTTTTATCAGCGCTTCCTTGCTTCTGGGGCCAAGTTCATTAATCAGCTTAATTGGAATTTCTTCTATCACTGCGGATGTGGTTTTAGGAATATTCGCTTCCTCCTTTTCCCAGTTAAGACTAGTTAGTTCTGAGCTGTTCTCTATAGTGCTGTCCTGTGTTGCCGCCTCAAGTGGGGAGATTACCCCATTGTCGTTGCTAAAAGAGGCAGCTATAAATGACGTAATGTAGTTCACAGCATCGTCTCCCTCTAAACATTTTCTCTCGCCATCTATAATCAGTTCCTGCGTTCTTTGATTTGTTTTTCCCAACCAGCTTATATGGTTCCAGAATTTCCTTGGCCCCCCTTTATTTGCCTCGCGAACTTCAGCCAGCCATTTATCAGAGGACTGCTTCATTTTAGCCCTGACCTGAACTTGCTGTTTTTTTTTTGTCGATAATATTCCTATTTTTCGCCTATTTCCTCTTCAGATAACTGCGCCCTCTTTGCTTCTCTGTGTTCCCTTGAAGCCACCCGACGTTGTTCGATGGCCTCCTTCATATCCATATTCCACGAGCTTTGTGGCTTCCTCTTTCCTCTCCGGCGGTTTACTCCTTTCACTTGCTTCATTTTTGTAGCGATGAGCAGTTCTAGGTGATAATAATCCCACTTTTCCATGGGGCGTTTCTCGATTACTTCTGTTATATCGGCTGATATTAGCGCTATTTGTTCATCGTTTATTTTGCCTTGTATTTTTTACTTCGCTGCATTTCTTTTTTGACTAGGGCTCCCAACCGTAGACTATTGCGTTTATGATCACTTCCTAGGCTGTACTTCCCCTCTTCGTCTATGTCCATTATTGCGAGCTTGCTATAGATGCCCTGCGACATTAGACAGTAGTCAATGGTTGTTTGCCTTTTACGGGATTCTTACGTGATTTATCACTCACATTTAGTTTCTCTTTTGACAATAACTAGGTTGTGCCACTCACACAAGTCTAGCATTAACTTCCCGTTACAATCTGTGTATCCATCCAGATCATCGATGTGGCCGTTCATGTCTCCAAGCAAAATAATATCGACACCTTCTTCAATCTGCTTTATTTATTTATTTATTTATTTGTTTATTTATTTATTTACAAAATACGGCAGCCCGAGGGCCAAGCAGAGTGGGCAATATAACAACAGCCAAAGATCACACCAAAATTTAAAAAAGAAAGAAACAAAACAGACAAACACTACAAAACACCTGTATGATCAACATAAAGGCAGTCAGAGGTAAAAGGTTGCTGTATGAACAACTATGTCAAAAAGAAAAAAAACAGGAAGAAATATTATAAAACACCAGACGTAGGATTCCAAACAGAACTCAGATGATAGGGGACAAGCGTTCTTCAAAATCATGAACATTACGGGCGGAAAAGACGAGAGCTGGCAAGCTGTTCCACTGAGCGATAGTGCGAACAAAAAAAGAGTTTTTAAAGAGGTTTGTACGGGCAAAGTACGGCGTAAGGTTTGGTCATGAACGTTCCTAGTATGCCGGGTTAAGCGTGGGCGCAGGTAGTCCTTGGAAGAGAAATTGAACTGTTGGTGATAAAGTGAAAAAAAGAAATTTTAACCTAGCGAGTGCTCTTCTTTTTTCCAAGGATGGAATATTATTTACAGACATGATGGCGGACGGCGAAGCATTCCTATGATAACTGTTGAAAATGAACCGGATTGCTTTTCTTTGTATCATCTCTAGTGAATGTATATCTTTTTTGAGAAATGGATCCCATGACACACTAGCATATTGCCACCTGGTGTTCTCAGGTGGCGCTGAAGTGTCTTCGAAGACGTTGAAGTGTCTCGCGCTGGCTGGCTGCCTGCTTGCTGTATTCTGCCGGTTAGCGTCCTGTCGCCCTATTTTCCGTTACATATTTTGGTGGAGGTGCGGGGTAATACGCTGCCTCGAATACGCTGCCTGTTTCGCTTCTTCGTCGAAAGTCCGGCAAACGGCTCTTCTCAAGCACCGCATCATTACGCCCGACGATGCCCGCCCCATCCATCAGCAGCCGTACCGTATCTCACCGAAGGAGCGTGAGGCGATCCAAACGCAGGTGAAGGAGATGCTTTCAGATGGAATCATTCAACCTTCCAGCAGCCCCTGGTCTTCACCTGTCGTGCTGGTGAAGAAAAAGGATGGGACACTCCGCTTCTGCGTGGATTATCGAAAACTGAACAACATCACTAAAAAAGACGTCTACCCGCTGCCTCGTATCGACGACTCGCTCGACAGACTTCGTCGCGCCCAGACCTTCTCCTCCATTGATTTAAAGAGTGGGTACTGGCAGATAGAGGTCGACGAGCGGGACCGCGAAAAAACGGCGTTCGTGACACCCGACGGACTGTATGAATTTAAAGTGCTACCTTTTGGGCTATGTTCAGCGCCGGCAACTTTCCAGCGGATGATGGATACCGTTCTCGCTGGACTAAAATGGCAAACTTGTTTGGTTTATCTCGATGATGTCGTCGTATTTTCCGAAACCTTTGCCGAACACCTTGAACGCCTGAGGACAGTATTAGATGCCCTCCGATCGGCCGACTTAACGCTAAAACCAGAGAAGTGCCACTTTGGGTACAAAGAGTTGAAGTTTCTCGGTCACCTCGTGAGTGCCGATGGCGTTAAGCCCGACCCCGAGAAAACTGCTGCCGTCGCCAACTTTCCTGTTCCTGCAACAAAGAAAAGTGTGCAACGTTTTTTGGGTCTGTGCGCATATTACCGCCGCTTCATCGCCGACTTTTCAAAGATTGCCGCACCCCTGTACCACCTCACGCGCAATGATACACAGTTCGTGTGGGCTGCCGAGCAGCAGGAGGCTTTTGCCGAGCTGCGCAGACGACTGCTAACAACCCCTGTTCTTGCGCACTTTGATGAAGAGGCTGAAACCGAAGTCCACACCGACGCGAGCAACGTCGGCCTTGGCGCCGTACTCGTCCAACACCAAGGTGGCGTGGAAAGGGTCATCGCGTATGCAAGCCGCACGCTTTCTCGCGCTGAAACAAACTATTCGACCACAGAAAAAGAATGCCTTGCGGTTGTGTGGGCAACCATGAAATTTCGTCCGTACCTCTACGGCCGCCCGTTCAAAGTAGTTACCGACCACCATTCGTTGTGCTGGCTTGCCAATCTTCGCGACCCATCGGGGCGCCTAGCCCGATGGAGCCTCCGCCTCCAAGAATTCGACTACACCATTGTGCACAAATCTGGCCAGACGCACGAAGACGCTGACGCACTCTCTCGCGCACCCGTCGGGTTAGCGGATGATAGCATAGAGGACGAGAGTGGTTTTATTGGAGTTGTCAGCGACTTAGACCTAATGACCCGACAGCGAGCTGACCCAGACCTGCGACCTATCATTGATTATCTGGAGGGCCGAGCTTCTGTCGTACAACGACAATTTTCTAGAAACCTGCCAGCCTTCTGTCTCCGGAACGGCATTTTGTTTAAGAAAAACTCCAGCACTGTTGACCGAGCGCACCTCCTCGTCGTTCCGGCAGATCTCCGCGCCGATATCCTTCTTGCTTGTCACGATGAGCCGACCTCCGGCCACTTGGGCTTTGCCCGCACACTTGCACGCGTGCGCCAGGCGTATTATTGGCCCAAACTTTCTCACGCCGTCCAGCGTTACGTCAGAGGCTGCCGCGATTGCCAACGTCGTAAGGCGCCTCCTCTCAAGCCAGCGGGCTTGCTCCAACCTATTGAACCTCCTCGGACGCCGTTTGATCAAGTCGGCATCGATCTTCTGGGCCCATTCCCTGTGTCATCGGCCGGTCATAAATGGATCATAGTCGCGACCGACTATTTAACAAGGTATCCGAAACTAAGGCGGTGCAGCGCGGTACGTCATCTGAGATCGCCCAGTTTTTTATGCAACAAATCGTGCTGCGTCATGGCGCACCGTCCCACGTAATCACTGATCGAGGTACGGCGTTTACGGCACAGCTCATGCGCGACGTGTTCGAGCTCAGTCACACGAACCATCGCAAAACCACTGCCTATCACCCACAGACGAACGGGCTCACAGAGAGACTCAACAGAACGCTCGCCGACATGATCGCAATGTACATAGACTCGCAGCACAAAACCTGGGACGAGATTCTCCCGTACGTCACATACGCTTACAACACGGCCACCCAGGAGACGACCCGATTTACACCATTTCGTCTGGTCTACGGACGTGACGTTCAGACGATGCTGGATGCAATGCTTCCATGCTGCACTGATGACCACCCACTCACGCCAGACGCCGAGCAGTTCGCGCAGCGCGCCGAAAAAGCACGTCAACTTGCCCGTATTCACATTCAGCGGCAGCAGAGCACGGATGCGCACCGCTACAACCTCCGTCATCGGCACGTCGAATACCATCCGGGTGACCAAGTTTGGGTGTGGACCCCGGTACGCCGCCCAGGCTTGTCTGAAAAACTGATGTGCCGTTACTTTGGACCGTACCGAGTTTTGCGCCGCGTCACCGAAGTGACCTACGAAGTTCTTCCTGACGGGACTGTGCAGCCTCAGCGTCGTCCACCCCGCTCTGAGGTTGTGCACGTTGTCCGCATGAAACCCTACTTCACGCGGTAATGGATAGTACGCTCAGTGTTCCGCTAGTTTTCGCGTGGGACACCTTCGCCCACCTCCCTTGTACATTTTTATGTGTTTGTGCTGTTTTTTTTTCTCTTTCCACTGCCCGTACTGCAACCCCGCTTTTATGTTTTTTCTTTTTTTTTGGGAGGGGGAGTAATGCCACCTGGTGTTCTCAGGTGGCGCTGAAGTGTCTTCGAAGACGTTGAAGTGTCTCGCGCTGGCTGGCTGCCTGCTTGCTGTATTCTGCCGGTTAGCGTCCTGTCGCCCTATTTTCCGTTACAATATTCAAGTTTAGGTCGAATGTACGTGTTGTATGCTAATAGCTTCACAGACTGTGGGGAAGACTTTAATTTGTGGTGGAGAAAGCCAAGTTTCCTTGCAGCAGCAGCGCAAATTTTGTCGACGTGACTAGTCCAACTAATCGTTGGACTAGTCACTGTCCATATCGTCATTGAGGCACTTAACTAGATCCTTGTTTTCTTGCCTGCATTTGTCCCCGGTCCCTAAATAAACTACCCCTAGCCATGCCTTTTGCCAGCAATTGTACCTGGCACCCAGACATGTTCTTTGCAAGTTGATTTTATTCTTTGGCAATTTGTTCCTTGATGTATCAGCATACCTAGTCCTCCTCCCTTCTTCTCCGTTGTTGTTCTGTTGCACCCTTCCCTTCCATCGATTAAAGGTGGATCTTCTAGATCCCTCAGATGTGTCTCGCAGAGAGCGTACACACCTACTGCTTCGTCCTTTAACTGCTGTTCTATTTCTAGCCATTTCGCTCTCTTTCTACCCCCTTGCATGTTTATGTAACTGATCCTGGCGTTAAATTTCTTTTTCGTAGTTTTCTTTCTGGGCCCCCTAGTGGCCATTTTGTTGGGTTCAGCCGCCATTGTTACATTGACTACATCGCTTCTACCAACCCCAACGCCCTGAGCCACCGTGGACCCCCTAAAAAAGCTACCGCTCAGCCTCCCAGGCCAGCCTATCTCTTCTACCCTTCCACTGAAATGGATGCCATCTCGTCCAAAGTCTCTGCCCAAACCTGCTCTGTGCATTTCCTTGTTTATGTCTACCACCTCAAAGCCTTTCTCGAGGCCTAACTGAATTATCTCTCGATTAAGATTCACAACGAAGTTAGCAACCTCTACATTCCTTCCTTGTACCTTCGGCACTGTACACACCACGATCTGCGCTTCCTGTGCTATCACCATTATACCGGTAACTCCCTCAGCTAATCTGTTCCCTACTTGTGCGGCGTTACCATTCAGGACATCATTTAGCCCTGCCGCTACCACTACCAAGTTGCGCCTTGCAACATTCTCGGAAAGTTCACTTTTTGTCGCTCTCAGAATATCGTCCATTGTCCTTCCTGGAAGCACCCCGACTGCTACCCGCCTATCACCCCTCACACGGTCCAGAATAGCTCTTTTGCAGGGCCTCATGTTTGAATCACCAGCGATAAGCACTAGGGTACTCTGCCCCTCCCTCCTATCTTCCGAATCTTGCTGCCTCTTATCAGCGACTGTGACCTCATTTCCTGGAATTAGCTCGTCCCCTTCTCAGTATCGCCTCTCGACTTCCCAGCTGCCACCTGTGCGTAGCCCTTCCTACCTGAACATGACTGACCTACTGGTTTATCGCTGTTCATGCCAGTGCAAGCCCCATTACGTGGCTGGCGCTGGAATGCCCGCCATTGTGGCTTTCAATGGCGGTGTCAGCCATTTTTGACTTCAACTGACAAAGCTGTTCTTGAAGCTTGCGCTTCTGTGCCCTCTCTATCTGTAACTCTGTTTATAGAGCATCCATCCTGAGCACTAGTTTGCTGTTCAGCCCTGTCCAGGCGTGCACCCAATACGCAGAATTTGCACATAAAATCTGCGCCTTCGGCCTCCTCCACTGAATCGAACCGCCTTTCTTTTAAATTCAACGACGCCTCACACACCATACATCTAACCTCCAGTAGCTTAACCATCTTAGCAACACTCGATTATTGCTTCCACCAAATGCTAAGGTATTTACAGGCTCAAGACAAAAAACACTTGAAAACAAGTGCACAAATAGAATAAAATTTTCCGTACCGCGAATGCCGATCGATCACTTAGAAAAAAAAATAGCTAAAATTAACGCACAAAAAAGCACTGAAACAACTGCCGGCCATATAGTCCCGGCCGAATATAGGTCACTGACCTAAATTCTATTCCTTAACCTGCACTTCCCCTAACAGCCTAAAAAAGCTAAACACACTTTTAAAACTAAACTCGGAGAAATGGCGGACGGGGAAATAGAGCCTGCTATGCTGGGGCTTCGACAGATAATAGCAGCAGTGAGTGCCTGTAGATTCCAGAAATTCCATTGTGTAGCAGTCAGCCATGATTCATAGGACACTACCATGGTCGAAATACAAGGAAAAAGCTGGGCTAGGTGACCTCCTTCACGGACAAAGAGATGCAGTGATAAAGAGGAAAGGGGTCATCTCCAGAGAGGAACTTGTTCATCCTTTCCACTTGCAGATCGCTCGGCCTCCTCTCCCGTCACGTGGTCTCCTTGGTACTTCACTTCCATGCACGGCGCCAGTCGGACTTTCTTCGAGAAGACGGACAGGTCGCGCCCTTCTTCGGAGCTCTCGACCAGACGGGGGTAAAAGCGGAGAGACACGAGCTGATCGTCACCAACGCAGCTTTTCTTTGGACTGCTGCATTCATCGCACGGGTGAGTAGAAGGGCTTCTTTTTCACCGACCAAGTGCGATGACTCCTGCCTACCGGGAGCCGTTGCTGCGCTAATGTACCGAGCGGAGGCCTTGCTTTCACCACAGATGTCACGCGTTAAGCTACGGTCCGTTTTACGCTGTTGTCCATAACGTCTTCACTCCATAACATAGGTGGTCTATCGCCGAGGCCGGTATGTTAACTTGAGCACGAAAAGCTCTGTCATGTTATTTATTTCCTACCGTCAGCTGATTCTTAATTAGTATATCGGTATCAAAATTCAATAAACTCGTTATAAAGAAGCATTTGAAACATGTCGTCTCTGAAAACTGCGCAGGTTCACTATCATGGCCCTACAGCAGCCACTCGCTCAGTCCTGCTGCGACGACTGCTTTCTCGGCTGGGACAACAATTCAACAACAGCCACGGATGTCACCCCCAAGCAGACCAAACAGTGGCCTTACCGGTTGTCATCCCGAGTGGGCCTCGTGGACACCCACTGTCATCTGGACTTTCTTTTCAACAGAGTGGGTCACCGAGGGTCGTACGCCCAGTTCCGCGCCAAGCACCGCGATACCTTCCCGGACTGCTACGAAGGCTGCGTGGCTAACTTCTGCGACCCATCGACATTTCGCAAGGTACTATTTCAACCTAAATCTCGATGCGAGTTGTGGGCTTCCACAAGAAGCGTCCTCCTGTCGTTATTTGTCCGGCTCGAAGTTCTGGTTGCGCTGCTCGTTTCTCTGATGCGATTATCATGTAAGTTAAGCTGTTATGTTTTCTAGGCATGAAAGCCGTGGTGTATAGCCCTTGGTTTCTTCCTGGCTCCGTGAAAGCTCTGATGGCTCTCAGTTGTATGCTGGCTTATAGGCACGTTCGTTTAAAACAAACGCTGTAGTTCTGAAGTGTGATGTTATGTCACCAAGGACTTCTTTGCCAGTTTTTGCTGAGTATATGGTCAATGTTTGATAAACTCGAATTCGCGTGCACTAGTTAGCACCAGCGTACACATATGCCCTTGCCACACTAGCGAATTTATTGTCATTCGAAAATAATGGCATTCAGTGCATCAAATGTCATTTGGTGTCTTTCAGTGCTACAGGGAAAAGAGTAATCTTATTCGAAGATGATGGCATTGACGATCAGTGAAAAAAGAAACAGTATAACTTAAAGGCTCTGAAAATCTCTAAAATTGTTGCGCAGTGTTTCAAAAGCGGCTGAGAACATTTGTGCGCAGTATTATAAGCCTTCAATATTATTTCCGGCCATTCTGCAGCACTTTAGTCATCAAAAGCCAACCCAAGTACCAAGTCAACCGCAAATCCGGTAATTCTAAATAAACAAAATGGTTGACATGGCTTCACGCGAGGAGCATGGAAATGACTTCCAAAAGATGAGCTGCTCAGTTACGTCAGCAAGAAACACGCAACCCAAAATGGTGGACGGTCGTGGGAAAGACGCTGCTTCGTGCTCGGCCCGTGCAGTTGTCTGCTGCTGAGACCGAGATTAATATCTATCCACGACAGACTTTAGCGTGAACAGTCACACCAACATTAACATTTTTAGCAGAACTACATTAATGCACTTTCTAAATTTGGCAGTGTGCACATTATTTTTTCGCATCGCTTGTTTCTGCTGCGCATCTGGTTGCCATAGCACGCATTCGGTTCAAGATCGAATGTGAATGAGTTCCCCTGACTCATTCGGGGGCGAATGTCATTCGAACCAAATGACATTACATGTTCCCGTGTCGCGGTCGATTAATGACATTAGGTGCTAATGTCATTCGATTAGAGTGACAATAAATTAGGTAGTGTGACAGGGGTATTAGTTTCTCTTTTCCGTGTGCTGATTTTCGAAAATCTCCACAGCGCCACGTCTGGGAGAAGATCCTTACGGAGGAAGGTGTCTGGGGTGCATTTGGGTGCCACCCTCACATGGCCCGTGAATACACAGAGGATGTCGAAGACCACCTCATCAGTGCATTGGAACATCCCAAGGTGGTCGCCCTGGGGGAAATCGGACTCGATTATTCTCACAAGTGAGTGCGCGCGCTAGCGAATTTCTTCATTCCATCACACTAACAGCGATCAGTGCACGGATGGAGTAACACCACAGATCGATCACGTCATACCAGGCTTCCAAGTTTATGACAGTTTATATGTGCTTGGTGAGGGGACAGCGAAGGGATGAGATGCAAGAAGCATTGAAAGTGTATTTAATTGTTCATTGTGTCTCGTCCATGCGCTTTTCCCTCACCACGCAAAAGAACCAACTTGCCCGTCAACCCGCTCTTATGTGTGCTTCACTATGCTGCGCATTTGTGATCTGTGGCAGGATGCGATTATTTCACAAGTCATCACGTACTGATGAAAACAGCTTCTGTTATGCCAGTATTTGAGTCAAAGGGCTCCAAATATTATATTTACCTGTGTTAAATTTCACGTCAACATTGACGCGTCTTTTTGTGTTTCTTCGCTGCGTCAGCGACCTTTGCTAGCAATCTAAAGCGGTGGTTATCGCCAGCGCGCAGTTAAATGGGGGCCCTTTTACTGATGCTAGCTTCTGTGCGTGCGGAGTTTTCTTCGTGTATGGAGCGCGCGCCTTCACTGACGCGTGTAACACTCGTCTCGCTTGTGCAGGAACAACTGTGAGCATGAAAGGCAGAAGAGGGTGTTCATGAGGCAGGTCCGTCTGGCCTTGAATGGCCGTCTGCCCCTCGTCATCCACTCGAGGGACTCCGCCGCAGACACCCTCGCGATACTCAAAAAGGTACGTTGACTTCCTTGCTATGCTTGATCCTTAACGCTGCCTTGCGGAAGCCCGGGACAGAGAAGATAGCGCTTCACGTACGCTCGCCACAATGTGACCTTCACCTGTCGGCGGGGGTTGTCGATTTGTCGTCAGTATCAGTAGCATAGTGGCGTGTAGAATTCTTTATATTTTAGCCGTAAAAACTTGTACAGACCGTACTTCTTTTATTTACAATCTCCGGGCAGTATATGGCAGTGTAGTTTAGTCGCTAATTCTATGCCTCCCCCCCCCCTCCCCCTACAGATGGTCCCGACTGGCTACCCGATTCATCGCCACTGCTTCACAGGCGGTTGGCCCGAAGCCCAGCAGTGGCTTAGCGAGTTTCCCAACCTTTGCCTGGGACTCACCCCTCTGGTGGGTTTCTCAAACGCCGGCGTTTTGCTCGAGGTAGCCCACAAGATCCCCTTGGACCGACTGCTGATTGAGACGGATGCACCATATTTCCTTCCGAAGTCCGTGAGTATGAATTCTGTTAAATTGGGAACTTATGTGCCTGCCCTTTATAAAAATTTGAAGTTACATTCCTTCGAAAGTCTTCAGACAAATGTTAATAGAACCTATCAAAACTGTATAGAAATTCCCAACACCCGCTTATGGACAGCTCCTATATACTTCTTTATCAACCACATACCAGCAATGTACCCTACCAACAGTCCTCCGACCCTACCCTACCAACTAAATTAAATACTTCCCTACGACTAAATTTTCGAAGCACTAAATAGGTTCCTGAGAATATAACAGGACATGTGCAGCAGATTCATTATAACAAAATCCCCGTAAGATATAGTAATGCACGTATTGTCATGTTTGCTCGCCAGATGGACCCACTTTCCGTTTGGTAACCTCTTCGACTTATGTGTTCTTTCAGGAGTCCGGATATCTCAGAGCCTCCCACCCCGGGATGGCAATTCACGTGGCCACCCGGCTAGCCTCACTGCGACGTATCGAAGTGGAGGATGTGCTTTCTGCAGTCCGGAAGAACACTCACCGTATATACAAAATCTAAGGTCGTGCTGTGTGACACGCCGCCGCGCAAAGAGTATGCTGTATGCGACAACGGGGCCTCTCCGGCTGCCTGACCCCGAAATCTGTGCTATTTTAATTTTACTTCCGTACCGCGCTATTTTATATAGTGTGTGTAACATAGAATTTTTCACTATTATTTCATGGTGTACTTTTTATAAGACTGTAAATAAAACCTTTTTTAACGATCTTGGAGTTCTGTTCACTCGTCTTGCATTGTGGTTGCCGTACATTTCTCTTTAATTCTCCTGACGGTGTTGGCCGACCGCTGGTGTGAAGGTATTGATTGGGAAATTTCACCAGGATTCTACTCTCAAATCACGTGATGTTTTAAAGGATTCAATAGTAAACGATCAGTTTTACACAGTGTATTAGCACGTCGCATGGCATGACAGGATTTTTAGGCATGAAATGCTTTTAGCCAGGTTGCAAAGTCAGGCCAATATTGCTCCGAAGTCGCGGTGATCCTGGAGCCGAACTTAAGACCAAATCATACACCGAACATGCGGATTAGCTCATCAGCAATACTAGCAAAACTTTCTTCGGTAAACTGCAGCGACGAGGGCGATTTGAAACGGCGCTGGTTCAAACAGACCTGCCTCACTGCCCGCTGTCTGGACCCACACGGCCGTGATTGCCTTCTTTTTCCGCTTTGTTTATGGGCCGGCCATCACCACAGCCTCTGGCACCGCGTCTTTAACTGGTCGTTTTCGACCTCAGTAGACACGCCACGTACCCGTTCGGGCCATTGCCAAGGTTTGGAGTGAATACCAATGCAAATCACATAGATGATAGCGCGAGAAAGAAGAACAAGGCGGATGTGTGCACTCTTCAGCCGTTTGACGCTAGAACCTTATCCAGTAAGGCTAGCCTAGCAGTGCTGTATTCTAGTTCAGTTTAGCAGTGCTGCTTGAGGAACTAGCTGGTATTAAAGGGGATGTCGTATATGGCTTACTGAGGTTAGGAGGGCAGATTAGGCGCATAGAATACTAAGGGGAGGGCATGTACCGTGCTATCGTGGATTAGCGGAGAGACGAGAGCTACGTGTGGCACTCCTCATCAATGAGGATATACCTTGCAATAGAGTGGTGTTCGGTGCTATTAATGAGAGGGTGGCAGCTATCGTAATTAGGCTTAATATCTTGCACAAACGGAAGGTGGTGCAGGCCTACATCCAGCCGTGACGACCAGATCGTAGAAAGCATATATGAAGACGTGGAGTCGGCAATGAAACGAGCAAGATGACAGTAAACTGCAGTGATGGCCGACTTCGGTGTGAAGGTTGGCAAGAAACAGGCTGGAAGCCAGGCGACTGCGGCATAGGCTCCGGGAATAGCACAAGGGAGTTATCAGTAGAGTTCGCAGAGAGAAATAGTTTGCGGATCATGAATACCTTCTTCCGGAAACGAGATAACAGGAAGTGGGCCTTGAAGAGCCCCTGTGGTCAGAGTAAAAATGAAACTGACTTCATACAGGGCCCTCACCCTGGCAACGTAAAGGATACGGAGGTCCTCGGAAAGATGAGCTGCAGCGACCACAGAGTGGTAAGGTCTCGAATTAGCTTAAACTTCAAGAGCGAACGAAATAAATTAGAGAAGCGGAAGCCCATTAACTATTGTTAAGAAGGAAAAGAGAGGAATTCATGACATCGCTGCAAAAGAGATACTCGACTTTAACTGAGGAAGGCGATCTTAATTTTAAAACAATGAACGATAATCTGAAAGATACAATTAAGGAATGCGCAGTAGAAGTGGGCGGTTGCATGGTTCCACAGGATACCGACAAAGTGCCCAGGAGACGAATAATCCGATTGAAAAACGCCTAATCATGAGAGCGTCTAACCCTACGGACAGAATAGAGCTGGCAGAGCCAGAAAAGTTAATAATTAAGCTCAAGGCAGCCGACGTACGGCAGTTTATCATGGAGAAAATTGAGCATGCTCTGAAGAACGGAGCTAGCCTAAAAGCAGTAAAGAGAAAACTAAATATAGATTAAAAAAGCAGATGATCCGCCGCCATGGCTCAATGCTTATGGCGCTAGGCAGCTGGCCCGAAAGACGCAGGCTCGATCCCGGCCGTGGCGGTCCAGAGGCCCGTGAATTGCGCGATATCAGTGCACGTTAAAGAACCCCAGGTGGTCGAAATTTCCGGAGCCCTGCACTACGGCGTCCCTCATAACCTGAGTTGCTTAGGGAAGCTAAACGCCAATAAACCAACCAATAAAATCCAGATGTATGCGCTAAGAGACAAAGAGGGTAATGTCATTAGCAATATGGATAAGATAGTTAAAGCAGCGGAATAGTTCTGCACAAATACATGGAGTCGAGAATGCAATCAAAACGTTAATCAGGGACGCAGTAGAGCGCAGCAATGGGACATCCCGCCAGTAATGAAGGAGGAAGAAAAGAAAGTCTTAGGTGCATCTAGGTTGAACACTTCTAGATTGAACACGTCAATCAGAACACAAGGTTCTTTCTGTTCAGAAGAAAAATCTTTACTTTAAAACTTCACATATTCAAGCATAAATATATTAAGGAGGACGTAACTGAGCAAGTTCGTTAAGAAGGGCCCCATAGTGAACGAGCGCGGACGCATGACTTAAAGGCCTACTTTACTGAAATTTTGCAAACCGTGAAAAGGATGTTTTTTTTTATTTTGCCCCCCCCCCCCCCCCCCGGATTATGTGACCCACAAAAGATTGCGTCCCAGTTCCGAATAGTTAAGGTGCCGACGGCTCGCAAATATCAGAGTTTTCAATACCGAAACTCTAAAAATGGGTGCCATTACCGCCCGCCGGACGTGACGCATGTTTGAGGCGGGAGTTCGGATAGGTTCGGAGCGTCTGCTTCATGCTGCTGGTGGAAAGCGTTGGTACCTGTAGAGCGTGCGGCACTTTCCTCAATAAATACTGGCCATGTATTAAAAAACATACCATGCATTTAACACGGGATGAAACGCCCCAGAAAAAGTTTTAAATGTGTTTTTTTGCTGTCGAAGACTAGAAAACTCCGCGCGCAACCTCATCGAAGATGATCGCTAGCGAGCGCAGTCTGCCTGGCAGTATTCGATTACAGCTTTTCCACAGTTTGGACGTCGTGATTGAAGGAGGCATATTCAAATGGCGGCCAAGTAGAATGAGTGTTTGTATCAAGTTGGCATTTTTGAACGGGCACGCGAGCCTACATCACATGTACGCTGTGCTGTGCGTGCAGCAAGATTATTGTCCCGATAAAAAACAAATGACCTGTCTTCTCCATTTCCTTTTTATTTTCTTCCCTGTGGAGAGGTACTCCTGCCGGTCCATAAGAATTTGGAGTAAGTGCAGTGAACGCGAGGTAACTCAAATAAAACGCGCTGCATGTAATAAAAGGGAGGTATAGAGAATTAAGCGCAGTTTGAAGAGAAAGAAAATACCATCAGTAAAATTTGTGTGGCAAAATAAATTTTTTATCTTCGAGGATCATGGCATCAATGCCGTGCTGATGGTCAGCTGGTTCAACTTTGCGCGCCCCAGCCAGGCAAGCCACAGCGCGTTGCAAAGTACATAAATGAACAAAGACTTATGCCCGCTGCGTTTATTAATCTATTTACTTAGAACCTAGCCCGTGTACCGCAGCGACGGAAAAGTTTTTCGAATCTTTTCAACCGCACAGCTGGGCAGAAGGACGTGGTTGCCTTGGTGGACCCCAGTCGACTATACGCCCACCATGAAAACTGCCATAGGCAGCGAATCTGTATTCATTGAGTAATAATTCAGAATATGTAATAAAAATTGCGTGTTGCCTTCCTTTGAAAGCCGCCGCGGTGGCTCAGCGGTTATGGTGCTCGGCTGCTGTCCCGAAAGACGCGGGTTCGATCCCGGCCGCGGCGGCTAGAATTTCTTTGGAGGAGAAATTCTAGAGGCCCGTGTACTGTGCGATGTCAGTGCACGTTAAAGAACCCCAGGTGGTCGAAATTTTCGGAGCCCTCCACTACGGCGTCTCTCATAGCCTTAGTCACTTTGGGACGTTAAACCCCATAAACCAACCAAACCAACCAACCTTCCTTTGAAAATATTATCATTAAAATAACGTATGCGTTCAGGTATCTGAGGTGGTGGAAACGCGCCAGACGGTAACGCTGAAGCTATTGTATTCGGCCTGAACTATGAACGGCGTGAGGCTCTAAGCAAGAAATTCGACGTTTTCTGTAACACACGTGTGCCCTTACAAGATTCTCAGCACGGCCTGCGAGTTCTCGCGGCATCAGTTACACTCGGTGCACGACGGCAATACTGCGCGTCGGGTAGAGCTGCACCTGCAATGAACGAGCGCATGTTGTTTCCTTTTCGTACGAAGCAGACCTCTGCCTGGTGTAAGAACGTGACGTCACAAGGGCGCATTGTTCGATGGGCAAAACCATCTACTTCAGCTTCTGAACCCGCTAAGCTAGCTTGTGACCGGGGCTCCCCCGTCGACTTTGTTCTTCCTATTGGAGACACTGTCGCGTTCGTTAAAAATAGACAACTTCGTTCAGCGGGTGCAAACGACATCCGTTTATTCCAGGTTACATGACACGACTGCCGCCCCAAGGGGCGCTCCTTTGTTTCCCTTTCCCAGCTTGCTTGGCTTGTCTTGCCTTCCGACTTGGGACGGTCTTGTTTCGGTTTCGGTTTCGCAACACATTCCCCCCCGAAAATGACTTCAGTCATTTTTTCCTTTTACGTTAACTCAAGAGGATACACGAGTTGGATTGGTCTCTTCAGGGTTGATCCTCCAGGTAGTCTCAGAAGGCACGATCGCACCTTCCCGTCTCTTCCAGGAAACAGTTTATCAATCCTTGCGGTTTTCCACTGCTGCCGTGGTTGAAGACTGTCACGAAGAAGAATCAAGTCACCTTCCTTGATCGCTTTTCCTTGACGTTCGTTCTGACTCTGCACATTTCGCAGTTCCTCAAGATACTCTCTGGTCCACCTACGCCAGAAAGCTTCTGTGGTCTGCTGGCGTCGGGTCCACAGTCTCTGAAGAGATATGTTGATCTGGTCATCTTCGTTTTTTCCAACGCTAGGCAGCGACGTGAGGCGTCCTCCTGTCAAGAAGAAGGAAGGGCAAAGAGGTTCCGGTTCTTCCGGTCCGTCGTATACGTGAGTTAGTGGTCTTGAGTTCAAGACAGCTTCAATTTCGGCCAAGGTCGTTGCTAGCTCGTCGAAGGACAGAAACTTGGCAGCGATAACTTTCTTGAGCGCAAGTTTGGTTGATCCGACGAGTCGCTCATAAAAGCCACCCCACCAAGGGGCGCGCTCTACTATGAACTTCCATTCGATTCGTGTCTTTGCAAAGTAGTCAAGAACCTCCGGTTTCCGGATAGAGTTCCAGAGGTATGAAAGATCTCGGTTGGCTTTCTTGAAGGAAAGCGCGTTGTCACTGTAGATGACTCTGGGTACACCTCTTCTTGAGATGAAACGTCTGAAGGTCATCAAGAACGACTCCGCTGTCATGTCCCTCGCAAGCTCTAAGTGAACTGCCCGTGTCACGGCACAGGTGAACAGTGTGATATAGGACTTGTACAGCGAGTTTTTTCTTTTTACTAGAAGTGGCCCTGCAAAGTCCACCCCTGTGACCTCAAAGGGTTGAGCCTGGGTCACTCGATCATGTGGAAGCGGTGCAGTCACCTCCGATGCTGGACGTGCATTGTAGCGTTGACACGTTATGCATCCTTTGATGATTCCTTTTACCAGCTGGCGGGCTCGTACAACATGGTACTTCTCTCTCATCTGTACCAAAGTATCCCGTGCTCCCCCGTGTAGTACTTGGAGATGAGCTTGACGCACGAGCAATTCGGCTAGGTGATGTCGCCTCGACAGTACAATTGGATGGCGTTCGTTGTACGGCTTGCCACTCTGTTGAAGTCTGCCGCTTATACGGAGAATACCGTCGTTGTCAACAAACACCGGAGTGTCCCTCAAGGGCGAGTCTGCTGGAAAGCGATCTCCTTTTTTTGCGCACTCAATTTCCCTCTTCAGGTCTTCTCGCTGAGCTTGTCGTATCCAGTATTTCTCAGCATCATCCAGTTCAACTGCCGTCAGTGATCCTTTGTTAGTGCTCAGATGTCGCAGCTTGTTGACATATCGTAATATCCAAGCTGTCACTCGGAAGAGTTTTGTTGCATTGCTGTATCGATCTGGGTCTAACAGCTTTGGAACTTCAGTGGAGCTTGTTGTATGAAGGACTTCCACAATTCGCTTTTCTTCTTCCACTGTCGGAATGTTCCTTGGTTGAGAGAAGTGTGGCCAATTGTTTTCAGTCGCCTTCATCCAGGGCGTTCCTTCCCACCAGGTGGAACTCTCAACAAGCTGATCTGCTGTCACTCCCCTGGTCATGAGATCCGCCGGATTCTCGGATCCGGGACAATGTCTCCATGCTGAGGTGTCGGTAAGACGCTGAATTTCTGTTACGCGATTCCTCACGAACTGTTTCCATTGCGAGGGCTCTCCCGTGATCCAATGCAATGCGATTGCCGAGTCGGTCCAGAAATGTGTCACTTGTGGTGGTTCCTTTAGGCTTTTCAGGATGTATCGACTCAGTCTGGCCGCTAAGAGACACGCCATCAATTCGAGTCTCGGAAGAGTGAGTTGCTTGATCGGGGCGACCCTCGACTTGCTAATGAGGATGCTCGAAGTTGCGATGCCATCCGCATCTGTTACGCAGATGTAGGCCACCGCCCCGTATGCCACTGGGCTGGCGTCAGCAAATACGTGGAGGACTGTTTTGATGGCAGGTTCGACTGTGCCTGCTTTGTAGCAGCGTTGCACTTGAACTCTTTTCAATTCGGTTAGTTCCTCGCACCACCGCATCCATTTTGCGTCCAGATCCTCTGGTAGGATGTCATCCCATTCCACGTTTCTTTGCCACAGCTCTTGGAATAAAGCCTTTGCCCGGACTGTGAATGGAGCTAGCCATCCAAGTGGGTCATACAGTCTTGCTGTTGTCTTCAGAACAGACCTTTTAGTACTTGTTCCTGGCTCAGGCAGCTCGATAGACTGTGGGGTGAAGGTGAGGTTATCTGTGCTGGGATTCCACGTCAGTCCTAACACCTTAAGGACCCCTGGGCGGTATCCTAAGTGTCTCGCTTGACAATCATCTGTCGCAAACCGTTCGTTCAATGCCTGGTTGTTGGACGCCCACTTGTGGAGTGTCATAGAGGCCGCACTGAAGATGGTCCTAGCTTCTTCGTAGATCTTCAGGGCTCCCTCTTCGTTTTCTGCTCCCGTCAAGAGGTCATCCACATACAAGGAATGCGCCAGCAGTGATGCTGTGTCCGCATACTCTTCTTCCATATTCTTCAAGTGATGCTGAAGAGTTGCTGTCAACAAGAAAGGACTCGCTGTGGTTCCGAAAGGAACTCGCCTCATTCGCAAAGTCTGCACCTCGCCCATTGGTCCACTCGCACCTGGCTTCGTATGGTACCACAGAAAGCGCAGTGCATCTCTGTCGTTCTCTCTTATCTCTATTTGTAAGAATGCCTTTTCGATATCTGCCACCAAGGTGATTCTGTTGCTCCTGAAATTCAGTAGCAGTGCGACAAGGTCGGCTGTCAAATTCGGTCCACTCTCTAGGTTTTGATTCAATGACTTTAACTTCTGTCCCTGCGAAGAAGCATCGAAAACCACTCGAAGTCTTGTGGTATTGCTCGTTTCTCGGAACACCGGCTGATGAGGCATGTAGTAGATCAGTTTTCCCTGTTCTTCTTTTTCTACTACTGGCTCAGCTATGTCTTCCATGCAATACTGTCTGATGACAGCGTCGTAGGCTTCCAGTAATTCAGGATTTCTTCGAAGGCGGTTTGTCAGTTGGGACAGGCGTTTTTTCGCAGTCCCCTTGTTGTCGCTTAGATCTATGTTTTGCTTCCAGGGAAGGGCTACCTCGTATCGAGATCCACTACGCCTGATATTGTCTTCGAAAGAGTCGAGTAGCTGTTGCCCAACACAGTCGTCGTTATCCATGACTCCGATAGACTCCAGGGTCCAGAAACGTTCCAAGCAGTTCATGGTCTCACTCTCGGCCAATGATATGCGGAGGGCGATGGTTTGCATGCTCTGTGAGTCAACTATGTTTATCCCTACAGGTCCTTGAATGCACCACCCAAAGGCAGTCTCGACTGCTCGGAGTTTTCCGTCTAGCTGCTTGCTTCTTCCAGTTACAAATTCCCAGTAATGCTCTGCTCCGATGAGGAGGTCGATATCACCTCTTTCGTTATCGCAGGTCCTGTCGGCCGCAGCCAAAGGTCCAAGTAGTTTCTTGATCCTGTGTTCAGGAATCGGGATTCGTTGTTCGCTTATGATGTCCGTCTCAAGAACTTCGATCTGTTGAATCTTCTTGTTTTGTGCGGTTAGCGACACCAGCACTCTGTTAAAGTCTCGTTCCGACTGGTGTCCACCGAACACGCCAACTTTCAACGTTTCTGTTCCGAGAACTCGAAACCCGAGTTTTTTTGAGGCTCGCTTCGTAATGAATGAACGTTGGCTTCCGCCATCAAAGAGAACACGTAAGTATATCGCTTTCGTTTCACCGGCACACAACGCCGTTGCCGTTTGTAGCAGTACTTCTCGTTTGCGAGTTTCTTTCACGGTAGATTGCAAATTCACTGGGACTGTTGTCACATCGGTTGCATTTGCCTTGACTTTCGGATGAGTAAATTCTGGGTCGCACATTGTTGTCGCATGCCGCCCTGCACAGTTACCGCATTTAATGCTGCTTCTGCACTCGTTAGAACGGTGATTTGGTTTCATGCAGCGTCTTCCCAAACGTAGCATTTTCTTCTTTTCTTCTAGAGAAATGCCAGCACGGCAGGCCGCGGATTCGTGGTTATTGTCCTTGCAAAAGAAACAGTGATCTGTTCTTGCTGACTGCTGCAGTACAGCAGCTGATGATTTAAATTTCGTTCCAATGCTCTTCTTGTAACTCCCAGTTGGGTTTAACGTCTTCAGCATTGACACCTGGTGCTTCTTGCCAGTACCTTGCTGAGCAACCAGATTCTCGCGGCTTTGCACTTCAATCCTCAAAAAATCAAGTAACTTCGTGAATAAAGACGGAGTACCTTTTGTAGCTGTTTCTTTTGGCTGCCCCGGTGCGTCGTCGCTCCGCAGCGCAGATCCAGTTCGTTCCGTGTTCTGTGTGGACGTTTCGGAGGGTTCCTCCCTCGCCACGGCTCGGTGAAACTCGAGCAATATTTCTTTCGGCAGGGCGCGCTGTACCACGGGGTAGAGGAGCGTGCCGTAGGTCTCCTGTTTCTGGCCGAGCGCCTCCAGCCCGCGGAGGTGAGAGACGAGGGCATCGTACAACCGTCGGAGGGACCGTATGTCTTCGGCGTTTCGCACAGGCTCAAGGTCCAAGAGCTTTCGCATGTGCGTTTGCACGATGGCGTCCTCACCGCCGAAGCGTCTTTTCAGCAGCAAGATGGCGTCGTCATAGCACTGGGATGTGGGGGGAAGGCCCTTGATCGTTCTTGCTGCTTCGCCAGTCACAACCGATTTTAGGTACCCGAACTTGTCCAAGGTCGTCAGCCGATCGTTTTTGTGAATCACTTGCTCGTACTGTTCCCAAAATTCTCGCCAGGACACATCTTTGCCGTCAAATTTTACGAGCTCTAATTTTGGAAGCTTCACCTGGCAGGTCGTGGTTGCCGCGCCTGCATCGTTGCTTGGTGATGGCTCTTCTTTCGGCTGCCTCTTTCCTTGGATTTCTTGAATCTCCGCTTGAAGCTTCGCAATGTATGTAACGATCTTGTCGTCATACTCGATGGTTTCGGTATAGTCCTGCTCCGCTTCTTTCGCTGGCAATAGGGTCTCGACAGCGGCGTTAGCTTCGTTTAGACGGGTCTGCAGAGAGCTCATTCTTGCCAAAAAGACACTGAGTTCTTTTTCGTTACCTGTGCGGCTTTTCATGCAGGAGTCAATTTCCGTAATGAGTCGAGTCACCTGTGATTGGAGAGCTGATCTCTTGGCTTTGTGTCTGTCCATGTCGCTGCACTCGGTAGCACTGGACGGCGGCTTTGGAGTAGAAATGAGCTTTTTCTTCTTTATTCGTCGCCGTCGCATCCAGGTAGTCGTCTTCGTTAGGTCTCGGGGAATATCCCGGGTTTCGGCACCAGCTTTTGTTATGTCGCGTTCGTTAAAAATAGACAACTTCGTTCAGCGGGTGCAAACGACATCCGTTTATTCCAGGTTACATGACACGACTGCCGCCCCAAGGGGCGCTCCTTTGTTTCCCTTTCCCAGCTTGCTTGGCTTGTCTTGCCTTCCGACTTGGGACGGTCTTGTTTCGGTTTCGGTTTCGCAACAGACACTTCACAGCCTTTCTTCTCCCAATTATAGCGCCCTCACTACGTGGCATGCTTTGCCCATCGGACTAGAAACACGTACATGCGCTGAGTATGTAGACCGCGAGAGGTCTACTGAAAAAGCCCTGCCCAGAAAAAAGGGGTTAGCGCATGGGAGAAGCGTCAGTCGCGCACCATTGTTATCTTTTTTTTTTTGAAAAAGAGAGGGGAATTCACGTTGAACCTGAAATAGACAGTTGGCACCAGCTTTCGAGATCGGGTGTAAAAGGCAGTAGCCGAAAGGTTACAAAGGTGCTCTCCGCATTCCTCGCATTCCTTTCTGCAGACACGCACTGCGTTGAATGATGTAACGAGTTAATGTTAACTCCACACAGAGAAAAAACTTTTGGTGGCGCATCAAAAGTGTCCAGGCCGCAGCGTTTGCATTCATGCAGTGTAGCGGGGCATTTGCGACACCTTAAACCTCAAAATCTCTGTAAGAGATTGAAGCTGTATGATTTTTCCGCGAGAGCTTTGGTAGATTCGTTGGCATCGTAGCTGACAGAGTGTACTTTTCCACTACGGGACTTATTGATGACAACGTGACAGAGCTGTGAACTTAATAAATGGTTTTAATGTTGGACAGGAAGGTGGGAACATTGCTGCATTTAGCGCAAAGCGCAATTAAAGATGACACACACAATTAGCTACAAGCGGTCTTAGCGGACGTCGAGATTCGAACGACCGACGCTCATGACTGAAAAATCATGGCTCACTATATTCTAAATAACGGGCGTAAATCATGACGGACAGTCCCGAATCTCGAAGACTCCCGACAGATTGCAAACAGTTTCGATGAGCGGAACATGTGAATTGATGTATCGGTGGTGATAAAGCAATCGCCTCCTGTAACGTGAACTGCGTACTTCGCACATGTTCTCTACAGTATAAAATTCAGTCATTTCAGCCCTGATAGAGATCTTTGTTTAGGATCAAAATATTACATTCGCAATTTTTTTGTATCCCGTTAACACGCACGCGCACACCCACACAGGACTGCTGTAAAGCTGGCTGCCGAACGTGTTTGTCTTTCAGTTCACTTTCTGCCAAGGAAAGATGTGGGCGGTAACGCCTTCAGGCTTTTAAGCGTCACCTCTTTCCCAGCTTGTCCTTAAGGGCGCCCCCTTGACCCACTCGTCGGGAGTACCGCAAGCTTTACCGCGGCAACCTCATATACCGCGTACCGCCCGGAATGCCCTCCTCAGGGATGGGTCATTAGGGAACGTCTGTAGTACATGGGTGGGTTCAGTATACCCTGCATCCGCACCACGTGTAATGTGCTCGCTTTGCGAGGAATACGCGATCTTGTGCGCGACCCAGACTATCCCGGGAGAACACTCCTCGCATAATTCCTGGGTACAGAGCGTAACGTGTTTTTTTCGCAACACGTGGTCGGCCCTACAGCCGAGCAGCCACCGGCATTTTTTGTTAACATGTGCCGCACACTGGCATCGTTGACTGCCAGCGTGCCCGATCTGAATGTTGATGAAACCCCGGCCTCCAGGCACTAACGGTCGCTCAGCTGACCCGCGAACAACTCCAGAAAACGAGACGGGCACGCTGGCGCCATGTAACGTCAGCTGCGCTTCCTGCAGATATCAGGGACTTCGGCTGGTTGCGAGACTGGCGGGTCCTGCCCACAAGAGACCGCCTTGCGGCGTGGGGCGTGGCGCCCTCCGCCCGATGACCGCAATGCGTTCGCTTAGAAACATTAAAGCACGCAATGTTCGACTGTGTAGTGGCGCGCACCTTTTGGATTTTAGTGTCACACATGTTTGTAACCCGCCTGCACGCGCGCACTAGTTCGTCCGAAGTGTTTAAAAATATGCTGTTCTGTGTCGGCATGTTAGTTTTGTGGCGGAAGCGTGGAGTGGCTTCCTTGAATGGTCGTCCGCAAAGAGCAATGTTTCCAATGTTGCAGCGCCTCCGCACGCGCCTCTTTGAGCAAGCATGCGTGGACGCAGTGTCAATGAGCGAGGCTGAGTTTTTGCGCAAATGTTCGACATACTTCATCGTCCTGCGCGGCGGTCGCGTGTCGGCCTCATTGCTGCCATACTGACATGCTCAGTGCTGCGTCACTGCGCATGTGCTTGAAAGATCAGAACTTTGAGTTCAGCAGTTTTGCTTTGCATTTTTGTATTCTTGTTGACATTATAAAAAAAAACTTCTCTTTCCACGCTTTCGGGCTTTTAAGCGTCGCCTCTTTTCCAGCTAGTCCTTAAGAGCGCCCCTTAACTCGCTCGTCGAGAGTACCGCGAGCTTTACCGCTAAGTTCTCTAGGTGGTCAGCAAAATGACAATTTAAGATACCAGCGGACATGTGTGTGTTTGGCATTGGAGGATATAATATGGTAGCGATGTCGCCACCCGTTGCAAGGAGCTTAGATGACGGTCTTCAAAGATTGCCAACTCTCCCACACAAATAACCTTAATCTGTTTAGAACCTTGGAATCTCTTCCGAATATGATTTGTAATGAACCATTCATTTTATAGCTCTAACTATCATAATTTCTGCCATTACTATTAATCTTACACAACTGTTCACTTTTTTTGCAACTGACATTAAGGGAGTATATAATTACGTTTTGATGCTGCCCTTACGTTACTGAAATCTACTTCTGGGTAAAACTACATTCACTAAAACCGCCAACCTTTTACTAGAGTGTTGGATATCACCAGCATCATCAGAAAAAAAGGCCGTTCTTGCGATCGCCAACGCATCTTATGACTTTTATTAGGATCCCTTTTTCATGCGTTGACATACCAGTAGTAAAATCGTGTCAGATAGATATTTTATTAAAACATTACGCCGCGTCGAAAACACACAGAACTATAGATATTTTGAAGAACTTTCAAGCATATCGAGAATGAATACGACACGCAGCATTGAAAACTGCATTATTTTTCAAGTGCACAAGAATAGGAAAAGTAGGTCTTAAAATGAACGTTGCCATTATAAGAACGGAGCATCTAGAGTTCCGTCCATACAAAATATAGTTTTAGTTTCACGTACGTAGAAGCTTCACGTAAGTGGAGCGCTTACGGGTCACCACTGCGCATGCGCAGAACGTGGAGTGTCTGCGTGGGTCGCATGGACGTACGTGAGATTCGGATCTTTGCGTTGCGGCCTTCACGTTGCTTGCTTCCGTATGTGGCGTTGGCAAGATGGCGGCGCCTGGCCCTCCTGCTTCACAACGATAACAGCTTCGTCGCTAATCCCTCGACGTGGTATCGTGCTGTAAACTGCTGCATTTGCCTTCAGTTGGTCCATTCTTGCTCTCGCATGAAGTTTTAGGTGAGAACTAGCTTTTGTTTTCCAGATAGAAATCCGTTTCAGCAGCTCCTAAGCCTGACGGAGAAGCGTTTGTGGTCGTCATAGCAACGAGCGTGCCGATGGTCTCTCGAGACCACGCGAAGCTCAAAACCTCGCGGGATATCGCGAGACCCTCGGCATAGTGATCAAGAAAAGCAAAACGGTGCACGTTTTGACTCCATACGCACACGTCGTGAACATGAGTGGGACAGCAGAGCGCCTTCGCTTCTCGAAAAGCAATGATTTAAATATGCCGCAGGACGTAAATGAATGCAATCCCTTCGAAGGTAACATGCAACATACAGTTCGGTGAAAAGAAATCGCTCAACATTTGTCAGAAGAAAGGGGGAAAGTATTTACTGCCCGCGCTGTGGCTTGACCTGGCTCCTCTCAAAGCAGCTCGACTAATCAAAATTAGTTTTCTTTATGTGTACTAGATTGCGCGGCACAGCATGCTAGCGCATTTTTTGGGTTCTATGGCAGATCTACACAGTTTGCGTCCCGTACGTGTAGCTAAAACTGTACGAAGCGACTCGAGCGTAAGCTACGTAGACTGCTCACGGTTACGTGCGTGAAGGTTCTACGTACGTAAAACTAAAACTGTCTAATCTCCGTACTGTCCATATTATACAAAATGGGTGATTTCTACCCACATAAAACATTTTTTTGCCTCTGGAATAACCAGTTGAAAAAGCTGTATCCAGATGTTCTCTCTACGCATGTATATAGCACCAAAATATTTGTCCGCGGACTGCGTTTAGTTACATCCTCGAAGGTATAACTTCCGGGCATGCATGCAGGATCGGGAAAATGACACTGTTAGAAGCCGAGTGCAGAAACTCTTCGCGAAGTGATGTGAAGCCCAGTCGCTGTTTGTGCTGCAAGATGACGTAACGCGAAAAAGACTGAGACGTACACAAACGGTCAACTAGTATATGCAAACGCACCAAAAAAACCAAGCCAAAACCCGTTATACTGCCATTTCTCACTTACTGCTTGGAAAATAAAATGATGTAGTAGAATATTCTGTCACACATTAGGCGGAACAGAATTGCCACTTTTTTAAATGAAGATGCAAAAGTCTGCAAGTAAACTGGTTTCCCAATCCCTAACGCCAGCTTTAATTCCGTCTTGACATAACTCTTGTGGGAGATAATGCTGCACGGAACTGTATGGTGTCAAATACAGTTCCGTCTGGACGGAACTTTAGCGCAAATTGTAGTTCCGTCTAGCCGGAACTCTAGCGCAAATTGTAGCTCCGCTCGGAAGGAACTCTAGCGCGAATTGTAGTTCCGTCTGGACGGAACTCTAGCCACAGCCAAAACATGACCGTCAGGGCTAGCGCTATTGTAGCTGATTTGTGGTTTCTGTGCTTCTTCGTCTTCCTTTTTTTTTTTCACTGTGCTTTAAATTTTCGAGATTATCAAATTCTGTATTTAAAAGCTTCCGACCAAGACCATGGCTGCTTGCAGCGCACTTTTTCGCTGCTAGAATTTTTTCTGGAGAACTACCCGCGAACAGCGATTTTCACGGACGTACATTGTGAACCAGCCTTGGGGGCAACACTTCTTTCGAAAACGATACTCGGCTGAACGGGGGCCGCCGTGGTGACACAGTGGTTATGGTGCTCAGCTGTCGACCCGAAAGACGTGGGTTCGAACCCAGCCGCGGCGGTCGCATTCCGATGGAGGCCCTAGCCGAAATATTTTTCAGCGATGACAAGCAAGTTAGCTGCTGCTTTAAAGGGAAACCGTAAGTACTCTGCCTTAGTGCCATTTATCCTAACAACACTTACCGGCTGCGGGGGTACCTTGACGTTGCCGTAAAGTTCTTTACAGAGTGCGAATAAATGTCAGTTCGGCTACTACCGATTGTATGCGTTGTAGGCATTACGTCGCCGAATACGGATGTTTATCAATTTTTCAAAAGTACCCGTACAGCCATGTTGATTTTTATGGAATTTAACGCTCCAAAGCGACTCAGGCTATGTGGACGCCGTACTGGAGGGCTTCAGATAATTTTGGCCACCTAGGGTTCTTTCACGTGTACTGACATCGCATGGTGCATGGGCCTCTAGCATTTCGGCGTTGTTCACAAATAACCTCCTCTAAACACAGCTTCCTCTATACTCCTTCATACTAACGGAGGCTATGGTTCACAATTTGCGCCCGCCAGTGTGCTGGAACTGCAGTACGGCAAGGCTGAAACGCGCATTGCCGACCATCATTGCTATTTCATACCTGTGCTTTATTGCTCTGCGCAGACTACGATTCTTAGTGTTGTGCTTATGCAGGCAGACAGATGCGACGGCGTGTGTGCTCAAGCAAGGTGGAAAAATGCGGCCACTGGCTTTGCGCTGGGCATGCACCCGTAGTACGCTCGTGAATAAACATTTTGTGACATCTCGTTATTCTAGAATCCGATAGTACCATAGATAAGGGAAAAAGTTTAAACTTATATCGGCATTGCTGCTTGCTCTCCGTGCAAGCGTCGCATGGTACCCGTCCACCTTGCTTCCCGCCATTAGAGCCGTTTCGGTACATCTAACCGGCTACTCCACGCTGTTGACGAATATTTTCCTCACTATACAGTCTCACGTACGTCATATACGATTTCTATCGCAACTGCGATGTTTACAAATAGATGGTTTACGCCGTGACCGGCGACGTCGTGCGCGTGTGCGCATGCATTTAGCAATTTAGAGAGCATGCTCGTTTCAATGTCACAGATGTGGAACACGATCTGTCTGGCGTCTTCAGTTTCTTTTTTTTTTTCAGAATTCAGGAAGCAAAAATCGGGAATTGTTTTTCGAGTCAAAATTCGGGTAATAGGGGTAATCATTAAAAAGTTTATGTATTTAAACGTATTATATTTACTTAGCGAACCTTAGTTATTTTTCCAGCTGAAAGGCTCTGCGCGGTAATTATTGGACCCTGCTTGATAAGGTCTATTTCAGCTTAGTTTATTCCTAAATATAAGTATATTACAGAATACACGTAGAAAATGTTTAAAAAAAAGATATTCTTTCTTCTTCATGCATTTACTTTTGTCGCGGTCATCCCCATGCTAATTCAGCAGTTGTTCACAGCGCTGCGGCTATTTTAAACGCCCAGAAACCATGGAGTGCGACGACATTGCCGTCGGTAGCGATTGATGAATTGACGCCCATAGGAAGTTTGGTTAATTGATCTTCGCTGATCTTTCAATCCCAGAGAACACGTCTGGAGGATAACTAGCGTTGAAAACGATATTGAATAAACAATTAACTCAAAGCATCTTTTTAAATAATTACTAGATGTCTGCTATTTTATGAGCTGTGCAACCACCTTTTTCACCTGTGCGCTACCTTTTAGGGTTGAAAAGGCTTCACAAGATTGTAAAGAAATCTGCTTAGAGTGCAACCTTCGGATAAAACCAGGTGTTTCACGAAAACCAAGCCCTTTAATTATATCCCAGTGCTACAGTGTGAGTAAATTGCACGGACGTGTGGTCAAACGCAAGGCTGTGTGTGTCGCGTGTGCCGTCAGGGCAGAGACAATTTTTGACTGTCTTTTCAGTACAGCACAGTGCCTGATAGTAAGAATACATAGAAATGTGCGCGAGATTTTAAAAACAACATTTGGTGGATGACCAAAAATTTACTTGCACTTCGACTCCGCTTTCTGATATTCTCGCAACCAAAGATGCATTCCTTTTTCAAGTATCTGCTGTAGAGTTATTTCTCGCCGTTATTCAGCCGCATTTCGAAAATACTTGGCACTGATGGCAAAAAAAAAAAGTTGGAGGAGACACTTAATCTTCGCCTTAAGGGGCAATTCCCATGTATGCAGAAGGTAATTCTCTACTTTACAATCATATGTCCTTGGAATCCTCATACCACTCCTAGCGCAGTGGTGCTGAGACGACATGTGCTCCGAGCGGTGGGCGTTGTTCGACCCAGGTTGCTCGTCGCGAGTGACTGATCGCGAATGACCGCGGTGGGCAGTTTGCTCAATATCCGGAGGGCAGGTTCTGGTGACTCCACAAGGTCACGTGACCTGGGTTGCTCTCGGGTCACCGCCAGCCACAGTCGTGCTCATCATTTTTGCTCGCAAGCACGACGTCGACAACGTCGGATTTTCTGGGCAACAGTGCCTGTAACGTTGCCGCGTGAAACCTTTCTTACATTACTGCTACCAGCGAAGCACCACTATCATCGCTCCCTGTGTCCATCAGTTATAAAATCAATAGGAACCCAACCGCGTTTAATTTTCGTCGTTGCGCCCTTGTCACGATCGGCTGGAGTACCCGTAAACAGCGCAACTGACCGTCCTTCATGACGCAGGTTCGCGTGGCTATTGCATGCGGCGACCACGGCACGCATCTACAAGGGTTCCAATCGGCAATCAGAACGCGGCTGGCGATGAAAGTAGGCTCACGGAAGAACTCGTCTACTACGCGTGCACAGCAAACATAGCCTTAGGCGGTGTTTACTGCATAGGTTTTTAGAAAGGCGGTGGGGCAACGCAAAATTGGCGGATTTGGGCATGAGGACATGCCCCTGACCTCAGGTTCTTTACAACAAGGTGTGGTCTACTGAGGGCGCTGGCGACGAGGAATGCGGAGTGGACCGGTGGTTGCTTTGTACCATCTCGTCTTCGTGCCGGCGGAATGCGTTTCCAGAAGCGGGAAGGTGCCTACAGCTGGATGCAACTTAAAACGCAGCGGCCTTTCCCTGTGAAGGGATCCTTTCCAGTGACCGATTCTCATGACCCTGCTAGCGTGACAATGCAGGAAGCGGCGCAACAATGGAGAGAGGGTCTGTCCCCGACCACAGAGGGTAGGGTATATCCCCTTAATCTCCTTGGTTTGTCACACTAGCAGGACCATAATAATCGGCCGATGCCATTGGCTGGAATTGGCGTCTTGAATTTCCTCTGACGGGGAAAATCAAGACGCCAATTCCAGCCCATGGCACTTCCGTCAGGGCACGTCACTGCCCGTCTTGAAGTTATTTTGTCTAGAAATTTTGGTTCACTGTATCCGTATCAGATTTTCGTGATCTTCATCGCAGGACAGAATGTCGGCGGTCTATCAGCCTCATTAGGCGTGATAAAAGTGTTGAAACATTGTTGGAAAATCCCGCCTGCAGATATTCATAATCGCTTGAGCTAGCTATTAATACGATACGACAGAAAAAGAACCGAGATAACCCGTGGCAATGCTCTACTGTCGAGAATGGTAAAAAAATGTCAGCTATTAACAAGGGTTGGCATGCGCACTTGAGTTCCTTACGGCGTTGCCGTTGATCTGTGTGTGCCTTCGTTACGCCAGTTTTTACTTAACATCCGAGTTTGAATAAGGCCTCGGTGAAACGCTCGCCAAGGCGGTGAAGATCGAGATATCTGGTACCAGGCTGTAAAGAAATAGCGTCGAGCGCAGTAGAGACTTGGAGCATTTCCTTACATGGTGACACTCCTAAGCGCTTGTGTGTGCAGCTGGTACCCAGCCTTAGACTGTGACCTGGTGACTGCGTGGCCCTTTCTTACTTTCTCGGTAAAAAAAAATTAAACTACAAAAATTTTCCGAGAGAAAATTTGTCGTTTCAAAGGGGGCGTCGTCCCCCTCCAGCTAAACCTGCCCCTTATGTGCATATACTCCGACTTCAGAGCTACCCTGTCATAACTTTTACAGAACTGTTATCTGTAAAACAGAACAGTTATCTGTTTTACCGAACTGTTATAGCCGGAAACCATGTTTCACTTTCAAGACTTACTGATTGTGGTGCCCCGCACAATAGGCAACGAAGTAGAAAAGCTTTACAAAGAAAGCAATCGCGATTTGCGAAAACAAAAGCTATATCACGTATAATAGATTAGTACCCCCCAATGTTTGAAATAAAATTTGGTGTTCTTGGAACCACGCACGCTAGGAGTGGTATGGCCAGATTAGAATATTTTCGCGCATAGTATGAGCGCTCATCGCATTGTTGGAGTGGGATCTATCAATCGATATATATTCTTCAGATGCTATCGGGTTAGAATATATAGAGGTTTTAGTGAGGCTAAGGAGCAAATGAAATCGGTCAGTCTGTTTATGCTATTCACATTGTACAGTTGGGCCACTTCTACCATAAATACGACATAAGTGCAAAAAGTTCTAAGCGGGGGCGCTTCCCCCACTTTAGAAATGCTTCTCCCAGTTCTAGGAGTCCCCAGGAAGAACTGAAAGGACAGGAAGAAAGCTTGGGGGGCGGGGGGGGGGGGGGGAGGGTGCTGGCGAAATCAGGAGATCCTGATTCACCAGGGTGGAAATTTGGGCAAGTCGGTATTGATCCATAACATAAGAGTAGCGCAAAACCAGAACGACGGACACAAGGGGAGAGAACACACACCAACAACACACGAGATCCTGTACTGAGCCTTCAAGAGATAAGAGTAGCAGAGAGTTCTTGGAACATTCGTAACTCTCAAATGCAATCCGTACCTCGTGGTAGACAGATATGATTCATAAGCTTACGGTTCTTTTTTTTTTTGTTACAGCAGAAAGAAACCACAGGAAGGAACGAACATGACTAGCAGAGCGCTAACCAAGTTCTCATGATTCTGCTATCGTGACAATCACATATATTGACTAGCGAAATTCACAAACAGGACAGAGAAGGCGACAGAACATACGCTAGACTTGCAACTGAGAATTCTACAGGACGAGTAACGTATATATGCAGCCAACTTGTCCTTGCGCCCCTGGTGCCACCAATCATTTGAGAACGCGTAAAATGACAAAGAATTAATGATACACGAGTCTAGACAACAACTGATACACGGAAACAGCAAAACACAATCGCAATGGCACGAGGACAACCTGATAACCGTAAACGGAGATAACCAGCAAAATCTAACAAGAAAGAAGCTAAGCAAAAGGCATACTATCTGACCGGAGCCGCGAAAATTAGACCATACAGATACAAAAAGGCGGTGTGAAAAAATACATGACGCGTAAAACCATGAGATCTAAAACAACCTTCGTGAAATGAAGTAAGCAGTGCGCACACCTGCGTGAATGGAGCCAACATGCGAAAGGCCCAAAACCCAAATGTAGATGAACGAACCGAAAGGCAGAGCTAATAAGATAAAACAAGGGAACCTCTGAGGAGACCTAAATTATGGCTTTATAAGCATAGTAAAATATAATAAAACCAACTTTAAAAGCGTAGTGAAATAACAACCCAAAAGGGTTGCTAAAAGCAAATAAAAACCTGGGCTTGCGGCAAAGCAATAAGAACCACAGTCACTTGCTGGGCGGAGGTACATGCTTTGGCCAAATAGCGCCTTTCGCGTTTGGTTAGGGCAACAGATCGTTTGCTCATGCATTCGTCACCTGCGTTAGCTATGTGAAATGCTTCCAGAATATCTATACCTTCTCTTGTACTTGACCTACCCAAAGCGACCGTGTTTTCCCACGCTGGTTTGCATACTGGCTTGCATGGGCACCGGGCACAATGTTCAGCCAAATGGCCATCTGTGGCAATAGCAGAGACCTTGAGCTGGAGCTCTCGTAGTCTCTCAATCAGGCAACGGCCTGTCTGAGCCAGGTCGCGATTACCGCAAGGCAAGGGGATGTTGTAGACGACGCCCTTTTGGCACTTGACAGCTGTCTTAGTGCAAGCACTGTTGCTGCTCTTCCCTTAACTGACAATTCGGCACAGTCTGTCCAGCTTGTTGGGCGCTGTCAACAACACCGAGACACCATTTTTCGCCGCCACCTTTTTCAATCGGTGCAACAATCCGTGCGCATACGGAATGGTTGCCCGTGTCATATTCAGCGCAGACCTGACGTCTTGGTTGGAGCGTCCCCCCTTGCATACCTCGTTAACGAGGCCTTCGGCTACGGATGCAATCACATCCTTCGGGTAGCCAGACCTACCCAGCCGTGTCACCTGCTCATCAAGGGTGTCTTGAACCTTGTGGAGGCAAGACTGTTCAGGAGCACCACACATACAGATCCTCACAATCCCTTTTTTAATCAATTTTGAGCCGGCCGATTGATAAAGCAAAATTTCTTTTTTGGACCTGGGCCGATACATCCAGCTCACCTGCAGTTCCTTCAGGAAAATGCAAAGGTCTAGAACTGCAAACAGCCATCAAGGGGAAGCTCATACGTGAACTTTAGTCCTGGCGCCCCTTCACGGAACACACTAAGTACTCTGTCCACCACTTCAACGTAAGTTACTTCTTAAAACGGGTGAAACAACACAAGAAAATCGTCCACGTACCTAAACACCTTAATGAAACTCAACCCTTGTGCCTCAGCCAAGCCTGTCGCAATACGCGTATCACGTTTAGCCAGGAAAATTTCACTAAGCAGGGGAGCAATACAGGAACCTGTATGCGCACCCCTTGGTTCTGCACAAACAGGCCCCCTTAAAGCGTACATAAGTGGACTGGAGATAACAGTGCAGGACCGCTAAAAAATTATCGACAGAAACTCCACTTGCGTTCTGAATTCTCACAGGACCAGACTCTTCGATCCGATCACGCACTGCTTCCAATAGCCCTTTCTGTTGGATGGAATAAAACAAATCTTCCATATCAACAGAGAAGGCCGCACAGGCGCCACCCGGAGTGTTTTAAGCATGAAATGCTTTTAGCCCCCGTTGTCGGCAGTGTGGTGACGTCACGCCGAGACCTAGAGCCATCATCCGGGCACTGAAATCCACTCATCCGGGCACTGAATTCCCGTCATCCGGGCACTGAATTCCCGTCATCCGGGCACTGAAATCCACTCATCCGGGCACTGAAATCCACTCATCCGGGCACTGAAATCCACTCATCCGGGCACTGAATTCCAGTCATCCGGGCACTGAATTCCAGTCATCCGGGCTCTGAAACGAGAACATCCGGGCACCGTACGAGACTTAACGAGATTTAACGAGACTCTCTAAGCCCTCCTACGCGACCGGCATGCAAGCACCGGTTGGTCTCCAAACGAGACAAAAAATAACTGCTGCCAGTGCCTTCCAATGTTTATCAAGATATCAGTGGAGCTGTGGGTTTGATAATGCACGGAATTATAATTTCCGATTTCTAATAAGGCGTGCAAAAAGCACATAAATGCCACGTTACACTTCGTTGTCATACGTGATCCGGGGGAGAAGCGCTGCGTTCAAAGGGCAAGGCATCGCGCCGAACGGGTGGTGGCGTTCCTCCCTTCCTTTACGGTGCGGTTCGGGTGTCCACCGAGATGGCAGAGAATTACTGCGCCATTTCCTTTCCTCAAAAAACCTTGCGTTCAAATGGCAAGGCATCGCGCTGAACGGGTGGTGGCGTTCCTCCCTTCCTGTACGGTGCGGTTCGGGTGTCCACCGATATGACATTAGGCCCGTAAAAAATTCATGCTTACTCTACTCTCGTTTACGGGAGAGGCAGAGATTTTTTAAGCATGAAATGCTTTTAGCTCCCGTTGTCGGCAGTGTGGTGACGTCACGCCGAGACCGAGAGCCATCATCCGGGCACTGAAATCCACTCATCCGGGCACTGAATTCCAGTCATCCGGGCACTGAAATCCACTCATCCGGGCACTGAATTCCAGTCATCCGGGTACTGAAATCCACTCATCCGGGCACTGAAATCCACTCATCCGGGCACTGAATTCCAGTCATCCGGGCACTGAATTCCAGTCATCCGGGCTCTGAAACGAGAACATCCGGGCACCGTACGAGACTTAACGAGATTTAACGAGACTCTCTAAGCCCTCCTACGCGACCGGCATGCAAGCGCCGGTTGGTCTCCAAATGAGACAAAAAATAACTGCTGCCAGTGCATTCTCAATGTTTATCAAGATATCAGTGTTTATCAAGATATCAAGATAATGCACGGAATTATAATTTCCGATTTCTAATAACGCGTGCAAAAAGCACATAAATGCCACGTTACACTTCGTTGTCATACGTGATCCGGGGGAGAAGCGCTGCGTTCAAAGGGCAAGGCATCGCGCCGAACGGGTGGTGGCGTTCCTCCCTTCCTTTACGGTGCGGTTCGGGTGTCCACCGAGATGGCAGAGAATTACTGCGCAATTTCCTTTCCTCAAAAAACCTTGCGTTCAAATGGCAAGGCATTGCGCTGAACGGGTGGTGGCGTTCCTCCCTTCCTGTACGGTGCGGTTCGGGTGTCCACCGAGATGACATTAGGCCCGTAAACATTTCATGCTTACTCTACTCTCGTTTACGGGAGAGGCAGAGATTTTTTTTGATGACAGAAATCCGATCACCTCACTAGAATTCTTAACGCGGAAGGGGTTCTGTACAAAATAAAAATTTTATTCGTCTGTGTTGTGTCCCCATATTGCTTTTGTGTGTGTGCGCCCCCGCGTCCTCCTCCTAACGACCACTCGATCCTCCTCCTAACGACCACTCGCATCCTCCTCCTAACGACCGCTTGCCCCTCGTCGCACGCTGTCGCCGGATGCCCCCCCACGGTGCGCCCCCGCACCCTCCTCCTGTTCTGGGAAGCCACTCCCTGCCGTGGACGCTTCTCCACTCCCTCCTTTCTTCGGGCGGCCAGTTCGGCTCCTGCCTCGGTCGACGCTGGTCGCACCCTCATCGGCTTTAAATAAACGAAGTCTTAAAGTACCGTGTGCGTCTTTCGCTGCATTCAACACAGCGACCGGACACGACAGTGGCGACGAGAAAGTGGATTCGACCCGCGCTACGCAACGCTATTGACAAGCCATGGCTACGCGAGGGTTTCCCAATCAGATACCAGAGTTCAACGGCTCATCGTGGTCATCGTGGGTTGGACGCCTTCAGTTCTACTTTGAAGCTAACAACATCACAGACCCAGCCTTGAAGAGGGCCAACCTGCTGACGCTGTGCGGGGAGCAGACCTACGATACTGTCTGCGCCCTTATTCAGCCAAGCACACCAGCGGCAGTGTCTTACGACGACATCGTAAAAGCGCTGCAAAAGCACTACGACCCAAGGCCATCCGAGGTCTACAGCCGGGCTCGCTTCCAACGACGAGATCAACTGGGAGGAGAAACTGTGAGCGCCTACGTAGCCGCGCTCAAGAAGCTCGCTGCCGACTGCAATTTTGGAACGCTGTCGACAACAGCTACCGGGCAGGAGGGAGACGCAGCTTCTTCTGCTAACACCACCATGCTTCCCTTGGACGTGATGTTACGCGACAGATTTGTGTGCGGACTGAGTGACGAGTCACTGCAGCAGCGCCTGTTCGCTGAGAAGGACCTCACATTCAGCAAAGCTTACGACATCGCCGTTCGAGCGGAGAGCGCCGGTCACCAGCAGAGAGGGATTCGCCGGAACACCGAGCCGGTACACCAGACAAGCAACCAGGTGCGCAAGCCTTCTGTTGTTGTAAAATCGGTCAAAAAGGCACAACGCTGCTGGCGGTGTGACGACCAACACAACCCCCAGGGATGTCGATTCCAGTCAGCCACGTGTAATTTTTGCCACAAGCGAGGGCATATCGAAAGAGCATGCATTACGAAACGGAGACCTGCCAAGATAAAGTCACCTTCCCAGCCTAATCACAGCGTCAACGCCTCAGAGAATACGCCGCTATCTGATCTCCATGGAGCAACATCAGCAACACCATCTGTGTTGTACGACCTGAACACCATGAATCTCGGCACGCGACCGAAGATTTTTACAGAAGTAAGCGTACATCACCAGCTGATTAAGTTCGAGGTGGACTCCGGCGCAGCCTGTACTCTGATCAGTGAGGACACGTTCCGAACTTCATGGCCATCTGACGCACCCGCCCTGCAACAAGACGACACGCACCTGCGAACGTGGTCAGGACAGAATCTGCCACTATTGGGCTCTGCCAACGTGCAGGTTAACTACAACGGCCAGACCCATACGCTACCTCTGCTTGTTGTGAAGGGCACAGGATCAAGCCTTCTAGGGAGAAACTGGTTTTCTCCACTAGGCGTGATGATATGCGGTAAACATCAAAACGCCGATGCGCTAAGCCGTCTGCCACTAGACGCTACTGTTGACGAACCATTTCCACCAGGAGACGTTCTGATGTTCGAAGCACTGCCAGAACCTCCGATTACAGCAGGCACAGTTGCAGCATCTACGCAGAAGTGCGCAGCTCTCCGGCTAGTTTACACAGCTGTTCAACAAGGCAACGTGCATAAACTCAAAGGGGACAACTTCGACGCTTACCGCAGGCGAGCTACAGAGTTGAGCACCCATCGCGGCTGCATCATATTTGGGTCCCGAGTTGTGATGCCGAGAGAACTACGCGCACAAGCTATGTCTCTCATCCACGCCGGACATCGGGGCATCGTTGCAATGAAAAAGTGTGCCAGAAGCTACATGTGGTGGCCTGGCATTGACAACGACATCGAAACAGTGGTGCGAGAATGCAAGCCTTGCCAGAGCAGCCGGAGCGCCCCGCCGAAAGCTCCTGTCCCAGAATGGGAAAAGCCAGACACACCATGGCACACACTGCACATTGATTTTGCAGGACCAATTGAGGGCTGCACTTTCCTTGTGGTCGTAGATGCCTACACAAAGTGGCTTGAGATAAGGCAAATGGGACAGACGACTTCGGCAGCAGTCATTGACAACCTCCGATCACTATTTGCAGCGTTCGGCCTGCCGCGCAAGGTAGTGTCGGACAACGGAACACCGTTTGTGTCTGCGGAGATCCTCAAGTTTTATCGCGACAACGGGATCTCATCAGTTACATCGGCCCCCTACCACCCAGCGACAAACGGACAAGCCGAGCGCTACGTAGCCGAGCTAAAACGCGCCCTTGAAAGAGATCAGACAGGCTCGCTGCAGCGCCGCCTTGCGCGCTTTCTCTTCAAGCAGCACACGACGGTTCAGAGCACAACAGGCGAGACCCCCTCGAAAATGATGTTCGAGCGTGAAATGCGAACCCAGCTCACAGCCATCCTCCCCGAGCCAAAGGCAGAGACGTTCCGGGAAGAAAAAGCAATTCCGCGCTGCGGCACGCTTAATGAGGGGCAGCGCGTCCTCGCCCGACAGTTTCTGAAAAAGCCACGCTGGGAGGAAGCTACAATTGTCAGACGCATAGGCCTGCGCTCTTGGCTCGTCAACATACATGGCACAGTAGCACGCCGACATCTCAACCAGCTGCGTAGATTTACGACGCCGTCTGAGAGCTGTCCGCCAGCGGAGAGAACACGTGCACCATCTTCCCACATAGCCTGGCACCTCTTCCAGGAAGAAGAGACTTCGCCCAGGACAGACCTAGGAGACACAGCGAACAACAGCCAGCCTACAAGTGTTTCTCCCCCGAGCGCACAAAGCCAGCGCGCCTCCACGCGTGAGCGCCGACCCCCTGCACGATACCAGGCAACTTTCTAAGGGGGAAGGAAGTGTTGTGTCCCCATATTGCTTTTGTGTGTGTGCGCCCCCGCGTCCTCCTCCTAACGACCACTCGATCCTCCTCCTAACGACCACTCGCATCCTCCTCCTAACGACCGCTTGCCCCTCGTCGCACGCTGTCGCCGGATGCCCCCCCCACGGTGCGCCCCCGCACCCTCCTCCTGTTCTGGGAAGCCACTCCCTGCCGTGGACGCTTCTCCACTCCCTCCTTTCTTCGGGCGGCCAGTTCGGCTCCTGCCTCGGTCGACGCTGGTCGCACCCTCATCGGCTTTAAATAAACGAAGTCTTAAAGTACCGTGTGCGTCTTTCGCTGCATTCAACACAGCGACCGGACACGACAGTCTGTATACGTACACATTCGTAGATTCTGATCTGCCTAAGCACATTTTGCTTGTTGGCTGATCAGGTAGCAGGTGGAGAAATACTTCCATATGCATACATTACTTGTCTAAACACTCATACTAACATAGAAAAGAAACAGAAACAAACAAAAACCAAACAAACAATTTTGAACACAAAATTGCACATACGAAATAACTCAAGCTATACAAAGCGAAATACATTTGCACACCAATTTCTCATGTCAGTCATCATCCTACGTTTGTTACTTGCAATACATAGATCATCGGGAATTTCATTAAATAGAGCCGGTACATAACAACTGCGCATCTTTTTACCATAGTTTGTGCAAAACCCGAGGCTTAAAAAAACGTTCCGTTTTTCTCAAGGCGGCATCTTTTTTTATGGGAGTCTTATATTCATTTGACTAATAATACCGTGTTAACACAACAAAGTGAAATAGTTAAACGAATTTGAAGGATGCCTGACTCATTGTATCTCTCTTTCATGTCAACCGAGTGAAGTTTTGTGCCGTACGATATAGTGTTGACTATTCTTTTTAGGATAACATTTAATGCTTCTTTCTTGTATTCGGAGCAGTTACCGTATAGAGTAATGCCGTACTTTAAAACAGGTTCTACTAATGCTGTAAAGATCAGTCGCCTAAGATGGAGCGGAGCTTTACCACGAAGGTGATACATCATAGCCGCAATGGCCCTTATCTTTCGAGAGAGGTAGACGATGTGGTCGCTCCATGTAAGGTGTTGGTCAAAGTGAATGCCCAGATACACAACTGTTCGCTCTATTTGCATAGCTTTACAATTATACTGGTAACAATGGGATGTATGAAGATACAATGGTTGGTTGAAAACAAATATTTTTTGAGGGTTTTTAAAGCGTGTAAGTTTTGTTTTGTTCACGTTTAAAAAAATGAAATTTTTTGAACGAAAAAAAAGAAATAAGGAAGAAATACACTGAGGGTATTTAAATATTTTTGTAAATTTCCCCGCGTATCATTGTAGTGTCCGTTCGTTCGCACAAGGCCGCAGGAAAGGGGTGTTATCATTTTTTTTCGTGACGCGAGAAGCGACCGGACTAATTTGGATTGATCAAAGCCATGAAGAGCTGCATATACGTGTTTCCTGATTACTCTAGATGATCTCGACCTGTTATCTCGAAGTTTCCTTGCCTGCTTTAAATTGAACAATGCTGTGAGCAGCGGGCATTCGTAGTTGGACGACTGACGAGCACGTTTCTTGCTTACGCCGCCGCCGAGTGATTCAGTTCTTTTGCGGGTGCAAGTCAGCCCAAATAATGAGCTTCGTTTCCAAGTCTTGTTGGTGTCCTACTGACCGCTGGACTGCCGTTAAATAAGTTACCATGTTAGCCTTATTTTTCTGTGTATATGTATGTATGCACCTGCAAGTATTGCGCTGTGTAGGTACGATTTAGTTTTATGTTAGTTCTTGTGAATTATGTTCTGTTTTGATACTCATATACCCAGTGTTTGCCTCTTGTTGCTGAAATCCTTTTTGATACTGTAACCCCCCTCACACAATGCCCGTTCGGGCCTGTGAGGTTCAATAAATAAATAAATAAATAAATAAATAAATAAATAAATAAGTTACTAGAACGTGAGAATATCGCGACAGAACACCTTGCCAAAACTCTTTTTCTGAGACTAAACTGAAGGATGGGCTCCTAAACTGAAGAATGCGCTGAGTATTTTCTTCTCAGCTAAGACACACAAAGAAGGCGTTCCATTGAGGGCTATAGTCTCAGAAAAAGAGTCCTGGCAAGGTGTTCTGTCGCGATATCTACAAACACATTTAAAACCCCTCAGTGTACAGGACCCCTTCGCGTTAAGAATTCTAGTGAGGTGTTCGGATTTCTGTCAACAAAAAAACATTCCGAGTGGCGCCTGTGCCGCCTTCTCTATTGATATAGAAGATGTTTTATTCCATCCCACAGAAAGAGCTACTGGAAGCAGTGTGCAAGCGAATTGAAGAGTCTGATCCTTTGAGTTTTCAGAACGCAAGTGGAGTTCCTGTCGACAGTTTTTTAGCTCTCCTGCAGTGTTATCTCCGGCCCACTTATGTATGTACGCTTTAAGGGCGGCCTGTTTATGCAGAACCAAGGGGTGCGCATACAGGTTCCTGTATCCCTCCCCTGCTTAGTGAAATTTTCCTGGCCCAATGTGATACGCGTATTGCGACAGGCTTGGCTGAGGCACAAGGGTTGAGTTTCACTAAAGTGTTTAGGTACGGGACGATTTTCTTGTGTTCTTTCACCCGTTTTAAGAAGTAACTTATGTTGAAGTGGCGGACAGAGTACTTAGTGTGTTCCGTGAAGGGGCGCCAGGACTAAAGTTCACGTATGAGCTTCCCCTTGATGGCTGTTTGCAGTTCTAGACCTTTCCATTTTCCTGAAGGAACCGCAGGTGTGCTGGATATATCGGCCCAGGTCCAAAAAAGAAATTTTGCTTTATCAATCGGCCGGCTCAAAATTGATTAAAAGAGAGATTGTGAGGATCTGTATGCGTGGTGCTCCTGAACAGTCTTGCCTCCACAAGGTTCAAGACACCCTTGATGAGCAGGTGACACGGCTGGGTAGGTCTGGCTACCCGAAGGATGGGATTGCATCCGTAGGCGAAGGCCTCGTTAACGAGGTATGCGAGGGGGATCGCTCCAAGCAAGACGTCAGGTCTGAGCCGAATATGAGACGGGCAACCATTCCGTATGTGCACGGATTGTCGCACCGATTCAAAAAGGTGCCGGCGAAAAATGATGTCTCGGTGTTGCTGACAGCGCCCAACAATCTGGGCAGACTGTGCCGAATTTTCAATGAAGGGAAGAGCAGCAACAGTGCTTGCACTAAGACAGCTGTCAAGTGCCAAAAGGGCGTCGTCTACAACATCCCCTTGCCTTGCGGTAAGCGCTACGTCGCTCAGACAGTCCGTTGCGTGATTGAAAGACGACAATAGCTCCAGCTCAAGGTATCTGCTGTTGCCACAGATGGCCATTTGGCTGAACATTGTGCCCGGTGCCCATGCAAGCCAGTATACAAACCAGCATGGGAAAAAACGGTGGCTGTGGGTAGGTCAAGTACAGGAGAAGGTAGAGAGCTTCTGGAAGCATTTCACATAGCTAACGCAGGTGACGAATACGTGAGCAAACCATCTGTTTGCTCTAACCAAACGCGAAAGTCGCTATTTGGCCAAGCATGTACCTCCGCCCAGCAAGTGACTGTGGCTCTTATTGCTCTGCCGCAAGCCCGTGTTTTTATTTGCTTTTAGTAACCCTTTTGGGTTGTTATTTCACTACGCTTTTAAAGTTGTTTTTATTATATTTTACTATGCTTATAAAGTCATCATTTAGGTCCCCTCACAGGTTCCCTTGTTTTATGTTATTAGCTCTGCCTTTCGGCTCGTTCATCTACATTTGGGTTTTGGGCCTTTCGCATGTTCGCTCCATTGACGCAGGTGTGCGCACTGCTTCATTTCACGCGGGTTGTTTTAGATCTCATGGTTTTACGCGTCATGTATTTTTTTACACCGCCTTTTTGTATCTGTATGGTCTAAGTTTCGCGGCTCCGGTCCGATAGTATCCCTTTTGTTTAGCTTCTTTTCTTGTTAGGCTTTGCTGATTATCTTCGTTTACACCTATCAGGTTGTCCTCGTGCAAGTGCGATTGTGTTTTCCTGTTTTCGTGTATCAATTTTTGTCTACACTCGTGTGTCATTAATTCTTTGTCATTTTACGCGTTCCCAAAGGATTGGTGGCACCAGGGGCGCAAGGACAAGTTGGCTGCATATATACGTTACTCGTCTATTAAAATTCTCAGTTGCAAGTCTAGCGTGTGTTCTGTCGCCTTCTCTGTCCTGTGTGTGAATTTCGCTAGTCAATCTGTGATATACCGTCTACCAACTAGCCCAACTTAAAGCACTAGCGAGACAATGCAGGAAGCGGCGCCACAATGGAGATAGGGGTGTATCCACGACTGTAAAGAAAATGGCGTCCCTCATAGCCAGAGTCGCTTTGGGACGTTGAACACCCATAAACAAAACACAGAGGGAAGACAGTACCCATTTCGTCTACCACTCTCTCTCTGCTTTAGTTGTGCAGGCGTTCCTTGCCTTGTCGGATGGAAGGGAAGACAGCAGTATAGGTGCTGTCCCCCATTGAGGATTCAGACCTCAGACAACCAGCATCACTCAAGCGCAACCCAAGGCAAGGCCCCCCCCCTCCCACCATGGGGGTGAGGGAGGTTGCTTTGGTGTCGCGGGCGGTTTCCTTGCCAAGGGGCTCGAGCGGTCGGGAGCGTCCACACCGGTGGGAGGGGGGAGCGGTACAACTGCGCCGCAGTCGGTCCACGCAAGATGATCAGCTCCTGATGCGAGCAGGTTCCCTAATATTAGATGCTGATTCTTGCTCCGCTTTCTTCGAAGATGATACACGGTCGTCCCCATTGTTCGCAGAACTTCTTGCGCCTTAGGTGCGTCCTCTCTCGCTGAAGGTGAAACCAGAATTCCTTCTTGATCTCCACCACGTTGGGGATTCTTCCACTGAATGATGCGCGGCATTGGGAGATCCAAACCTGGTAGTTGACTTCTGCGAGCGCCAGCGCGAACTGGTTCCGTGCCTCACTAGGCATCGGGTTGAAGTATCGGACGGTCTGATACGGGATGCCCGGGAGGCTGAACAGAACGCGAAGGCTCTCGAGAAGCGCTGCGGGAAGCACGCAGTCTTGAAATATGTGCGTTGCCGTCTCTGGTGTTCCACAGCAGGGGCAGGCATCCAGGAGTCCGGAGCTTCGCGAAACGAAGGCGCGGCGTCGGATCGCCAGGATTCCTCGCGTGAAGCGCCACATGAATGAGGCGCGGCGCGCGTCCAGGAACTGAGCCGTCAGGAATTTCCACGTTGGTCTCTCGGCCGTCATCAGCTCCCGGTGTAGATGGTCTGGCAGCGCAGGAGTAAGGAAGCTCAACATGGTCTTCAGGGCGATCTCTCGCGGGGGCTCGGTGGACTTGGCTCTGATGTGCACGGTTTATGCCCGCGGCCGCCGCGCCATAGAATGCGAGTGTAGTCCCCGCGCGGGGAGTGGTGTGCCGCAGTCTGTGGCTTAACGCGCAACGAAAGGCACTTGGTGAGCAGCTTAAAATCGCTGTTTAACAGCGTTATAGGCCGCCATGCTCTCAGGTCAGTCGACTTGCTGCTATCTTTGCACAACAGGATGATCAGCCCTTCGTCCATACTCGCACCTTGCAGCGCACCTTGCTCCACCAGTTGGTTGAGAAGGATCGTAAAAGGACGCTTCAGGAGAGGCCAGAACTTCTTGTAAAAGGCTGGCGGAAGTCCTTGTGTGCCCGGGCTGCGATTCGGCTTGATTAATTGTAGCGCCGCGTAAACCTCGTCCTTGGATTTCGAGGTCGCGCCTACTGTGGGCTACTCGCACGAGACTTGTAGAGGGAACTCATCCGAAGCACAGGGCTCGGCTGTGTATAAATCCTCATAGAAATACCGCGCGGCGTTTAGCACCCCATCCTCGCTGGTTGTTAGAGCGCCTGTGATGGGGTCAGCTGCCGCGGTGAGCGTGTCGCTCTTTGTCGCTAGTCGGCGGCGCAACAAGTGTCGAGCACACCGTGCTTCTCGTTCCCATCGCTCGGCCCGCGCAGCCTGTCCCAACGGCGGTTAAGCAAGTGATGTAGTTTCTTGCGTAGCGCCGCCAGGGTTGGAGCAATGCTCGGTCCCTGCGAGAGAGGGGCGGATAGCGCGATAATACTATCAGACACTATTCGGAGTTCCTCCCGTTCCTCTCGCGCTAACTTAACGCCCCCTCTTGAAAAGACTCCTTAACGCATTGCTTCATCTCGTCCCAAGATTGCGCTGACATCGATGGGGCGACTTGCTGTTTTATCGCACGTGCGTCATCTTGGCCTACGGGCTCGTCGTCTAAGAGTCTGACATTCAGTCTCCACCACCCCTTGGTTCGCGGTGCAATGTCTGGGGCACACAGACGGGTGACAAGCAACCTGTGGTCGCTTAAGGAAGTTGGAAAAACCCATGCCGATTGCAGGCTACTCGAGAGGCTCGGAGAGACGTATGACCTGTCAATTAGGCTCTCGCTACCACGGCCCGTCCAGGTCATGCCTGCCCGACCTGACTGCAGCGCGCGCCAGCAGTCTGTCAAATCCAACTCGTCCACAAGAGCACGCAGTGCCCGTGCGCCAAGGTGCTCGCGCACCGGCCACGACGTGAGCGGCGATCGTTGGGAGACAAAACAGAATTAAAATCGCAAAGGAGTATGACTCGCGCAGGTCCCACCAGCTTATCTTCTGACCCCTCAAAGAACTGAAGTTGGCCGCGGCGGCACGGTGCGTAGATGTTCAACACGCGCATGCCGTTGTTCAAATCAGTTGAAATGAAGCGACCTTCGGTGTCTCGGTCATGGCGCAGCACCTTGAGTCCGATGTCGCGAAGGGAAACAAGAGCGACCCCCCCCCCCCCCCCCCCTCCCGATACCCTTGTCCCAAAGCTGCAGTACGATTTCGTACGGAACGACGTGTCGAAGTTAGCAATTCGTTCCTGCCTGTGGACATATGTCTGTTGCAAGGCTAACACGTCGATGCGCTTGCTTCGCGCGACGTGCACAACTTCCGCTTTTTTAGCTGCCCTCGTGAAGCCTGGACAGTTCAGCGTGCCTAGTACAAGGGAAAAAGCAGTGGTGGTGGGGGGCAAGCGGGAGGGATGCGGGGGGGAACAGGTGATCGGTTAGTCAGACCGTGGAAGGGGTTGCCCCTCCACGGCCGCGACAGGCGAGGCGAGAGGGTAGTCTAGAGTTGAATCATAACTATTGTCTGAAAAAAGCTCGCAGTCACATGTCTTGCCCCTACAGAACTCGCAGGGTGTTGACGCGCCTTTCTCCTCGTCACTGTCAGCCTCGCTTTCGCTAGAACTAACTAGGCGTGGCGGGTTCTTAAGAAAGGCGCGCTTTGTTAGGGGCCGCCCCCCTGCTGCTGAAGAACTTGAGTTGGCTTCTGGGAAGCTGTTCTGGGTCGTCTTCCTGGGGCTTCGCTTCCTCTTCGGATGGGCGCACGTGGCGCCCATTTCTTGTGTCTCGTTGGTCTGTTCTGGGATGGCCGGAACCACGTCCACTGGGTATGCAGCCTGGGCTGAGGTTTCACAGAGACGCGGATCCGCTTGCTTCTTGTTCCACAGGGGGTTGCCCCTCGGTGGAGATGCTCTCGGCCGCCGCGTTGGCCTTCGTGGCTTCTTCGTTGTATTATTACAAATTAACCCCCAGACTGCTCAGCAGATATCTTACTCAAAAAAATGAATCTAATTAGCATGGAGAACATGTATAACTATCGCCTTTGAAAAAATTAAGAGATGAAAAGAAACAAAACAATAACCTGCTAATTACTCTGGCAAACTTGCGAAGAAGTAAGCATTATTATAAAACTAGACATCCTGAGTTCTGGGCAGTGCAACGTAGCCGCACTAATTATGGAGACCAAATGCTGCGACACACATTGCCGATTGTCTTAAATTACTTTTTCGAAAAGGGCACTGACGTGACACGCATTTCGAGCAGAAAGTTCAGACATTTATTCCTTTTGTACGCATCCAAAAGTAATCCACAGAACTTCATGTAAGCAATTGCTCTAATAACTAATGTAATATATGTTCAACACTTTTTATGAAAGAACTTTTCCTAATTAGATTTTTTTTCCTTAAAATCATCCATTCTACGATTATTTCTTCATCGCAAACGTTCTGTGTGATCAATATTTCATGTCATTTTGAACAGGACTGTCTATGCAACATTGTATGTAACAACGTTTCATGAAAGTTGTACATAATAAATTGTATGTATATGCATTCTGTGCGCTCTGTTGTTCCAATTTTAACCACGGGGGGGCGGGAGCTTGTCAAGCTGCTGTTCAGCAGCTTTTTTCTCTCACCTCTTCATGTTTTGTAAAAAAAAGACATGAAATAAAGTGCATTTGTATTTGTATTCATCTGTGGTCGAGGCGGCCGCCTGGCTCAGGGTGGGCACGGGCTGCTCCCAGGCCACTGTCCTTCATCTTCGCCCACAATCGACGCAAAAGTGCGTTCCTTGCAGGCCCGCACGTCGTGGTCCTCGCTGCACTTGGGACAGGCGGCCTAGCAGGTTTCGTGCCCGTATACTCACCGCTCCTAACACACTGCGGTGTTTCGCAGATTGCCCCCATGTGGACCTGAAAGCCACACTTCCGGCAGACGGGAACAACGCCCTCGTACTCGCATTGTACAGTGGCGTCGATCACATCAAGGAAGTTGGGAACGCCCCTCTTCATCTCTATCTTAACGCGCCTGATCCCCGTGGTCACAGTGGGGTATCCCTGCACTGTTTCCCGCGACACGCTAACGATTTTACCGAATGGCTGCAAAGCACGTGCGAGCTCTACGTCATGGTGCTCTCTGGAATAACCGAATACCCGCACCATCTTCGCCCTCGTGCCTCTAGTCAAATAGCACTGCTCTGTCCTTCACTTCAACAACGGGGTCCTGCAACAACTTTTCCACAGCAGCGCGTGTCTTAAGGAAGACCTCATACTTCCCCCCTGTGAAGTCCTGAACGCCTCCAAGCTCATTCTTATTAAAACGTTTGACTAAAAGCTTAGTCAATTCTAGAGTGGTTGTGCCATGCGGCACACGACCGAAAAACGTAAAAGGCTTAAGCCTTTTCGCTGCCGCCTTAGCGGCGACGCCGGGCGCGCGCGCGCCCTGCACGTGGTCGTCTTCCGGTTTTTTTTGCTCGATCCCTTACTCAACGTGGCACACACTACGCGGGTCAGGAAAAACGGCCAGCTGGCCTTCTTTCTACTGTGCAGCGAGGTAATCCATACGGCCAGGGCTCAGCAGGCCCCTCGTCGTCATGGGGCTAGGTAGTCCTAGCCGCAGGGAACATAAACACAAGAAAATCCAGTGCCGCGTCCAGACATCACGATGAAGGAAGCGCAACCGCTCGGCTCCGATCGTTCTAGCTTGTTCCCGTCATTGCCCATGTGGCTTGCAAGTCTAGAAAATTTCGTCAGTGTTTTGTCCTGTAATGTCCGTTCCTTCCTGTGGTGTCTTTCTGCGCTAAAAAAAACAGTAATGAACAAACTAAGGTGTCAAAAAGTTCTCGCATGATTCATAAGACTACCGTCTGGAAAAGTTGGCAAGCAGCATGAGGCTTACACCTCTCTTGTTCACTTTGGGAGTGTCCAGATTCCTTCTGCCTACCCTCTCTCTACAAAGAAAAGGCTAAGCCTGACTCATTCTCCACCTGCAGGCAACGGCAGCGAAAAAGGGGAAAGGGCTCACTTCCTGGCCAAAACCTTTTTTTCTTTCTAAGTGCTGCTATCTCACTCTCCCTCATATGGGCTCCTTGGAACTTCACTTCCATCCACAGAGGCAGTTAGACTTTCCTCTAGAAGGAGAACAGTTCGTGCTGTGCCGTGCTGCTATCGAGCAGACAAAGGTAAAAGTGAAAACACTCGCACTGGTCGTCACCGATACATTTCGTCCGACTACTGGGTTCATTCCAAGGGTGAGTAGAAGTAAACAGCAAAGCGCTGCGGTTCTATCCTTGCGTTTTTGAAATCTTGTTATGCGGCAGCCTTTGTGAAAATGTACCGAGCGAAGGCCTTGATTTCTGCGGAGCCGTCATGCGCTAAGGTACACTGCTTTTTTGCGCCGTTGTCTGCAATGTGTTTCAATCACGACTTCCTATGTTAACTTGCGTGTGAAAGATGTTATCAAGCTAGTCTTGCCGTACCGTCGGCTGCCTGTCAGCATTGAGTTATCACTCTATCTGTGTCTACATAGAGAATGACTTGAAGCATGTCTTCTGTTGTAAAAACTGCGCAGGTTCAGGATCATGGCCGCACAACAGCCATTCGATAAACCCTGCGGCGAAGACCACTTTTCCGACAGCGACAACGGTTCGCAGTCCTCGGACGACTGCACGGACTTGCTTAGACGTTTCCCTTGTCAAGAGGACCTTCCTGACCTCCTCGTCTCGTCTGATGGTCAACCATGGTCATGGCATGAGTGCGGCAGCCCTGTCGGCAGACAACTCGGAGCTTCCACACCACTTTCGGTAGACGACGAGTCCCCCGAGCGCGGGAAGCCTTCCTCTTCTTCCGGGGAACATCCATTGGAGACACTACCCGGTTACCAGATCCACATGCTCAGAAGCTTTGGCACGTTTGTTTTCAATTTGTACGCATTCTTTCAACAGTTGATATAAGCACGCAGCAATATACATCTTTGTCTCCTGCTGAGGCGACTGTCTTCTCACAATGGTAATCATCGCGACAGCCTTACTTTGTTTTTATCACTGTGCCTGCACTCTGCAGAATGGTTAAAGGTGCAGTGAAGAGGAATCTGAACTCGTCTTTTCGCCGTGGGAACTCGATCTACACGTTCTGAGCATTCTTAGAAACTTCGACTTATTGCCCTGTGTGGCAGATTTCCCTAATTAAATCTAATTAACGTTTGGCTCCGTCTTTTTTTTTTAATTCTCCCCGTAAGGTGAGCGGAGTCGCCCAACGCGTGGAGTGCCTTTCAGCCAGCTCCGTGGAGGCTTGCCGCTCTGCCATCGACGGAGTAATACGTAGTAATATGCGAAAGCAAATAGTACGCGCGTATATTTATTTCTGCGGGCTTGTTGTGCGGCTATGTTATCTGCGAATGAAACTATTTAATCACGAAAACATAAAAACAAAATAAAGCGATAGCAAAGCCTCCACGGAGCTGGCTGAAAGGCACCCCACGCGTTGGTCGACTCCGCCCAACCTACGGGGAGATATAGAAAAAGAAAACGCGGGAGCCGGAAGTTAATCCGCTTCAATTATGGAAATCGGTCACACAGGGCAATAAGTCAAGGTTCCTAAGAATCCTCGGAACGTGTTGATCGAGTTCCCGCGGCAAAAAGACGAGTTCAGATTGCTCTTCATTGCACCTTTAAAAGGTACAGTCGCGGGTAAAAACGGTTAGTACTATAGTTACGTGCCACAGGAGCGGCGGTTACGAACACGGCTATAACAAAAGCGCCAGGTGTGTTCGCAAAGCACGGCTCTGCGCCATTCGCACAGAGCGATTTCCACCGCTTCACTGTAGTCACTCAGCCTATCATTTCTACTCGCGACTACACTGCGTATATTACCGCGGACGTCTCTCTATATGCGTAATTGGTTGAGTCACTTTACCGATAGCAGTTGCATTAGGTTTCTGTCTCAGTGCCTGCATTAGCCAATTTTCTAGCGGTGTGCGAATATTCGAAATTTTCGAATATAATTCGAATATTATATTTTTAGTATTCGTGGTCTATTCGAAATTCAGGTATTCGTGTTGTTTCGAATATTCGACCCGACGGGCATATTCTTATCTAGCCGAATATTCTATTGCCAGCACCGGCGTTCCTTTCGGTCCGCAAGTCCTATCGACAGAGACATAAGAACATGGCGGCGCCCAGAGCAATGCGTAACGTTGGGCCATGCAGTAGCTGACTGGGCTGGTGAGCTTCTTTGTAGCTATACCTGCGAAGCTGGTATAGTCAGAGCTGTGCACGAAGTACCTCGCAATACGTTCCAGTTCTGTGCCAAGTGAGAGGGCATTTTCTGTGGCTAGAAGGGAACTTCTTCTGCCTGACCATGTGCAGCAGCCGGTTTTCCTTCACGAGAACCGTTTATGTTCATCCCAGCAACGCGCTTTTGTGCTTATCGCAAGCTAGCCCTAATCAATGGTGTATACTAGCCATCTTCTCTGATATTTCCACTATTCTAAGAATAATGTTCGAGGCTTTGATACTTTTTTGTGCAGCCACACACCTTTTGTGTTGATTTCATCACTGATAGTTGAACTGTGATGTTCTAGGGTACTCAAATAATGTTTTATAGTGGTTAAATGCGCCTGTCCTAGAGTATTCGATATTCGGAAACAAGTATTCGAAAAATTTGATATCCTCACACCCCACATTTTTCCCTTCACAGGACGACGAAGCAGACGCCCGTGCCCTGCTGCTAGCCTCTTGGCAGCCCGAGGAGCCGGCAGAGATCGCATTCCGGCGCAGACGAGTCACGCGACCATCCAGCTCTCCTCCGGAGCCGCCCTCCTCAGCAAGGATTCAGCAGCCGCATCCACAGAGGCTGCCCGCACAACAACCCCGAAATAAAGCCCCCCAATAAACTAGAAGCATAGTCCTTCAATGTTTTTTTCTGGTCACGAAACTCCGGCCAAAGTTTCACATAGGGACAGCGCGTGCCGCTAGTTGCGGGGCTGTCGGCGTGGGGGCACGAGGCGCTGCGCGAACCCTGCTCGCAGCGGCTGTTTTCCGGCCAACAGGCTCATATTGGCTTGGTAGTGGTGCTTTCTGGGGTTCGATATTTGGCCTTAGGATGGACGGTAATGTACTGGTTATCACCTGAAAGCTTGGCTGCAACATCGAGACACTAAAAACCCTGTGCGATCGACGACGGCCGCTAGTAAACCTTGTTAGCGCCTGTTTACTGGCAAACAATTAGCGCGCTTACTTTCGTTGCTTTTTACAAAAAAAGCGATTTTCGAACATTGGTCCAGCCTTCGCATTCATTTTTACCGCAACTTGCCTACGACGTCATTCTGCAAGATATAGAGTAGCGATCAGTAACAGATCTACTTGTGTCTGGGTTGCGCCCGTCTCGGCCGAGTCCTCGCTTTGATCTAAGTGCACAAGGCTGCTTAAGGCTGGCATTTACCTTGTGAGAAATACTGCAATCTCAATAATGCCGAAAACAAGATGTTATGGCGGCATTTTAAGAACTGGAGTGCGCGCTACAAAAGCGATCACATGACGAATTCCCCGGTAGTTTATGGTGTTATCTCAATTTTTTTCTTGCTGACACTTTCCGAGGTGGCAAAGCCAGCTGCTGAAGACTCTTACTATATAAGCCATTTATGTACATTTCATCACGCTGTGACTACGGAGTCGCTGACGAGTGCAACGAAATTGTGAATTTTTCTTGTTCATTGCTCATGTGCTGACTTCGCGCTACCAAAATAAGAGACAAGCTGTGAGCGGCCACGCAAAAAACCAGAAATGAGCAATTATAGAAATCACGGAGAAACATGTACAAAAAATAAAACGCGCTAGGGGTATAACGTGGTTAAACCGAGCAGACGTGCGAACGCATGTGTTTAGCCTGTTTGGCTCATGGTTTTGCTTTGCTGGGTTGTTGGCACATCTGGCGACGATATTAGAGTGAAGTTAAGCTCTGATCGAGGTTAAGCTGGTCTTATCTGTTCGTTCCGAAGGAGGACGTTGATGAAGACGACGGTGTATAATGCGCGCAGCGCGCGAGAGCCTGCTACAGTATAGTTTTTTCATGTTTGGGTCTGCACGAAACCCTGGCCAATCTCCCACCGTTTGTATGTGCCATCGTTTTTGAGGCAACAACAACAACCCGAGGCGTGATGGGCTGCCGCTATAGCACAGTGCTCTCTTGCAGTGACCAGCGAAGCTGAGCCGTTCGCGCCGCCGGGGGTTCCAGTCGCGGCAATATTTATTTTATTTCTGCACCCTTAAATTCAGGGACGCCACAAGATTCTTGGTTGGGTATGACCCCGTGAAATAGTGTTTTCGTACCAAAAGCCATGAGCACATTGAAGAGTTCAGTTGTCTGAAATGCAACATCGTCACAGATTCGTGCTCAAGTACGCTGGTTGGCCTTCGAATGTCCGTGGGACGGCGGCAGGCCTGAGTGTCAGCTTCTCGCGTTGCGGCGACAATGCTTCTGCGTTGATCACGAACTCGTGAGACCGAATTAAATACGCGGGGCGAAATGCCTCTCGCAGACACGGATACGCTTGGAGTCTAAGCTAAATCCACAGCTTTCCTGTCGGGGTATCTCCCGCTTCCATATTTTGCGCTGCTCGGCGTCCCTCCGCCGGCAGAACAACGAGGCCTTTTCCTTCGTACCTCCCTAGCCGGAGCGGCAGCCCTTCACGCAGAAAGTATTCGGCACTGCAGGCTTGCACGTCACGGGCACTGTACTTATTTTGCAAACGAAGGCAAAGTGAGAAGAGAAAATAGTTGGAGCCGCAACGCCGGCATCCCATTCCTCCCGTAGACTCGCGGCCGTAGAGCCGCTCGCTTCCTCGCGTTGTTGCCCCCACACGACTCTTAGCGCCGCCTCGTGGAAGGCGCGGTCAACATATTGTTACGGGGTAGTTCCGCTTGGGATTGCAGAGAGCGGACACGGAAAACAGGGCTTTAAAACCACAGGCGTTTACTGCAGGCACCAGCCGACACTGCTCGACCGTCGTCTTCTTCACAAAAACTCAAGAGCTTCTTCTTGTTCCTTCCTTATGCATGCACCGCCTAATGTAACACTACCCCACCGGCTGAAAAGCACCGTCTCGGCGCGTACTAGCGTCCAAACCAGGGTTCGTGTAGTACGGCTTGAGGCGTGCAACATGGACCGTCTCAGTGCGAGGTGTGGAGGTATGGCGTGCGAGATGCAAGGGCACAATTTCGTATGTCACTGGAGTCACTTGTCGTAAAATACGGTAGGGGCCTGCATAACGTGGCAAAAGTTTTTCCGAGAGGCCAACGCGGCGAGCTGGGGTCCAAAGCAGCACGAGAGAGCCGCAAGAATACTCGGTGTTGCGATGACAGGAATCATAGCAACGTTTCTGGGAGTGCTGGGAGGATGTCAGTCGGTTGCGAGCAACAACGCGGGCAACGTCAGCTCGGGCTATGGCGTCACGGGCATATGAGCTGGCAGTGGCGACTGGAGGGAGCAGGCTGTCGAATGGAAGCAGAGGGTCACGGCCGTATAGAAGATAGAAGGGGGAGTAGCCGGAAGTGTTGTGACGCGACGAATTGTATGCCAATGTCACAAATGGCAGCGTGATGTCCCAGTCGCGGTGGTCATCAGACACGTACATAGACAGCATATCAGTCAATGTCCGGTTAAGGCGTTCGGTAAGCCCGTTCGTCTGTGGATGGTAGGCAGTCGTGAAAGAATGACGAACGTTGCACAACCGTAGGATCTCGTCGACTATACGCGCAAGAAAGCAACGGCCACGGTCGGTGAGCAGATGGCGGGGAGCTCCATGGACGAGTATAACGTCGTTGAGGAGGAAAGCAGCGACATCGGTTGCACAACTGGTTGGTATTGCTCGTGTGACCGCGTAGCATGTGGTGTAATCAGTGGCCACCGCAATCCATTTGTTCCCCGATGCGGAGAGCGGAAAAGGCCCTAGGAGGTCCAGACCCACGCGAGAAAATGGGTTTATGGGGATGTCGATCGGCTGCAGAAGTCCAGCTGGTAAAACTACTGGCTTTTTCCGGCGTTGACAGCGGTCACAAGCAGCCACGTATCGGCGGACTGTGCGGTAGAGGCCTGGCCAAAAGAACCGACGGCGCACACTGTCGTATGTGCGAGAGACGCCTAGATGACCCGCTGTCGGAACGTCGTGAAGCTGTTCAAGGACGGCTTTGCGTAGGTGCTGAGGGACGACTAGTAGAAGGTCAGGGCCATCAGGTCGCATATTGTGCCGGTATAAGGTGCCGTCGCGGAGCACAAACAAACGAAGGGCAGGGTCATGGCGATCGGCGCAGAGGAGATTGATAATTTCGCGAAGCTGAGGGTCCTGGCGTTGCTCACGGGAAATGTTGGAAAAGTCAGAAATAGAGAGCACGAAATCGTCATTGTCACATTCAGGTTGGCTTGGCGGGTCGACTGGATGACGGGACAGGCAATTGGCGTCTCGATGCAACTGGCCAGACTTATAAACTACTGAAAAATTGTACTCCTGAAGGCGCAAGGCCCAACGTCCAAGGCGGCCAGTATGGTCTTTGAGTGTAGAAAGCCAACACAAGGCGTGGTGGTCAGTGACTACTGTGAATGGCCGCACATACAAGTAAGGGCGGAACTTCGTAATGGCCCAGACTAGGGCTAAGCACTCACGTTCAGTGATGGAATAATTCTGTTCGGCCTGAGAGAGGAGTCGGCTGGCGTAGGCGATGACGCGAGGGGAGCCGAGCTGATGTTGTGCGAGAACAGCACCAATGCCATGACCACTTGCGTCGGTGCGTACTTCTGTGGGTGCTGATGGATTGAAGTGAGCCAACACAGGCGGACGGGTGAGGTGGGCAATAAGAGCGGCGAAGGCGGCCGAGTGTTCGTGGCCCCAGGAAAAGGAGACCTCTTTTTTCAGAAGCTGCGTGAGTGGACGGGCGATTTCCGCGAAGTTTGGTACATATCGTCGGAAGTATGAGCAAAGTCCGAGGAAGCTACGCACGTCGCTGCTAGATTTCGGTATAGGAAAACCACTTACAGCGCGAATTTTGTCGGGGTCCGGCTGGATGCCATGGGTGTTGACCAAATGTCCGAGGATCTTGAGTTCCCGGCGACCAAAGCTACACTTCTTGGAGTTCAACTGAAGGCCAGCTCGTCGGAAGACGCCAAGAATAGCCGAAAGACGATGGAGGTGGCCCTCAAAGGTTGATGAAAATACGATGACGTCATCGAGGTAGCACAGACATGTGGTCCATTTGAACCCGCGTAGTAAGGAGTCCATCATGCATGCGCTCGAAGGTCGCAGGGGCATTACATAAGCCGAAAGGCATCACCTTGAATTGGTAGAGTCCATCCGGGGTGACAAAAGCCGTCTTCTCACGATCTCGTTCGTCAACAGAGATCTGCCAATATCCAGAACGGAGATCGATGGAGGAGAAGTAGTTCGCACCATGCAGGCAGTCGAGGGCGTCATCGATCCTAGGAAGAGGGTACACGTCTTTCTTTGTTATCTTGTTGAGGTGTCGATAATCTACGCAAAACCTCCAGCTGTTGTCTTTCTTTTTGACAAGTACTACCGGAGACGCCCAGGGGCTGCTCGACGGCTCAATAATGTTGCTGGCCAACCTTTTGTCCACTTCTTCCTGAATGATATGGCGTTCTGAAAGAGCAACTCTGTAAGGCCGTCGGTGAACAGGGCGGGCATCTCCAGTATCTATGCGATGTGTGACGACGGACGTTTGTCCCAGGGATCCGTGACCGAAATCAAAAATGTCGCTGTACGACCGCAAAAGGCTGGCAAGGGCACTGGCATATTCGGGACGCAGGTCAGAGGCAACCATGGCTGAGATGCCGTCCTCCGGGCTATGTGACGAGGCAGGCTGTGCAGGTACCTCGGCGCGACGGTCGAACAGCACTGCAGAAATAGTAAATGTGGACAAAGGTGACAGCTCGGCAAGGTAAATGCCCTCCGGGAGAACTTGCGAGGACATGCTGAAGTTGAGGACGGGAATGTGGGTGAGGTTGTTCTCGACGTGTACAATGTTATGAGGTAGGGCGATGTTGTGTTGTAGAGTGACGTCGGTGATGGGGTTGACAACGTAGTCGCCGTCAGGAAGGGAGGGAAAAGGTGACATGGGCACGTATACTGCCGCCTCGGGAGGTAGGCGAGTAAATGTACTGGAGCAGAGGCGAAGCTGGGAATGGTCAGCACTAGGGTCGTGAACACAATGGGGCAGGGCTAGGCGCAGAAGTCCGGAGGAACAGTCGATGAGAGCGGAATGGGCTGTTAAAAAGTCTAGGCCTAAAATGACGTCTTGAGGACAAGTAGTAAGGACGGCGAATAGCACAGGGACATGGTGGCCGGCGATGCTAACGCGCGCAGTGCACATTCCGATGATGGTAGCAGTGTTTCCGTCAGCAACACGAACTGTAGAGGTGTTAGCGGGCGTAAGAACTTTTTTGAGGCGCTGGCGGAACGACGAACTAAGGAATGAAATATGGGCTCCAGTGTCAATGAGAGCGGGCACAGGGACTCTATCTACGAGGACATTGATCAGGTTGCGGCGTGGTGCGATGGTCGAGACACAGTTGGCTGTCCGGGTCAGTAACGCAGCGTCACGTCCGGGCGCTGCGTCGCCTAGTTTCCCGAGTAGGGTTCTTGGTACGTTGGGGACAAGCTGCGGCGAGGAGTAGGTGATCGGGAACGGTGGGCTTGTGGCGATGGCGAACGGCTAGGACGACGGACTGGCTCAATGTCTTCGGCACGATGCTGTGCTGGGGAGACAGAAACGCGCCGCGGTGCATAATAGTCATGGCGGACAGGGCTGTAGTAGGGGTGAGAGGGGGGAGCCGGGCGGCTGCGACAATAGCGGGACGTATGGCCAGCCCGACAACAGACGAAGCAAATAGGCCTGTTGTCAGACGTGCGCCACTCCGCAGGATTGCGGGTGGTGTAGCGCGGTGTGTAGGGCGGTGTGTAGGGCGGGGTTGTCGTAGCAGCAGCAACCACTGGTATTGGCTGTGGTGCAGGGGGTGGCGTGGTAGGATTGCAAACGAGGCCCACATTCGCGAATTCATGGCGGACAACAGCCTCTATCATAGCTATTGTTGCCTCTGCAGGAGGTGTTGTAAGTGGAACAGGAGTCAAGGCCTCGATTTCCCTGCGGACGATGGTAGTGAGGTTATTCTGACTTGAAGGCTGCTACAAAGTGGGCAGATCGGCGCATGAGGATGTAGTCGCCGTGTTGGGAAGGCGCGCAAACCGATGGACGATGCGGCGCTTCTTCGCCTGTTCGAAACGGCGACACACTTGCAGGACTGAGTCCACCGTAGAGCAGTCTTTGCAGATAAGTATATTGAATGCGTCATCGGCGATACCCTTAAGTATATGGCCCACTTTGTCAGCTTCGGTCATGGAGGTGTTTACCTTTCGACACAGAGCGAGGACGTCCTGTATGTAGGCAAGGTAAGATTCGGTTGACGATTGAGCGCGAGTAGCCAGGTCGTTTTTGGCTGCGAGAGCTCGCCCAATTGGCTTGCCGAACAAGTCCTGAAGTTTTTGCTTCCAGGTGTCCCAAGTAGGCATCTCCTGTTCGTGGTTGGTAAACCAGGTCTTCGCAGTTCCCGCGAGATAAAAGATGATGTTTGCGAGCATTATGCTAGCATCCCAACGGTTATTCTTGCCGCACCTTTCGTATTCGTCGAGCAGATCTTCAACATCCGTCTTGTCTTCGCCGTTAAAAATAGGCGGATGGCGGATTTTGGTTAAGACCATGTGGGCAGCTGGAGTGTCCGGAGCGGGAGATGCGTCCTGGGAAGCCATGCTTACTGTGGCAGTCGGTGGTGTGAGTTCGGGGAGATGGCGTCCACTGCGCAAATCCAGCTTTCTGGCGCAGAAATACGAGGAGCTGTGGCCAGGGGGACCGAAAGCACCTCCACCAAGATGTTACGGGGTAGTTCCGCTTGGGATTGCAGAGAGCGGACACGGAAAACAGGGCTTTAAAACCACAGGCGTTTACTGCAGGCACCAGCCGACACTGCTCGACCGTCGTCTCCTTCACAAAAACTCAAGAGCTTCTTCTTCTTCCTTCCTTATGCATGCACCGCCTAATGTAACAATATGAAGCTCTCCCACAGAGTTACGGAGAAGTTTCATGACCATAAAAGCATTGAAGGACTATGCTAAAAGTAACGACATCGCGTCCCTCCTCCAATGCCGGCGCTCCTTTTCTCGGCTCTTCCCGGGCGCCGACGGTGGCGGCACCTAGGCCGGGTAGAATTTTGAGCTGCTCCTGGGCGCGGCCATTTTGCGCCGACCGGCGCGCCGCGCTGCGGGCGTTTCTTTGGGGACTGCGGCCGCGCCTGCATATAGCCCCGCTTCGGGCGCTAAAAAAACATTGTTGAGCATACTTCCGCAGCGTGGCTGTGTTGCAGGAAGTATTTACGTTATCAAAGCGATAACATTGACGTGTTTTAATGACATTTAGTTTGACATTCAACTCAACTGTGCCGGCGCTTAGAACGCGCTCGTGCTTATATCGCTTCCCTCTTGGTGCTCCACAGCAATGAAACTTTTTGTTCAATATGAAGCATTAGGTGTGCGGCTAGCATGCAGTTCCAATTCCCATGCACTCTTATTCCTTCCTGCCGGCCATAAAGCCTCCCCCCAAACACGGCTTTCTTGTCGCCTGCGTGGTGCGCCAGTTTATCAACAAATTAACGCTGTGAGCTCAACTGAGTCGCAGCGCGAACAAAAAACAAATTTTTTCATGGTTTATGCGACCTGGTGCATAAAAAATGGCTGAGGCTTAACTTGGTTAAGCCTGGAGAATGCGAAACATCATCGTGTCGCGTAATTTGGAGGCGCACACCCACAGCGACGGCGCGAGGTGGGCCCCCGTTTCTCCACTGTCGTGACGTCATCGTGTCACGTGGTGTGACGTCATGTATCACGTGATTTGGAGGCGCACAACCACAGCGACGGCGCGAAGTGGGCCCCCGTTTCTCTACTGTCGTGACGTCATCGTGTCACGTGGTGTGACGTCATGTATCACGTGATTTGGAGGCGCATAACTACGGTGAAGGGCTGAAGTGGTAGCTAAAGTAGTATGCTTCGCATAAAACGTACTTTCGCTCAATTTATCAAAGCTTGAATAGATATGAGCAGCTTTCACTAATTATGAGGTCCGAAGTCGCGTTATTTTATTCAGGTGCTCTCGCCGCGTGTGAGAGCGTTGCGTAGCCGTTTGGCTAAGTGTGGAAAATGTAATGAAATCGCACACATTTTCCTATGATTAAGGTAGATACCGCCCCGCCGCGGTGCCTCAGTGGTTACGGCTCTCGGCTGCTGGCCCGAAAGACGCGGGTTCGATCCCGGCCGCGGCGGCCCAATTTCGATGGAGGCGATATCTAGAGGCCCGTGTACTGTGCGATGTCAGTGCACGTTAAAGAACCCCAGGTGGTCGAACTTTCCGGAGCCCTTCACTTCCCTCATAGCCTGAGTCGCTTTGGGACGTAAAACCTTAATAAACCAAACCAAACTAAGGTAGATATCAACAGCAGAAAGATACTATAGATAAACCTTTACCCCTTAGATCCCTCTGACATGCGTGCGGAAAAAGCAGCTGAAATTGGTAGCGGCCGTGCTTACAATCTTGTGCATGAAATGTGTTTAATGGGAACAAGAGCAAGCTCAGTGCAAGGATGCCGAACACGTACTGGTGATCGAAAACACGCGCTCCATCGGGACAACCTTCAGTCTGCAGCTCGCCTATGCAGTTACTACTGCACTGAGTCAAAACAATAGATCTGCATTCTGATGCCTACAATTGTCATTGATGATAGCGCATGTAAAAGGCCACAAGAAACGACACGACAGCGCAGAAATCTGCTTAGAAGTTCCCATTTCCAGTCCGTACACTACCTGGTCGACTACCCTCGGATGTCACGTTGGCGAGTAACTGCACGCAAGATAACCGCAGTACTGTCTGGAATAGGGAAAATGTGAGTAGTGACGCACGGCACACACCCTCATACGAGAGGTGATGGAACACAACAACGGCAGAAGCGAACACGTAAACATGCGTTCCACGCGCGGCACCGGCGCAACCCGCCGTCCCTCGGTCCGCGTGCGCCGACAGATGGCGACTGGTGTCGAGAGTAGGAGCGCGCCCGCAGCCTGCGTGCGAGGGTAAAAAAATCTGGTCTATACATGATTTTAGTTCCGATACATGGGCGCCGCCATTTTTCCCGGCCCTAGCGCCGTCTAGTGCCGACGCCATTTTGGACTGATAAACGCTGCCGTCGCTCTACCGTCGCTGCAGGTGTGTGAGATACTCGCGGAGCAACGAATTGCTTACTCATCGATATCAGCTCGCTGCACGCCTTTGGAGAATTCATTGATTGCATCTGCGTGGGTGATATGGCGCTAGCGACCGCAAGCGCCCGCAGCAATCGACAAGGAGCCGACGATCAGGCATCGACGGAGCCAACAATCAGCATCGGTAAGTGTTGTGCTCCCAGTTCACGTGTGTAGTTTTTGTAGCCGGTTTTCTTAATAGTAAATATGACACGCCGTACGCTGAGTACGAAAGTGGCAAATACGATCAAAGAGCTCGGGTTCAGAAACCGAAAACATCATTTAAAATGGACTAAATTCGTTCGTAAACTGACGCTCGAGCGACTACAGCGAGCAACGTGAGCGAGCCGAAACTGCTGCCACTCATTGCTATGTCGGCGTTTGCTGTTGTACGCGCGTTGAAACGGATGAAATTCAGCCGCTTCTGCTGCTTGCGTCTTGAGTGCTCCCGCTACGAGCCAATTTATTGAGAGTAGGTCGCCGCGGTGGCTTGGCGTAACGCTATGGTGCTCGGATGCAGACCTGAAAGACTCGGACTCGATCCCGGCCGCGGCGGTCGAATTTCGATGGATGCGAAATTCTAGAGGCTCGTGTACTGTGTGATGTCAGTGCACGTTATAGAACCCCAGGTGGTCGAAGTTTCCGGAGCCCTTCACTACGGCGTCGCTCATAGCCCGAGTCGTTTTGAGACGTTAATTTTATTGAAAACTACTTGCCTCCTCAGCTACTGCGCCGTTGCCAGCACCAATCGTTTGAAGACCAATGGAGTTTGAATTAACTAAAATCAGAGGTTGATTGATACGCCAAAGGTATATTATTACAACGTAAAAAGGAAACCAAGCTGCTGAGTCAGTGTTGCGCTTTAGAATCTAAGGCAGAGGCACTGCTGAAGTCGTCGTAACATTTGCTATGTGTAGTGTGCGCATTGTAGCTGATCAAGCTGTTTATGTTGCATTTGATGTGCCGAAAACGAAATCATGTATACCATGTATGGCAAACAGCAGGGCTAGTTGCTAGTTGTTGCATGTGCTGGATGTGAAGGGCCCTGAAGAAACAAGCCAGAAGACTCATAGCTTTCATGCATGCCGTACTGTGCATATTTTCCTATTTTTATGTTCTGTTTATGTCCCTTTTTATTGCAACAAACTGCGGGAAAAAATATAATGACCAAAGAAACGATGACACAGAGTGGACAAATGCTGGCCTGTGTCGTCGTTTCTTCGGTGTTTTTTTTCTCGCTCTTTGATGAAATGGATTTTTAATAAGTCACCCTACTATTACTCCTTTTTCTTTCAGATGGCGGCACCTACGTGCACCCCATGCTGATGACTCAGTGGATGGACGACATGAAGCTCTGGCCAGATTTGTCAAGTGCACATATTGTGTGTTACTTACTGAAGACAAAAGCTTGTGGCCTCAAGCAAGCTGAAGCATACAAGAGCCTAGACTCTTACAATTATGTGCAGAGTGGCTGGGTAGGCCAAGTATTGTGCCACAAGATGAACCAGGATATCGTGTGTCTCAAGGCAGAGGTGCGGCCCTCTCAGGCCATTAACAAGAGACCGTGGAAAGCTTGGGCCTGCATCATGAAAAGCGGACAAGTGCTGACTGCTGGCTGCAACTGCATGGCAGGCAAGGCACGTGTATGCAGCCATGTGGGTGCACTTCTATGGAAGGCGGAGATTGCTGTACAGCGCGGCCTGACAGGGAACTCATGCGCAGATGAGGCGGCAGCCTGGAACAGAGGCACAAAAAGGAATGGGAGCCTGCCCTCATTGATGACATTGCGTTCAAGCTTCAATGCACTGCCGAGCATCTTGACAGCACAAAAAAGCCAAGACCAACACGCAAAATAAAACATTTTGGCAACAGAGAGGATGTCTTAGAGTATGTAAGCAAGTTTCCTTTCCGGGACCTGTTCAACATACCTGGTAGGTACCCAGGTGGAGAATTCTGCTGAGCTGGCCCATTGTCGCCTCAAAAAACTGAAATGTTAGCTTGTGTTAATAGAATTGCATGCTGATACCCACTGACTCAACTTGATGTGAAGTATTGTTCAGTACGGAATTACACGTGAAAATAACATCTTGAATACATAATCAAGCAATTTAGATGTCCAGGTAACCTAGTTTTATTGTGTCATGCAGGCACCCTCCTTGAAGCTACATTACATGCTACAAGGAGGAAGATGGAGGACCAGCGGGCCACCCAGACAAATGGAGACACCCTGTCTCAGGAGATTGAACGTCCAGCAGAAAAGGTAAAACAACAGTAATTTACAGGCTTTTACATGAGCTGTATCTGGCCCATGTGGGAAAAAGGATGTGAGGGTAATTCAGCTTAGTTTTAGCTGTCAAAAAAGTAGGGGCATAACAATACTGAAAAAGAGTTGTCAAGTGCATTATTGCCAATAGTTCGAGAGAGTTACAGTGCACAGGTAAGCTTGCTTCATATTTTGCGGTATGGTGATTAACAAGTTGACTCAGTCATGCTAAATGACTAGCTGCAAAGTAGTTGCCAATACTGCAGTGGCTGCAGAAAGTTTGTAGCTTTTCTGAACATTGCCTGTGTTTCTTGCTGGAAAGTTACAAAACATGCTACAGGTGGTTAGCAGCAGCACGAAATGTAGCAACCACTTCTGAGCCGAGTTTAGCTTAGGTGCTTCTTAGCAAAGCCACACAGGCGCTCTTTATTTTGAACAAGTGATTGGCAAGCAACCTCAGTATTTGTGTTCCTTCCTGTAATTTCTTGCACGTTTAAAACTGTTTTCTTCCCTTTCACACTGAGGTTTATTCAAGGTGATTTGTTTGTCTGTTTAGGTTGCCCCAGCATCAGCCTCTGCTGGGACTGTAGAAGATTTGCCGGAGCGCCAGGTTTCAGAATTTCAAATTACCCTGGGAAGACCTCTTTGTCACCTCAACCTGGCTGACATGATCAAAGCCGGAAAAGAAAATCAGCCGGAAGTGCTTTCAAAGCTAAAAATCACATTGGCCACCTCCTTGAATATTGAAGCAGCTACAAAAAAACAGAGAATGCACTGCCTGGTCTCTTCATCGTAAAGGCAGAATAACTGCTTCTATATTCAAGGACGTGTGCCGCTCAAAGCAGCTTAATTGTTAATCATTGCTGGCTAAAATATTCAATACTACAACAATTTACAGTCCGGCCATCCGGTAGGGCATAGAGTTTGAAGAGCTGGCAAAGGCTCGTTCACTTGCTGCCTTTAAAACACGGCACAGAAATGGCAGGCTAGATGACTGCGGCTTCATGATACTGCCGAAATATCCGTATCTTGGCTGCAGTCCAGATGGGTCATTTCATTGTGACTGCCATCCTCCAGCGCTGCTCGAGGTCAAGTGTCTGTACACACTCCGTGATGTGCAGCCAGATGATTTGGTGAGAGCAGGGCAAGCAAAGCCAGACTTTTGCTTGGATGCCACAGGCTCATTGAAGGTTACGCACAAGTACTACTACCAGGTTCAAGCACAACTGCACTTGAACCTGGTGGGCAGCACTATATGCTACCTGTACTTGCACGTAGACAAGGGAGGGATGATGATTACAGTAGAGAAGGAAGAGGCCTTTATGGACACTCACGTAAATGCCCTACAAAGTTTCTTCACAAAAATAGTGCTGCCTAGGCTGTGATTGGAGCTTGGCTAGTTATGCAGCACATGGTGATGGCAGTAGGGAATTGCCAGTCTACAAGTAAACAATTGAAGGTATCTTACATATGATGTGCCATGTATTCTCACAGCTCAAAGTTGAATGTTTTGCTTTGAATACAAGTCAGACAACTGCAATATATCTGCTGTAGTTAAGCGTTTATTCTTCACACTTCTTTTTGATTAGAGGATCTTTCAAGTTGCATAGCCCAGCACATACAAAACAATTCTGTTTATATGTTTTTTGGACTTAATCGCCAGTGAGGACCTCGAGGGACAATGCGTCTGGAGGGTGTAGATACGGCCCGCTGGTGTGGGTTTCAGGAGCAGGGAGGTGTGGATGGTACAGGGCGTAGCCGCAGGAACCTCGAGGAGCCACGAAGGAGGCATCCGTGTAAGCTACACCCTGGGTATCAAAGAGAGGGGAATGGTGCTGTGCGGCCGCATGACGACGTCCGGCTTGCAGGACGGGGGACATGTTGGTCGGGAGGGGAAGGATACGAAGATTGGGGGCGGGGGTGGGAATAGGAGAGGTAAACGGGGAGATTGGAATGGGCGAGATACCCGCTTGAGTCAATAACCAGTGACCCTGACGGGTAAGGGAAAGCCGGGCAAGCTGCGAGTCACGATGGAGACTGAGAAGAGAACGAAGAGGATGGAAGAGGCCTGTGGCAAAGAGCTTAGTGGTAGAGGTAGTGATAGGAAGGTTGAGAGCTGCCTTGTAGAGGCCCACAAGAGCAGTCTCGAGAGCGTTAAGTTGAGTCTGAGTGAAGGAAGCGTAGGGTGCAAAGTACAAGACCTTGTTGAGGGCCAGCGCGTGGGCAACTCGGCACGCGTGAGCCTCGTGGAGACCTGAGCGTCGAGTGACCACGCGCCGCAGGAGGTGAGTTACAGAGTGGCAGGTGGTGACAGCGCGGTGAAGGGATTGCACATTCTTAGCCGCATGCAAAGGGAAGCCAAGAACTTTGCACTGTGTGACGACAGGAATGGGAGAGCCAGAAAGGTGGAGAGAGACGAAGTGGTTGTGTGAGCGCTGGTAGGAGGAATGGCTGAGAAGGAGAAGCTCGGATTTCTCAGGAGCAGGAGAGAGGCCAGCGGTGGTGAGAAAGGAGTCGATGAGATCTAGGCCACGTTGCAGGGTGTCCTGTACGTGACCGGGAGATCCAGATGAACACCAGAGAGTGATGTCATCGGCGTAAAATATATGATGCAGGTCGGGAATTTCAGCTAGCTGGGAGGCGAGAGGGGCCATAGCAAGATTGAAAAGGGTAGGAGAGAGAACCGCACCTTGAGGAGTGCCTCGGGTGAGGTTGTGGGGGTCGGACAGATAGGTGTCGACTCGAAAGCGAGCGACACGTTTAGAGAGGAATGAGCGGATATAACAGTACATGCGGGAGCCACAGTCTAGGGAGGCGAGTTGGGAAAGGATGTGGTCGTGGCAAACACCGTCGAAGGCTTTGCGAACATCGACGGTCACAAGGGCGTGAATTTGAGAGGGGGTAGGTGACAGAAACGTGTGCTGGAGAACCAGAAACATGTCCTGTGCACAGACGTGGCGTCGGAAGGCGATGAGAGAATGAGGGAAGAACTCCCTCGTCTCGAGAAAATTAGAGAGGCGAGTCAGGGCCATTCGCTCAAGGGTCTTACCAACACATGATGTCAGGGAGATTGGGCGGAGGTTAGAGAGAGAGGGAGGCTTGCCCGGCTTTGGAATCATAGAAATGAGGGAGGAGGTCCAGGAGCTGGGCAGGCAGCCGCTGTCCCATGCATCATTGTAGGTTTTAAGGAGGAATTCTTTGGCGCAGTCAGGAAGGTTGCGAAGTGTGGTGTATGTAATGGCATCCTCACCGGGAGCCGAGCGTGTAGCATTAGCAGCCAGAGCCGATTCGAGCTCCCGGAGAGTGAAGGATTGGTCCAGATCGGGGTTAGGTCCACCGCAGTACACCGGGTAGGAGGGTGCCAGAGGGGGCGGGAGATAGAGAGAGGCGAGCTGATCAAAAACATCGGAGGGAGTTCCTTGAGTGAGGGCTTTAGCTAGAGTGGGAACAAGGGCAGGCTTAGTGCCAAGGAGGGATTTGAAGAGAGACCATGTGGATCGCGAGTGCAATGCAGAGTCAAGACGGTCACAAAGAGCACTCCAACGAGAGTGCTCGAGGGAGGCGCAGTGGGCGACGATCTCGGCCCGCAAAGCAGTGATCCGGGAGGAAAGTTGGGCATTGTGTGGTTGGGAGCGAAAGGAGCGTTGAAGACGTTTACGGCGACGCCATAAACGGAGAAGGTGAGGATCTGGGTCTTGGATTGGGTAACGAGAGCGAACGCGACGGCTACTGGACGTGAGCGCTGCAGAGATGCGCGACGTCCAGTCGTCGTAGGATTGAAAGGAGTCGGAGGCGAGATTAGTGCGAAAAGCATGCCAGTCAGTGTGAATAATCGGATGACAGCGAGGGATGTGGGAGAGAGACGTGGTGATATGGATGAGAAAGTGGTCACTTAGAAGAGTTTCGGCTGTCACCTGCCAGTGAAAGGAAAGTGAACCCCGAGAGAAAGTGAGGTCGGGTGTCGTAGGGCGTTGTGAGGCAGTGCCCGCTCGAGTAGGAGAGCCAGGAGTATTAAGAAGGGTGAGGTGGCGTTCCTGGGCCAGACAATGGAGGAGGCGGCCGGGTTTGAGGGTTTGTGGGTAGCCCCAGAGTGTGTGAGGGGCATTAAAGTCACCACCAAAGAGGAGATGGGAGGTAGAAGAAAGAGAGTGAAGGAATTTGCCCAGAGCAGAGAATAAAGAGGAAGTGACAGGGGGGTTGTAAAAAGACAAAAGGACGAGTGAGATGCGGGAAGAAGGGTGGTAATAAACCACACCAACTAAATATTTAAGGAGGGTGGAGGGGATGTCAATTTGCTCTACGAGCACGTCACTGCGTACATAAATAGACGCAAGTGGTGTGGCCGTAGTGGCATGGTAGGCGCGGTAGCCTGGGACATTGCGGGCCGTCCGGGTCTCCTGGAGAAGGAGAAAATGAGGTAGGGAGGGGCGGGTGAGTAGATACTGGTGGAGGGGGGTCTTATTGTGACAAAGATTTCGGCAGTTCCACTGCACAATCTCGAGGTCCTCGCCAAACGCCATTATGATAGAGGAGAGGAACGCGATGGTACGCGTTCCTTCTTTTTTGCCGGGGGCAGTGACTCATGGACGGATTGAAGCATAGATGCAAAGGATTCCAATTGCTTTGATTGTGCTTGGAGGGTGGTAAGGATCTGGAGAACCGAAGTTTCCAGCTGAACCAAGCGAGTGTGATGTGCCTGTGTGGTGGTTTCTACAAGGTCAGCCAAAGGGGCGACCTGGGCGCTGGAGGAAGGAGTGGTGAACGTGGCAAGGTGCTCATTTAGCTTGCTAAGCTGGGAGGTAAGAGAGGAGGTGGTTGTCTGGAGGGTTTGAGTCAAGGCATGTATCTGCTGTTGTAGATCGTGGGAAATGCGCTGCTGCTCTCGCTGCTGGCGTTCCAGCATTGCGAGCCGGAGGTCGAAGGAGCGGTTCTCGTCAGTCAAAGATGGAGAGGGTGGTGTAGTGGAAGAGAGGGACGCTGGCACCGAGGATCCTTTAACTATGGCGGCATAGGAGCCTGGTGGTGACGTGATCGGAGATGATGGAGATTCATGATTAGAGGAGGAGGAGGAGGAGGAGGAGGAGGGGGGAGGGTTGGTGGGTTGAGTGGCCCGGCGCAAAGCTAGGCGTCGGAGGTATGCAGCTTTAGCACACTCGCGTTGCTTAGCAAGGATGAAGGGGCAAGTGGGGTCGAGGGAGGGGTGGGTGTTCACCTGGCAATGAACGCACCAGGGCTGGGCACACACATGAGCGGAAGGGTCAGCGGGTAGAGGAGCAGCACAGCGACGGCACTTGGCCGGAACGCTGTGCTGGGGGCACTGGTGGGCGCGATGGCCTAGAGTGAGACAACGGGTGCAAGTGGGAGGCTTAGGTTTATGAGGACGGCACCGGAAGGCAACGCGTTTGAAATAAACAAAGTGGGGGATGACGGTGCCAGCGAACGTTATGAGCACTGATTGAGTGGATCCCATCATGCGAGCAGCGAGAATATCTGTTTTGAAAGATTCCAGGTCATGCATGAGGTCATCAGGAGTGAAGTGGCCCCCGACGTTATGGATGACGCCGAGGCATGAGATGGGAGGATGGGGGGTGTAAGTTTTGATGGTGACAGGCTTACCATGAATCTGAAGATGCGTGACAGAGAGTAGGAGGTGGGCGGTGAGAGGAGAATGAGTCTTTAGAAACACAAGGCTTTGGGCTGGCTTGGCCTGAAGGGTGATGTCGGCACTGGTCTTCGAGGAAAGTTGAGCAGCGGAGGCGACTGCGGCGAGTACGTCGTAGAGAGGTAGCTTGGGGGTGAGGGTTCCAGGGGGAAGCTGGATGGCAACTGTGATGAGCTCGGCGCGGGGTCGGGCTGCGGTGGCAGGCTTACGGTTTGCACCGATGGTGGTCCAGCCGATTTCCTGGGAAGGAGTGTCGTCTGCCGGGGACGTCGTAAGGTCCATGTCTGAGTCCTCAGCCGGAGTCTCAGTGTGCGACGCGGGTGTCGGGCTTGAGGTCTTGGTGTCAGTGGCACCTTTGGCTGGAGTAGGTGCAGCGGCTCCAGCGGCGGCGACGAACGCAGCCGGCTGCGACGCGTCTATGGCCCCGAAGCCCTTGGCGTCCCTTGTAGCGTGGAGTTGGCTAGGTGTGGACGCTGCGCCGCCGACGAACGCTGCCGGCTGCGCCGCGGCCGTCGATCCGGTGCTCCCAGCGTCGCTCAAGGCGTGCAGTGCGGCAGGAATGTGATCGGTTGCGTGGGCGGCGTTGAACGTACCCGTTTGAGAGACGGCTGTCGACGTGGTTGGAACAGGACCCGCGGTGGCGGCATCGGTGGGTCTGGGCTGCAGGGGCTTGGTCAGACGCTGCATTGCGGCGGTGGAGGCGCGGCGCGTTAGGTTTAGCGAGGCGCCGCGCCGCTTCACAGTTTTGGAGACGCTTGGAGGGCCAGTTCGGCAGCGGGCCGTGATGCCGATGGTTTTCACGTGCTCCGGGAGCCTTCCTGAAGCGATGGAGTGTAAATCCAGGGGCGGGCGAGGCCCTGGACCAGGCCAGGGGCAGGTTAAAGCAGAGCGCGGTAGGCAGCCAGCTAACCAGGGCGGCGCCACCTAGCGGAATCCCCTCCAGTCATTTTCCCTCCTTCCCTCTCTCCAAGAGTACACAGTCTATTCGGACTCACAAGCCGCTATACACCACATACAGAAATGCACCCTGACCCCTTCTCTCCAACAGGAGGTCGAACGAGCGGTCTCCGCACTGCAGCCTTCCATCGTTTTCCTCCGCTGGGTCCCTGGGCATTCAGGGATTGACGGCAATGAGCTGGCCCATCAGCTCGCCCGCGACACACTTTTCCGGGCACCGTTGATCCCCTGGCCCAAGCCCTCGGAGGACGGTGGGAGACTCACCCTTCGCCGCACCATAAAAGAGGTCTACCTTGAGCTCCGCCTCGACAAACGCCTTTACCCTCCCCCTCATCCATCGCTCACGGTGCCGGAGTCTCGCCTTCTTCGGCACATTCAGATGAATGCAGTTATCACCCCGTCCCGCCTCTTCCTCTATCGCTATCGATCGGACCCTTCCTGTCCCAACTGCCCCTGTATCTATGCGGACCTGGCCCATTGCCTATTCTATTGCCCGGCTGCTCAGCAGTCGGGTTCCTTCCCCCCACCCTCTCTATCCATCACCACCTGGCTCGACTGGCTTGGCGCTGAAGGGGAAGAAGAACAGCGGCTTCTGGTCGCCCAGGCGGTCGAAATGCTCGGCCTGTAAATTATGGTTGATTAAAAGTCTTTTACTACTACTAATCGCCAGTGCGTGCTTGAAGATCCTATAAGTCTTTATACGATTTATCGCCCTTTCAACATGTATTCGGACTGATGCGATTCTCTTAGTCATTGTGACATCTTCTTCTGACAGTTGAGTCTTTGCTAAAAGTGAAAAGAATGCTTTTGAGTACTCTAGAACAAGAACAGCCATGCTGTACTGTAGTGAAAAACGCTCACCTCTGGTGAAGGCTGGTGTATTCATATTTATGTCTTGTGCTGCCAGGTGAGGTTCTAGCTTGAAGCCTCTGTCTGCCAGAATGTTATCACCAGGAAGAAGGTAGTCCTCTATGCCGCATGTTCTAACGATGTATTTGGCCGAGGCCCTGCCACCATACACATCGGACACGTACATTATTAGTCCGTTGGGAGCTATCACTCAAGAAATTTTACAGTATTTGACCTCTTGTAAAGACTGTAGCTTTGTGCTCTTGCGAGAAGCTTTTTAGGTGTTTGCAATTGAGCCTCAGTGCAATCGAAGATGCACATTGTTCGACCGTGGCCACTCGTCACGAAGCTTTGCGGCATGCTGTCATACACAGCTGTCCGTGGCAACCAAACGACAACGTCCTCCATTATTTTTTCCAGGTTGCAAAGCATATTTGCAAATATTTTAGATACGCTTGCTACTGATACCTCGAACCTTCTTGCAAGGTCTGCAGAGAGGAGGCCGAGTCTGAGCCTCATTAGAGTCAGGAGCAGTTGTTCTTCGAGGCTTAAAACCCTTGATACTTTTGCTTCCATTTCTTTTAGCTTCGAAACGAGGCTGCTAAAAACTTGAACAGGGATCCCTGTGTAAAAAAGGATGTCTTGTGGCGTGAGGTATTGGGAGTGAGTAAATCGCAATGCAGGAGAAGTGTTTGAGTGATGTGTGACTGCGTATGTGTGATCTGTTGGTGTCTGCTCCCACTGTGTGTAGCTGTCCTTTGTCTCGACCTGCAATGAAAAACATTAAGTCAAAATCACATTCTCCAAGCCATTTTTCCAAAAAAGCAGTACCTTCTTTCTATGGGGAATTAACATAGCATTTTCTTGGTCAACTACCTGTTTTCAGAGAAGAAAAATAATAAAATACAGTGTGATGCCTCCTGAATGCGGGGAAGTTCAATAAATATACGTGCATGCACACTTACGTCATCTTCATATGAAGGCAGCATGCCAGCAGAAGCATCATCAACCTTTTATGGGAGAAAAGCAACAGTGAGCTTCCTTTTATCTGCTAGCAGCTAAGAAAAAAATGTGAGCTTACATTCAGTTCACTGCTTAGAAGTGTGCCGCTCGAAACATTTTGATGAAAAGGAAGAACCTCCTAAGCAAAAAGCAAAACAGTGAATCCAGGCTTCTAATTTGCAGTATGCTGGCAGGCCCGGTGTTTGTAAGGACACTTACATCCAATGGAATTTCTAACAGGCAGGCCAAGGCTGGCATTTTCAGTGCATAACGCAGCAACCTGTCAGCCAAGATAAACAAAACTTGACAGTAGGCTTAGCTTAAGGCTTTCATCAGTGCATACTTACGTGTGGCTCACTGTTCGTACAGACAGTACTCGAGGCACTTAGTGTTTCAGTCACCTGGGAAGAAATAACACACAACTTGACAAACTTTTAAAGGCATATGATCACACACATTTCCATTGCAGATAAAAGCAGGACTGCAAGAATCTTCCATGCAAAATTCAGCCTGCCGAAACACGTACAACGCAGTTTTGAGCTTGACTAGACACTGTAGTGTATCAAGGTTATTGAGCAGCATGCATGCTTACGTTTTGTTCAGATAATGAGTCCAAATGTGCTGCAGTGTCCTCGCTGTTGGAGGACGTCTGTAAAAGGGCAATGCAACAAGAGTGAGATAGCATAATATTGCGGCGGTGGGCTCTCGTGGCGCGCTGTTCTGTTCTGTGTCGTGGAAGCTGGCTCGATAATTAAAAGAAGGCTCCCGGTCTTGGGTTCTTTCTGACGTCTACCTTCACGGCTCCTCTGGTCGTGACACTGGTGGAGGTGCGGCCGATGCTCCCTACTCCTGAGGACGACTCGACGCGTCCGCCTCTTGTGACCACCCCTGTCCATCGTGCCAGCCGGAGGATCCGCGGCCTGTCCCCCGAGGCCCTTCCTATTGTCAGCGCGCCTTCAACTACCACTCCACTCATGGCGACGTCACTGCCCGCCCTGCCTACGACTGTCCCTGCAGCCAGCCCCACCTATCTCACCCTTCAGACTCCACGCACGCCTAAGCCCTTTCACGGCGACCTGTTTGAAGATGCCGAAGACTGGTTGGCTCACTACGAACGGGTCGCGACCTTTAACTGCTGGGACGACGCTACAAAGCTGCGTAACGTTTACTTCAGCCTTGAAGACTCTGCACGAACGTGGTTCGAAAACCATGAGAATACTTTCTCTACGTGGCCGGACTTTCGACGTCAGCTCCTGAGTACGTACGCTAACAGCGACCGCCGGGAGAGCGCAGAGCGTGCACTGTCCTCTCGAATTCAGCTTCCCAATGAGGGTGTTGCCATGTACGTCGAGGATGTGAAGCGTCTTTGCCATCGCGCCGATCCGGCCATGCCTGAAGAAAAAAAGCTGCGGCACCTGATGCGCGGCGTAAAAGACCAGCTCTTTTCCGGCCTCGTGCGGAACCCGCCCAACACCGTCGCGGAGTTCCTGGCCGACGCCGTGCATATGGAGAAATTGCTGCAGCAAAGATCCCATCAGTACGACCGGCAACTGCGCCAAACGTCGACTCTATCAACGTTGGACCGGTTCGACCATGATCCCAGGACGAACCCGGACTCCCTTCGCGAACTCATCCGTTCCGTGGTCCGCGAGGAGCTGCAGCACCTTCAAGCCACATTTGCCCCTCGCGTCGATTCCGTCACCAGTGTCATCCGCGAGGAAGTCCGACAGGCACTCAGGGCACAAGACGCTGCAGCTGTGCCGGCGCCGCAACCGACCCCATACGATCCCGCGCCGTACCCGACTCCTGTCCAGCCAGTCACGTACGCGGACGTCGTGCGCCGCGCGGCCCCATCTCCTGGGCCTTCGCCTTACACCGCACCATTGGTCGCGGTGCACTCTGCCCAGCCGACTCCTTACTAGGCGGATCGGCGCCAGGCACCGCGGAAGACTGACCTCTGGCGCACTCCGGATCAACGCCCGCTCTGCTACCACTGTGGTGAGGCCGGCCATCTCTACCGGCGGTGCCCCTATCGCGAAATGGGACTACGCGGTTTTTCTGTCGACAGCCCCCGTCCACGCCCTGGAGAGCGCCCTCAAGACATCGCCGAGTATGTCACCCGCCAGCGTAGTTCACCATCTCCTCCGCGCCGCGAGTCGCGATCGCCCTCTCCACGCCGGTCTTCGCCCTCTGGGTCCCGTTTCGCCTCAGGACAACGTGGTTCCTCGAGCCCTCGTCGGGAAAACTAGCTCCGGCGGCCTTTGGAGGCGAGGCCGCCGAACGCCGTTCCGACGCAAAGCTTCCACCGCCGCAGCAACTGAATCGCCCCGACGTCGCACGCCGCATCGCTGCAGTTTTCCCCGACGCGCCTTTCGTATCGCCGCGATGCCGCAACCCCAATCGCCGACCCGCTTCCGCCGCCGCACCGACCCAATCGCCCCGACGCCGAACGCCGCATCGCCGAAGAGTTTCCCCCAACGCGCCGCTTGAATCGCTCCAACAGCGCAACCCCAGTCGCCGACCAGGTTCCGCCGCCGCACCGACTGAATCCTCCACAACAGCCATCGACGGGCCGTGCTGAAGGCAGGGTCTCCTTGGATATCCCTGTTCTCGTCGACACAAAGGAGGTCAGCGCGTTGGTTGATACGGGCGCAGATTACTCTATCCTTAGCGGACGGCTTGCGACGGCCCTGAAAAAAGTGACGACACCCTGGGACGGTCCCGACATACGCACGGCAGGCGGACATCTTGTCGCACGACTCGGCATGTGTGCGGCCCGGGTTACGGTTCGAGGCTGCACATTCGTTGCCACTTTTCTCGTTCTCCGCGAATGTTCTCGCGATGTCATCCTTGGCATCGACTTTCTTCGCGAGCACGGTGCGATCATAGACCTCCCGAACCGCTTGGTGACGTTTTCTACCGCAATGGCCACAGAAGAACCTGCGCACCAGGGTTCTCGGTTCGCCCTGCGAGTCGCCGACGATAACGTTACGGTGCCACCACGTGCCAGCATTCTCTCACGAGAGTTACCTGCGACGAGCCACATAGGGCACTCCGGGTTATCGAGCCTAATGTCTCCCTCGTACTCACTAAGGGGGTTGCGGTGGCACGGGGCCTTGGATCCTTTCATGACGGTTGTACAGAGGTCCTTGTCACCAACTTCTGCAATGAACATCGACATCTGTTCCGTGGCACAGCCATCGCTTACGTTGACCATGTTCAGGAAGTGGCCGAATGCTTTGCTTGTGCGGAGGACACACCTGGAGCTGACGCCGAAGCGGTCACCAGCGTAGACATAAATCCTGGCCTTCCACCCACTGAAAAGAGGCAACTCCAGGACCTCTTGCGGGAGTTTGGTGCGTGTTTCACGTCGTCGTCCAAAGTGCGCCAAACGTCGATAGTTAAACACCGCATTATCACGCATGAAGGAGCCCGACCCATCCATCAGCAGCCCTATCGTGTGTCCCCTCGTGAGCGAGATGCTATTCAAACACAGGTCGAAGAGATGCTCACAGACGGCGTCATCCAACCGTCAAGCAGTCCGTGGTCGTCTCCTGTCGTCCTCGTGAAAAAGAAAGACGGGACACTACGGTTCTGCGTCGACTACAGGAAGCTGAACAGTGTGACCAAGAAAGACGTGTACCCACTCCCGCGTATCGACGACTCCCTCGACCGACTTCGTCAAGCCAAGTACTTCTCTTCGGTCGACCTCAGAAGTGGTTATTGGCAGATAGAAGTTGATGAGAGGGACCGTGAGAAAACCGCCTTCATTACACCGGACGGGCTGTACGAATTTCGCGTCCTCCCATTCGGGCTCTGCTGTGCTCCTGCCACGTTCCAAAGAATGATGGACACCGTTCTCACCGGTTTGAAGTGGCAGACCTGTTTTGTTTATCTTGACGATGTCATCATTTTTTCCGCAACGTTCACGGAACATCTGCACCACCTCAGGACTCCTCAAAGCCGTTCGATCCGCCAACCTCTCCCTCAAACCAGAAAAATGCCACTTTGGGTTCACCGAATTGAAGTTCCTCGGGCACGTCATTAGTGCTGACGGAATCCGCGCTGACCCAGAGAAGCTTGCTGCCGTTGCTGCCTTTCCGGTCCCCTCCCACAAAAAAGCAGTCCGTCGTTTTCTAGGCCTGTGCTCCTATTATCGCCGCTTCATTAGAAACTTCGCCCAGCTCGCCAGCCCTCTGACGCTCCTAACCCGTGATGACACATCATTTTCCTGGGGCAACGAACAACAGTCTGCCTTCGACGAGTTACGACGCCTACTCCAATCACCGCCCATCCTGGCACATTTCGACGAAGATGCCGATACGGAGGTGCACACGGATGCGAGCAACGTCGGTCTTGGCGCCGTTCTAGTTCAGCGGCAAAACGGTGTCGACAAAGTAATTGCCTACGCCAGCCGCGCACTGTCGCGTGCTGAGTTGAACTACTCTACCACGGAAAAAGAATGTTTAGCGGTAGTCTGGGCCGCCGCCAAGTTCCGCCCATACCTCTATGGCAGACCGTTTCGTATCGTCACCGACCACCACTCGCTGTGCTGGCTGAAAAATTTAAAGGACCCTTGCGGCCGCTTAGCACGTTGGGCATTACGCCTGCAGGAATTCGATTTCACCGTCACCTACAAGTCAGGCCGGAAACACACCGACGCTGATACCTTGTCACGCGCTCCCGTCGAACCTCCTCCGCAAGACACCACCGACGATGATAGCTTCCTTGGAGCGGTCAGCACATCTGAGCTCGTTTCCAGACAGCGTGCCGACGCCGAGCTCCGTCTGCTCATCGAACATCTCGAAGGTGGGTGCCCTGAAATCCCACGAAACCTAGCTCGTGGACTATCGTCGTTCTGCCTGCGGAGAGGGGTGCTTTATAAAAAGAACTCTACTTCAAGTCCGACAACTTACCTGCTCGTCATACCGTCTGATCTGCGGGATGAAGTCCTCCTTGCCTGCCATGATGAACCGACTTCCGGCCACCTTGGAGTTACCCGCACCTTATCCCGAATCCGGCAGAACTATTACTGGCCCAACCTAACTTCAAGTGTCAAGCATTATGTCCGGACATGCCGGCAATGCCAGCGGCGAAAAAAACCCGCGCTCAAGCCTCCTGGACTGCTTCAGTGCATCGAGCCGCCAGAAATACCATTCGACAAAGTCGGCATGGACCTCCTGGGGCCATTTCCTCTCTCGTCTTCCGGCCACAAGTGGATCGTAGTCGCCACAGACTACTTGACCCGCTACGCTGAAACGAAGGCCCTTGCGCGAGGTACTGCCGCCGAAGTTGCCCACTTCTTTATGCACGACATCGTGCTTAGACACGGCGCCCCATCGGCCATCATTACTGACCGCGGCAAGGCGTTTACAGCCCGACTCCTACGTGACATCTTAGCGCTTAGCCATACTGCTCACCGACCAACAACAGCGTATCATCCCCAAACCAATGGTCTAACGGAACGGCTCAACAAAACATTGGCGGACATGATCTCGATGTACGTCGACGTTGAACACAAAACCTGGGATGAGGTCTTGCCGTACGTCACCTTCGCATATAATACCGCGACGCAGGAAACCACCCAGTTCACCCCGTTCCGTCTCGTGTATGGCAGAGAGGTCCGCATGATGCTAGACGCCATGCTGCCGTACGGCGACGCAGAGCTTCCCCCTGAAGCTGGCCACTTCGTGGAGCAAGCAGAGCAGGCCCGTCAGCTGGCCCGCTTGCACATCAAGGACCAGCAATCCGCCGATGCCCGATACTATAACCTTCGGCACAGGGACGTGCACTACGAACCGGGCGACCACGTGTGGGTGTGGACACCAGTGCGCCGCAAGGGATTGTGCGAAAAGCTTTTAAATAGGTATTTTGGCCCGTACAGAGTCCTGCGCCGCCTGAACAGCGTCAACTACGAAGTTGTCCCCCATGGAACTGTGGTCGCCGGCCCTCAGCGTCAACGGCCTGAAATCGTGCATGTAGTGCGCTTAAAGCCGTACTTTTCGCGTGACTGAGCGCTGTGTTCACGCTGTTTCGTACCTTTTCCCCTTACCCCACGTGTGTACTTGACTCTCCCTGCATGTCATCTAGCGCGCACTGTATAGTTCACCTCACCCCCAGTCTTTTCATTGTTCCTCCTCCCCTCACTGTACATACCCCATTCCACATCGAGACGATGTTTGCTTTCGCGGGGGGAAATAATGCCACGCGCCTAACGCGCCGCGCGGCCTCCGCGCTGAGTCGAAGACGACGACGAAGCGGCGGTGGGCTCTCGTGGCGCGCTGTTCTGTTCTGTGTCGTGGAAGCTGGCTCGATAATTAAAAGAAGGCTCCCGGTCTTGGGTTCTTTCTGACGTCTACCTTCACGGCTCCTCTGGTCGTGACAATATGGTTGCATGTGAATACAACAAGCACACCCTGCACTTGCACATACATTACTACTGGAGGCCATGCCGGATGTCAGGTGCTCAGTGCCAGTAGCTTCCTGAAAATAAAAATTGGATATGAGGGAAAGATAGGCACAGTAACTACATTAATCTTGGTTGGCACCTGCACCGTGCTGAGAAAGGAGTGAAAGAAGGGAGAGAGGAACCGCTTGCTAACTTACAAAAGGCAAGAACAATGAGCTTGCTTTATGAGCATGTAGCATGCCAGCAAGCTAGAATGCAGTACACGTATGTAAAAATCACCAAAATTAGGATGTTAATGCTTGCGTGGAAAGAGCGGGAGGCTTTGGTGTGATTTATGTGACCAAGCTTTATTAACTGAAGATATTTATCTAGGTAACACAGCCTAATTTGCAACAAGGATATCTGTCCTATCTTTTTCGCCATGTTTTGCACTCTAGATACAGTTCTTTACAGGGCCGTTGCAGTGGCTGAGTAGTTATGGTGCTCGGATACTGACCCGAAAGACTTTGGTTCAATCCTGGCCTCGGAGGTCGCATTTCGATGGAGGCGAAATGCTGGAGGTGTGTGTACTGTGCGATGCTGGCGTACAATAAATAACCACAGGTGGTCTAATTTATCCAGAGAACTCCGCTATAGCGTCCCTCATAGCCTGAGCCGTTTTGCAACACTAAACACCATAAAACCAAACAATTTTTACATTATGTGGAGGCGTTTGCTGCGCTGTGTCGCATGCTTTATTTTGAGCATCACTGCTCATGTGTTGTTTCTGAAATGGAAATAAAGCTCATTTGAGTCACAATGTTTTCATCTACATGCTTCATATGCTGACCTTCCGTTTCGCTGCTGGCGGATTTCCATCATCGTGCATTAGACGCCTGCGTCCGTGGATCACCTAAAAACACATGAAAACATTGTCATAAGCGATCCATAAAAGGCAAGCTTTCAGTCAACAGGCATTGACAAAGTCAAGCAGTCACGGGCATGCATTAGTGCAAAAGCCCAAGCAATAAGAACCAAAGAAAAATTTACTGTGTACCATCAAAATACATATCCCCTATGGGATCACACAAACAGAACCAAACAATGCTGAGCCATCTACAACAATGGTACAACAGTGCAGGGGAGGGGGGGGGGGGGGCAAAATAAAGGGGCGGGAGTACATATGACAGGCGAGATGGGTTTTCTCTGAACCCGTTTGAAAACTACGGCACGGTCTCACACACTTCACTCCAAGATAAATTTGCGGGAGGGGCCTAGCACGAGCGGCATCTCGAGCCTACCCTCCCTCACAACACAGAAGTGCGTGTGCCAGAGTCGCAGGAACCGCGCCTAGCCATCTGTTTGTAGCCGGTCAGGCAGATACTGCCAGATGACGAGACGAAGGCTCTGCAAAGTTGGCGCCAAGATGCAGCTTAACAATAAATAAACTGCTGGTAATGTGATAATGTGAACGATCAGTCCCACGCTCAGACACTTCTTGATGTTGTGGAAATGGTTAGCATTTAACATGCTACTCTCTACCTCATTTGTGCATTAGCCTAAGCACCGAGAACGTCGATTTACCGCGGAAAATAGCGAAGCAATTGTGGGAGCCTAGCGCGTACCTTTCGTTCGTATCCTAGGCTGAGCATAGGCAGCGGGTTCCTTTCCGTCCGCTTCCCATCCACGAAGTGAGCCGAGCACACGCGTGAGCTCGTTGTTGGCACAAAGCTTTTCCTGTTTACCAGTGCTATCCACTGTCGAGTCAAGTCCGGGTCGGCAGGAAAACGGTGTAACATAAACATATCGCAGCCGCACTGCGACTTCGGCGTGGCATGCTGTGCGCAGACGCTGTTGGCAATTTTTTTTCGTTTACGCTTCGTATTGCCGCAGCCCACGACAGCGCAGTGCTGGCCAGATGAAGTTGGTGTTCCGTACGACATTTCACCATTCACCAGAAGACAGCAAACACGTATTTCACCACAGTAAACAAACGGACGACCGGCAGAATGTTGTTCCGCGCGCCGGATTATCAGCCCAGGGGAGGATGGCAACAGTGGGGCGTCGCGCGTACGTAGGTGTTTGAGAGTATTCTTCTCTCTCCCGTCTGCTCCCCGTAAAATGGTGTATAGCAGACGCTCCCAACGATCTCCCTTTGGCGCGCAGTAGACCGCGCGTGCGTGTTCTGCCTTGGCTTCGTTCGAAATGAGATCATGGCATGGGAGACTAAAAAATTAGTTACTCAAATAACTGCCCCCATCAGCGTTGGATTAATTTATCGAAACTTTTTGTACTGCGATCGATTTGATTGGGTGCAAGCGGTCGAGGTGGCGTGCGTGGCCGAGATTATCCTCCGAGTGTTGTTTCTCATTGTTCGCGCTTTGGCGCGCAGCGGACCGCGCGCTCGAATCAATTGCTTGCATTTTCTGGCTCCGATTCAGCCACAATGCGATCATGGTATGCGAGATTAAAAAAATTATAGGTATAATGAAACAACTGCCCCGACCTATGCTGCACTGCTTTATCGGAAATTTTTGTACTGCGATCGCTTCGGTTGCGGCGCACACGTTGGAAATAGCATGCGCGAGCTAGCTCGCCGCACAGCAGTGAACATCCTCGGAATATTGTTTTTCGACTGGCGTCTTTTTCCCAATCTTAATAATCAAAAATTAACTCCGTCAATAGGAAGTGGTACGACATAAGAATAGACGTGCGGCCTAGGCTCTATATGAATAGATAGAGGTGTAATGCTGCCATAATACACTGCAAAAAAATTCCGTGAATGTTACGTACAAACTCTCCATAACAGAGCAAATGCTTGCTCTGTTGCATCTAAAATGGAGGGTCCATCGGTAACACATTCGCGAAGGTGGCTGGCCGTATTATGCATTTTCTGAACCGTATTACTCGCCGTAACTGTTGGCCCCCGGGCTAGGCACCACATGACATCCCATTTCCGATCTGTGTGGTTTACTCTTGTTCAACAATGTCCACAAACTAGCATGGCGAAAATGAGATTAACCCCATGTGCAAAGGTGATGACCCGAGGGGGGGTTATAATCAGATTAGACGCAAGTGACGCATGATGTCGCTTCAATGTTGAGGGATTGCTACAAATTGTGAGCAACATTAAATAACAAAGGACTTACTTTGCTATAACTTTAAAAGAAGCACGTTGACTTCATAAAAAAATATTTTCACCATGTTGCTAACCACATGACAGGGTAACAATTAATAAATTCATGTAATAAATAATTTAGAAATGCAGCGTAATGAGGTCAAGAGATAAAAAAAATTACACACAGACAATGGTTAGACAACTTCTCTAAATTGAAACTGAACACCAGGTGAAAATACATTACAAACATGATGAAAGTGCACAAGGTGAAAGCCGAATTTCCGTCTGCCCTTTCATAAGGAAACGAACCACTGAGAAAGCCAAAAGCATGGGCAAACAAATTTGTGAACGCAGTGCAATGTAGCAGTCACATCTTTGCTACACAACCATCAATCAAAAATGCTAACTCCTTCACGGATAACAAAAGCACAGGCACAACAAAATATTGCTCATTGCAATGTTCAATTTATTAGGTACCTATAGCCGGCCATTCATGCCTGGTCTTCCTGCGGATAAATGAAACGCTGCAAAAAAGCAGTGAGCAGCCATAATTGCTGTAGTGACAAGGAGGATGTGCAACGTCGGTGCTGCTTCCTCCTTCTGAGTAGGAAATAATAGCTGTTTTTTCTGGAATGTACTCTGGAAGCATGAATTTCCTATCCACCTTTATTTAGCTTGCACTGACACGACCCATCACGAACTCTGCAGCTTTGACAAACATGCGGGCCAGTCGACAGCCACAGAAGACTGTAGAACCCTGCTAACTTGCAAAAAACCAGTGCTCAGAAAGAAAAATTATAAAAAAAATGAGGAGTTCCTTATACGCACTATGTTTTATATGGTACTAAGAATGCGGCTAAGACATGGCATGCGTGCCTACATCACATGTACGCTGTGCTGTGCGTGCAGCAAGATTCTTGTCTCGATAAAAAACAAATGACCTGTCTTCTCCATTTCCTTCTTATTGTCTTCCCTGTGGAGAGGTACTCCTGCCTGTAAATAAGAATTGGAGTAAGTGCAGTGAACGCGAGGTAACTCAAATAAAAACAGCTGCATGTGATAAAAGGGAGCTCTAGAGAATTAAGCGCAGTTTGAAGAGAAAGAAAATACCATCAGTAAAATTTGTGTGGAAAAATAAATTTTTTATCTTCGAGGATCATGGCATCAATGCGGTGCTGATGGTCAGCTGGTTCAACTTTGCGCGCCCCAGCCAGGCAAGCCACAGCGCGTTGCAAAGTACATAAATGAGCAAAGACTTATGCCCGCTGCGTTCATTAATCTATTTACTTAGAACCTAGCCTGTGTACCGCAGCGACGGAAAAGTTTTTCGAATATTTTCAACCGCACAGCTGGGCAGAAGGACGTGGTTGCCTTGGTGGACCCCAGTCGATTTTTACGCCCACCATGAAAACTGCCATAGGCAGCGAATCTGCATTGATTGAGTAATAATGCAGAACATATAATAAAAATTGCGTGTTGCCTTCCCTTGAAAATGTTATCATTAAAATAACGTATGCGTTCAGGTATCTAAGTTGGTGGAAACGCGCCAGACGGTAACGCTGAAGCTATTGTATTCGGCCTTAACTATGAACGGCGTGAGGCTGTAAGCAAGAAATTCGACGTTTTCTGTAACACACGTGTGTCCTTCCAAGATTCTCAGCCCGGCCTGCGAGTTCTCGCGGCATCAGTTACACTCGGTGCACGACGGCAATACTGCGCGTCGGGTACAGCTGCACCTGCAATGAACGAGCGCATGGTGTTTCCTTTTCGTACGAAGCAGACCACTGCCTGGTGTAAAGAACGTGACGTCAAAAGGTCGCATTGTTCGATGAGCAAAACCATCTACTTCAGCTTCTGAACCGGCTAAGCTAGCTTGTGACCGGGGCTCCCCCGTCGACTTTGTTCTTCCTATTGGAGACACTTCACAGCCTTTCTTCTCCCAATTATAGCGCCCTCACTACGTGGCATGCTTTGCCCATCGGACTAGAAACACATACGTGCGCTGATTATGTAGACCGCGAGAGGTCTACTGAAAAAGCCCTGCCCAGAAAAAAAAAGGGTTAGCGCATGGGAGAAGCGTCAGTCGCGCACCATTGTTATCTTTTTTTGAAAAAGAGAGGGGAATTCACGTTGAACCTGAACTAGACAGTTGACACCAGCTTTCGAGATCGGGTGTAAAAGGCAGTAGCCAAAAGGTTACAATGGTGCTCTGCGCATTCCTCGCATTCCTTTCTGCAGCCACGCACTGCGTTGAATGATGTAAGCAGTTAATGTTAACTCCACACACAAAAAAAAAACTTTTGGTGGCGCATCAAAAGTTTCCACGCCACAGCGTTTGCATTCATGCAGTGTAGCGGGGCATTTGCGACACCTTAAACCTCAAAATCTCTGTAAGAGATTGAAGCTGTATGATTTTTCCGCGAGAGCTTTGGTAGATTCGTCGGCATTGTAGCTGACAGAGTGTACTTTTCCACTACGGGACTTATTCATGACAACATGACAGAGCTGTGAACATAATAAATGCTTTTAATGTTGGACAGGAAAGAGGAGGAGGAGGAAAGAGACTTTAATGTATAATGGAGAGGTCTGCCTGGTTATAGGCCTGGCATGCTACTCCAGATGAGGATGAAAGAAAAGGGTGAAAAAAAAAGGTGACATCAAACATATTCAACACTCACGCACTCTCACACACACAATGAGTACCAAAGTATGTCTACTAAAACCGTGTCCCTTAGATGACTATCAAAAGAAAAGTCAGAACATTGCTGCATTTAGCACAAAGCACAATTAAAGATGACACACACAATTAGCTACAAGCGGTCTTAGCGGACGTCGAGATTCGAACGACCGATGCTCATGACTGAATAATCATGGCTCACTATATTCTAAATAACGGGCGTAAATCATGACGGACAGTCCCGAATGTCGAAGACTCCCGACCGATTGCGAACAGTTTCGATGAGCGGAACATGTGAATTGATGTATCGGCGGCGATAAAGCAATCGCCTCCTGAAACGTAAACTGCGTACTTCGTACATTTTCTGTACAGTATCAAGTTCAGTCATTTCAGCCCTGAGAGGGATCTTTGTTTAGGATCAAAATATTACATTAGCAATTTTTTGTATCCCCTTAACACGCACGCGCACACCCACACAGGACTGCTGTAAAGCTGGCTGCCGAACGTGTTTGTCTTTCAGTTCACTTTCTGCCAAGGAAAGATGTGGGCGGTAACGCCTTCAGGCTTTTAAGCGTCACCTCTTTCCCAGCTTGTCCTTAAGGGCGCCCCCTTGACCCACTCGTCGGGAGTACCGCAAGCTTTACCGCGGCAACCTCATATACTGCGTACCACCCGGAATGCCCTCCTCAGGGATGGGTCATTAGGGAAAGTCTGTAGTACATGGGTGGGTTCAGTATACCCTGCATCCGCACCATGTGTAATGTGCTCGCTTTGCGAGGAGTACGCGATCTTGTGCGCAACCCAGACTATCCCGGGAGAACACTCCTCGCATACTTCCTGGGTACAGCGCGTAACGTGTTTTTTTCGCAACACGTGGTCGGCCCTACAGCCGAGCAGCCACTGGCATGTTTCGTTAACATGCGCCGCACACTGGCGTCGTTGACTGTGAGCGTGCCCGATCTGGATGCTGATGAAACCCCGGCCTCCAGGATCTCTGAGGCACTAACGATCGCTCAGCAGACCCGCGAACAACTCCAGAAAACGAGACGGGCACGCTGGCGCCATTTAACGTCAGCTGCGCTTCCTGCAGATATCAGGGACTTCGGCAGGTTGCGAGACTGGCGGGTCCTGCCCACAAAAGACCGCCTTGCGGCGTGGGGCGTGGCTACGCCTGCAGAGCCTAGCAGAGCGAGCAGCGTGAAAGGCGGGGCTAAGACAACGAAAAGCAAGGCTTTCGTAGCCCGCGAGCAAACGAATCCATCTACAACTATGCCTGACGGCATTAACTGCGAAGAAAGACTGCAGTCGCTCGCGCTTCAGACCAAATCCTCCGAAAAAAAAAAAAAACGCGACTGACAACTCAAGAGCGGAACTCGTATCGTAAAGACGGGGGTCCAGCTTATTATCAATGCTTTCTCGGCCGATCCTATGCAGCCAAACCTTTCGGTAAGACGCATTACTTTTTGCGGACGGAATGACGAAAAACCTTTCCCACTTCCTCCTCGCTGGTTGCACCCGCAAGAGCAACAAAAGCTCGGCGTCGCTGCAGCGCTTACACACGATCAAAGATGGAGAAACGCTCCCGTCAAAACTGTGTTGCGCGAAAAGGAAACGAAGCCCCGGCAATGGCGCCGGTATCTGCTGCGAAGCCAAAAAGCGCGCGCTAACACTTGACCATGGCGCCTCAGCCAATGAGAGGCTCGATTATCCGGCGGCGCGCTAGGAGAGGAGGAGTGTCGGAAAGTTGAAAGCTTTTCGCTGCTTTTGTTTCATTGAGGGTCTTTACCCCAAAAGTCCAACAAGCGCCACTCAAACAGTGGTCATACAAGTTGTCGTCCCAAGTGGGCCTCATGGATACCCACTGCCACCTAGACTTCCTTTTCCACAAAGTGGGTCACAGTGGTTCCTACGCCCAAATTCCGTAACAAGCACGCAGACACTTCCCCGGACTGCTATGATGGCTGCGTGGCAAACTTCTGCGACCCGTCGACTTTTAAGCAGGCACAACATCAAAAGAAATCTCGATGCGAATCCTGGCTTTTCCTCAGGCACGTGATATCTTGGTCCGTCCTCAGAGGCTTACTGCCAACATTTTTTATTCGTCACGCTCAATGTTCTCCATGCGCTACGCGTTCATTTGAAGGGATAAGTTTACCTCTGATGCTTCCACGGCATGAAAGCAGTGGCGTGCTAATTAACTTCTGGGCACCGTGAAAGCTGAGACGGCCCTCAGTGCTATGCTGCCCGGTAGGTGCTTTCGTTTCATACAAACGCTATGGTGCTCATGTGCTGATTTTTTTGAGGCCGAATTCTAATGCTTCTTGGCTGGCAGATTTCGGTGAGCATAATATGGTTACATCTTTACACGTTGCTCGAATTCGCGGGCACTGCTCAGCACCAGCATGCACTTAGTTCCTCTTTGCCGTACGTGTGCTGATTTTTAAGAACCTCTGCAGCGTCACATGTGGGAGAAGATCCTGGCTGAAGAAGGTGTCTGGGGTGCATTTGGGTGCCACCCTCACATGGCCCGCCAATACACAGAGGATGTCGAAGAGCACCTCATCAGGGCACTGGAACATCCCAAGGTGGTCGCCCTGGGTGAAATAGGACTCGATTACTCGCACAGGTGAGTGTGCGCGCTAGCGAATTTCTTCATTTCATCACACTAACAGGGCGTCAGTGAACGGATAGAATAACACCTCAGATTGATCACGTCATACCAGATTTCCACGTTTATGAAAGTTCACATGTGCTTCGAGGGGGAACATCGCAGGAACGCGACACGGGCGCTAACTATCAACTTTGATAGTCAGCGCCTGTGTGTCTTTCGTTGATCCTTGCGTCGCTACCTGCGCTGTTCCCTCACCATGCAAAAGAAGCAGCTAGCCCGCCAAATCGCTCTTATATGTACTTTACTGTGCTGCGCGTTTGTGATCTGTGACCAAAGCAGTTATTTCACAAGCCATCACGCACTGATAAAAGTAGCGTCTGTTCTGTCAGAATTTGAGTCACGGGGCTCCAAATACTATATTTCCGTGCGTGCAATTTTGCGTCAAAATTGATGCGTCTTGTAGTCTTGCTTCGCTGCGTCAGCAACCTTTGTGAGCAATCTGTTGCGGTGGTTATTTCCAGCGCGCAGTGAAATGGGGGCCCTTTTACTGACGCTAGTTTCTCTGCCTGCGGAATTTTCTTCCTGCATAAAGCGTGCCTTCATTGACGCTCGAAACACACGTCTCGCTTTTGCAGGAACAACTGTGAGCATGAAAATGAGAAGCGCGTTTTCGAGAGGCAGGTCCGTCTGGCCCTGAATGGCCGTCTGCCCCTCATCATCCACTCTAGGGACTCCACGGTAGACACCCTCGAGATCCTCAAAAAGGTAAGTTGACTTCCCTGCTACGCTTGATGCTGAACGCAGCTTTGACGGAGTCCGGGACAGAGATGATAAGGCGGCACGTACGTTCGCCGCGTTGCGACCTTCACCTGTGAGTTTACGGGCACTGCAGGCCCGCAATTTTCGAAATTTGCGAGATTTAGCCATATAGCCGTACTTCATACAGCTTCAGTTGGAGGCTAATCCATTTTAGAAATACCAAATGCAGATATGGCAGTAACTATACCTGCCACTTAAATATCACTTATTGCACAAGACAAAAAGCCGGTCTAGGTGGTTCCTCATGCTTGGAACGGTACACCTAAAAGTATTGGGTAAAACTATTGTTTACATGTCTAAACTATTAACTAATGTCAACAAGCGCTAGTATTACAATCCTGCATAAATAATCTCGATTATTGAATAACGCTGTTCATAAAAATTCAGGTACACCTTCGCTAACACTGCCTCTATATTGACCGTATGCTTCCGATTCCTCTTGCTGGGTTGTCGATTTCTCGTCAGTATCAGTAGCATAGTGGCGTGTAGAATTCTTTATATTTTAGCCGTAAATACTTGTACAGACCGTACTTCTTTTATTTACAATCTCCGGGCAGTATATGGCAGTGTAGTTTAGTCGCTAATTCTATGCCTCCCCCCCCCTCCCCCTACAGATGGTCCCGACTGGCTACCCGATTCATCGCCACTGCTTCACAGGCGGTTGGCCCGAAGCGCAGCAATGGCTTGCCGAGTTTCCCAACCTGTGCCTGGGACTCACCCCTCTGGTGGGTTTCTCAAACGCCGGCCGTGTCCTCGTGGTTGCCCGCAACATCCCCCTGGACCGACTGCTGATTGAGACGGATGCACCATATTTCCTTCCGCAATCCGTGAGTATGGATTGTGGTGTTATATTGTCGCGAGTGGAAGAAAAAGACGAGGAGTGTTTGCCGCGCGCCGACGACGACGTTGCTGCTGGTGGACCTCTCATGTTTTTCTGTGCTCCCTGTCTTCACCTGTTCTCGCCGCCGGCCTGTACGTCAAGTCGTGACATTTGGTGCAGGTGCTGGGTAACGCATCTCATGCAACGCACCCCGCCTCGTAGTTCGAGCCCCGTACTAAGTCCTGGCCGTCGAGTTTTCTTGGAGGGGCCCTCGGCGGAAACTGAGACTCGCGCTAGCCGACGTCAGCAAGGCCAAGCGCCCGAATTCGGACTCTTGCCCGAGGGATCGCGGACATCTAGGACAGCCAACGTCACCATGGCGTCCCAGTCACAACAAACCGACCCCGCGATATCATCGAGGATCGTCTACGTGCCTGTCACTCCAAGATCTGTCGTGCCGTTCCGTGGCGATGGCCTTGACGATGTTGAAGACTGGGTCCAACACTATGAAAGAGTAGCGCGACATAACGGGTGGACTCCCGACCAATGCCTGCCGAACCTGTACTTCTCCCTGGAAGCCACAGCGAAGTATTGGTTTTAGAACCATGAGGCTTCGTTAACATCATGGGAGACGCACGTTCGCGAACCAGCACCGGCGACAGCAAGCTGAAGATCTGCTCCATGCTCTCATCCAGGGACCTACCGAAAGCGTCAGAAGCTTCGTCGAAGACGTGCTGCGTCTGAGTGCCCGCGCCGACCCGCGGGCTACTGAGGAGAAAAAGGTACGGGCGCTGATGAGGGGTGTCCGGAATAACATCTTTGGAGGCCTCATCCGCAATCCTCCGACCACAGTAGCCGGATTCGTCGCTGAAGCCACCAACATCGAGCACGCATTGGCGACAAGAACCAGTCACTTTCAGAGACTGAGCGCCCTTCCTGTCGTCTCAAGTCTTGGCTCGTCTGGCTTGGGCGGAGTTGGTCTCGCCGATGTTCGAGAAATAATTCGCGACGTCATCCGCGAGGAGCTGAAAAAGCTCTTCCCTACTCCTGAGCAGTCCGCCTCTGTCTCCATCGCGTCCGCCGTTCGCGAAGAACTGCGACACGCGCTGGCGCCAGAAGACGTCCCAATTGTAGCTGCAGCCGACTCACCAGCTCTTAGCTACGCCGCCGCAGTTCGTCGTCCTCCTCCCGCCCATCGCCAGGACCAGAGCGCTCCCGATTCCGCCCTTCGACGCCGCGAGTTCCTGCACTCGTCTGATGCACGCCTGGGACCGCCGAGACGCAGGAAGACCGACATCTGGAGGACTGCGGACCGGCGACCACTGTGTTTTCACTGCGGTGAGCCTGATCACATGTATCGCTCCGGTCCATACCGCGAACTCGGCCTAAGGGGTTTTCACCGGGCCGATCCGTGCCCCCGCTACGGTGAGCAGCCCCGCGACATACAAGACTACCTTCGACGTTCTCCATCACCGGTTACAGCTCCTCGTCGCACCTCCCGGTCGCCGCCCCCTCGCCGCCCACCGTCCCCTTCTCGCGGGTCTCGCCGTGAGAGCCTCTCGCCGCTTCGGGAAAACTGAGTACGGCAACGCCTGGAGGTGGCGTTGCCGGAGTCGCACGAAGCAAAGAACCTCCGCCTACGTTATGTGTCCCAGCTCGACCGATGGTATCCTTGGAAGCGCAAACCGTTTTGTAACCTCTAGCAATGTGAACATTCTGATCGACGGACGCGACGTAACGGCGCTTGTGGACACCGGCGCCGATTACTCGGTCTTCAGCGGCAGTTTCTCTCGGCGCCTTCGCAAGGTTACCACCCAGTGGGACGGACCGCCCATACGTACCGCGGGCGGCCACATCGTAAACCCTGTTGGCAAGTGCACTGCCCGCGTCGAGATCCACGGTGAGACGTGCCCCGCCACATTCGTGATATTGGAGAATTGCTCTAAAGATGCTATTCTGGGCATGGACTTTCTCCGTGAATATGGCGCCGTAATCGACATAGGGCAGAACAGGTTGACCCTCCGCGCACGTTCTTCATCGCCAGTACCGCCCCGGGCTACAGGCTTTGCGATGAAAGTTGATGCCGACCATGTACACTTGCCGCCGTTGTCGACAGTTTTCCTGCCGGTCCGAGCCGATACAACAGCATGTGGAGAAGGCGTTCTGGAAGGCAGTGTCCAGATGTTACTTACGCGTGGCATTGGTTTTGCGCGAGGGGTCTCAAATGTTCAACGAGGGCGAGCCAATATCTTCGTGACCAACTTCAGGAACGAGCCGCAGCACCTGACGAAAGGGTCAGTAGTAGCCCAAATGGAAGAACTTAGCGACGTTCGTGAAGCAGTTGCGCTGCCTAAGGAGGCGGCCCCGCCCGAGTCACGAGACCCTACAACGTTGCCCCTGGATATCGATCCCAAACTTGAGCCTTCCCAAACACGCGAACTGCTCTCTCTTTTGCATCGGTACAACGACTGTTTCGCGACGACATCCGGAGTTCGCCAGACACCCGTCGCCAAGCATCGAATTATTGTCGACACCGCAACGCACCCGATTCGCCAAACGCCATACCGCGTTTCCTTGAAGGAAAGGGAAACCATCCAGGAGCAAGTGCGCGAAATGATACGCGACGACGTCATCCAACCATCCAACAGTCCATGGTCCGCACCTGTAGTGCTGGTCAAGAAAAAAGACGGGACCCTTCGATTTTGCGTTGACTACCAGCGACTCAATAAGGTGACCAAGAAGGACGTGTATCCACTCCCACGCATCGACGATACCCTCGACCGTCTTCGTCATGCCCGCTATTTTTCGTCCATCCACTTGAAGAGCGGATACTGGCAAATTGAAGTGGATGAGCGCGACCGCGAGAAGACCGCATTTATAACCCCGGATGGCCTCTACGAGTTTAGTAAAACTCTAGTTTGGGCGAGTTGGTTCATGATGACCTGAGTCCTGTGTTTTGTGTGCCTTCTGTGTCCCCGTTTCTTGCGCCATACCAGTTTTTATTTCTACGAGTTTAAGGTGATGCCGTTTGGCCTGTGTACAGCGCCCGCGACATTTCAACGAGTCATGGATACTGTGCTAGCCGGTCTGAAGTGGCAGACATGTCTCGTGTATCTGGATGACGTTGTCATCTTCTCAAGCACTTTCAGAGACCATCTGGTGCGTCTTGAAGCAGTTCTTCAAACTCTTCTGAACGCCGGACTTACGCTCAAGCCTTCGAAGTGCCGCTTCGCATACAGTGAACTGAAGTTCCTTGGTCATATCGTCAGCCAAGTGGGTGTGAAGCCAGATCCCGAGAAAACGGCTGCCGTCGCATCCTTCCCTCCACCGTCGGACAAGAAGACCGTCAGAAGCTTTCTCGGTCTTTGCGCATACTTCAGGCGTTTCGTTCAGAACTTTGCCCACATCGCGGCGCCACTTTACCGCCTTACGAAGGATAGCGTTGTCTTTGAGTGGACCGAGGAGCAACAATCAGCATTCCGCCAATTAAAACACGCCCTTGCAACATCCCCCATACTAGGCCGTTTTGATCAAGCCGCAGACACTGAACTCCACACGGACGCCAGCAACAAAGGACTAGGAGCAGTGCTGGTGCAATTTCAGGACGGCGCTGAGAGGGTTATTGCGTATGCCAGCCGAGCTCTTTCGCAGGCGGAGGGCAATTACTCGACAACTGAAAAAGAGTGTCTCGCTGTCATCTGGGCCATCACCAAATTCCGGCCCTATCTGTACGGCCGCCCTTTTCGTGTCGTCACCGACCACCATTCGCTGTGCTGGCTCGCAAATATTAAGGATCTAGCAGGCCGCCTTGCTCGGTGGAGCCTTCGGCTACAGGAGTACGACGTCACCATCACCTACAAGTCCGGCCGCAAACATCATGATGCTGACTGCTTGTCTCGAGCCCCTGTGGAGCCGGCACCGGGAGGCGAAAATGACGACGAGGACGGCTTTCTTGGGGCATTGGACACGGCAGATATGGCTGCTCGGCAACGCAGTGATCCTCAGATTGGTCAGCTGATGGCGCACTTGGAAGGCCACGAAGCTGCGGTGCCTCGCGTTTTCCAGCGCATGCTGCCGACGTTCAAGATAATGCACGGCGTATTTTACAAGCAGAACTTCGACAGCAGCCCGAGGTCGTGGCTTCTTGTTGTGCCAGAAGACCTGCACTCCGAGGTCGCCCAAGCTTACCACGACGATCCTACAGCTGGTCACCTTGGCTACAGCCGGAGAATTTCACGTATTCGAGAACGGTACTACTGGCCGACACTTCCCAAGTACGTCCGTCACTACGTAAGAACTTGTCGAGAGTGTCAAAGGCGCAAAACACCGCCCATACGACCGAGCTGGTCTTCTCCGACCACTCGAACCACCACCTGCTCCGTTCTAGACTGTCGGAATGGATTTTCTTGGTCCATTTCCGACGTCGCATTCGGGCAACAGGTACGTTATTATAGCGACGGACTACCTAACGTGATACGCGGAGTCCCGAGCACTTCCGTCTGCGACAGCTGTTGAGGCAGCCAAATTTTTTATTGAGTGCATAGTGCTCCGTCACGGTGCCCCTGCCGTTTTGATCACTGACCGGGGTGCCGCGTTTCTGGCCAAGCTCACACAGGAGATCCTCCGTCTCAGCTGCACCAGCCACCGCCGAACTACTGCGTACCATCCGCAAACGAATGGGCTGACGGAGCGGCTGAACAAGACCATGGCCGACATGATCGCCATGTACGTGGATGTCGCCCATCGCAGTTGGGACTCCGTACTGCCCTACGTTACATTCGCTTATAATACCGCCGTCCAGGAGACGACCGGTATGACCCCTTTCCAGCTGGTCCACGGCAGACAGGTCACCACGATGCTTGACGCTATGCTACCGCACGAGCCGCCTGTCGACGTAGACGATGGTGCCCGACTAGTATGCGAGCGCGCGGAAGAAGCTCGGCAACTCGCTAGACTCCGCATCCAACACCAACAGCATGCCGACGGTCGTCGGTACGATCTCCGTCGACGCGACGTCCATTTTTACCCTGGAGACAAGGTCTGGGTGTGGACGCCAGTACGCCGTCGAGGTCTCTCCGACAAACTCATAAAGCGGTACTTTGGGCCGTATACAGTTCTTCGCCGCATCGGTGAACTCAACTACGAGGTGCTGCCCGAAGGAACACGACCGTCACCGCGTCGTTCACCCCGCCCTGAAATTGTGCACGTAGTGCGGCTTAAGGCGTACTACGCGCGATGATCGTCTGCCCCCGAACGGATTTGCCCACCTCCTTCTACACTGGCCAGCAGGAGTTTTTGTGCGTGTGTGCGGCTTTGCGCCCTGTGCCTTTGCTTCCGTGTTAGCATCGGGACGATGCTTCTTTATAGGGGGAGGTAGTGTCGCGAGTGGAAGAAAAAGATGAGTGTTTGCCGCGCGCCGACGACGACGTTGCTCCTGGGGGACCTCTGTTTTTCTGTGCTCCCTGTCTTCACCTGTTCTCGCCGCCGGCCTGTACTTCAAGCCTTGACAATATTGGGCACTTATGTGCTTGCCCTTACAAAAATTTGTAGTAACATTCTTTCGAAAGTCTTCAGACAAATGTTAATAGAACCTATCAACAGTGAATAGAGAGTCGTTTAAATGTCTTTATACTTTCTAGTAACAATCTATCAAAAGTCTTCCGACAATTGGCCACCGTTATCCAAAAGACTCAAGAACATATAAAGTCTATAATTCCCATCATTCGCTTATCGACAGTTCCTATATGCGTCTGGCCAGCCGCATACCAGCAATGTCTACCAGCACCCTACCAGCAGTCTTCCGACAATTGGCCGCCGTTATCCGAAAGACTCAAGAACATAGAAAGTCTAAAATTCCCATCGCTCGCTTATCGACAGTTCCTATATACGTCTGATCAGCTGCATACCAGCAATGTCTACCAGCACCCTACCAGCAGTCTTCCGACAATTGGCCACCGTTATCCGAAAGACTCAAGAACATAGAAAGTCTAAAATTCCCATCGCTCGCTTATCGACAGTTCCTATATACGTCTGATCAGCTGCATACCAGCAATGTCTACCAGCACCCTACCAGCAGTTTTCCGACAATTGGCCGCCGTTATCCAAAATTTGTGACGGAACAGCGCAAAACACCGGGACAAGAGACAAGCGCTGACTTACAACTGGTTTTTATTTCGAAGAAACACTGCTTCTTATACCTTCTTCCCCCTAAAAAAATACAACAAATGCGTCACAACCATATCGTTCAAGCGTCCAAAAAAACATAAGATAAATAATCACAGAGATTTATAATCACATTTTTAACATTTCAAATTCTTTCTTAGTCAAAGCAACAGACGGCGTGCTGACACAATCGTCGCGCAGACTCGCTATCGAAGCTGCCTCGATTATTTCCCTGACTAACTGGTCTTTGTGATTAGCCAAAGCTTTGCATTTCTGGAAAACAGGTGCACAACTTGTTGAAGGGCAATCTCTGCAATGAATTCCCAGGTTCCGGCAAGCTTGCTCGAAATTAGTTTTGTGTTCTAGTAGCCTTTCGTTCATGCACCTACCAGTCTGCCCTATGTATTGTTTACCACATGCCACTGGCAACGAATAAACAAGGCCTTCGGTGCACTCCACAAAGGGTGTTCGATGCTTTATCGTGCATCCCTGCTTCTTTTTGGTCGGGTCGGAATTGACTCGTCTTCGCTTTCTTCGCCAGGCTGAACGGCTTGGCAACTCGGGTTACCCCTCGCACCTTTTGGTTTCTGTTGCCAAGCAGATAAAAAAGCACCTGATGCAGGCTAGGCCCGAGCAGCAAGATGAGGCAAAGAAACAAAAAGAAAGGAGGCCGGTAGTAGCAATACCGTATATTCACAACGTTTCTCATCGCCTGAAGAGCATAGGTCGAAGAGCTGGCGTGAATGTAGTGATGACTGCTCCTAACAAACTCAAAAGTCTGTGCAGACGAGTCAATTCCGACCCGACCAAAAAGAAGCAGGGATGCACGATAAAGCATCGAACACCCTTTGTGGAGTGCACCGAAGGCCTTGTTTATTCGTTGCCAGTGGCATGTGGTAAACAACACATAGGGCAGACTGGTAGGTGCATGAACGAAAGGCTACTAGAACACAAAACTAATTTCGAGCAAGCTTGCCGGAACCTGGGAATTCATTGCAGAGAATGCCCTTCAACAAGTTGTGCACCTGTTTTCCAGAAATGCAAAGCTTTGGCTAATCACAAAGACCAGTTAGTCAGGGAAATAATCGAGGCAGCTTCGATAGCGAGTCTGCGCGACGATTGTGTCAGCACGCCGTCTGTTGCTTTGACTAAGAAAGAATTTGAAATGTTAAAAATGTGATTATAAATCTCTGTGATTATTTATCTTATGTTTTTTTTGGACGCTTGAACGATATGGTTGTGACGCATTTGTTGTATTTTTTTTAGGGGGAAGAAGGTATAAGAAGCAGTGTTTCTTCGAAATAAAAACCAGTTGTAAGTCAGCGCTTGTCTCTTGTCCCGGTGTTTTGCGCTGTTCCGTCACAAATGAATAACCAACATGCCCAAGCTGCTGTCCTGGTTATCCAAAAGAATCCAGTACGAAGAAAGCATTTATAATTTCTACCATAAGCCTATCAATGTCTGGAAATGTGTGCATTAACTATATGCATAATGCTTAATTTCATGTGGTTCGGTATAGCGTTTCTTATGGTCGCTCAGCCAAATATTTGGTGCGAACAGGAATTTCATATTTATGTGTCTGTAAGCAGCCGCCAGTGTAGAATAGTGTGCACAAAAGTTACGAAAGATCCGCTGTTTTGCCCCACTTTATTTCCACAGTTTATTTATGGCATCAATAGGTTACGTCGTACGGTAACAAAACACAAACTTTAGTCCCGTGCCGAGTGTTTTGCTCCGGTCAGAAATGATTCTTAGTGGTTTCAGTACGCCCGACTAACTGCTAGTACAACCGTGGGTCTCCCCTACGGCTAATTGTTCGAAGCACTACATGGGTCCCTCAGAATATAACAGGACATGTGCAGCAGATTCATTGTTACAAAATACCTGCAAAGTATAGTAATCCACCTATTGGCGTGTTCGCTCACCAGATCCACCCTCTTTCCGCTAGTGACCTCTTCCCTTTCAATGTGTTCTTTAAGGAGTCGGGACGTCTCAAAGCCTCCCACCCCGGGATGGCAATACACGTGGACACCCGGCTTGCCTCACTGCGAGGTATCGAAGTGGAGGACATGCTTTCGGCAGTCCGCAAGAACACCCACCGCACATATAAAATCTAACCTCGTGCTGTGCGACACGCCGCAGTGCACAGAGTATGCTGACAATGGGGCCTCCCCGGCTGCCGGTCACCAAAATTAGTGCTGTTTTAATGTCACTTCCGCACCGCGCTATTATATTTTATGTGGGCACCTGAGCATTTTTTGCTGTTACTTCCTGGTGTAGTTTTTATAACGTTGTAAATTAAAGTTTCTTTTTAATGATTTCACAGGTGTGTTCCCTAGGCTTGCATTGTGGTTGCCTTGCATTTGTCCTTAATTGATCTCACAGTCTAGGCTGACCGCTGTTGTGAATATTTTGAGTTAGCAATAACGTATTGCTCGGACATTTTTACATGGATTCCACCGCCCCGTCATGTGATGTTTCAAGGGATTCAAATAGTACATGACTAACTTCACAGCAGTATATTCGCCTGTCGCACGGAATGAAAGGATTTTTAAGGATGAAATGTTTCTAACCCTTTTTTCCGCAAAATGAGGCAAATATTGTCCGGAAACCACAGTGCTCCTGAAGCCGAGCTTAAGAGGAAACCTGACAACAGAAACATGCGGATAAGCTTAGCCGCAATATTGGGAAACTTTTCGTCCGAAAACTGCAGCGTAGAATGAGATTTGAACCAGGGCTGTTTAAAAAAGATCAGCCTCACTGCCCGCTGTCTTGAGACTCAGGTCCTTGAGCGCTTTCTTTTTTCGTTTTGTTTATTCAGCCGGCCAACATCTGGTCGTTGCTGACCTCAGTCGACTCTGAACATACCCATCCGGGGCCATTATCCATGATTTGGAGTGAATACCAGCGCTAATCACATAGACGAATGAGCGAAAAAAAGAGGAGTGAGGCGGAAATGCATTGTAGCTAAACTATTGAAAACTAAAGAAGTACAATAATCTTGATTTTATTTAACGAGGAAATATTCCAGCTGCAATAATGTATCCGCGAATGTATTCACGAATCCCATCTCGCTTCTACTGAATGAAGGAACAACTGGCAGTGACACAAGGAGCCCTAACCACGAGCGAGAGACCACAAGCATGTCTTCTTCCGAAGTGAGAACCGCGGTTAAGATGGAGGAAGTTGTTCATTTGATTCAAATTTCCCGCAAGTGTCCCGAGGGTTTTTGCAGCGCACCTGCATCTGCATAAATACAAATTAAATTGGGTGAGTCTGCAGTGGCAAAGCGTTATTGACACCTCACAAAAGCATCTTGTGGCGGGCTAGTTGGTCTAAATCGTTCATATTTTAAAACTGCGCGAACAAAAACAAGGACCGAGCAAGAACACAGTAACACACACTTCGCTTGTGTGTGTTACTGTGTTCTTGCTAGGTCCTTGTTTTTGTTCGCGCAGTTTTAAAATATGAACCTCGCAAAGCCTTTATTTACATGACCGGACATTCCAAGGGTAGGTTGCGCGCAGAAAACCCGCGGCGTTGAGAAACGGATACGGAAGCTGGCTTAGGTATTGCCACGTGGGTAAATAGCCTTGTGAGTGAGGTAAGGATGAAGCCCGTAGAATCGGAACGTTCATTCACGCAGCAAATATTACGAAAATTGCTGCGTAGTCATATGGATCCTTAGCCGCTACGGCTAGTGATGGATCCATTACAGACTTTTTCAAATATAAAATAATCACTGTACGGAGCAATGGTACAAATAACAACATGTTTGGTGCGTTCATTTCCTCCCTGAGATAATAGCATTTTAGTGACGCCACAAATTTGGACGGTTTTGTTTTTTCAGGTTACACGAAACGTTAGTCCATATTTTAGCCCCGTTGAAAGATTAGGCACCGCAGCGTTCAGCAAGATGATGATGTCCTCAGGCTTAATAATGAAAGGCCAAAGATCCACGAGTCGCACACTCCTTCATCAGAAATCTTCGTTGTCCTCTTCAGCGCTGGCGCATTATGATTAAACAGCTAGAAATGGGAAACATCTCCAACAGAATGAAATGAGGGACGGGATATGTTACACGTGTAGTGAGCGCCGAACTTGCCAAAAAATCGGCCGCCTTGTTAAAATAGATACGAGACCAGGTACTCAGAGAAAACGGACCTCACTCACAGTGCGCGGAACAAGAAACCTAAAGGAACGACTTAAAAAAGTTTTTTTTTTTTAGTTAATAGAGAGACTAAAACAGATCATGGAATTCTGCCCAGCCAAGAGCGAAGCCAAGCCGAGCCAAGAGCGAAAACCTCTACAAAGAATAAAGGAATATAATTAGGGATGCCGAATAGAATAGCTCCAATCCAGATCCTGCGAAGGCGCTATCGCCGTTTTCTCAAAGTTCTCCGAGGCATCAATGGAGAGAGCATTGTGATACGAAAATCTCATGGTGATCAGCAAGAAGGCCATTTAGGGTATCTGCGGGCATGCGTTACGCTTTGGCGAAGAAAACAGTAGGAATATAGTAGTTGTATTCACTGTGACATGGAACAGATGCTGCGCAAGTTCCTTTCCTCAGAAACCAATTTCAGTTTCATGGATAAGAGGAGTCGGAGTGATGAAGCAATTCCGGAAACGACGTTAAGTGGGGGACGGGTATCCTGGAGCGCGCAGGCTTACATATTTAGTGACTATTTATTTGGTATCCCTAAGGGCAGTTGTTATCATATGCGGTGCGCATCACTGATTTCACGCGTCCTCAAAAACGAACAAGAGCATTCATAATACTCAACAACACAAGAAAAATTCATACCATAGCACCAGATCTATTGACGCCGACAACTCGGAAGTTTACCCGATTAATCACGCACTAGTTCTTGTTGATCAGGCCTTGCACGTAAACGTAAGCGCGATAGCAGCACTCACCTGTTGCGCACGAAGATGGCTAATGTCATTGTGGTTTTGAAAGGAGCAAATGCAAATAATTTATCAAAACAAGACCCAAATAAATCATTCCTATTTTCTCTAAATAGATTCGAGCCCTTATTTACATAAGAATGACAACATATTTTTGAAAGCAAGGCGTTAAGACAAGTGGCCAGCTAAGTTCCAGATCGGCCGATACACTAAATCAGCATTGGTAATACACGATGTTAAAATCTTAAAGGCTATCGAACGTAGAATAGTAAACCCTAGCATATTTATCATTTTCTCGGAGGCTCTAAATCTCATTATACGGAGGATGATATTAAAAAACGACTTGAAATTTAAAGTATTACCTTTGTTTGGCCGTTGGAAATTGCAGGCTGCCATGAAACTCCATTCCCGAAAATTCTAGAAACGTACTACATGTATTCAACCGGAAGTTCACTATGAAGGCAACTTTTTTCGCATATCATAAGAATGCACCCTAACAAATAAATGGACCAACAGGCACTTCCTCGGGATGATTGTAGTTTTATGCTATTAATTGCCAAGAACCCTTATTGAAGTCTAAAGTACTCGGCGAGTGCGCAGCAAAAATTTTGAAAGAAAGATTTTCCTAATCAACGAAAGGTTAGAGCGTTCCCATCATTATGGTTGTAACAATATCATTCAATATTCCGCCGTTGCCCGACCATTATTGTAAAAAAAAAACGCACCCCATTACTTTTCTATTGCAGTCATAACTGTCAACACTTATCGCAACACTTATCTACTGCTCACGAGGATGGCTAAAGTCAATGTGGTCTTGAAACGAGATGTAAATAACTTATGAATGAATTGGAATAGTTATCTACATAAGAACGACAACATAATTTGGAAAGCAAGGCTAACGTTATGAGAAGTTGCCAGCTATGTTCCAGAACGGCCGATCCATTGAATAAGCATTTCTAATACAGGAAGTGCCAATCCTAATGGCTATGGAACGTAGAATAGTTACCCTTAGCATTATTTATCATTTTCTCGAAGGCTCTCTATCGCATTAATTATGGGATGAGGTTAAAAAACGAATTAAAATTCAAAGTCCAAGCTTTGTTTTACCAGGGTTGTAGCATGACATGTTTACGCAAAAAGCGTACTGGCGCCAAAAGACGAAGACAACACACACAACACACAGGACTGGCGCAAACTTCCAACTGAGTTTATTCACGGAAAAAACCACTTAATAACCACACGGCATGCGAAAAGATAAAGGCAAACCAGTTACAAGGGGTGATTTAACAAAGACACACGTGCCAAAAGGACCCAAGCAATGATTATGAAGCTGACAAAGACCCACTAAGAAAACTAATCTCTTCATCTGACAGCGACACAGATGGCTTGCTTATGCAGATATGGCCCCTCCGCTTGATGTAATATGCTTCGATTATTTCACGCTCTAATCTGTATTAAGACCTTGCAATGAATCTAGTGTTGCAATGAATCTACCGGTTTAAATTGCAGACCGCCACGAAGCTCTATTCCCGAAAACTCTAGTAAAGGGCATGTGTTTAGTGGTGAGCTCATTATAAACGTAATTTTTTTCGCATATCTTAAGAATGCACCCTTGAAATAAATATATCAGCAGTCCCTTCCTCGGGATATTGTAGTTTTATGTTAATATTTGTCAAAAACCCAATCCAATGGTTTTTTATTTAGTCTTAACTATTCGGCGAGTGGGCAGGACAAATTTTAAAGGCAACATTTTTCAAGAAATTAAAGGTTAGAGCCTTCCCATCTTTATGGTTGTTACAATATCTTACAATATTCCGCAGTGGCCCGATCATTTTTTCTTAAAAACACATTCACATTACTTTTCTAATGCAGTCATAAGTATCGGTACTAGCGCACGGCAAACTATAAACGCTACATTTTGCTATTTATCGGAAGGCTAGACTATCCCCATCGACATGTTTAAAAGAGTATAACTCAACATCAGCCACAGTTGCCTTATGATTAAAATTACGAGGAACTTTAGCGGGTAAAGTGGTGAAAGGCGAAAGCCTGAGTGCTGCATTCTGCTACGCGATTGTTCACTGCACATTTTGTTGTTGCATTAATTAACTGCCAATTAATGAAGCTTAAGCTTCGCCTTTAGGAGCGGAACGCGACAGCGTTTTGTAGTGCTGCCACGGAGTCAGAGGAACGCCACCACCCGTTCGTTCGGCGTGATGTGTTGTCCTTTGAACGCAACGCTTTTTGAGGAAAGGAAATGGGGGATGTAATTCTCTGTCATCTCGGTGGACACCTGAACCGCACCGTACAGGAAGGGAAGAAGTGTGAGTGCAAGAAGAAAGAGGGGCCGAAATGAAGAAAATGAAAATTGTATTTCAGGAAAGGAAATTACGCAGTGACTGTCTCACATATCTCAGTAGACACTATTCGAAAATTGTATTTGAGGAAAGGAAGTTGCGCAGTAAATGCCTCACATATTTCGGTGAACACCCGTCAAAATTCGCCCGCGGTGACGTCACGACAATTTGGACCAATCTGAAACACCTTGCTCGTCGGTAAATTGGTTTTTGAGGAAAGGAAATTATCTGTCTCTCATATCTCGCTGGACACCTAAATTTCGCCGTAACGGAAAGTAAGGAAGATGGGAGTGAACGAAGACACCGTATTCACTAGACGCACCTTTGTTCATTCCAAACCATTGAGCTGGTATGGCGGAGTGGTAGCGTGCTCGCCTCGCACTCCGGAAACCGGGGTTCGATTCCTAAGCTAAAGGACCAAACTAAAGGACCAACAGCGGGAACTCGACACGACTACAGCCCTTCCAAAACAACAACCACAGGCATCGAATGAAGGAGACCTTGAAACACGAATGCAACAGATGATGCAGCAGATGATGCAGGATATCATGCAGCAAATCCAATCGCAAATGCAACAGATGCAAGTACAATTCCAAGGGCAGATCGCAGAGATCAGAAGCGCTTTTCGAAAACAAAAACATACCGAAAACATTAGGGAAAAAGCGTACAACCGTCCAGCGCTAACAGCTTTCGCAAGCGAACAAGGCAACAGCAGTGTCGCGTAAACATGATCAATACGTATCGGCAAGAACAAGAACACTTAGATATTTGGCAATGGAACTGCAGAGGCTACCGCAAAAAGCAGGCCCTTTTAAAACAATATATAAACACACAACTGACACCTCCTGATGTAATTGCGCTCCAAGAGACTGGAATCAAGCCGACCTTACAAGGGTACGAGGTTTACGAGAGTCAAAACGAAGGTAAAGCGGCCGTCCTAGTCAGCAAAACCATTACCGCCATCAGGCACGATACCATCGCCGACACCGACATCGAGCACGCGCTTGTTGAAATTATTCCGAAAAAGCGACAGGGAAGCAGCACGTTCTTACTTAACGTGTACAGCCCGCCGAGACAAAGAAAAGCCAAACTCTTCGAACTGTTCTATGGAGCGCACAGGCTGGCCAAAAAAAATGCACTCATCATCGTAGGAGATTTCAACGCCATGGACAGGAGTTGGGGATACCAGAAACAAGACATCAAGGGAAGAACATTAGTGGAAGTAGCGGAGTACTTTGGCTGCAGTCTAATCACAGATCCTGCGATCCTGCGACCCCCACGAGAATCGGAAATAGCGTGAGCACGGACACATGCCCGGACCTCACCTTCGTAAGGAAGAGCAGGGAGTCACAGTGGGAAAACATGATGGAAAATCTAGGCAGCGATCACTTTATCCTCCGGACACGAATAGCATCCGACATCATAAGACGCCAGATTGGACAGGCGAAAATCACTGACTGGAACGCGTTTCGCGGGGCTTGCAACAAATCTGAAGGCGGTATCCAATCACTGGAGGAATGGAGCGGCATGCTGAGAGAAACGCGACAACGATGCACAAAAAGTCTAAGGAGAACGACAGCAACGCCTGAAGTAGACGCCCACCTCCTCAGACTATGGGAAGCGAGACGCAGTCTCACCAAAAGATGGCGGAAGCAAAAACACAACAGGAAATTAAAACTAAAGATAGCAGAAATTACGGCAAAGGCGGAAGAATATGCGATGCAACTCGCGAAACAAAATTGGGAACAACTCAGCGACTCGCTTAGGGGAACTCTAGGCACGGCCAGAACCTGGAATCTCTTAAGAGCACTAATCGATCCGACCAAAATAAAATCAGAAAACAATAAAGCCATCCACAGGTTCATCCACTCCTTCGAGGGATCAGACATCACCCTATTGGAGAAGGCACGAGAAAAATGTTTCGGCGATCACAACCCCCCGCGATACCAAGGAACGTATCGAGGAGCCGAAAACGAGAAACTCGACCGCCCCATAACTGTGGAAGAGGTTTACGCGGCCATAAGAAACACCACCAGAAACACGGCAGCCGGAGCGGACAGAATCGACAACGCCCTAATCCGCAACCTGAGCGACGACCTCATACAAGAGCTCGTCAGCTTTCTTAACAAACATTGGGAGGCGGAGACGGTTCCCGAAGATTCGAAACACGCCGAAGTAATAATGATACCTAAACCTGGTAAAAAGCTACAAATTGAAAACCTCAGGCCCATATCACTCACGTCGTGCCTTGGCAAACTTTACGAACGGGTGGTAACTTTAAGACTGCAAAATTACATGGAAGACAACGACTGTGTACCACATACCATGTTCGGCTTCAGAGCGAAGCTCTCGACGCAGGACGTTCTCCTCCAAATACAAGAAGATGTCCTGCGAAAGTACCTCGGACGGGAGAAAATGTCATAATGGCCCTGGACATCAAAGGGGCATTCGATAACGTCAGCCACGAAGCGATCCTTACGGGCCTAGACAAGCTGGATTGCGGGCGCAGAATCCACGGCTTCGTCAAAGCCTTCCTGTCCGACAGAACTGCCACCATCGGCATAGGAGACCTTCGATCGGACAAAATTCGCACTCCAAATAAGGGAACACCCCAAGGGTCAGTTATCTCCCCCTTACTTTTCAACATAGCTATGATAGGCCTAGCTCGAAAACTAGACAACATCGAAGGCATCAGGCATGCAATGTATGCTGACGATATAACAGTCTGGACAAACACGGGTTGTCTCGGAGAGAAGGAAGAAAGGCTACAGCAAGCGGCCTCTTGTGTAGAGCGATACCTCGCAGAAAGAGGACTCGCATGCTCGACCGAGAAATCGGAACTGCTGAGAGTCTGGAGAGGCAAGCAAAACCGGACCGTCCCAACCAACGAGGACCTAAAACTCAACGTCTACCTTGACGGGACACCCATACCCGAAAAGACAACAATAAGAATTTTAGGCATGTGGGTTCAATCCAACCAGCGCAGTACTCACACTTTTACCCTGCTCAAAGCAACAACACTACAAGTCTCACGCATGATCACCCGCATCACCAACAGGCGACATGGCATGCGTGAAGAGGACACACTCAAACTAGTCAGAAGCCTTGTAGTTAGTAGAATCACGTACAGCCTACCCTACCAGTGCCTCAACAAAAACGAAATACAACAAGCGGATGCCCTGCTACGCAAAGCGTATAAGACAGCGCTCCGACTTCCGCGCAACACGTCAACCGAAAAACTCATGGCCCTGGGATTACATAACACCTTTGAGGAGCTACGAGAGGCGCAGCTTGAGTCGCAAAAACTCAGGCTGTTGCAGACAACGACTGGAAGAGCGCTCCTGCAGAGGCTCGGATACCGCGAGCAGATGCGAGAAATGACGAGGACGGCAACGATCCCCGACGAGCTTCGCAAGACCCTCAAGGTAGCGCCAATACCAAAAAACATGGATCCCAACCTCCATCGAGGCAGAAGAGAAGCGAGGGCCGACTTCATCGAAAGAACATACGCTCCTCAAGCCACGACCGTGTATGCAGACGCGTCTTGGAGAGGAGGAGACACCAAAATCGCTGTGGCGGCGGTGGTCGATTCGTCTTTACGCGAAATGACCAGCGCGTCTCTCCGAGGCTGCACAGCTGCAGAGTCCGAGGAAGTAGCCGTTGCTCTAGCGGTGGCGGAGGGCTATAGAACCGGGCGGTCGCTAACAATACTCACCGACTCTCAAACAGCCTGCCGAAATTACATGAATGGCAGGATAGGTCGTCACGCGCTCCGTATACTCCTCGCAGCGAGCGACAGAATTAAAAACCAGGAAGAACAAAGCGACAAGATCCCACACAAAATTGTGTGGGTACCGGGGCACACGGGGGTGGCAGGGAACCAAGAGGCCGACAGGATAGCTCGAGGATACATTACTTTCCGAGCATCCGATGAGCCCGCGGAACTCGCGCCAGCACCCAGGGATTACTCGGCCATAATACAAAACTACAGAGGCAGAAGATTGCGGTATCCCCCACCGCACAAATCTCTCAGCAGAGAGGAAGCTGTCACTTGGAGACAATTACAAACAGGCTCTTTCCCAAACCTACATATACTAAACAAAATGCACCCTACCATATACGCGGACAAATGTCCCTGGTGCGACGGAAAACCTACTCTCTATCACATCACATGGGCCTGCCAAAAGATAGACGTGGTCCCCAAAATACAAAACCCGAGTGCGGAGCAGTGGGAGACTCTGCTGTCCAGCGACCGCTGTGAAGACCAAGAAGGTCTGGTACAGCGAGCTCAACGGGCGGCAGTGGCCAGCGGAGCCCTGGACTGAGGGCAACCGACCACTGATTAGAGGCGGACGACTTCGACAGAGAAGACTCCTGGGGGTAAAATCAAGGAGAAAACGTCTCTGAAGATGCTCCCAAACCGCAGGAAAAAGGACTAGAGTAAAATAAAGTTTTTCCTTCCTTCCTTCCTTCCTAAGCTCGACCAATTTCCTACTCGGTTTTTATTTATCTGGTCTGACTAGAATGGTTAATTAGACTAATTGGTTAAGTAAGCAATTAACTAAACTCACTCAAACTCACTTGGAGCATCACTATACGATCACTTTAATTGGTTGCATGGTTAGTAGCCAAAGTACAATTGGCCCCATTTGAAATTCGCGCACTGTGACGACACGACCGTTTCGACCAATTGAAAAGCGTGACATTTCTGTCGACAACTCCTGCTTACAACGATGAGGCATTAAAGGCTTCCGCCTTAAAAGTGATGCCAAAGAAAGCTGTAGACACGACCGCAAAATGTGAGGGTTAATAACAGTGCTTAGCCTATTAATGAAATAAAATGTGATAGCTGAATGCAATGTACGTTCACCCCTGCTGTTCTGAATACGCGTAAGTAATGTATTGCTCGGTCTGATTCAGTCATACCTTTTGTCTACGCTGCTGACACCAGTTAGGTTCTTACATCCTGAAATACTGCCGATTTGACCCGCCACTCAAATAAAGTTTTCGAAGCACAGAATAACTGGTGTCTTGATGACTAATTAATAAATTATTCCTGTAAAATGAGAGCTGTCCTCTTCAGGCCGCGAATAAATATGAGATGACGCCCCTCAAATATTTCCAACTGTCCCAAAAAATTTAAGAAACTTGGTGCATTTTCAGAAGATGATTTATCATTTGCCATTCATTTGGAAGCTGTAACTAGCATAACTATTTCCACTACTGTTCTTCTTACAAAACTGTTGTCTTTCATTGCCACCCGCATTACAGTGTTATATTAGTTCGCTTTTCATGCCGCGCTTACATTACTGGAATCTACTTCAGGAAAAAACTACAAGGACTAATGCCACCAGCTTTTTACCACGGTGTAAGAATATTTTAGGTGACAGAACGGCGCGGAGGCGACGCTTCCCGGGGAGAGGACAGTTGAGTTCTAGTGAGAAGAGCCCTCGAGAGGTGGCGCGCGAAACTAGCGCCCGCTAAAGCCCCTCGATAATTTGAAAGTAGCGACACTCTCCTCCACTCCGGCGTTTTCCTCCTCTAATATCCTCGCCCGCCGGCTGCGCGCGCTGCACACGGCACGCTTTTTTGGGCGTCGCTCGCTCGCCGTCCGGGCAGTTGGCTGACACATGCGCGCGCTCTTAAGTGCGCGCTTTTTCCACGCTCTGTTATTGAATAAAAACACGAGAAAGACGTGCGACATGCGTGACTACCACAAGCCACATAAATTAGCGTCTCGTACGCGCAATGAAAGTGCCAATTACGAGCGCTTGCGGCACGAACAAAACCACTTGCTGCATACATCTCACATTCTTTTTGACTTTTCAATACCGTCTGTCTCAACACGGCATAGTATATAAAGCATAATATTTACAATATATTTGAACATTGCTGAATATTTTCAGCATACCAATATTTAGTTAAATGTAGATTCACTTCGAACTAATTATCGCGTAAGTACAGTTTATGAAGTTGTTCACGAGTGGAGTTTCAGAAGTGGGATGGTTGCTGGGAACAAGCTGGGGCATTTGCTTCGATGGCCGTCCTAAAATTTTTCATTAAGGTTCAGTATGAGTTTGACACCGCGCAGTGCACATGCAACGGCTTAATCGTTTTTGTAGTTGAGAATTTTCGCGGCGGCTTGAAAATGAATATGAACTTTTTTCTATTAAGCATGAAACGACTTCAGCTCCCGCTGTCGGCGACCTTGAGGTGATGTCGAGCCGAAGCCGAGAGCCAAAGATCCGCGCACCGATTTTCCGTCATCCAAGGAAAGTGTGCGCACCCCAAAATTTGGCCCTCTCAACCACTGAAATTTGACCTTGTCCGAATTTCATCAAAATTGGTGTCAAGCCTAATTTTAATATGACCAATTCAATGGTGAGCTCCAATATTAGATGGGCTATCCCCAAAATTTGTCTCTCTGGAACCCATAAATTTGACGTCGTCCATATTTGACCAACATCGGGGTCCAACCTAATTTGACTATGGGAAACTCAGTGTTGGCTTCCAAATTTAGGTAGACCACCCCCAAAGTTTGGCACACTTGGGCATTTTCCGCCCACATTCTATTCCTTTTTAAATCCGCTTAAAGAGATGTTACGTTAGGAAAGAAAAAAACTGATAGCAACGACCGTGACAAAACCTAAGAGAAAGTTATGGGGTCTTAGCAATTTGGTGAGCCACAGTCAAGGCTATCCTAAAGCAAGTGACTGAGTATAAATACAGTCACAATATGAGACACAGTTTTTCAGATGCAATGTTTATTACAGATGAGTCGTGTAGTTTTACGCCCAAAATATACATAAAAACCACGAATAAGCCAGCTGTGGACATCTGTCACCCGTTGGGTGCAGTCCTCAAAACAAAACACAGAGAACAAAAACATACTAAGGGAAATGAAACAGCTCAGATGTAGGCCTATAGTTTTTGAGCGGATGATGTATTCAACAAATGGCTACGTGACCATGCTCAACTAAAGCAAATGATCACAAACTGTAGCAATGAATATACAAAAATGGCATGCATTGAATATTTACAATACTTGAGTACATTCAGGCAACAATGTAAAGCACTGAAGTGATTAAAAAATGAATTATTTATGTGAATGCAATATGAGGTCTTTTCCGAGAATGTGGCATTGATAATCTCACCTGGTAGAAGCGTAACGGTTCAGCAAAACAAAAAATAAGCGTAGATCGTTAGACAAGTCGCATTCATTAAAAACAATCTAGGTTAAATCTCGCTCGGGACATGCACCGCATTACTGCGATGTGCACCATTACCACAGGTTCGAAAAATTTACCGCACCACGGATACCGCTGCACGCTAACCAGCAGTTTTGCTTCCACACTTGCTAACACATGCACACACGTTGTATGCATCAGCCGCTGCTATTATAGCACGGTGAGCGGAACCATGAAGTGACAATAACGACGCTAAATGATCAGTGAATTAAGTGAGGTTGTTGGCCTTGTGATGCGCATGCATGCAGTTTCAGTATACACAGTCGCTTGCAAGAAATGCACAGTTGCTCGCAGAGGTGGGCAGTCTTCGTCGGGGTAAAGTTTTTGCGGCCAATGTTGTGCAGCCGCTTTTTTCTTCTAATGCTGTCTTTCTTGCCGCTCGGAATCGCGAAAAAAGCAAAGGCTTTTTCACGCTGGCTTGTGCACTGAAATGCGCAGCAACTCGGCATAGTGCTGCACCAAAAGAGCACGAATAACGCGAAGTGCAAGATCGCAATGCCAGGGAGCTCGGTCGTAGCAGCGGCGGCTGGCAAAAAAATGGCGCCGACGAAAAATGAAAACACAAAAAGAGCGAACTTTCCGCGCGCTTTTCCCGGAGACCGCCCGCGGAGCCAATCACCGTTGAGAAAAGCGCCGAAGGGAGAGGTGAGAGAGGAGGATCGGCGAGGGTGCGCGGCGCGGCGGCATAGTTCACAGAAAGACGCTACTTTCAGATTATCGAGGGGCTTTAGCGCCCGCCGCGCCCGCCTCTGCGCCTGCTCTTGTGATCGCGGGCACGTGTGTTTGCGCGTCGATCTGTTTGGTTGTTTAGTGTACTGGTATGCTGCGCGATGGGGAAGTGCTTTGTACCTTACTGCAACACAGGCTATAAGTCCTGTAAAGAGAAGTTATCGCTTTTTACGCCGCCGCACGACCAAGCCAGGCTCGACGCATGGAGACGGGCGATCCCTCGCAAATACCGGGTACTGCAGCGCACGGACCGTGTGTGTGAAAAACATTTCGCTCCTCACTTCATACTGAAAAATGCCGCTGAACTTAGGGTGTGCCCAAAGCTGACGCATTGTCATGTCAATCCCTCATATATGCTCAAAATGCGTGTGAACCTTGCCACACAAGTTTTCAACCACTCAGTTGCTAACGGAATATCTTTCTATGCACGGAGAGGCGCATCTCAGCTTGATAATGTCGAGCCAACTGTGGAGTTTACCCTCTTGATGAACAACCTTTTTGACGCCCTCAGTCGTCGCTTTCCCGCAGAAGGCCTCACACTTGGATGCAAAGATTTCCATCTTCTCGAGTCTGCGTCTAAGTGGCTAGATAACTGGAGCAGGAAGTTGTGAGGGGTGACATTCACAAAGTTCTTTTCTTAACACAATCTACTGCCGAAGGCTTGCGTGTTACCCTTAAGTCTGTTCAGGAATTGTCAATGTTTCTTCTGAAGGAGTGCGATTTCAAGTATGTTCTGACAGCGAAAATGAATCAGGACCCCTTGGAGTGTTTTTTCGGTATTATAAGATAAGCGGGCGGCCAAAATGATCATCCCACATTTCCAACATTCCTACAGCTTTAGCGCATGCTTTCTCTTTATTCATTATTGAGGCCACAACAGTTCGGCAACTGTGTAGCTTCCGAGAAAGAGCAATCTGCTTTTCTCACGCTCAATGACTTTAGAGAGGTGTTTAAATCAGGAGCCGTTCAGCACACCGATAAAATGCATGACCTCAAGCAGAAGCTGGATGGCCTTATCAGTGAGGAAACTTGGGAGTGTGATGATGTGTTTGAGCATGACTTTTTTCGGTTATTGACTGCATTGTGTATTATATGTCACAGGATTTGTGTCACGAAAGCTTGGCACTCATACATCCTGTACAGTTTGTAAGGAGGCTCTGGTCGGACAGAAGGGCATTTCAAAGCTACCTGAAGCCGATTTGGTAAACTGTAAAACAAAAGGAGGGCTCATGCATCCGAATGTGCACCTGTTTCATCTTTTTCAAAAGGCTGAGGAGCACTTCGCAAAACATGCCGGCGAAAGGGATGTATATGATCGCACGACTGACGCTGTGCTCGAAAACTTCAACTTCACATTTCCATGTGTCGCTCATAAAGAAGGAATGCTTGCTAAGCTGTTACACTATTATGTGTGCCTGCGAATGCGCCAGTATTGCCGACAGCTAAAGAACAAGAATGTAAAGAAAAGCCAGGACTTGCGTAAATTGGCGGAACTTGTATGATTTCTTTTATCCGGGGCGAGCGCAATGTGTAATATAGTGCTTATTTGTACTGCATATGTGACTAACCAATTGTTTTGTGTGTGTGTGCATGATGTGATGTACACTGTCACACTTAACAATGTAGTGTTTCTCTTTTGCAAATAAATGAAATTTATGATGTCAACGCCTTTTTGCCATCCACACAAAAGTATGCATTCTTCTCACGAACAACACTATAAACTGTATGTATCTTAACGTAGGAATACTAAAGCGTTCAGACAGTATCGAATCTGGTTGCCAATACCACGCCAACACAGCACACAGCCGACACAGCAGCATAAGGTTGCAAGGGTTATCACAGTTTATTAGCCGTTTTCTGGGCTGAAATGTTGCAACTGTTTCCTGTGAATTCCCTTTACTTTGACGCTTATCGCCAACTTGCGACGTTATTGCCATGACGGGCCACTCGTGAGCGGTAGAATATAAACTGGGTGTATAACAGTAGCTACGCTTGACCGCCTACGACGGGTGACTGGGGTAAACGATCGAAAACATTTCACACGTTTATTCACGCGATAGCCAGTATCAGAGAAACTACCTAACGCATGCTCCGACATCGCCCGGACGAACGGGACCTAGCCCCCCAACTCGCTGTTTCGCCTTCGCTGCACATAAAACCGAACGCTAGGGGCTAACATGAAGTTGTTAAGTGATGCTATTTATTTTACTGGACGATTTGCTATGGCCTCGCAACAATGACGTTGCGAGACAAATTGGTTTCTTGTATACCGTGACTTCGCCCACACAGCGACCGGGCACTACCGGGTCCTAGAGTTCCTGTATATGCTACCTTTGGTAGCATATACAGTAACTCTACCGGGTCTGAGTTGGTAGCGCCATCTGTTGGAGAGCTTGAGAAGCAGAGGTTTGTCGCGACGCGGACAGCGGCGGCGTCGTCTCACCTAAAATATTCTTACACCGTGCTTTTTACTAGAACAAAAAATAGCCATTCACGCCATCAAAAATCCATTATAAGATTCTCATTCTGGGCCTCTTTTCACCTGCGGGCATATCTGCTAAGTATAGTCCTGACACAATGAGATTTTACTTAAACGCTACGCCACATCCTAAAAGCAAAGAAGAAAATAATCGCAAGACCTTTTGATCCAATGGATAACGGATACAACACGCGGCACTCAAAGGTGAATTATTTCTTGGCTACGACAAACTAAAAAAAGCATGTCTTAAAATATGCGTTTCCAGTAAATTAAATGCCACACATCAAGCCAGTGTTACAAATTAAAAAAAAAAGTTGTAGCATTTTAACGTAGCTAACCGAGTAGTCATGCTAAAATATATTTAGAGCCTGGTTGGCGCATGCTTTTAGTTTTCTGGGTCGTCAGTACGTCTGGCGACCACATCAGACTCAGGTTAAGCTCTGATGGAGGTTAAGCTGATCTGATCTATTCCCGCCGAAGGGTGTAGTTGATAAGACGGCGATGTGCAATGCACAGCGCGAGATTGTGTTTCAGTTTAACACGAGGTGTGATCGGCTGCGGCGGGAGCATAGTGCCCACGTAAAGTGGCCGCGAATCTTATCTGTTCGCTTCGACGTAGGTTACAAACTCAGCCGCGGCAATGTTTGATTTAAACCTGCATGGGCGGTTGCTGTGCTAGGTGTTGCCAAGGTCACCTTCAAGGTAAAGTTTCACACAAACTCGGTGAACCGGACAGACCTCGTGAAGTATTGCTTTCGCAATAAAATAACTACAAGATGATTCCTTTTTTGTACATACACTGACGTATCTGTGTTGTACGCATTTCAATGCCTTTTTTTCTTTTCCGTACGGTTTCTCGTTGCGTTGCATTGTTGAACAACTTTGTTACGCTGGATTTAATCGTCTGCATTTATTTATTTATTTATTACAATACCCTCAGGGCCCGCAGGGTGTTATAGAGGGGGTGGACGAAAAAAGAAAAAAATACATATTAAAAAGTACAGGCAAAAGGCAGAAAAAAAAAATAAAAAAATCATGATGCAGACGCTTTTTCGATGATATGCTTGGTGATAAGTGGCTTGAAAGATGACGCGCCTTCAGTGCAGGCGGTATGGGGTGGAAGGTGGTTCCACTCAGTGCTAGTCTTTGGTAAGAAGGAATTAAAAAGCACATTAGTTTTACACGTTGGGATGGAAACTTTATGCGGATGATCAACACGTGATGACACGTATGACGGTGTAGAAGAAAAAAAATCCTGTTTTTGTGTCTCGTTATGAAAGAAATTGCTGTGGAAAAGACTGAGGCGGGAAATATTTCTGCGAACTTCGAGATTAGTCAGACCAAGTTTAGCTTTCATTAAAGAAACACTAGCCGTGCGAGAATAATTGGAAAGGATGAAGCGAGCTGACCGATTCCGATCAGATTCTATAGCATCGATTAAAGTGAGTTGTGCGGGTTCCCATATTGATGATGCGCATTCTAGTTTTGGCCGTATTAGTGTCTGATATAAAAGTAACTTCAAATGGGATGGAGACTGAGAGAAGTTTCTGCGTATGTAACCAAGGGCACGGTTAGCATTGTTAATAACATATTCTATGTGCATACGCCAGGATAGGTTCTTAGTGATGTGAACAACCAAATATTTATAAGATGAAACGTTCTCTAATGAAACGCCATTTATAAATTTAGGGTATTTTTGCTCGACACCAACTACTCTAGTTTTTTTACGAAATAGCTGATTCGAGTTTTTCACTTTGGGGCTCTTTGGTCTGTATATCAAGGCGAGGTAGCCTTTTCTGGGCACATTCAACTGAATATTGTCAACTAAAATAGACTGAGCGATTGATTGCGGCTGTTGCTGCCATCATAGGGTACGCGGGAGGCAGCCGTGCATCTTATTTTGCGCAAGTCGTAGCAATATGACAGGGAACACGCCGAGATCCGGCGAGAATCGGCCGCAAATGCGGAGTAAGCGTGGCCGTCTGCTGCTCCCGCCCATGCCCTTTGTGCCCTCCATTACCGTCGGCTGACTGCGGCAGCCCTTCGCGAAGCTCCTTGACCACGAGCTCCCGTGTTCCCTGTCATATTGCTTACACCTGTACACGTCGAACGCCTGATGTTTTGAGCGTGAGATTTTGTTTACAGAAGCGAGGATGCGCGGAAACGGGAAAAAACCAGAACTAAAAATGATACTTGTACTGTCGATATTTTCAGCAATTTTGCTTAGTTCGACGAATAAGTGCGTTTCTATTGCTAGCACGCGCTTTGATGCATTGTTCCTGCCAAAGGCATGCGGTTGCCGTGCTCACCAGCACATTTATCCCCTAAAGAAAGGGGGGGACGATGAATGCAATTCGTGGGTGATGAGATGCAACGGTTTCGAAATCCTCCTCTGCTGCTTGCTTCTTAATGCTGTTTGGTTGCTTTCATACCTTGGGGGCATTTTCCCGCGTTGTCATCCCGAGCCCGTTCGTTTACAATTGCAAACGGTTAAGCTGGCGTCACGCGAGAAATGGCAGCAGATATCACATGGTCTGCTTAGGCTTCGTTTGAAAATCGTGCCAGCTGTCTGCTGTACACCGTACGGTAGCTTCGAACAACTACACGCTGCTACTAGTCAGGCGGCTTTGATGGTGCGAACACTGTCGATTTCGAAAATATGTTAACTCCTTACCGAACCGTTGTGAGTGCGTCAAAAGTTTCCGGGCCACAGTGTCTGGTTTCGTGCACTGTAACGGGTCATTTGCGACAACCTGAACCGCAAAATATTGCCACGTATCATTGTGGCGTCCATTCGTTCGCGCAAGACCGCAGAAAAGGGGTGTTGTCATTTTTGTTCGTGACGCGAGAAGCGACCGGTCTAATCTCGATTGTTCACAGCCATGAACAGCTGCATCTACGTGTTTCCGGATTACCCTAGCTGATCTCGACCTGTTATCTCGAAGTTTCCTTGCCGGCTTTAAATTGAACGATGCCGCGAGCAGCGGGCATTCGTAGTTCGACGACCGCCGAGCACGCTTGTTGCTGTCGCCCGAGCTCGTCCAGAACCAGCGAAGTTTTTCGGCGCTGGCTTCCTGAGAAGTTTCGACAAGTGCAGGCGGGCCCCGGATCAACTGCGACCCCGAGGTGCCGCACCCAGCCTCCCAGCCCAGGCGCCGTGCCTTTGCCGGTGCTCGGGCAACTTCGGGATCTTCGTTCAAGCAGCAGCCCAGTCGGCCGCCCGTGACGTCATGGGAGGCCCGGGACCTGCTGCCCCTCCGGTGTTCCGTGCGCCGCCCCCAAAGGCGCACTGTTTTTCGTTCGCAGTTACTTCCGACGCGACAGCTGACGAAATCGTCGACGGCATCGAGTCGGTTGTCGGCCCGAAAGGGCTACAGAGCCTCCAGCACCATGGAGGCATGAAGTTTTGCGTCGCCATGGCCTCGGCTGCGGCGGCGGAGAAGATGCTCGTGGAAGGCGCCTTCAACGTGAACGGCACTTCCGTCCCAGTAGCCTGCGTGGGTCCTGCCGTGGTCCACGTGACGGCTTTTCGTGTGCCGCTGTTCGTGGGAGACGCGGCGCTGGCGGCGGCACTGAGCTCCTACGGCAAGGTGCTTGACATCCAGCTTCCATCCAACGCCACTCGCGACCCTTGTCCAACAGCCGGTACAGTGGCTCCAAGGCATGAGCTGCTCCTTTAAGAAACTTGTTGTAGAAGTTCAGAGCTCCTAAAAAGGCTTGAAGCTCCTTTTTGCATGTCGGCTCTGGGGCCCTGTGAATAGCACGCACCTTGTCTTCTGTCGGCTGCACACCTGCAGAGTTCACGCGGAATCCCAAGTAACACACTTCCTCAACACAAAATTGACATTTGTCAAACTTTAGTCGCAGAACGTCTTCATGAATTCTTTTGAGCACTTCTTGTAAACGAGCATTGTGCTGCACCTCATCCTTTTCACCGATCAAGATGTCATCCAAGAACACAAGAACACCATCAATTCCATGCAACAGTTCTTCCATGTACCTCTGAAAGATAGCCACTGCCACTGCCACGCCAAATTGAAGACGGGTTACGCGGAACAGTCCCCGATGTGTTGTAACCGTCAACAAGTCAGCTGTTTCTTCATCAACAGTCTTCTGTTGATACGCCTGTCCGAGGTCTAGCCTTGAAAACTTCGAGCAACCTGCCAGCCTGGAAAACAGCTGCTCCGGTGTCGGCAGGGGATACGTTTCCCACTGCACTACAGGATTGACTGTGCTCTTGTAGTCCCCACAGATCCTTATCGATCCATCTTTTTTGACAACTGGAACGACAGGTGTTGCCCACTTCCAGTGCCGCACAGGCTGGAAAATGCCTTGGCTCACCAACTTGTCCAGTGCTTCGTCCACCTTCGGTCTCAATGCAAACGGTACTTGTCGTGGCTTCAGAAATCGCGGCGGAGCTGCCGGGTTCACCTCTATGCGTACAGGAGGCCCTTTACTTGTCCCAAGTCCAGGCTCAAAGACTGAAGAATACTTCTTGAGCAAGGCTGTTGTTCCCCTACTGCCAGTTCGACTCTTCTCGTACACACTGTGAATACCACTCAGACTTATTCCCAAGGACTTGAACCAGTCCCGACCGAGAAGTCCGATACTAGCACCCTTAACCACCACCAATCGCAGGCGATGTTCCTGCCCCTTGAATTCCACCTTCACGGTCAGTTCACCCAACACTCGTAGTTCCTTGTTATTGTAAGCTCGGATATGAAGATTACTTGGGCGCAACGCCCTTTTCGATATTCGAAGCTTCTGCATAGTCCGGTCGTTGATGACTGAACACACTGCACCAGAGTCGACCTCCATCTCTAGGGGACTTCCGTTGACGCGCACTTCCACTCTGACGGCTGGCTCTTCACCAGACAGCACGAACATGTCGTAAACGTCCGACGCAGCATTCTTGTGACGGCCTCCACTGGCCCGTTTTTTGTTCTGAGAGTTGGGTTCAGCCGAAGCGCGAGCTGCAGCCTTCCTCCTGCATGCTCTCACTATGTGCCCTCGTTGCTTGCAGAAGTGGCACTGCATATTTATGAATGGGCAACTGCTTGGCGAATGCGCACCCTTGCAAAGGAAACATACGCTTGTGCTCCCAGGCGAACCAGCCTGCTTATGGGTACCCTCCTTGGCTGTCACTGGCGCAGAGACCTTCGCAACACACGGGTCGAAACGCTGCCCGCTCACGCTGCCAACTTCACACGATGCGGCACTGCCGCGAATTTGCTCGGTCTGTCGCTGCGCAGATTCCATTGCAATGGCTTTCTCCCGAGCTGTAGCAAACGTAAGCTCCGGCTCCGCCAGCAACCGACGCTGAAGGGTCTCGCTTCGCACCCCGCACACTAGCCGGTCGCGCAACATGTCATCGAGCGACGCACCGAAATCGCAGTGCTCCGAGAGACGTCGCAATTCTGCGATGTAGTCGGCAATTGACTCACCGGGCTGCTGTTGACGTGTGCCAAACTTGAAACGCTGTACTGTCACCGACGGTCGCGGCGAGAAGTGGTTTGAGAGACGCCTGACGATCTCATCGTAGGCCACGGCCGACGGCGCATCCGGAGAACAAAGGGAGCGAACGATGGCATACGTTGCTGGGCCGCAAACGCTGCAGAGCGTTGCTCCAAATACAAGGGCCAAGACGTCGCCTCTGTTTGGAACGAATTCCCCAATCGTGCCCAGCGCAGTTGCCTTTTTTCACCTCGTCGCCAATTATGTTACATCCTTTATTGCTGGTGGCAGGGTACAGACTGGCGGGAAAGCCGCCAACACGTGACACATGGTAGCTCAGGGTTGCTTGGACCTAAAGATTGTCCCGCTATAACAGGCTTCCTTAAATGGGCGTCCGCAAAGAGCAATGTTTCCAATGTTGCAGCGCCTCCGCACGCGCCTCTTTGAAGGGAAGGAAGGGAAGGGAAAACTTTATTTACACTAATGGTTTTTCCTGCGGTTTGGGGGCATCTTCAGAGACGTCTTGGTTCTACCCCCAGGAGCCTTCTCTGTCGACGTCGTCCGCCTCTAATCAGTGGTCGGTTGCCCTCAGTCCAGGGCTCCGCTGGCCACTGCCGCCCGTTGAGCTCGCTGTACCAGACCTTGTTGGTCTTCGCAGCGGCCGCCTCTTTGAGCAGCGCCTCTTTGAGCAAGCATGCGTGGACGCACTGTCAATGAGTGAGGCTGAGTTCTTGCGGAAATGGTCGACATATTTCACCGTCCTGCGCGGCGGTCGAGTGTCGGCTTTCTTACTGCCTTACTGACGTGCTAAGTGCTGCGTCACTGCGCATGTGGTTGACTAATCAGAGCATTGAGTTCAGCAGTTTTGCTTTGTATTTTTTTTTGTTGACATTAGAAAAAAATAAACTTGTCTTTCTACGCCCGAGCTCGTCCAGACCCAGCGAAGATTTTTCGGCGCTGGGTTGCTGAGAAGTTTTGAGAAGTGCAGGTGGGCCTCGGATCCACTGCGACCCCGAGGTTCCGCAACCAGCCTCCCAGCCCAGGCGCCGTGCCTTTGCCGGTGCTCGGGCAACTTCGAGACCTTCAAGCAGCAGCCCAGTCGGCCGCCCGTGACGTCATGGGAGGCCCGGGACCTGCTGCCCCTCCGGTGTTCCGTGCGCCGCCCCCAAAGGCGCACTGTTTCCAGTTTTCAGTTACTTCCGACGCGACTGCTGACGACATCGTCGACGGCATCGAGTCGGTTGTCGGCCCGAAAGGGCTAGAGAGCCTCCAACACAATGGAGGTATGAAGTTCTGCGTCGCCTTGGCCTCGGCTGCGGCGGCGGAGAAGATGCTAGTGGAAGGCGCCTTCAACGTGAACGGCACTTCCATTCCAGTAGCCTGCGTGGGTCCCGCCGTGGTCCACGTGACGGCTTTTCGTGTGGCGCTGTACGTGGGAGATGCGGCGCTGGCGGCAGCACTGTCCTATGTTGAAGACGGAGGGGTCCTGGAGATGACTAACTCGTTTAGCCCCACACGTACCGGCTTCGAATGACGTTGTCGGACTGCGCTATCGAGGAAACTGTACAAAAGGGTTTATTCTACATATTTAAAGAAGAGAATGGAATCGAATGCTCCGATCACAAACAACGTCCCGTTATATACGGTTCGTATTCCCCAGATCCCTGACTGGGGAATTTAATTTGAAGAATGTTGTCCAATCGGATGGTCAGTTGATGATGCTGGCGGTACCACCCACGGCAGGGCGGTGCTGATGCCCTCTCGCTCTCTCACAGCTCGGGGGATGAGAACGGGAAGACAGTCATCAAACACAGATGCGTCACCTTGACCACTGCCGCAAGTTTTCTGTGCGTTGCCTCCGTGGGAAAGCAGAATCCCGCAGTCTTCTCGCAGGTGGTTGAACCTCCTCGAACTCCCCCGCCGGATGGCCGAAGCACGAGACCCCTTCGACACAGCGTCTTTCAATTAGCAGCCTCGCTCAGCGTGACCCTGCGTAGCATCATCCCGTCCGGTGACCCGAAGGCCGACTCGGCCAACGTATACCGCTGCTTCCGCCGTGCTGCTGCTGTCGCAAGCTCTCGCCTCATCTTTGCCTAACGACGACACCCCTCTGACAGTAATTTCTCCCAGGCCCGTGGGAGACAGCGTCCTTCGATCGGTTCGGAGGTTCGGTGATTTGGAGTGCAGCAACCCCGTCCGTCGTCGTCTATGCTTCTGCCGCCGGCGCCAGGCCTCGTCATATCCCTTGCTTTGCGATGAGTCACACCCGGCTCCCAGGACCACGTTGTCCACTCTTAACACCTCTTACGGAAAGGTGCTGGTCATCACCCACCCCGTCCTCAAGGGTCGTAGTCACGTCGGCAACGGGACGGGCGTGGTCCGGATCGAGATGAAGCAGGCGGTGCCGAACTTCTTGACCGTCCAGGGCCACCGCGTCATGTTTGACACCGAGGCGTCCGGAAGGTGTGTTCCCGCTGCGGGCAGGACGGCCACATCGGCGCGGCGTTTCGAACGCCGCGGTGCGCTCGCTTCGAGGTGTTCGGCCACGACACGGCCGGATGCGGAGCGGCTTGCAGGCGCTGCGGCGGAAGCCACGCCACAGCGGACTGCCTGCGGCCCCGGTCCTATGCGGCGGCCGCCGCCTCGCGGACGGTACCGAGCAAGGACAACGTGGCGGCAGAAACGCGGAGCACACCAACCGTCCGGACGCCTGTTGCCGACGCGGACCCTAAGACCAGCAGCCCAAGGGAGCCTGAGCACGCCCCCGCGACGGAGGTGCTCGTGAAGGAGCAGCACGAGGGGACGCCTTCAGACGAGGTGGAGCCGTTCGCTGCAGTTTTTGCCGAACCCTTGGCGCCGCTTCCCGGCACTGACACCTACGACACCGTGAGCAGCAGCGACGAGTCGAGCGTGGCGTCGGGCGACCTGGTGGACGTACCAGACAAAGTCACGCCGCTCCGCCTGACAGGCGACTTGACGTGCGGGCAGGTGTCAGGGCCGACGACAACTCGAGGTGCGGACGACGCGCGCTTCCCGTCACCAGCCAGCCACACCCTCCCATCGGCGACCCTGGCGTCGGCATCGGCTTCAGCTGCGAGCGTCGCCAAGATCACGCAGCAACCGGTGAGCGAGGCCACAAGCGCCGACGACCCCGAAAATATGGACTTCTCAAGACCCGACTACAAACGTGCCCACCCCCAATCATCGGAATCCGAAGGGACTGTTAACGAACGTGCTAGCAAAAAAGTGCCGCGCGCGTCACGCGCCGCCCATGGCAGCGCTCTTTAGGTTGTATGCTATGCCGTCGGTGCTCTTGGCAGTCATGGCGGTTGTGCATCTCCTCTCCCTGAATGTTCGGGGATTTCAATCCGTAGATAGACAGAGAGAGGTGATGCACTTTGCCAGGGCTAGGGGCGTCGACATCCTGTTTTTACAGTAATGCAACTTCCGTGCTTCACTTGATGTGCTGAATTTCACCACCCGGTTTTCTGTTCTTGCTTACTTTTCGTTGACTGATTCTCATATGTGCGGTGTTGGTGTCGTTTTTGTTAACCCCTGCCTGCGCGCGGGTGCTCATTGCACTTTCGGGCTGGACGGCCGCACTCTTGCGGTCGACTTCAAACTAAACCAGCGGCGGGTACGTGCGTTGGTTGTATACGCGCCAGCACGGCAGACTAGCAGTTCAGATTTTTTTGAGCGTCTCGACTCCTTCCTCCTTGATCCTTACCCCACTTTCATCGTCGGTGACTTCAATTGTGTACTTAACATCGAGCGTGACGTCCGCGGACAGGGTCATGGTCGCCGACATTCCGGTGCCCCCGCGCTCCGCGATCTCGTGACTCAGTTCCGCTTGTCTGACGCGTGGGTGCAGCTTCACGGGGATGCCTTTGGAGCGACGTGGGAGAGAGCGCAGTCAGCCAGTCGGATAGACAAATTCTATTTTCCACCAGAGCTCGCTTCTTTTGTCGTCAGCTGCGAGGTTCTCCCGTTCCCTTCAGGCACGCCGGTGATTTCCGATCACCACCCCTTGTCAGTCAGGCTCGACTTTGGTGAGGACACCCCACGTACTGTTACGTGGCGCATGGACACGAGCCTACTGGCAGACCCGGAAAGCGTGGCGTCGCTGCGTGCGGCGTTGGCCGCATCGTGCAAAAGCTTCGTTGCGACTGATTCATGGGACACACTCAAGATTCGTTGGCAGGGAACTCTGGTGGCGGCCGGTCAAGATCGCAGACGCCGTGTAACGCATGCACTGAGTGACACCCTCAAGTGCATCTGTATAGTGCAAAGGGGAGCCCCCTTAACCTTTGCCATGAGCGATTACCTGCGCCTACTTAAAGCACGCTAACACGTGTTGCTCTGCCAGTCATCACGGCCAGCTAGTCAAGCTCACCAGCTCGGGCGTCCTATATCAGACCCGGCTGTGCTACGACACGTACGCGCAGGCACGGCAGAGGAATTCGCTCCCGCTACTGTGCCTTTCGTGACACTCCCAGACGGCACCCAAAGCAAAACCACGTCCGATATCTGCACGATCTTTGCAAGTCACTTCTCGAACCTGTTCTCTACGGACAGTTGGCTAAGTCTTCAAGATGGTTATGACGGGCTTCTACAAAGGTTTTTTGGAAACTTGCCACGAGTAGCTGAAGAGCTGCATGAAAACCTTTGCGCACCCGCCACAAGCCAAGAGCTGCACGCCATCCTGCAGAGTACGAATGCAGCCTCTGCCCCCGGTCCAGACGGCATTCCAACAAGTTTTTATTCAACGTTTTTCTACCAGATCCAAGGAGCACTGCTGAAAATGGTCAGCGGCTTTCTCGCGGATGGGTTACGTCCGAACTCTTTCCGCGAATGTCGCATCGTACTCATTCCGAAAGCGGCCGGTGACCCCTCCGACCCGCAAGCATGGCGGCCCATAAGCCTCTTAAACACAGACTACAAAATAGTCGCATCTTTACTAAACAGAAGAATCCGTACGATCCTGCCTCACCTAATCGACCGAGCTCAAACCAGCAGCGTGCCTGACCGCTCTGTGTTTGCTGCATTGGCACTCACAAGAGACCTGTTCACATTTGCCAGCAGGACGGGCTTCACCGGGTGTTTTGTTTCGCTCGATCAAGCGAAAGCATTCGATCGGGTGGAACACTCGTTTTTGTTTGGAGTCCTCGAAGCCTTCGGATTCCCGCCGCAAATTGTCAGCAAGCTGCGCTTACTTTACGCAGACCTGAACGCTCATCTCTCCGTAAACGGCCACCAGAGCGCTCCCTTCTCAGTCACCCGGGGCATAAGGCAAGGATGCCCTCTCTCTCCAACATTCTTCGTGTTATGCCTGGATCCACTCATCCGGCCATTAACGACAGTCCATCCATACGCGGCCTCCCTCTGCCTGGCCAGGGCCAAATCAAAGCTTCGGCCTACGCCGACGGCGTGTCGCTTTTCCTCAAGGACGAGGATAGCTACTCCGCTTTTTCGCGGCTGTTTCTCGAGTACAGCGAGATATCGGGGGCCCTATTGAACAGGAAAAAAGCAAGGCACTAAGGTTTGGCACCTTCACACCGAACCTTGCGGGCGAGGTGCAGGGAGTGAAAGTCCTGGGAGTAGTATTCCTCGCCAGCGGAGGAGTACGCCGCGAAACCTGGACTAACCTCCGCACGAACGCTGAGAAACGCCTCTCGGTGGCGTCAACTTTCCGCCTTTCAATGGCAGAGCGCTGCTATATAGTTAAGTCCACAATCCTAGCCGCATGTTTTTTTGTCGCCCGCGTCGCAAACCCACCGCGCACGTTTGCTCCCAGGCTAACCTCGGCCTGTGGCTCTTTCGTTTGGGCGGGCAAAACCGAACTTGTGTCACGAATGTTCATGCGCCTTCCATCGTACATGGGTGGGTTTGGTATACCTTGTATCCGCACCATGTGCAATGTGCTCGCCTTGCGAGGAGTACGAGATCTTGTACGCAACCCAGACTATCCCGGGAGAACACTCCTCACATACTTTCTGGGTACAGCACGTAACGTGTTTTTTACACAACACGTGGTTGGCCCTACAGCCGAGCAGCCGCCGGCATTTTTCGTTAACGTGCGTCGCACACTGGCGTCGTTGTCTGCCAGCGTGCCCGATCTGGATGTTATTTATTTATTTATTTTATTTCATAAATACTGCCGACTGCCCTTTGGCGGTCAAGGCAGGAGTGCACAAAGAAAAAAAAGAAAAAATTACAAAGTAGTAACAACCAAATAACAGCAACAAAGGGCGATTACAGTACGAGAACAAAATTCAATAAGACCAACGGGAAGCAAAAAAGTACAGGCAAATCATCCGACGTCAGACAGACTAAGTGAACAGAATAAAAACAAGGAAATCGAAATACACTGTATACTAGACGCGCTACTGCGATACATGAGCCGAAACAGCAGACAAAAAAGATTCTGAAGATACCAGGTTGGTGATATCGCTTGGCAGTCGGTTCCACTCGGAAATGGTGCGTGGAAAGAAGGAACAAGAATATGCTTTTGTTCGGCATCGTGGCATCAAGATAGTCCGTTCGTGTTTGTTACGGGTGGGGCGTGTTGTGTTGTATTGCATGTAACTCTGAAAATTCAGTTTTGTTTTATTATGTATGATATTGAACAACATTTTTAGTCGGTGCTGCTTTCGACGGGATTCAAGCGTGGGAAGCCCAGATCTGTTGAGCAAATCAGATACCGAGACCTGCCGACCATAAGCGTGGTAAATAAACCGGAGTGCTTTCCTCTGGACGCCTTCAAGAATTTTTATATCCGTTTTTGTGTGCGGATCCCATACAGCGTCGGCGTATTCGAGCACTGGACGCACAAGTGATGTGTATGCTGTCAGTTTAGTTTTGCTCGTGCAATGCTTTAGGCGGTGCTTTAAAAACCGAAGTTTTTTGGACGCTGCTGAGACAATGGACTGGATGTGTACGCTCCAGTTCAGGTTGGATGTCATGGTTACCCCAAGATATTTCACCTGAGTAACTGAGTTGATCGGAAGGCCATTGATTTTGTATGTGCATTGGAGCGGTTGTTTCTTTCGTGTTACTGTCATTTTTCCACATTTTGAATTGTTTATACCCATTTGCCAAGTACAACACCAGCTGGAAACTGCTGTTAAGTAGTCGGTTAGGAGTGCCTGGTCTTCGACTGATGTGATACTATGGTATATAACACAGTCGTCGGCGAAGAACCGACAGCGTATGCGTGAGTTGAAGGACAGGTCGTTCAAATAAATAAGGAAGAGAAGCGGCCCAAGGACTGAGCCCTGGGGAACCCCTGAAAGTACTGGCGCTTTTGTGGAATTAGATTCAGATATCTGAACAAACTGATGCCGCTGTGTAAGGTAGGAATCTAACCATTGTACTACTTGCCGATTATTTAACCACCACCTTATTTTTAACAAAAGATTGCCATGCGATACCCGGTCAAACGCTTTTTCGAAGTCAATGAAAATTAAATCTACCTGTCCATTATTGTCTAGCGACATCATAATTTCATTTGTAATATGAATAAGCTGCGTCACTGTCGACAAGCCTTGCCGAAACCCATGCTGGCTTTCAATAAAAAAACCGCTTCCCTCTAGGAATGAACTTATGTGCTTGAAAATAAAATGCTCTAATACCTTACTGGACGTACATAACAAAGAAATTGGCCTGTAATTCTTCACGCAAAGCTTGTCTCCTGATTTGTGAATGGGTACCACCTTTGCTGTTTTCCAATCGTTTGGAATTTCTCCTGTCCTGAGACTTTCAGTAAAAATAATGAAAAGGTATTTAGCGCACCACTCAGCATATCTGTACAAAAAAGCGTTAGGGATATCGTCTGGTCCAGAGGATTTTTTTGCGTTCAACTCCAATAGAGCCGAAACAATACCCTCCTCGTTAATAATTAGGTCTGGCAGATTGAAATGGCTAGTTCGAGATTCGGAGACTGAGTTGCTGTTACTCAGGAATACAGAAGAAAAGTGCTCATTGAAGGCAGTCGCTAAGCGGAGGGAGTCGGTAACAACTGTGTTGTTAAGGAGAAGTTTGTTAACCGGGTCTTTTTTCTGTGACAGATGCCTCCAGAACTTTTGGGGGTCAGTTTTTAGAAAATTGTGCATCTTGACATTAAAAAAGTGGTACCGTGAAGATTTTATTTTTGAACGCAGTTCAGCCCGAAGAGCCGGCAAAGCACCACCAACTTTATTGCTTGACCTTGATAAGCGCTTCACGCGACGTTTTAACTGTATGATCTCGCGTGTTATCCAGGGACACGCCATTTTCAGCTTCTTATGTTTAAGCGGCACGTACTTGTTGATACATTGATGAACCGTACTTTTGAATTCTAACCACAAGTCGTTCACACTTGTACGCCCATCAGTATATTTTTTGGCAAAGAATTCATACGTAAGTTCAAGCTGATCTAGAACGCTTTCATCCTGAGCATTGTTGAAGTCGCGAAACACTTTTCCTGCCTGATGAACAATTACTGGTCGCAGCAATTCGCTTTTAAAGAGCACCGCTTCATGGTCTGATATTCCGGGAAAGACATCTGTCGAAAAGCCCAATTGACTAACAGGGTCTGATATAAATACTAGGTCAAGAAGAGAACTGGTATTTTCTGTAATGCGCGTAGGTTTCTGAACAACCTGGTTTAAGTTATAGTTGAAAGCAATGCTGAGCAAAGCATCCGAGTTAGCACACAAAGTTTTATCGCACAGAGAATCCCAGTTGATGTTTGGCAAGTTAAAATCGCCGCATACGATAACATGGCTATAGCGCTTTGTATGTTCATTTAAAAAGTCGTGCAAGTTGTCCAGTACAGAAGTATCAGCATTCGGTGGTCGATAAATAACACCTATTAAAAGACTAAGCTGAAGAAGACGGAGAACAACCCAAACCATTTCAGTGTTGGTGTGATGCGGTATCAGCGTATAGTCAATGCCTTTCTTTATCAGAATAGCGACACCGCCCCCTCTTGAAGTGCGGTCGCGGCGAACGATTTCGTATTGATCGGATGTGATAACTGCATCATTCGGAATTGCATCATGAAGCCATGTTTCTGTCAGAACAGCAGCGTCAGGATCGTGTGTGAAGAGGAGGCTTTCAAGTTCGCCGAATTTATTTACTATGCTTCTAGCATTAATGTTAAGCACGGAAAAGGAATTCAAGGATGTCTGTGTTCTTAGTGCTCCTGAGCTCTGTGTGTTACTTTGTGCGGACACGAGTTTGGAAACAGACCATCACTTTGGAGCGCAGGGAACTCTTTCATTGCGGGCATCGTCCCATCGATACAGTTTGCCGTTTATTTTAATTTTGTCAAACTTGAGCATGACCTTCTCTTCTTTCAGCCTTTGCTCTTTCGCACTTTCCCAAAGCTTCTTTCGTATTGACTGAACGCGAGGGGAGAAGTCCTCGGATATACTATAGCCTGAGTTTTTCAGATTTCTACAGCTTTTGAGAATTCTCTCTTTGACCCTCCCGTCAACTAGCTTAAAGATAACTGGTCTGCATTTGTCCTCAGCTGGCTTCCCTATTCTGTGGATACGCTCAATAGCCACATCCGAAATTTTCAACCGGTCCAGAAGAACATCCTTGCAGACCATGTTCTCAAGGTCTTGGGGCGTTTCGTCCTCGGTTTCCTTAACGCCAAACACAATTAGGTTGTTCCGCCTGCTTCTATTCTCTAGGTCGTCTACTTTCATAAGTAGACTGTCGACAGTTTTTTCCAGTGAATCTACTTTAGAGGTGTAGTCAGTAACCGTTGAGGAAATATCGTCTAGCTTCTTTTCGATAGCAGACAGTCTCGTGTTAGTAGAGCTTGTATTTTGTTTCAGCTGTTTAAGATCTTCCATTATTGTTTGCAGCATTTCCTGTGTCGAAGGACCTGGGTTTGGTTCTACGTCACCACTCATAGCAAGCACGTCAACAAAACAATGATACATTGCTGTAAGGAGCGTAACTAACGGCCGTTGATGAAACCCCGCCCTCCATGATGTGTGAAGCACTAACGGTAGCTGAGCTGACACGCGAACAACTCCAGAAAACGAGACGGGCACGCTGGCGCCAACTGACCTCAGCTGCGCTTCCTGCAGATGTCAGGGACTTCGGCTGGCTGCGAGGCTGGCGAGTCCTGCCCACAAGAGACCGCCTTGCGGCGTGGGGCGTGGCGCCCCCCGGCCGATGCCCGCAATGCGGTCTTTTAGAAACGTTGCGGCACGCTATGTTCGACTGTGTAGTGGCGCGCACCTTTTGGGTACTAGGGTCACGGATGTTTTTAACCCGCCTCGAAGCGCGCACTAGTTCACGCGAACTGTTCACAAATATGCTCTTGTGTGTCGGCATGTTCGTTTTGTGGCGGCAGCGTGGAGCGGCTTCCTTAAATGGGCGTCCGCAAAGAGCAATGTTTCCAATGTTCAGCGCCTCCGCACGCGCCTCTTTGAGCAAGCATGCGTGGACGCACTGTTAATGAGTGAGGCTGAGTTCTTGCGCAAATGGTCGACATATTTCATCGTCCTGCGCGGCGGTCGAGTGTCGGCTTTCTTACTGCCTTATTGACGTGCTCAGTGCTGCGTCACTGCGCATGTGCTTGACTGATCAGAGCATTGAGTTCAGCAGTTTTGCTTTGTATTTTCGTGACATTAGAAAAAAATAAACTTCTCTTTCTACGCCGCCGCCGAGTGATTCAGTTCTTTTGCGGGCGCAAGTCAGCCCAAATAAAAAGCTTCGTTTCCAAGACTGGTTGGTGTCTTCCTGACCGCTGGACTACCGTCACTACAGCGTGACATCTGGTGGAGGTGCTGGGTAGCCTTTCATGTTCCGGACACCCCCTACAGGTCGTGACGCCAGCCCTCTGAGTCATCAACCGCGGGACCTGAGTCCAGTCCACCGCGCAAGCCGACGCCTGCAAGGGGACGCACCAGAGTTCGGGATTCTGCCGTACCCTACCCGGAAGCGGAAGCCAGCAGCAACGTCTACCATGAGCTTGCCCCAGACAATGACTCCAATCGTTCTTCAGCAGCCCCGGGTGCCACCAACCTACGTCGCTTCGCCTGGCGCCGACCCCGAAGAATGGCAGGAACAGTTCGACCGTGTGGCTGTCTCTAACAACTGGGACGATGCCATGAAAATTAGGTACGTCTTCTTCGCCTTGGAGGGACCAGCAAGAATCTGCTTTGAGAATGAGGAAGGTAGCCTTACGGATTGGGAAACCTTCAAGGAGCAGCTTCTCAAGACCTTCACAAACGTCGTGAGAAAGGAGAGAGCCCAGCAGCTGCTACAGTCTCGCATACAACACCCAAACGAGACCGTTGCAGTATACACTGAGGAGATGAAGCGCCTCTTCCGGCGTGCCGACTCGAGCATGAAGGAAGAAGAAAAAGGTCAAGCTGCTTATTAATGGACGGCGAACCTGAGTCCCAACACAGCGGGCACCTAGTAAAATTTATGGGGACAGACAGTGCCCGAAGCACAGCATAGATTTGAGATGCACTCAAATGTTGTCCACTTAAGCGAGTAAACAAAATACAAAGAAGCAAAGAGGGTGGCGGGGGAACTTCCGCCATGTTTAACTCCTTTGGCAGGATCAGTCAAGGCGGGCAGAGTGGAATTTAACTAGACACACGTGGGGTGTAGATACGCTCACATGCGCACACCCACAGAAGCACAGGGACGCAGGCTCGCCGTCCATTCTCCCCTCCCGCTTGTTTTTTTCTCTTTTCTCCGCGCGACCGCATACGTTGTTGGCGGGCGACGACTGTTCCCGCTCCCTGTTCCGTTTGTGTATTTTTGTTAATTTTTTTCTTTTTTTTCTGTCCCTTGAGCCATTCTTGCTCCTGCATCGTCTTCTTGTTTTGGCTCATGTGTCGAACACCTGTACAGATGAAGACCCTTTTAGAAGAGAAGCAAGAACCATGTAACTTCAGTCTTGAAAAAGGACAAGCTCTGTCCGAATCGTCGACTCCCAATAAATGTTTACTTAAAAGAAGCGTTTCTTAATTTCGCATCTTATTTCTAGCAACCAAGTAAGTTTAACTTATTGTGCTATATATATATATATATATATATATATATATATATATATATATATATATTGCCACCTGGTGTTCTCAGGTGGCGCTGAAGTGTCTTCGAAGACGTTGAAGTGTCTCGCGCTGGCTGGCTGCCTGCTTGCTGTATTCTGCCGGTTAGCGTCCTGTCGCCCTATTTTCCGTTACATATTTTGGTGGAGGTGCGGGGTAAAGATCCCCGTATATGTCTCATACTCCTCCGGACACCCTGGGCTCCAGTCCTTCCCTAGTGGACACCCCCGTGCACCGTGCTAGCCGGAGAAACCAAGGCCTACCTCCCGAACACGGGCTTTTGGAATCTGCCAGAGCACCCACCCATCGACCTGCCATGCCAGCTGCAGCCTACTACACCTTGCAGAATCCGCGACTGCCCAAACCATTCCACGGCAGTCAGCTCGAAGACGTAGAAGACTGGCTTCTCGAGTTTGAACGCGTGGCCTCATTCAACCAGTGGGACGACGCCGCCAAGCTTCGAAACGTCTTCTTTAGTCTCGAGGATGGTGCGCGTACCTGGTACGAAAACCGAGAAGACGCCCTAACATCATGGCACGAGTTCCGCCGACGCCTGCTGGAGACCTACACCAGCACGGATCGTCGAGAACGGGCTGAACGGGCTTTGCAGTCTCGCATTCAGACGCCTAATGAGACTGTAAGCATGTACGTGGAGGATATGACTCGGCTCTTCCGGCGAGCTGACCCGGCCATGCCCGAAGATAAAAAGGTGCGCCAACTCATGCGCGGCGTTAAGGAGCAACTTTTCGCTGGCCTCGTGCGCAGTCCACCTGGGACTGTTGCTGAGTTTCTCACGGAAGCGGTCGCGATGGAGAAGATGCTCTTGCGGCGGTCTACCACCTACGACCGGCCGGTACTCGCCGCTTCACTTACAGAGCCGCTTCCTGCCTTCGGGACTAACCCTGGTCTTCTCCGCGACCTGATCCGCTCCGTTGTGCGCGAAGAGCTCCAGGCGCTTTTCGGTGCTCCCCTGCCGACGGCCGGCTCCCTCGCTAGCCTCGTCCGCGAAGAGGTTCAAGCCTTGAGACCTTCGTTCCCGTCCGTTGACCCGCCGCCTTTACCCACGGAGTGCCGTCGTCCAACGTATGCTGAGGCCTTGCAACGTCCTGCGCCCTCTTCGGCGCAGTTTCCTCCGTCCAATCAAGGCTCGCTGTTTTCCGCACACCCCGACACGCACTACATCGACAATCGACGATCGCCCCAGCGGAAGACGGACCTGTGGCGTGCTCCAGATCGGCGGCGTCTCTGCTTTCACTGCGGGGAACCCGGTCATCTGTATCGCCAGTGCCCGTATCGACAGCTTGGGCTGCAGGGGTTCCCTATCGACATGCCCCGTCCACCAAGAGGTCAACGACCCCGGGAGATCGAGGACTACGTAGCCCAGCAGCGCATGGCGACAATTCCCCAGCGGCAGTCTCGGTCTCCATCACCACGCCGACCTTCGCCACAGCCCCAAAGCTTCTCCTGGATGGCGCAGAGACGGTCGCCAAGTCCCCGCCGGGAAAACTAAAGAGAGCGACCTCAGGGGGCGAGGCCGCTGGCAATCGATGCGAACAAGACCCCCCGACAACGCGAACAGCGACCGACCGCGATTTAAAGGCAACGACTGCAGTACCTGAACTCGGAGATCGATTCTCGTTGGATATACCCGTGCTTCTCGATGGCTATAAGGTTAGTGCTTTGGTGGACACTGGCGCTGATTTCTCGATTTTAAGCGGAAAGCTAGCGGCGCTTCTTAAAAAAGTAATGACGCCATGGTCCGGCACGCAGATTCGCACGGCTGGCGGACATGTCGTGACTCCGCTTTTCCTATGCACAGCAAGAGTCCAAATTCGCAGCTCCACATTTGTTGTCAGCTGCCTAGTTCTACCTGACTGCTCCCGTGACTGTATCCTTGGCATTGATTTTCTGCGAGAGTATGGAGCTATTATTGACCTCCGAAAGCGCACTGTCACATTTTCTACCGAGAAAGCTGATGTTTACTCCGAGGACTGTCCACGCCGCGCCGCCCTTCGAATATCCGCCGAGAGCGTTTGGATTCCGCCACGCGCCAGTGTTTTTGTGAGTGTTCACTGCGACGCACTACGTGAAGGGACTGTGGTCGCAGAGGGCAACCTGTCCCTTTTGCTCACCCACGGCATCTGCTCAGCGCGAAGTCTCATCCATCTCCGCGACGGCTGCTCTGAGCTCCTGGTGACTAACTTCTCTAACGAGCCCCGGCACCTTTTTCGTGCTACTGCCATCGCATTCGCCGACCCCTTAGCGGAGGTTTCTGAATGTTTCGCGTTCGAAGCTGTTAGACCTGTGCGCCCATCCCTTGACATCAGCCCGGACCTTTCGGTGACTCAACAGCGAGAACTACGTGCCCTCCTACTCGAATACGCTGCCTGTTTCGCTTCTTCGTCGAAAGTCCGGCAAACGGCTCTTCTCAAGCACCGCATCATTACGCCCGACGATGCCCGCCCCATCCATCAGCAGCCGTACCGTATCTCACCGAAGGAGCGTGAGGCGATCCAAACGCAGGTGAAGGAGATGCTTTCAGATGGAATCATTCAACCTTCCAGCAGCCCCTGGTCTTCACCTGTCGTGCTGGTGAAGAAAAAGGATGGGACACTCCGCTTCTGCGTGGATTATCGAAAACTGAACAACATCACTAAAAAAGACGTCTACCCGCTGCCTCGTATCGACGACTCGCTCGACAGACTTCGTCGCGCCCAGTACTTCTCCTCCATTGATTTAAAGAGTGGGTACTGGCAGATAGAGGTCGACGAGCGGGACCGCGAAAAAACGGCGTTCGTGACACCCGACGGACTGTACGAATTTAAAGTGCTACCTTTTGGGCTATGTTCAGCGCCGGCAACTTTCCAGCGGATGATGGATGCCGTTCTCGCTGGACTAAAATGGCAAACTTGTTTGGTTTATCTCGATGATGTCGTCGTATTTTCCGAAACCTTTGCCGAACACCTTGAACGCCTGAGGACAGTATTAGATGCCCTCCGATCGGCCGACTGAACGCTAAAGCCAGAGAAGTGCCACTTTGGGTACAAAGAGTTGTAGTTTCTCGTTCACCTCGTGAGGTCCGATGGCGTTAAGCCCGACCCCGAGAAAACTGCTGCCGTCGCCAACTTTCCTGTTCCTGCAAAAAAGAAAAGTGTGCAACGTTTTTTGGGTCTGTACGCATATTACCGCCGCTTCATCGCCGACTTTTCAAAGATTGCCGCACCCCTGTACCACCTCACGCGCAATGATACACAGTTCGTGTGGGCTGCCGAGCAGCAGGAGGCTTTTGCCGAGCTGCGCAGACGACTGCTAACAACCCCTGTTCTTGCGCACTTTGATGAAGAGGCTGAAACCGAAGTCCACACCGACGCGAGCAACGTCGGCCTCGGCGCCGTACTCGTCCAACACCAAGGTGGCGTGGAAAGGGTCATCGCGTATGCAAGCCGCACGCTTTCTCGCGCTGAAACAAACTATTCGACCACAGAAAAAGAATGCCTTGCGGTTGTGTGGGCAACCATGAAATTTCGTCCGTACCTCTACGGCCGCCCGTTCAAAGTAGTTACCGACCACCATTCGTTGTGCTGGCTTGCCAATCTTCGCGACCCATCGGGGCGCCTAGCCCGATGGAGCCTCCGCCTCCAAGAATTCGACTACACCATTGTGCACAAATCTGGCCAGACGCACGAAGACGCTGACGCACTCTCTCGCGCACCCGTCGGGTTAGCGGATGATAGCATAGAGGACGAGAGTGGTTTTATTGGAGTTGTCAGCGACTTAGACCTAATGACCCGACAGCGAGCTGACCCGACAGCGAGCTGACCCAGACCTGCGACCTATCATTGATTATCTGGAGGGCCGAGCTTCTGTCGTACCCCGACAATTTTCTAGAAACCTGCCAGCCTTCTGTCTCCGGAACGGCATTTTGTTTAAGAAAAACTCCAGCACTGTTGACCGAGCGCACCTCCTCGTCGTTCCGGCAGATCTCCGCGCCGATATCCTTCTTGCTTGTCACGATGAGCCGACCTCCGGCCACTTGGCTTTGCCCGCACACTTGCACGCGTGCGCCAGGCGTATTATTGGCCCAAACTTTCTCACGCCGTCCAGCGTTACGTCAGAGGCTGCCGCGATTGCCAACGTCGTAAGGCGCCTCCTCTCAAGCCAGCGGGCTTGCTCCAACCTATTGAACCGCCTCGGACGCCGTTTGATCAAGTCGGCATCGATCTTCTGGGCCCATTCCCTGTGTCATCGGCCGGTCATAAATGGATCATAGTCGCGACCGACTATTTAACAAGGTATGCGGAAACTAAGGCGGTGCAGCGCGGTACGTCATCTGAGATCGCCCAGTTTTTTATGCAACAAATCGTGCTGCGTCATGGCGCACCGTCCCACGTAATCACTGATCGAGGTACGGCGTTTACGGCACAGCTCATGCGCGACGTGTTCGAGCTCAGTCACACGAACAATCGCAAAACCACTGCCTATCACCCACAGACGAACGGGCTCACAGAGAGACTCAACAGAACGATCGCCGACATGATCGCAATGTACATAGACTCGCAGCACAAAACCTGGGACGAGATGCTCCCGTACGTCACATACGCTTACAACACGGCCACCCAGGAGACGACCCGATTTACACCATTTCGTCTGGTCTACGGACGTGACGTTCAGACGATGCTGGATGCAATGCTTCCATGCTGCACTGATGACCACCCACTCACGCCCGACGCCGAGCAGTTCGCGCAGCGCGCCGAGGAAGCACGTCAACTTGCCCGTATTCACATTCAGCGGCAGCAGAGCACGGATGCGCGCCGCTACAACCTCCGTCATCGGCACGTCGAATACCATCCGGGTGACCAAGTTTGGGTGTGGACCCCGGTACGCCGCCCAGGCTTGTCTGAAAAACTGCTGTGCCGTTACTTTGGACCGTACCGAGGTTTGCGCCGCGTCACCGAAGTGACCTACGAAGTTCTTCCTGACGGGACTGTGCAGCCTCAGCGTCGTCCACCCCGCTCTGAGGTTGTGCACGTTGTCCGCATGAAACCCTACTTCACGCGGTAATGGATAGTACGCTCAGTGTTCCGCTAGTTTTCGCGTGGGACACCTTCGCCCACCTCCCTTGTGCATTTTTATGTGTTTGTGCTGTTTTTTTTCTCTTCCCACTGCCCGTACTGCAACCCCGCTTTTATGTTTTTCTTTTTTTTTTTAGAGGGGGAGTAATGCCACCTGGTGTTCTCAGGTGGCGCTGAAGTGTCTTCGAAGACGTTGAAGTGTCTCGCGCTGGCTGGCTGCCTGCTTGCTGTATTCTGCCGGTTAGCGTCCTGTCGCCCTATTTTCCGTTACAATATATATATATATATATATATATATATATATATATATATATATATATATATATATATATATATATATATATATATATACCGAGCCGATGTTCGACACGACACGAAGCAGATATCTACTGTGTGTGTCCGTCTCATTCACCGTCTATACGGGATCGCGAGAAGTGAACAAAAATCAGGGGACCACTTCCGAGATCTAAAGTGCGAAGAGGCGAAAGCCTTTAAGCGCCTCTGTCGCTGCCCTCTGCTTGGCAACTGTTGAAGATCGCTTGGCGACTCTTGAACGCTTCTGTTCGGCATCGCGAGCGAGTTTCGCAGCCGGCGACATTGGAGCGCGCGCGGGCGGCATCCTTCCTCGACGAACGTTCAGAGAGCAACCGAGGGAGCTCTGGGTCATACGACCATTGCGCAATCTTGGGACGTCATTGCGCATACACCGTTTTTATACCACCTGAGGATCGCGCAAGGGAGCATTGCGCATGCGCAGTGTGCGCGTTTACTGGGTATCATTAACTAATTATTATTACTGTTCGTACATCTATTACTACACCATTAACCATCATTACTTACTTTTCAAGTAACGAGTAACCATTATTACTATCATAATGATGATTGACAGGTGTCGCGAACACTCGGACGGAAGGACACGCTGGCGAGTGATGAGCCATAACAGGCTTTCGCCTTAAAAGTGAATTGAAAGCTTCAGGCACATTAAGGCAACGTCCTGGGATAGAGCCGCTCGCCCAGTCGTGCATTGTCTAAGCGGCCGTTATGGACAGCGTTCAGGCATACACTATAGACGGCGGATTCCTACCTGCTGCGGTGATTTTGACATAATAGGCGCTTTCAATGACGACTTAAAAATGCAGTCTTCACTGAGGAACTGGAAAGCGCAAAGTTTACGCCCTGAAACAGTGCGCACCGAGCGAACGGACGCTGCGGTCGCCCAATACGCCGTTTCTGTGCGACGTGGCGGGCCGCACCTCGCTTTGCGCTTTGCATCAAGCGGCCGTGACAGAACAGACTTCGAGGGATGAGTCCGAAGCTTCGCCAGCTGCGACTTCGAAGGCACAATATCTATAGTGCATAAAAATAACTTACAACTTTATGCTATAACACTGTTTTTAGAACAAAATTCGTTCGTTATACCTACAAGCGAAGCAACAAAACAAAGGAACGAGATCAGACGCGACATCGCTGCCCGCCGCCATATTGTTTGTTCGCGAAATTCTGATACTCTTGGCTGGTCTTGGCTTTTCTTCTATTTTTTTTATCGTTCAAAACTGTTGAACCTCGCTTCATTTGCGCTATCACGTTAAGCAATGAATCATTGTTAACACTTTTTCCTTTTCCATCGGCCTCTTAAGAAACTCCGCTCATTATCTGTCGCTATCTTTCTTTTCCTACCAGTGCACTTTCCTTTCCCATTTAGCACCGCGTAGCCCAAAGTGTCACTTGAGATGCCGAAGAGTACTCCAAATTGTACTTATGACAGGGGTATTATGTATAGCTGGCTAGTTGTCGTATGCGAGTTACAATCAGTAAAAGTTGAAAATTAACTAAGTAGGGAAGCCAGAGGCATGATGCAATGATGGTATTGTCGGAAAAGCAGCGCAGTTCTGTTATTTGAGGAATTGCTCCTCTGGTTTGCAGACCGGGAAGCCTAACGCCGCCTTCTTGTTAAGCATTATTTGTTCACTATCATCACCTGATCAGAGCAGCTAGTCGATTCCTCATCCCCATCCCCATCCCCCTACTCCCTAACTCTTCCTTTTGAAAAAGAAATAAATGTTTTCACTACTACTAGTCGATTCCTCACACGAAACCCAGACGGGTGTCGCTAAAAAACTACTTTCTGGCTCCCGCGGCGTATAAGCGGGAGTTCCATCGCCGCAGTGAACTAGCAGACCGCGTGATGACCCGCCTTCGCGCTCAACCCATCATCGGATGCGGACACGAACCACTAGGGCGACATGCTTCTTTTTCCGACAATTTTTCCGTTCAAGACCGGGAGTCCGAAAGCTATGTGAGGAGGAAGAGCCGTGTGGGAGGGGTGGTTGGCGCTACTTAACCTGGTCCGGAGAAAACGTCATGTAGGGAGTTTAAAGAAGATCACAGCGTGCACAAAAGCTCGTCTGCTTCTTTTCCGTGCTTCCCAGCGTTGCCAGACATTCGCTGTGCTCCTTAGCTTCGGTGAATGTTGGCTGGCGTCTTTAAGAAGCTCAGGTGGTCGAAATTCTCCGCATCCCTCCAATACGGCGTCCCTCATAGCCTGGCTACGAAATGTTAAGTAGCGCGAATAAAACAGCGGACAGAGAAGCAGACAGGACAAGCTTGTGCCCCGTCTGTTTCTCTGTCTCTGTCCGCTGTTTTATTCGCGCTATAGTTAACACGTCGCCGCCAGTGTTACAGCACCAACAAGCCCAACTTTCTTCTTTGATCCCTCATAGAGCCTATAGTCGCTTTGGGACGTTAAGCCGCATAAACTGAATCTTTTTCCTTTAAAGATTGGTAAATTGTAAGCTCCTTTCTGCTATTCTGCCCTGTGTTGCTTCTTCCTTTGAGGAGATAAGCTTGTCTTCGTCCCTAAATGACTCAACTAAAACTGTTGTATAGCAGTTCCCATCGTTGTCCTCCTCTTTACATCAGGATTCCCATCCGCAGACTATTACGTTTGTGGTCACTTTCCGAACTCTACTCCCCCTGATCGTCTTTTTTTTTTGCATTTTTGGGAGCTTTCCGTTGACTACCTGTGACATTAGGCAGTAGTAAAAGGTCGTCTGCCCACGTGATTTGTCCCTCTCAGTTAGTTTCTCCATTAAAAATAACAACGTTGCCCGACTCACAGAGGTCTCCAATCTGTTTCCAGTTGCAGTCTGTACAGCCATCCAGATCCTCCACGGGGTCATTCGTGTCCCACAATAGAATAATATCGGAGCTGTCTGCAAACTATTTTAATCGTCATTGAGGCAAATAACTATTAGATCCTTGCTACCTTTCCTGCGTTTACACCCCGTCGCTAAATAAACTATCTCTAGCCATGTCCTTTTACCGGATATTTTTGCTAACACTCAGACGTGTTCTTTGCATGTTGATTTCATTCTTTGCCAATTAGTTCCTTGATGTATCCGCATACTGACCACTCCCCACTTCTTCCCCGTTCTTGGTGCATTGCATTTTTCCCAGACATTGCCGTCAATAAACTGTGAATTACCTGCATCTCTGAGGTGTGTTTCGCACAGAGTGAGCTCAACAAATTCATTGCCCTTAACAGCTGTTAGATTTCTAACCATTTCGCTCTCTTTCTACCGCGTTGCATGTTTATATAACTGATACTGGAGTTAAATATACTTTGTATAGTTTTGCTCCTGAACCCCCTAGTGTCAGTTTTGTTGGGCTGCGCCTTCATTGCACGCTTTCTTCTTCGCCCCCAACTACACCTACGCCTGGAGCCCCCTAGGACCCCAAAAAAGAATTCTCCGCCAACACTGACTCAGTGTTTGACTTAAGATAGTTAGCTATGGGAGCTTGAAGTCTTAAGAAGGAGTTGGTATTAAAATACGCTTTGTCTAAAAGATAACCTCCTTGCAGTACACGCAACTCAATACCGAAGAAAAGAACGAGGAAAAGAAACAACATTATGCAATATTTGACGACACCTCAGGTCAAAATGAGCACAGGGGGAAAGAGAAGAAAATGTTGAATGCTGCAAAATTGTTATGAATTCCTAAGCGACGCCGTAAACGACTCCACAGTAGAAGCCTCTACAATATTTCCTTTCAGGAGATTCCATTCCGGCAGAGTACGGGGGAAGAAAGAATTCTTATATGTTTCAGTGCGGCATAAGTACTCCTTAACTTTTAAAGAATGACAGGATCGTGTCGAACGACCCGGGACGAGCTCAGTGTACTCGCTGCTGTTAATTCCTAACTTGTCCTGAAGAATCATAAACATGTACTTAAGCCTCTCGCGGTGGTGGTGGTGGTGAAAAACTTTAATCAAAGAGAGCTTGAGGGTTAAAAAAAAAATAAATAACCCTGCTGCATGGTCGGTATCCTTAGTCCGGGACACCGCATGACGAGGCCCCGTCTCGCGCCCGCTTGACCAGAGCCCTTTGGGACTCCAGTGTGGAGCAGTTGAGGAGGGCAGTCTCCCATGCCTCTCCGGTGGGGGTGGGGGAGGGGGGAAGGTGAGGATTCTGAGTACATGCCCACACCATGTGAAAGATATCGCAGATCTCTCCACAGTGCGGGCAGCGCCCATCTGTGTTCGGATCGAAGTGTTTTGCTATTGCAGGACAGAGAAGGGTTCCTGTCTGCAGGCGCCGTATCTCCTGAGCTGTAAGCACTCCAAATTTCCTCTCTTAAGTAGCATAGCAGGGGACGTCTGCCAGGTGTATGAATTATAAATAAATCACACTGACTTTCTTTGAATATTTTCGAGTGTTTTAATGATTTCTTTAGTATAAGGGAGCCACACAACACAGGCGTATTCTAAAACAGGCTGATATATGCGCAAAAAGTATATGTTCAAGTATTGTTGAAGAAGTACACAATAAAGATATTGGCCTATATGAGCTAAGTAGAGATGAGTTTTCAGTTTTGAGAATGGGAATAATTTTTCTCGGCTTCCAGTCCTCTGGGGGCTCGGCGCTTAACAGAGACTTCTTAAATATGAGCGTTAAGCACTTGGCACACCCTTCGGCATACCTCACAAGAAATGTATTTGGTATGTCATCAATTCCCGTGTCTTTTTTGCGTCACAACTGAGAAGCAGAGAGAAAACACTTTCTTCAGTTGTAGAAACATCAGTAATTGGTGAACAAGCGGAGTGAGGCTTTCTACCATCATCGTGCGTAAACATGCGCAGTACAAAAGAAACGGTTGAAAGACGAAGCAGTCTGTGTTGCGTCAGTAATCAGTTCGCCGTCAACGACGACGCTGCACGCAGGTTTATTTTTCTTTCATAAGTGCCGCCAGAACTTTGCAGGGGAAGAAAGAAGGAAGTTTTTGATGGATACGCTAAAGTGATACTCTTCTGCTTTTTCGATCCTTTATTTTAAGTTCAAGCGCATATCAGACAGTTTAGCTGCATCAACTAACGACTGGCTTTGAGAAGTTTTTTTAGAACTTTCTTAATCTTTCGTCCCATGCGTACAACTTCCCTCGTCATCCAAGGGCTGATAGCACGTAGGGTAATTACCCGGTTAGGCACACAACGCGAAATGCAATTCAGAGCAAGGTTCTTAAAGAAAACCCAGAGATTTTCTACTGAGCAGTTGCAGGATTCGTAAAGAACCAGAAAATCTGAGAATGAAATACCAAGTAAGTCTATGACTGCAACATAATCAGCACACGAGAAGTTCGGCACAACAAGTAACTCTTCCTTTTTATTTTTCAGAAGAAGTAATGGAATATTTAAAGATACGATAACATGGTCTGATATGCCTTCGAAATATTGAAGCCGAGGACCGCGACTAAAGACACCGTTACTAACGAAGAATAGATCAAGAAAGGATTTCTTATCCTTTTGTATACGCGTTGCTTGCTTTACTAATTGAGTTAAATCGCGATCAAGTACGATGTCAGCAAAGCGGCTCTGGAAATTGTTTGTCTCAATCGACGAGCGGCATGTTAAAGTCTCCAGCCAACAGTACATTACTTCATTGTGTTTTCGTACTACATAAGAATTCATTAAGTTTCTCAAAGAAAACACCCTCGCGGCGTGGTGGGCGGTAAAACATGCCAATAACAACACTCAGTTCAGTTAGAATTAGCTTACAAATGACACATTCAATTCCTTGTACGTCAGGTAGCCGGATTACTTGGAAAGATTCTGGAAAAGGAATTGCAGCACCACCACTGTGAGAAGTCCTTTCTTTGCGCATAATTCTGTATCATGGTGTAATTTTTTCGTCAGAGATATCAGAGTGCCGCCAGGTTTCGGTGGCTATAATGATATGCGGTTTATGCACCACTACTATACTTTCCCAATCCTCAGACTTGTTCACAATGCTCCAGGCGTTAAACTGAATGCATCTTAGCGATTTATTTTGACTGTTTTCGATTCATTGGTCACTTTATTGTCTATTCCGGCTGCTACGCTCTAAGATTTTTTCTTTGCTAGCGCCATCTCAAACCGACAGATCGTCACCAATTTTCATCTTGTTGTAGATTAGCTTAACCTTCTGACCCGCTTTTTGAATCTCTGCGGTGCTTTCCCGGAGATTCTTATGTATCTGCCGAGGGGTATACGAAAAGTCTGCTGGAATAGAGTAGTCGGTGTCTTTTAGTTTCGAGCAGTTTTTCAGTATGTTAACTTTCTCACGATGATCCATTAGCTTGATAACAACTGGTTAGGCTTGTTAGGTTGGAACCAGATTGGAGCGCTATATCTGGTACATTTCTTCTTAAAACCATTAATAAATTTTATAAATGTAGGCATAACAGCCAGAAGAATCGTTTGGCACCATCCGCAACACACCCCATCGAACGGTTGGGCCGTCACGGCTGTCTGAAGGTCCTCAAAGTGGACGGTTTCGGGGCGTAAAGGTCGTCATTGCGAATCCCAGACATAAATGGGGCTTCGTCTAAATTAGTAATTTTATCCTCAGGAACATGCCGTCATTGGACACCACTTTGAACATTCTGTCTAAAAAGGGGTTAGCCCCAAATATGATGCAAATGGCGGTCCCGGTAGCAACCGCGGATCCGGATCATGAGAGGGAAATGACTAGAAGAATAAAAATGGGTTGGAGCGCATATGGCAGGTTATCTCAGATCATGAATGACAGTTTGCCATAATCCCTCAAAAAAGAAAAAAGTCTACAGCAACTGTATCTTACCGGTACTCACCTATGGGGCAGAAACGTGGTGGCTAACAAAGAGGGTTCAGCTTAAGTTAAGGACAACGCAGCGAGCTATGGGAAGAAAAATGATAGGTGTAACTTTAAGAAATCGGAAGCGGGTTGAGTGGGGGAAAAGAAGTGCGAGTTAATGACAACCTAGTCTAAATCAAGAAAAAGAAATGGGCTTGCGCAGGGCATGTAATGCGAATGCAAGATAACCGGTAGTCCTTAAAGGGGCCCTGTAACATAATCTGAGTGCATTGTTTTGCTTCCTTGTTGTAATCGTTGAGTTATGGCGACGGTATTACCACCGGTCATAGAACGCATATTTCTATATTTAATATTTTAATTTGCTCGAGAACCAATATCATGACACCGACGGTGTCGGCACACAGCGGTGGTCTTTTGCAGCGAATATGACTTCAGCTGGCGGGCGATTATGATTGGATGAACAACTAATAACAAGCTGATTGTGTTCTTTAGCAAAATTATGTTATGTTTTGTTGTGTCCTTTTATATTAAATTGAAAAAAAAAACAGCATCTTTTCTTACGCAAAAGCATTTCAAAGCTTGTTAGAAAAAAAAGCCCCAGCAGAGGCACTGGCTATTACTTTGCATCAAAGAACTTCGCGACCTGCTGAGTGTATTGCTACCCTCTACACATATGTTGAGCTTGCTTCCAATGCATTTCCGCTCGTTTTCTTTGCCGCCTTCTTACCGACGAGCGCGCGCATCTATAAGCAGGAGACACATGTCCGGGAACACGTCCGGCGCGCCGCTCCGGTCGCCGCTTCCGAACTGCCGCACCACAGCAAGCAGGGACACAAGAAGCGGCAGGCATTGCTGCGCCGCTCTACCCAAGCTCCGCCCACAACCGATGTCGCACTTCGCCGCCGTGCAGCAGTGCCTGAGCGCTGCTGGGCTTGGTATACAAATATTGGAAGAAAAGACAAGACCGCCTTGTTATCAGAAAGACGGCCAGCTATACTCGAGCAGCGACAAAGCATGCCTGCTTATGTTCCCAGCTTTCGCCAACGGCACCGCTCGCGGGCGCTCCGGGCGACGAGCTCTGCGGCTGCCTGGCTTCTGTGGTCGTAGCTAGGCCTATAGCCTGTTTCGCATCGAACTCGCAGGGGCCGGCGCTTCGGAAGTCGCCTGCGCTATAATAAAAGGCCTACTGTTCACACCGCTTTGCTGTCAACAGGATCATCACAAAATAAAATAATAGTGCGGTCAATTTCCGCTACGCTTTCAGGAGCGGAGTTAGGGGGCGCCAGTCGAGCCGGACCCCGTCGGGCCCGCTACAGTTGCGAGGCGGTACTCGCAACAAATTCGCTCGTACCCCAGTTGTCACTTTTACCAGCAACTCGGTATTGGCCAGTGACCCCCTCCCCCCCTTCTATTCTTATTTTCCCGTCACCTAGAGGTGGTTATGCCCAGATCCCTGATGTGTGTTTCGCTCAGAGTGGACACACTAAATTCATTGCCCTTAACTGCTGTAGTGTTTCAAACCATTACGCTTTCTGTCTACCCCATTGGATTTTTTAAGTTTATTCATGACTTTCAGTAACTGATTGAACATATTCATGGTCAATAACTGATACTGCAGTTAAATTTATATAGTTTTGTTCCTGTGCCTACTAGTGTCACTATTGCTTGCCTCAGCCTTCATTATATGCTTTCTTCTTCGCCTGCACCAACACCTATAGTCCCCGTGCCCGCCCCCCGCCCGCCACAAAAAAAAAAAAAATTCCGCCAACACTGCCTCAGTGTTCGACTTAAGAGCGTTAGCTATGGGAGCTTCAAGTATTTACATCGGTGTGCTCAACAAACGTGGAAAAGACAAGAACCAAACATCCGCGGATATTTTCTTTACACTACTCATCCACTTTGCTCTACTATTGTGATCTACAGCCACCTTCGCTATATCTCGTATATTTGCTCATTGTATCGCTTAATTTAAAAAAACGTGTACAACACGACGGACCGTTTGATACCGTCCGGAACGCCCCGCAGCAAACGGTTCGGCCTTAATGACCGTCTGAAGGTCCTCAAGGGGCACGGTTTCGGGGACGAAAGGTCGTCGTAGCGAATCTCACTGAAATTTAGCGCTTTGTCTCGATTAGTAATGTTATCCTCTGGAACATGGCGTTATTTGACACCACTTCGAACATTCTGCGTCAAACGGGTGGCCACCGAATATTAAGCAAATGGTAGTCCCGAGCCTCGCATTTGGTGGCCTGTATACTGGCACATATATCAAGGAGCGAAAGTACAGGTGCCAACACTGCTGCTATGTGATAAAGTGTGGTCACGTGGTTGCTGTTTCAGTCGATTTCGCCTTCATTGCAGACAGACACGTCCTCTCTTAAAAAGCTACAGCACGACCAGTCAAGCGCCGGCAGCCCAACCCTCACCCCGCACCTCCACTAAAATGGATGCCATCTCGTCCAATCCCTTTGCCAACGCCTGTTACACTCTCTTTCCTTTTTCCTTCTGCCACATCGAAGCCTATCTCCAGGCTATCATCCTTATCTCACGATTAACACTCACCGCGTCCTTGTCAACCTCTTCCTTCCGTCCTAGCAACACCGGTGCTGTGCACAAAACGATCTACTCTTGCTGCGCTATTGCCCTTGTATCGGCAACTCCCTTAGCTGCTCTTTCCGCCACTTATGCGGCGTCACTGTGAAGGGCATACAATTGCGTCCCGGCTCTACCATTACGAGGAAACGCCCACCGATATTCTGACAGATTTCTGCTAGCGTCTCTTAGCACCTCATACTACAGTCTCCTTTCTGGAAAAGTCGCCACTGATTCTCGCTTATCCCTCTTTACGCGCTCCATTACAGCTCCTGCAGACCTCCACATTTTTGAGTCGTGAGTCATAAGCACCTCGCAACTCTGTCCCTCCCTCCTATCTTCAGGACTCTGCTGGCTGTTATCACTGACTGGGATCTCCTTTCTTGGGATAACCTTGTTCCTTTCATCTCCATCCGCTGCTTCCCAGCTGCCACCTCTGAACAGTTGTGCCTGTCCAACCCTGCTTGACCTACTTTCATGTTCTTTCCAAAGCTAGTGCACGCCCCATTCACGTGGCTCGCGCTGGAATGTCTACCATTGTTGCTTCCGATCGACAGCGGTGTCGGACATTTTTTCTTCCATTTCAACAGGCTGTTCAGGAAGTTTTTTTTTGTACTTTTCTACCCCTAGCTCTCTCGGTGGGGCACCTAGACAGGACGCTACAGTAACATTTTCTTCGTCATTACTGTCCAGTCGTGCACATGAAATCCGCTTATTCAGCCTCCTGTGCCGATTCAAACCGTGTGTCCTCTAGCTTCTACTCTGCTCACAGTCTATGCATCAAACCTTCTTTTGTTTGGCCATCATGCCGTAAACAATTTTCACAATGTGCACAGGCTCAAAACACGTGCACAGATGTTCACATTTGAAATTTATTGAAATTCAGCCAAAATACAATTCTCTAGGTGATGAGCGCTAAAGGTGACACATGAGGTCACCTGACTAGGCTCTAAGCACCCTGCATTCATACAGCACAGTGTGGACATGAAAGGTATTTCAGGAAAATTCTGCAAGAATATCGTAAGACAGCAAAAAACACACCCCTAAAATAAAGAAAAACATTACAACAAAATTCTACAGGAATACCGTATGATTCCACACACTAGACTTGAAAAACACAACCTTGCTAAAAGTCAACGTAATTGAATAAATAGAATAATCACAAATGTGTTCCCTTGACAAAACAAACAAAAATAACCGGAATGAAGGGAATCGCCTGGAACATAACAGCAAATATACTGGCACCGCAGTTTCTACAAACATAGCCGAGTTTATAGGCAAGTCAAGAAAAAATTCTTCGCCTGCTTTCGGAAAGCGTGCAGAGAAGAACAGTTTTCCATGAGGCCTATCAAATCAGCAAGAAGGTTTGCAATAAGCAAACTGAAAAATTGTTTTCCATTGTTAGTCCTTCATTTAGGTTTTATAAAAGCAGTTTTCCTAACTTCGTAATGCGGCTCATGCTTCCTTTGCATCGATATGAATAGTTGTGGATCGCTTTTAAAATTTAAAAAGTCAGTCTCTGACAAACCAAACTTACACACTGATTCAATGTCCAAGATTCTATTTTGCATAAAATATAACGATGCTGAGTCACGTGCCGGTAAGTTTTCAATGAAGCGGACACCTTTCTTCTGTAATAAATATAGGCTTTCCATGCTTGACTTACCAGTATTGCCCCATACAAGCACACAGTAATGAAGCCGCGAGTGAACAGCATTGAAGTAGAACTTACGTCTTAAATAACGAGGTAACAGTAGACGGAACCTGTTAAGCACACCAATGCATTGCGCAAAATTGCGTTTAATCAATTGAACTTGAGAGGTCCAGCGAAGGTTTTCGTCAAACCGGACGCCTATAAATTTGATACCTGAAACTCGTTCTAGTGGCCGCGATTGAAATGTCAATTCATTTATTATACAAACTGGTCTGTTAACAGAGCTAAAAACATTGTACTTTGTTTTGCCAATATTTAACGTAAGTTCATTGGCAACAAGCGAGTCAGCCTTCACAGAATTCCCCTTCCCGAAAAACCTCAACACCCCGTTACGGAATAACCAACAGTCGATCGCGACATGCATTTTCTACTCTCTTAGACCGAAGCAAACATGACACCAATATGCCGTAAATATACTGGCTGCCGGCTCGAATAACCTATCCGTTAAAAAAAAAAGCGAATTCTGTTCTCTAGTATGCACGTAGCTTAGCTAGCCTGGACCGGAATACACCTATTAAAGTATTAAAGGAAAAATTTGTCTATTGGACGACGCCCCGTCATAACCCACTGTCGCCAGTCGCCAGGTGAAATCATAAGAGCGCGGAATCTTGCGTCCGCACCGGAAGGCTGCCAATACCGCTCATGCGCGTATATTGGACTACCTGTCAACTCTGAAGAGCTTTGCAGAGCAATCCTGAGGGAAGCAGAATCTCATTGGTTTCATCCAGCTCCTGTGCGCCACTTTTTAAAACATCCTTGGTTCAAGCTACGTGGCACACGCCCCGTATACGTAATGTCTTAATGAAGGTTGAAATAAGTTGCGACCTTCCAATCCAAAAATTTGTGATGTTTTAATCAGATTTCGAATCCAGCGCTCCATGTGTGACGCAGCCAACTTTCCGACCACTCTCGATTATCGCTCACAACAATGCCGACGCCGGGTTTTCTGCAGAGCGGAAGTCGTACGATGTCGCGTAATATCGCGCAGACACGCGTCCCACAGCATGCGTTCTCTTCGTTTCTCACTTTCAACACCGGCCCATTCACTCTACGTAGAAAATTCCAATTCTTTGCACCGCTTTTTATTTCTACCAAGCTCAAATCAGAGAATTTCCGCCGCCCTGGGTTCTCACAACACATTGCCCTACTTTTCCTATTTTCACGTCATCTAGAGGTGGTTAAGTCCAGAAGTTCCGAAAAGTACAATGGCCGATCATATTTTTGCTGAATTTTGATTAATACGAGAGCAATCTTGTCTGAGCGCGCCATGAACCTCCCTGCCTTATTTTGATTTGCAGGATCGTCAGCAGCAAAAATGGTTGGGAAAGATGGTGAGACATGCTCCTGTAGTTATGGCTTCGCAGGAAATGACGTGTTTTCTTTCTTCATCCACGACTTTCCCTGCCGTGCCATTCCTTCCAGAGCATGTCTTAAAATTCTTCGCTAACTGCTCCTAACAAGCCGTGTTAATTTTGCTGGGTCGAGATACAGGCCTTTTTCTTGACAGCAAAAAAGTAAAAAAAAAGCATGACAGACAGCCCTTCGCAGCAGCTAAACATGGCGTCACCGTTTCTTTGAACCATCTGTTTTAGTCACCGCTTAACCCAGAAACATATGCGTCAGCAGATGGTGGAGTGGAAATACCTCAGTCTGGAGCATTAGTGATATATGGTAGAAAACTCCAACTGGGCACTTATCATGAACTACCGCGGTGGCTCAGTGGTTAAGGCGCTCGTCTACTGAGCCGGAGAACCCGGGTCCGAACCCGACCGCGGTGGCCGCGTTTCTTCGAAGGCGGAACGCAAAAGGCTCCCGTGTGCTGTGTGATGTCTGTGCACGTTAAAAATCCCCAGATGGTCGAAATTATTCCGGACACCCCCCCAAGGGCACCTCTTTCTTCTTTTACTCCCACCTTCCTTCTTTCCCTTATGGCTCGGTTCAGGTGTCCAGCGAGATAAGTGAGACAGTGCGCCATTTCCTTTCTTCAAAGACCAATTTGCTTTTCCTTTACTTCACTTATCATGGTGACATGGTCTGGACTGGTTAGAGCCAGCCGCATTCTTTCTCCATGCATGGTAAGCTTCCAGGCAATGTGCAGTGGATTAGAAGGAAACGATAGGGAAAGACACTTGCACTCAAGCAAGAAACTTCCTCCCCCTTGTATTGTGCCGCAGGCGAAAACAGGGCGGATTTTTCTCCAGGTCAGTCTGTGAGTATGTGTGGAGGGAGGAAGGCTGTGCAATAAAATGTACCCTTAAATAAGGCTGTGCAATACATGCTAAATCTGGTCGAAATCACGAGAAAACAGATCACTCGGATGGATGGATAGATAGGAGCGCCCCCTTTGAAACGGGGGGGTGGCAATTGCCACCATGCTCAGCTTTTCGTAATTTTTTTTGTTTTGTTTATTGCGTTTGCAATTCGCCATCATCTTTACCTACGGTTTCCTATAATTCTAACCTTATACCACATCTCTGCTTTTCAGCCACCAATCCTCCAATCGCCTTTTGCTAACTTCCACTGCAGAGTTGTTTACATGACCATTGTTATCTTTAAACCCTAGGGCCTCTGAAAGAGTGATTGTGCCTGCATCAACATCCGGATGGATACCATCACATTTGATTATGAGGTGTTCAATTGTTTCCACAGATCTACCAAACACCGCACATGTGTCATCTTTTTCGTTAAATTTCTTTTTGTAGCTGCGCTTTCTAACACACCCTGACCTAGCTTCAAAAAGTAGGGCACTGCCTCTTGAGTTATCATAGAAAAATTCTTTCCTGATCTGCCTTTTCCAGTATCGATATAGTTGTAGTAAGGTGGAAAGTTGGGCGAGTTGAATCTTATTCATGATGAAGTTTAGCGCCAAAAACGAGGACAAAGAAGGAGTGAAGACACAACACGAGCGCTTTTTCGCAACTAAAACTTTAATGGAAGAACACATAACATATATACCCATATCGTGAAGTAAATCAAAAAGAAGAAACATACATGATATGGTCAAGAGGGCGATACATCTGAAGAGTGCTGAGGGTGCCAAAGGTACATAAAGGGTGCAAAAACAGGAAACTTCATGGTCACAATCACAATCACGAAGGCGAAACCAAAATACCAAAAAAAACAAAAAAGGCCAAAAAAAGGGGGGAAAGGAAAAGATATTAATTCCACGTGTGATCCAGGTATGCCAGCTCTTTTTCTGTTAAAGAAATGGACGGTGCGCTTATGCATGAATTTCCCTGTCGCGAAATATAAAAAGCCCCGGTAATTTCGCGCTGGAGGCGTTCTCTATGATGTGACAGAATTTCAGCCTGCGCATAAAGTGGATTGCATTTTTTTCTTGCACACTGGGCCACATTCCGGCACACAATCCGGCTTGCACTCCTTACATTCTTGGCAATGGTCAACCAAATGCGAGGACTTCGACCCAGAGAGCGATTTCTCGTGTTCTTTTGGCCGCACGTTTACACAACGCCCTGTCTGACCTATGTAGGTCTTGCCACAGGAAACAGGGAGTTCATATACCACACCCGTTTTGCACGGGATGAATCCCGAAGGATGGCATGTCTTCTTCTTAATTTTATTTTGTCCTCTCTGGTTCCCTATTGTTCTGCTTACTAGGCCGCACACTTTCTTGAGCTTGTTTGGGGCCGAGAAGATTACCTGTACGCCATAGCGCCTGGCCACGTTGGCAAGGTTGTGCGAAAGTTGATGCTTATATGGTATCACCACTTTTTTCTTCTTTATCTTCTCGTCCTTTTTCCTTCTTTGGGGCAATACCTTTTACCCAGCGGATAAGTTTTTCGCATGCAAAACCAATTGCGCTGTCCGGATAGCCTGATGTCTTTATTCTATTTACTTGTTCATGAAAACTTTTAGCCATGCCGTGCGTGCAGGACTTTACCAGGACTGAACGTAGGCATGAGAGTACAATGCCATTTTTTACAACTTTCGAGTGGCCTGAGGCGCAATGCAGTAGGGGTTTTACTGATCGCGGATGATAGCGCCAGCAAACATGACTCTGGTTGAAAGATAGCAGCACATCAAGAAACTGCAATTTATCTCCGGCTGGTAATTCGAATGTGAAAACGAGACCATGTCCACACTCGATCGTAAAGAATTTCAACGCTGTAGACGTGAAAGCCTCGAAGGTTAAAAAGCAAGCTATTGAGCTACTTAAAGGCATGAACCTGCACAGACTTGCCACAGCAGTCACGAATGCGAAAAGAACTCATTTAGATATGTTCTTTTCGGCGAAAACGCACAAGCCAGATATCCCTTTCCGTGTGATTGTTACAGAAAGAAACACATGGCAACATGCCATCTCGAGCTATCTAGTAAAGTTCTTGTCCGGCCTACATATTAATGACCCATATTTGGTTCCAAACTCTGAAAAACTGGTAGATGTGTTGCTGAAGTGTAACCCTGGTAGCAGCAAAGCTTTCAGCATTGATGTAACCGACCTCTTTTATCCTTTGCCTCACTCGGCCCTTATGCATAGCGTGAAGAACTGTATTTGTGAATCAAATGATGAGTTAATATTCAGAAACAGTACAGGAATCCCGGTGGAGTCTTTCCTTGAATTGCTTTCGTTTTACCTGAAGTCTACCTATGCCACCTGGGAAGGCAAAACGTACATACAGAAGTCAGGTGTATGTATTGGTTCATGTGTGGCGCCCGTACTCTCAGACATCTTCCTCAGTAGCATGGACAGATGTCTTGAAAGCCGTGTGAACGACATGTGTTCTCATGTGTTTAGGTACGTGGATGATTATCTGGTATTTGTGGACAGTGCACGCTTCACCGACATGGTTGTGAATATTTTGAAGGTCTTCCGGGAGTGTGGACATGGTCTCGTTTTCACATTCGAATTACCAGCCGGAGATAAATTGCAGTTTCTTGATGTGCTGCTATCTTTCAACCAGAGTCATGTTTGCTGGCGCTATCATCCGCGATCAGTAAAACCCCTACTGCATTGCGCCTCAGGCCACTCGAAAGTTGTAAAAAATGGCATTGTACTCTCATGCCTACGTTCAGTCCTGGTAAAGCCCTGCACGCACGGCATGGCTAAAAGTTTTCATGAACAAGTAAATAGAATAAAGACATCAGGCTATCCGGACAGCGCAATTGGTTTTGCATGCGAAAAACTTATCCGCTGGGTAAAAGGTATTGCCCCAAAGAAGGAAAAGGACGAGAAGATAAAGAAGAAAAAAGTGGTGATACCATATAAGCATCAACTTTCGCACAACCTTGCCAACGTGGCCAGGCGCTATGGCGTACAGGTAATCTTCTCGGCCCCAAACAAGCTCAAGAAAGTGTGCGGCCTAGTAAGCAGAACAATAGGGAACCAGAGAGGACAAAATAAAATTAAGAAGAAGACATGCCATCCTTCGGGATTCATCCCGTGCAAAACGGGTGTGGTATATGAACTCCCTGTTTCCTGTGGCAAGACCTACATAGGTCAGACAGGGCGTTGTGTAAACGTGCGGCTAAAAGAACACGAGAAATCGCTCTCTGGGTCGAAGTCCTCGCATTTGGTTGACCATTGCCAAGAATGTAAGGAGTGCAAGCCGGATTGTGTGCCGGAATGTGGCCCAGTGTGCAAGAAAAAAATGCAATCCACTTTATGCGCAGGCTGAAATTCTGTCACATCATAGAGAACGCCTCCAGCGCGAAATTACCGAGGCTTTTTATATTTCGCGACCGGGAAATTCATGCATAAGCGCACCGTCCATTTCTTTAACAGAAAAAGAGCTGGCATACCTGGATCACACGTGGAATTAATATCTTTTCCTTTCCCCCCTTTTTTTGGCCTTTTTTTGGTTTTTTTGGTATTTTGGTTTCGCCTTCGTGATTGTGATTGTGACCATGAGGTTTCCTGTTTTTGCACCCTTTATGTACCTTTTGCACCCTCAGCACTCTTCAGATGTATCGCCCTCTAAGGTTTATCTTGACCATATCATGTATGTTTCTTCTTTTTGATTTACTTCACGATATGGGTATATATGTTATGTGTTCTTCCATTAAAGTTTTAGTTGCGAAAAAGCGCTCGTGTTGTGTCTTCACTCCTTCTTTGTCCTCGTTTTTGGCGCTAAACTTCATCATGAAATCGATATAGTTCTACACTATGTTTCTTTTCCATTGAATTCATCCAATTTTTAACTTCCGCGTTTTTAACCTGTCGTTTAATGCTCTTTCTTTCTCCGTCCTCATGACCGGCATACTTACTGGTTAGTTTTCTAGTTCTTTTCCGCCACTGTGAGTCAACGCTCTTTCTGTATACATATTTAAGTACCTTAGCTGCCCACCTGTTATCGTCCAATTTCCTCAGGCGTTCTTCATATAGTATTTTGCTCTTAGCTTCCCGTGCTTCGAACGATGCCCAGCCCACATCCCCTTGTACTGCTTCGTTTGTGGTTTTGCCGTGGGCACCTAGAGCTAATCTTCCAACAGCTCTCTGATTTACGTCTAATCTCGACTGAACTTCTGTCCTTAAGCACAGAACCGCATTGCCGAAAGTAAGTCCCGGCACCATTATTCCTTTCCAAATACCTCTTAGTACTTCTATTTGTTGTACCCCCATAATGCCCTATGTTTCATTATCCCGGCGTCTCTTCCTCCTTTTGCCCTAAGAGCCTGTTCGTGCTTTTCCGTGTATATCTGCCCTTCATTTAGCCATTTACCGGGGTATTTGTATTCGGCCACTTTGGGAATTTCGTGGCCTGGTATTGTAAGCACCTGATCAGTTGTATCGTTAAAAATCATCACACCTGATTTAGTTGGGCTAAACCTGAATCCTAGAGCCTCTCCTTCGCCTCCACAGCAATTAACCAATGTTTGTAAATCTTCCTGGCTATCTGCTAACAGTACAATATCGTCCGCATACATTAAACCCGGGAGTCGCTGCTCAACTACGTTTCCGCCTAATCTGTAGACAGACTATAACCTAGAATACTTTCTTCCAGCCTTCTTTCCATATTTATCACATAAAGCATAAACAGCAGCGGTGATAGAGGACAACCTTGCCTTAATCCTTTGTGCACCCCCACAGTTGTGGTACTTTTTTTCCCTTCCCATGTAATTTCAACTTCATTATCTCGGTATATTTCCTGTAAAAATCAATTACCTCATGACCGATACCTAAATCTTGCAATATCAATTACCTCATGACCGATACCTAAATCTTTCAATATGCTCCACAGGAGTTCCCTGTTCATGTTATCGTATGCAGCGCTTATGTCCAGAAAGGCTAAAAACAGAGGTCTGTTTTCCGCCTTAGCTATTTCTATGCAATGGGTAAGTAGGAACAGGCTATCATCTAAGCGCCTGCCCCTTCTGAACCCATTCTGATGTTCACCGAGTATTCGGTTACCTTCTACCCATGACTGCATTTTTAATTTCACCGCATACATTGCCAGCCTGTACATAACAGATCTTATCGTAATCGGACGGAAGGATTTTATGTTCATCTTATCTCCTTTCCTTATATAAATCAAATTCATATTACTCTGTCTCCAGCTGTGGGGAATCTGCTGATTTGTTATGACTGTCTCCAATGCTTTTATCAGCGCTTCCTTGCTTCTTGGACCAAGTTGATTAATCAGCTTAATTGGAATTTCTTCTATCACTGCGGACGTGGTTTTAGGAATATTCGCTTCCTCCTTTTCCCAGTTAAGACTAGTCAGTTCTAAGCTGTTCTCTATTGTGCTGTCCTGTGTTGCCGCCTCACTTGGGGAGATTACCCCATTGTCGTTGCTAAAAGAGGCAGCTATAAATGACGTAATGTAGTTCACAGCATCGTCTCCCTCTAAACATTTTCTCTCAGCATCTATAATCAGTTCCTGCGTTCTTTGATTTGTTTTCCCAACCAGCTTATATGGTTCCAAAATTTCCCTGGCCCCCCTTTATTTGCCTCGCGAACTTCAGCCAGCCATTTATCAGAGGACTCCTTCATTTTAGCCTGGACTAGGACCTGAACTTGCTGTTTCTTTTGTCGATAAGATTCCCATTTTTCGCCTATTTCCTCTTCAGATAACTGCGCCCTCTTTGCTTCTCTGTGTTACCTTGAAGCCACCCGACGTTGTTCGATGGCCTCCTTCATATCCATATTCACCCAGCTTCGTGGCTTCCTCTTTCCTCTCCAGCGGTTTACTCCTTTCAATTGTTTCATTTTTGTAGCGATGAGCAGTTCTAACTGATTATAATCCCTCTTTTCCATGGGGCGCTTCTCGATTACTTCTGCTATATCGGCTGATATTAGCGCTATTTATTCATCGTTTAATTTTGCGTTATCTTTTTGACTTCGCGGCATTTCTCTTTTGACTAGGGCTCCCAACTGTAGACTAATGCGTTTATGATCACTTCCTAGGCTGTACTTCCCCTCTTCGTCTATGTCCATTATTGCGAGCTTGCTATAGATGCCCTGCGACATTAGACAGTAGTCAATGGTTGCTTGCCTGTTACGGGATTCTTACGTGATATGTCACTCACATTTAGTTTCTCTTTTGACAATAACTAGGTTGTGCCGCTCACACAAGTCTAGCATTAACTTCCCGTTACAATCTGTGTATCCATCCAGATCCTCGATGTGGCCGTTCATGTCTCCAAGCAAAATAATATCGACACCTTCTCCAATCTGCTTTATATCGTCATTGAGGCACTTAACTAGATCCTTGTTTCCTTACCTGCATTTGTCCTGGTCCCTAAATAAACTACCCCTAGCCATGCCTTTTGCCAGAAATTGTACCTGGTACCCAGACATGTTCTTTGCAAGTTGATTTTATTCTTTGCCAATTTGTTCCTTGATGTATCAGCATACCTACTCCTCCTCCCTTCTTCTCCGTTGTTGTTCTGTTGCACCCTTCCCTTCCATCGATTAAAGGTGGATCTTCTAGATCCCTCAGATGTGTCTCGCATAGGGCGTACACACCTACTGCTTCGTCCTTCAACTGCTGTTCTATTTCTAGCCATTTCGCTCTCTTTCTACCCCCTTGCATGTTTATGTAACTGATCCTGGCGTTAAATTTCTTTTTCGTAGTTTTCTTTCTGGGCCTCCTAGTGGCCATTTTGTTGGGCTCAGCCGCCATTGTTACATTTTCTACATCGCTTCTACCAACCACTGCACCCTGAGCTACCGTGGACCCCCTAAAAAAGCTACCGCTCAGCCTTCCAGGCCAGCCTATCTCTTCTCCTACCCTTCCACTGAAATGGATGCCATCTCGTCCAAAGTCTCTGCCCAAACCTGCTCTGCGCATTTCCTTGTTTATGTCTACCACCTCAAAGCCTTTCTCGAGGCCTAACTTAATTATCTCTCGATTAAGATTCACAACAAAGTTAGCAACCTCTACATTCCTTCCTTGTACCTTCGGCACTGTACACACCACGATCTGCGCTTGCTGTGCTATCACCCTTATACCGTCAATTCCCTCAGCTAATCTGTTCCCTACTTGTGCGGCGTTACCATTCAGGACATCATTTAGCCCCGCCGCTACCACTACCAAGTTGCGCCTTGCAACATTCTCGGACAGTTCCCTTTTTGTCGCTCTCAGAATATCGTCCATTGTCCTTCCTGGAAACACCCCGTCTGCTACCGGCCTATCACCCTTCACACGGTCCAGAATAGCTCTTTTGCAGCGCATCATGTTTGAATCACCAGCGATAAGCACTAGGGTACTCTGCCCCTCCCTCCTATCTTCCGAATCGTGCTGCCTCTTATCAGCAACTGTGACCTCATTTCCTGGCATTAGCTCGTACCCCTTCTCAGTATCGCCTCTCGACTTCCCAGCTGCCACCTGTGCTAGGCCCTTCCTGCCTGAACATGACTGACCTACTGGCTTATCGCTGTTCATGCCAGTGCAAGCCCCATCCACGTGGCTGGCGCTGGAATGCCCGCCATTGTGGCTTCCAATGGCGGTGTCAGCCATTTTTGACTTCAACTGACAAAGCTGTTCTTGAAGCTTGCGCAACTCTGCCCTCTCTATCTGTAACTCTGTTTCTAGAGCATCCATCCTTAGCACTAGTTTGCTGTTCAGCCCTGTCCAGGCGTGCACCCAATACGCAGAATTTGCACATAAAATCTGCGCCTTCGGCCTCCTCCACTGAATCTAACCGCGTTTCTTTTAAATTCACCGACGCCTCACACTCCATACATCTAACCTCCAGTAGCTTAACCATCTTAGCAACACTCGATTATTGCTTCCACCAAATCTACAGGCTCAAGACAAAAAACACTTGAAAGCACGTGCACAAATGAAATAAAATTTTCCCTACCGCAAATGCCGATCGATCACTTAGAAAAAAATAGCTAAAAATTAACGCACAAAAAAGCACTGAAACAACTGCCGGCCATATAGTCCCGGCCGAATATAGGTCACTGAACTCAATTCTATTCCTTAACCTGCACTTCCCCTAACAGCCTAAAAAAGCTAAACACACTTTTAAAACTAAACTCGGAGAAATGGCGGACGGGGAAAGAGAGCCTGCTATGCTGGGGCTTCGACAGATAACAGCAGCAGTGAGTGCCTGTAGATTCCAGAAATTCCATTGTGTAGCAGTCAGCCATGATTCATAGGACCCTACCATGGTCGAAATACTAGGAAAAAGCTGGGCTAGGTGACCTCCTTCACGGACAAAGAGATGCAGTGATAAAGAGGAAAGGGGTCATCTCCAGAGAGGAACTTGTTTATCCTTTCCACTTGCAGATCGCTCGGCCTCCTCTCCCGTCACGTGGTCTCCTTGGTACTTCACTTCCATGCACGGCGCCAGTCGGACTTTCTTCGAGAAGACGGACAGGTCGCGCCCTTCTTCGGAGCTCTCGACCAGACCAGGGTTAAAGCGGAGAGACACGAGCTGATCGTCACCAACGCAGCTTTTCTTTGGACTGCTGCATCCATCGCACGGGTGAGTAGAAGGGCTTCTTTTTCACCGACCAAGTGCGATGACTCTTGCCTACCGGGAGCCGTTGCTGCGCTAATGTACCGAGCGGAGGCCTTGCTTTCACCAGAGATGTCACGCGTTAAGCTACGGTCCGTTTTACGCTGTTGTCCATAACGTCTTCACTCCATAACATAGGTGGTCTATCGCCGAGGCAGGTATGTTAACTTGAGCACGAAAAGCTTTGTCATGTTATTTATATCCTACCGTCGGCTGATTCTTAATTGGTATATTGGTATCAAAATTCAATAAACTCGTTATAAAGAAGCATTTGAAACATGTCGTCTCTTTGAAAACTGCGCAGGTTCACTATCATGGCCCTACAGCAGCCACTCGCTCAGTCCTGCCGCGACGACTGCTTTGTCGGCTGGGGCAACAATTCAACAACAGCCACGGATGTCACCCCCAAGCCGATAAAACCGTGGCCTTACCGGTTGTCATCCCGAGTGGGCCTCGTGGACACCCACTGTCATCTGGACTTTCTTTTCAACAGAGTGGGTCACCGAGGGTCGTACGCCCAGTTCCACGCCAAGCACCGCGACACCTTCCCGGACTGCTACGAAGGCTGCGTGGCTAACTTCTGCGACCCATCGACATTTCGCAAGGTACTATTTCAATCTAAATCTCGATGCGAGTTCTGGGCTTCCGCAAGCAGCGTCCTCCTCTCGTTATTTGTCCGGCTCGAAGTTCTCGTTGCGCTGCTCGTTTCTCTGATGCGATTACCATATAAATTAATCTGTTATGTTTTCTAAGCATGAAAGCCGTGGTGTATAGCCCTTGGTTTCTTCCTGGCTCCGTGAAAGCTCTGATGGCTCTCAGTTGTATGCTGGCTTATAGACGCGTTCGTTTAAAACAAACGCTGTAGTTCCGAAGCGTGATGATATGTCACCAAGGACTTCTTTGCCAGTTTTTGCTGAGTATATGGTCAAAGTTTGATAAACTCGAATTCGCGTGCACTAGTTAGCACCAGCGTACACATATGCCCTTGCCACACTAGCGAATTTATTGTCATTCGAAAATAATGGCATTCAGTGCATCAAATGTCATTTGGTGTCTTTCAGTGCTACAGGGAAAAGAGTAATCTTATTCGAAGATGATGGCATTGACGATCAGTGGAAAAAGAAACAGTATAACTTAAAGGCTCTGAAAATCTCTAAAATTGTTGGGCAGTGTTTCGAAAGCGGGTGAGAACATTTGTGCGCAGTATTTTAAGCCTACAATATTATTTCCGGCCATTCTGCAGCACTTCAGTCATCAAAAGCCAACCCAAGTACCAAGTCAACCGCAAATCCGATAATTCTAATCAAACAAAATGGTTGACATGACTTCACGCGGACACGCGTGGAGCATAGAAATGACTTCCAAAAGATGAACTGCTCAGTTACGTCAGCAAGAAACACGCAACCAAAATGGCGGACGGTCGCGGGAAAGACGCTGCTTCGCGCTCGGCCCCTGAAGTTGTCTGCTGCTGAGACCGAGATTAATATCTATCCACGACAGACTTTAGCGTGAACAGTCACACCAACATTAACATTTTTAGCAGAACTACATTAATGCACTTTCTATAATTGGCAGTGTGCACATTATTTTTTCGCATCGCTTGTTTCTGCTGCGCATCTGGTTGCCATAGCACGCATTCGGTTCAAGATCGAATGAGTTCCCCTGACTCATTCGGTGGCGAATGTCATTCGAACCAAATGACATTGCATGTTCCCGTGTCGCGGTCGATTAATGACATTAGGTGGTAATGTCATTCGATTAGAGTGACAATAAATTAGGTAGTGTGACAGGGGTATTGTTTCTCTTTTCCGTGTCCTGATTTTTGAAAATCTCCACAGCGCCACGTCTGGGAGAAGATCCTTACGGAGGAAGGTGTCTGGGGTGCATTTGGGTGCCACCCTCACATGGCCCGTGAATACACAGAGGATGTCGAAGACCACCTCATCAGTGCATTGGAACATCCCAAGGTGGTCGCCCTGGGGGAAATCGGACTCGATTATTCTCACAAGTGAGTGCGCGTGCTAGCGAATTTCTTCATTCCATCACACTAACAGCGATCAGTGCACGGATGGAGTAACACCACAGATTGATCACGTCATACCAAGCTTCCAAGTTTATGACAGTTTATATGTGCTTGGTGAGGGGACAGCGCAGGGATGAGACGCAAGAAGCATTGAAAGTGTATTTAATTGTTCCTTGTGTCTCGTCCATGCGCTTTTCCCTCACCACGCAAAAGAACCAACTAGCCCGCCAACCCGCTCTTATGTGTGCTTCACTATGCTGTGCATTTGTGATCTGGGGCAGGATGCGATTATTTCACAAGTCATCACGTACTGATGAAAACAGCTTCTGTTATGCCAGTATTTTAGTCAAAGGGTTCCAAATATTATATTTACCTGTGTTAAATTTCACGTCAACATTGACGCGTCTTTTTGTGTTGCTTCGCTGCGTCAGCGACCTTTGCTAGCAATCTAAAGCGGTGGTTATCGCCAGCGCGCAGTTCAATGGGGGCCCTTTTACTGATGCTAGCTTCTGTGCGTGCGGAGTTTTCTTCGTGTATGGAGCGCGTGCCTTCACTGACGCGTGTAACACTCGTCTCGCTTGTGCAGGAACAACTGTGAGCATGAAAGGCAGAAGAGGGTGTTCATGAGGCAGGTCCGTCTGGCCTTGAATGGCCGTCTGCCCCTCATCATCCACTCGAGGGACTCCGCCGCAGACACCCTCGCGATACTCAAAAAGGTACGTTGACTTCCTTGCTATGCTTGATCTTTAACGCTGCCTTGCGGAAGCCCGGGACAGAGAAGATAGCGCTTCACGTACGCTCGCCACAATGTGACCTCCACCTGTCGGCGGGGGTGTACGTGCACTCCAGGCCAGCAATTTTCGAAATTTGCGAGATATAGCCATACCGACGTAATTCATGCAGTTAATCTCATTTTCGAAATTTCAAAGCTGATATGGCAGTAACTATACCGGCCACATAAATTGCACAAGATGAAAAGCCGGTCTAGGTGGTTCCTCATGATTGCAACGAGACACCTAAACGTAATGGGTACAACTATTGTTTACATGACTGAACTATTAACTGATGCCAAAAAAGCGGTAGTTTAACAGTCCTGCACAAATAATCTCGATTATTGGAGAACCTGTTCATAAAAATTCAGGTTCACTTTCGCTGACACTGCCTCTATGTCGACCCTATGCTTTCGAATCCTCTTGCTGGGTGTTCGATTTCTCGTCAGTATCAGTAGCATAGTTACGTGTAAAATTCTCTTTACTTTGGCCTTCAACCCTTGTACAGACAGTATTCCTTTTATTCGCAATCTCCGGGCAGTATATGGCAGTGTAGTTTAGTCGCTAATTCTCTGCCCCCCCCCCCCCCCCCTCTCCCTACAGATCGTCCCGACTGAGTATCCGATTCATCGCCACTGCTTCACAGGCGGTTGGCCCGAAGCCCAGCAGTGGCTTAGCGAGTTTCCCAACCTTTGCCTGGGACTCACCCCTCTGGTGGGTTTCTCAAACGCCGGCGGTTTGCTCGAGGTAGCCCACAAGATCCCCTTGGACCGACTGCTGATTGAGACGGATGCACCATATTTCCTTCCGAAGTCCGTGAGTATGAATTCTGTTAAATTGGGCACTTATGTGCCGGCCCTTTAAAAAAATTTGAAGTTACATTCTTTCGAAAGTCTTCAGACAAATGTTAATATAACCTAACAAAACTGTATAGAAATTCCCAACACCCGCTTATGGACAGCTCCTATATACTCCTTTATCAACCACATACCAGCAATGTACCCTAACAACAGGCCTCCGACCCTACCCTACCAACTAAATTAAATACTTCCCTACGACTAAATTTTCGAAGCACTACATAGGTCCCTGAGAATATAACAGGACATGTGCAGCAGATTCATTATAACAAAATCCCCGTAAGATATAGTAATGCACGTATTGTCGTGTTTGCTCGCCAGATGGATCCACTTTCCGTTTGGTAACCTCTTCGCTTTATGTGTTCTTTCAGGAGTCCGGACATCTCAGAGCCTCCCACCCCGGGATGGCAATTCACGTGGCCACCCGGCTAGCCTCACTGCGACGTATCGAAGTGGAGGATGTGCTTTCTGCAGTCCGGAAGAACACTCACCGTATATACAAAATCTAAGGTCGTGCTGTGTGACACGCCGCCGCGCAAAGAGTATGCTGTATGCGACAACGGGGCCTCTCCGGCTCCCTGACCCCGAAATCTGTGCTATTTTAATTTTACTTCCGTACCGCGCTAATTTATATAGTGTATGTAACATAGAATTTTTCACTATTATTTCCTGGTGTACTTTTTATAAGACTGTAAATAAAACCTTTTTTAACGATCTTGGAGTTCTGTTGACTCGTCTTGCATTGTGGTTGCCGTGCATTTCTCTTTAATTCACCTGACGGTGTAGGCCGACCGCTGGTGTGAAGGTATTGACTGGACATTTGCACAAGAATTCTACTTTCAAATCACGTGATGTTTTAAAGGAGTGAAATAGTAAACGATTAACTTTACACATTATATTTGCACGTCGCATGGCATTACAGGACTTTTAGGCATGAAATGCTTTTAGACAGGTTGCAAAGTCAGGTCAATATTGCTCCGAAGTCGCGGTGATCCTGGAGCCGAACTTAAGACCAAATTATACACCGAACATGCGGATTAGCTCATCAGCAATACTAGCAAAACTTTCTTCGGTAAACTGCAGCGACGAGGGCGATTTGAAACGGCGCTGGTTCAAACAGACCTGCCTCACTGCCCGCTGTCTTGACCCACACGGCCGTGAGTGCCTTCTTTTTTGGTTTTGTTTATGGGCCGGCCATCACCACAGCCTCTGGCACCGCGTCTTTAACTGGTCGTTTTCGACCTCAGTAGACATGCCACGTACCCGTTCGGGCCATTGCCAAGGTTTGGAGCGAATACCAGTGCAAATCCCATAGATGATAGCGCGAGAAAGAAGAACAAGGCGGATGTGTGCACTCTTCAGGCGTTTGACGCTAGAACCTTATCCAGTAAGGCTAGCCCAGCAGTGCTGTATTCTAGTTCAGTTTAGCAGTGCTGCTTGAGGAACTAGCTGGTATTAAAGGGGATGTCGTATATGGCTTACTAAGGTTAGGAGGGCAGATTAGGCGATAGGGAGGACTTGTACTGGGCTATCGTCGATTAGCGGAGAGACGAGAGCTACGTGTGGCATTCCTCATCAATGATGATATACCTGGCAATAGAGTGGTGTTCGGTGCTATTAATGAGAGGGTGGCAGCTATCGTAATTAGGCTTAATATCTTGCACAAACTGAAGGTGGTGCAGGCCTACATCCTGCCGTGTCGACCAGATTGTATAAAGCTTATATGAAGACGTGGAGTCGGCAATTAAAAAAGTAAAATGACAGTAAACTGTAGTGATGGCCGACTTCGGTGTGAAGGTTGGCAAGAAATAGGCTGGAAGCCAGGCGACTGCGACATAGGCTCCGGGAATAGCACAAGGGAGTTATCAGTAGAGTTCGCAGAGAGAAATAGTGTGCGGATCATGAATACCTTCTTCCGGAAACGAGATAACAGGAAGTGGGCCTTGAAGAGCCCCTGTGGTCAGACTAAAAATGAAACTGACTTCATACAGGGCCCTCACCCTGGCAACGTAAAGGATATGGAGGTCCTCGGAAAGGTGAGCTGCAGCGACCACAGAGTGGTAAGGTCTCGAATTAGCTTAAACTTCAAGAGCGAACGAAATAAACTAGAGAAGCGGAAGCCCATTAACTATTGTTAAGAAGGAAAAGAGAGGAATTCATGACATCGCTGCAAAAGAGATACTCGGCTTTAACTGAGGAAGGCGATCTTAATGTTAAAACAATGAACGATAATCTCAAAGATACAATTAAAGAATGCGCAGTAGAAGTGGGCGGTTGTATGGTTCCACAGGATACCGACAAACAGCCCAGGAGACGAATAATCCGATTGAAAAACGCCTAATTGTGAGAGCGTCTAACCCAACGGACAGAATAGAGCTGGCAGAGCCAGAAAAGTTAATAAATAAGCTCAAGGCAGCCGACATACGGCAGTTTATCATGGAGAAAATTGAGCACGCTCTGAAGAACGGAGCTAGCCTAAAAGCAGTAAAGAGAAAACTAAATATAGATTAAAAAAGCAGATGATCCGCCGCCATGGCTCAATGCTTATGGCGCTCGGCAGCTGGCCCGACAGACGCAGGCTTGATCCCGGCCGTGGCGGCCGAATTTCGATGGGTGCGAAATTCCAGAGGCCCGTGAATTGTGCGATATCAGTGCACGTTAAAGAACCCCAGATGGTCGAAATTTCCGGAGCCCTGCACTACGGCGTCCCTCATAACCTGAGTTGCTTAGGGAAGCTAAACGCCAATAAGCCAACCAATAAAATCCACATGTATGCGCTAAGAGACAAAGAGGGTAATGTCATTAGCAATATGGATAAGATAGTTAAAGCAGCGGAATAGTTCTGCACAAATATATGCAGTCGCGAATGCAATCAAAACGTTAATCAGGGAGGCAGTAGAGCGCAGCAATGGGACATCCCGCCAGTAATGAAGGAGGAAGAAAAGAAAGTCTTAGGTGCATCTAGGTTGAACACTTCTAGATTGAACACGTCAATCAGAACACAAGGTTCTTTCTGTTCAGAAGAAAAATCTTTACTTTAAAACCTCACATATTCAAGCATAAATATATTAAGGAGGACGTAACTGAGCAAGTTCGTTAAGAAGGGCCCCATAGTGAACGAGCGCGGACGTATGACTTAAGGCGGGGGTACCACGGCGGCCATCTTGGACAAGACGTTAGTTCAACCACCAGGGCGGCTCCACTTGTCCGTGGAAGCGAAAAAGCGCTCCTCCGAGACGGTCTGATCCTCCTCTCTGCGTTACCTTGACCTCCTCTCGCTCGCATGGTGGCAGAAGGAGGCGGTTAGTCACGGAGGGGGGATAGACGCCCCGACAATGACGACCGACCGCGCTCGAAGGTGTTTGGCACACTCGTACTGCTTCTTTCGCCCCTACGCACCCCTTGGCGGCCCTGCCATGGTGCCTGGCGATTCTTTTTTAGGAGGCACTATTTCGAATGTGGAAAGTCTCCATATCTTTGACATTTACAGAAATTATATTTTGTTTCCCTTTTTTCCAGAGATGTACACATTGTTTTATAGTTATTCTTTTCTCACGACCCTGAACAATAATTTGATGACTAGCAGCGGCAGCCACGGCAAGCAATATTACAAAATAAAGCTTCGTAGGTTCCACTGGAATCCATAACAAAGGGCCACAAGACATCTATGGGCTATGGCCTTCGTAAAACAATATGGATGATGTCGAAATCGATGCAGCGGAATAGTAGATGACCTCTTGGTTTCAAAGGGCGGTTTCCATGTGTGTTGTCACAGCCTTTTCTGCTGTCAAAGGAGCGTGGTGCGTAGCTTGTGTGCTATTGATTACCGTTCGCCATGCAGACGTTTATTTCGCAATTCCAGGAAAAACACCTGCAGTGAAACATCAACCCGAGATTTCGATGCATGGCGAGTGTTTTTATTGTTTACTCACACACTGCCAGTGCTATGTAGAATTATAAGAGAAAGCTGATATGGTAACAGTAAATAAGAGAAAATGTGCAGAATAAGGCATATCAGAATGGTACAAACATATTGCGTTCATGTACTAATGTTGTTGGGTTAGTAGCTGCGGAGAGGAAAAGAAAGCAATATCACAGTGTGTTAGCCCCCTTCATCTCCCACCCGTTCCCGATAATAGCTTGGGAGAGGTAGTCTGTGACGTTGAGATACGTTGCAAGTAATGCTGATTTTCTTTTTTCCGTCCGCGCATCCATGCATGATAACAAAAATCCCGAAAGCGCTTACGGCCGCAGCCGGCAACATTCTTTTCGTTCACTTTTTATTGTCAAATAAACTGCTACCACCACCAAGGTTCGAAAAACGAAAAGGAAACACTGGCTGTGAAACTTCGACTGGAGACTGCGGGACATAGCTGGAAAGACCTAATAAGTACTCATTACAATCGCGTCGAGTTTCTCCCTACTGTGGCCTTAGCATAGCATTTCCATCCATTCATTGGAACTGCATTTTGTAGCCACACGAGGCAACGTTCCTGCTTTTGTGATATCGTTAGTGATCAGCACGAAATTGTGATATTCCAACAGTTCTAATTCCCTGCTGTCTTGTGAACACGGATGTGAGCGTGCGGCAGCATCTGTCTAGAAAATAAGCGATCGAATGTGGATATTGCACTACCCCCCCCCCCCCCCTCCCATCTTCATGTACTGGCACTGTTTGTGCAGTAAATTTGTATCGTAAAAGGCTCATTTTTTCTCCATTCCGGGGAATACGGGAAGTCAAAACTATACGCACCGTGGTAGTCCTCTAGCTGATGTCCGCAAAATCAGTGGACTTTTGCTTTCACGTCACTTTTCAACTGAAATCGCTTCTGCTGCTCTGTTTCGTTTGCTCTGTTTCGTGTTTGCTCTAGCATAAGAAAACATTTTGTGCTCACCCTGAGGTCTGGGGCGAATCGATCCTTGCACAATTAGTGAATTTCGGCGATAGGTAGCGGAAATTCGCAGATCTGGCCTCCCAGTGGTCTGCATTGTCCAGGAGCCGATGCGAAATATATGGCGGCGTTTCAAGACAGCGCTTCTCAACCGATGAGCCATAGCGCGAGGCAGGGGTGCAAGATCGTGTCTTCGCCCTAGGATAATCATCTCTGGCCGCCTCCTGTCTCGCTACTCACAGCGTTCCCTGTGCTCCTTCTAACACGGAGCGCCCGGTAGCTCTCTCGCTGAAAAAAAAAAAAATCATTTAGAATTTAGAATAGCTGTGGAAACTGCGCAACGGCACCGGTTGTCAGAGCGTCAGCCAACACAGGGCATTCGTCCCGTGGATACATAAGCCCGACAGAAGTCGAGTTCAGTCCGCATTTTGAGGGAATGCGAAAAAAAAATCGAGGAAGAGAGTAGAGGAGTCTCGGTTTTCCTTCTCAAAAGTTGCTCTTTCGAATACTGAGCTCGACCTGCACCCTGACCGCATTTCTTTTGATCGTGATAGTACGTTCAAAAAAGCGCTTGAGTAAGAGGCCTCAAGGGTCCAACTGCAAATTTTGCAGTAACACTTATTTCGTCGGTCGTGTTCAAAAAACTGCGCGAAAAAATACCCAGGAAGCGAGAAATAAACACGCCAACTGGCAGTACGGTTTTCTTTTTTTACTTTTTCGCGAAGTGTTGCAGTCACCTGATGCGCTAACCCCTGCACCTTGGCAGCGACACGCGGTACGCCGGAGTCTATAATGTCAAGTGCGAGCCATCTTGGCCCGGCACAACAGCATACTCGATATCCGTAGCGACAACTATTTTCTGAAGAAACATGTCTGTTCCAAAAGAAACAACAGTGGAACGAAGGCATAAGTCTAAACAGATCATATCAACATTTTGAAAAAATATCATCTACCAACCACGCGCACGGATGTCGAACCTGCTTCTTCAGCCACACCTGACTGTATAGTTGTTATAAAGGTTATTCACGTGACAAAAGCGTGATAAGCCACTTGCCCAGAAAATTTGATAATGGCATCCACTCCAGAGGCACACGAGGGGCATAGTTTGTCAGTACCCTCCAGATAATGCCTTCTGAAGAAATGAGCACTGTTAGGGCACCCCTGTTGGCACCCTCATTTTTTGTACGATGTGCACGATACAGCATGATTGATTCGAGTGGAGAACACCCGTTTCCAAAGCTCTGCCTTGTTAGCCCTGCGTGACAAACGCCCTTGCAGTGTATGTCCCGTACTACATAAACCTCGTGTGTCAAAAACCCCGTGCCAGAAAGCTTGCGACAAAAGCCTCGTACCAAAACGCATTTTCCCAGCAGTGAGTTTGGCGAACACACTACCACGGCCGCTCAATGGAGGCTTCCATTGAGCGGCCGTGACACTACACTTGGTCCGGCAAGGCGAGTGTGTAGTCTCAGCAGCCGTGCTCCACTGTACCGTGCTCCGCGTCAACCCCCCCGCAGTTGTTGACGGAGCAAGCGTCGTTCCTGGAAAGAAACGCGCAACGCAACGCTTCACCACGACGGTGAGAGCAAGGGTTGGGTGCCGCGCTAAAGATTTTTATTACAAACCCCACTGCGCCCAGGGCGGGTGCGCCCTGACAACTTGTACCCACTCCCCGCAGCAGAGGCACACAGGTCTGTCTCCTCTTTCTAGCCTGGCCTTGGCTGCAGAAGAACCTTGGATTGGAACGGCCGCATGTCAATCGCCTTTGCAAAACATCAGCTTCGCAGAACTGTGAAACCCCCTCCCTATTGTAAGCAGCGTGACGTCAAAAAGTTGTGGCCCGGTTGGCAGAACTCACAACTTTTGGTTCTGAGCAGGTGTTGTTGGTCCCGAGGGCTCCTTCGCCGCCTTTCTACCCCGAGTCGAGACGCCTCGCCTGCCCTCACAGGATAGAAGAGGGGAACGCTTGCGCTGAATGACTTAGGGCGGGTGGCAGGAGCGCGCTCCAGGCGCCAGTGAATCCGGCTGGTGCCTCATAATAGACCTCTCCCTGATGTAAACAGTGTGACGTCAAAAAGGTGTGCCCCGATGGGCAAAATCGTCGATTTTCGGTTCTGAACCGGTTTTTCAGGTGCCGAGCATTCCCCCACCAGCTTTGTTCCCTGATTCGAAACGCCTGGCAGCCTTTCTTCTCCCAGTGTGATCCTTCTCGGTACGGCGCATGTTTTGCCCATCGGACCAGAAACACGTGCGTTGATGACGTGTGTCTTGAAGGAAGTCAGTTTTCTTTGCACGTGTTGGCCTGTCTGCAAATCTGTATGCGCAGTCGCGTTTTTTTTTTCTTTTTCAGGTGAGAAAAATGCAGAGCCTAAGATGTATATCCCAGAAAATAGTGAAAACAATTTTTTTCTGCCAACTTGAAGGAGCGAAAATTGCTAATTGATCACGTGCACTCAGTGGAGCAGATTGTCAATGAAACGCTGTTACCTCAATGGGGAAGTGTGTGTCCTAAGTGAATCAACTTGAAATTCGAGGCCAATACAATGGGGTTTTGTTACGTTTTGCGCTAATAATAATAAACACAGTCTTTATGCGAGCATAAAATAAAGTGCCTCTAAACAGATATGCTAAGCTGAAGAGATTACCGCGCATGCGGAAACACTTTATTTGCAGAGCCATAGCTATATGTGCTCATTCATGTGCAAGCAAACATTTTGACTTAGAAGTTACATTCAGCCAGAGCAATGCCTACTCCCGTAATATCTTAGAATTTCATGAAATATTGAGGAAAATAGATGTGTGTGTAAATGATGGCAGATTTTTTTCACGTTTCATGACCATGCACACAAAAGCAACCGCTGTGGCAAATGCTATTTCAAGGCCGGAATGCGAAGACAATGCAAGCATGCTGCTGCTGTATGCTTTTTTGTAAACAAGCATGAGGAACCGTCCTGAGCAAGAGGCTGAAGCGTTCGTCAGATCTGGTAAAATGTAGAGTTCCGGCCCCTTCCAATTAGGTTTTCATAACCCCGCTAATGAAAATCTGGTCGTAAATGTTTATCAGCTAGACGAGCACAATTTTGAAAATATTTATGGTCTTTCTTCTAATTTGTGAATACGGATCGACACTAACGTCATTTTATGTTCCCCGCTTTGTAAACCAGGTCGAAAAACAATTTGCGATGTAAAACCTGCTTCCCACATAACCTTGCTGAATTATCCTGAAGTCCTTGATGGTGTTGGTGAGAGGGCTTCGAAATCTGCTGAAAAATAGCTCTTAGACGAAATGTTTTCACCAATGTCATCCACAGACCACGCAGCCAAAGGACTTCATACCGGTTACCAAGAAATTTCACCGGAAGCTCTCGGCCCCTCGTGTTCACGGAACTATCCTGAGTAGTAGTAGTAAGTGGCTTTTATTGGAAATGCAAAAGAAGGTAAAAGGATCCTTGCCAGCCCCGGCATCTGCTATCATGTCTAGAAGCACCTGAGCTGGGGTAGGGGATGGAAATGGAAAGCGAGATGACAGTGAAGGGGAAAACAAAGGGTAGAGAGAGAGGGAAAGAGGGAATACCTTCCCACCCGCTTTTTTTTTCATTACGCGAGGCGATACAGCCAGTGGGAAGGACCGCGAAAAGTTTCAGCAGCCTCGCGTTGCCGGCGACCTGACACGTGAGGCGTGCACTTCGGGAGAGGGCGACCGCGCTCTCTCTCTCTCACACACACTTACACTACGCTCGCCAGCTCCGCAAGCTCCCCTCTCACTCGCATGCACCAAGCTGCCCCGCACGCCCGCAGCACAATTTTCTCCATTCTTGACCGGAGCGGAATTCCAGCCATGACTAACAATGAGGGACACCACCCCTTTTGAGCACCCGCGAGCAGATTGGCACATGCACATAGAGGAAGTGCCAGCGGTGCGAGCAGCAAGCCCACCATAGCAGACTTCCATATTTATGCAACTCACCTACTCCTATCTAGACACTACACGCGCATTCGTGCAGCGCCATGCGCAGCAAATGTCGCTGTACTATTGCGGAACAGCTCTTCCGGAAACCGCGCCATTTACAAGAGCTAGTTTTGAATCATAATACCCTGTAGCCGAGACTGACAACTGATTGCATTTCTAGCGATTTCGGTATCCGTGGTTTGCACACCGCTGAGGAAAAGTACTCGTATTTTATGCAGTGCAAACAATGGCAAGAGATGCTGGCATTGTTTTTGCTGCATTGTGCGCATGCATATCACCAGCTACGCTCCCATATACCTTTCAAGAATGTTATCCGTGCATTCTTTTTTTCTTGCACTGTGTGATTGACATATAATTTTGGGGGCATGCTTTGCATTCACTACAATGCTAGTGAAATCGCACTGTCCACACATGCACTTCGCCAGTGGTAGAGGCAGAAGGAGAAGGCTTCATTCACTTCCATTGATGTGCATTTTCAAAAGACAAACGCATGTTCCTTATAAAAACAGGACCATTTTATTGCAACATCTGCTAAGCACGTTCAGATGCCTTGCACAACTCGCCCACACATCATGGTGGCTGCCTGCAAGCAAACAAGTCCATACCAATGTCATATGTGAGTCTATTTCTAGGAAGTGACAGGAAATGTCAGTGCTCAAAAGTGGGTATTAGCTTGTTCTTTACTGCTCAACCATTGCAGTTACTTTCCATTCACTTTGTGTTTCAGTAACACACAAAGATATATGCTTACCTCCCGTCATACAAAAATGTGAGGGCAGTAATGCAAAAGGAAAGAAAATATGTGCCTAAACATAGCAGGTGGACTGAAAAGTCCTTACATACATCTAAGTAATTTGCTGCCACTGTAACAATGAGAGCAGATATGCTAGGATAAAAGCCTGCTGAGCACGATAGAAACATATTCTGCTTACGCCATACAGGGTGATACAAAGCTGCTGGAACAATGATGCACTGCTTGTTTTGATGTCACCAGCAGTTCACAAAGAAAAAGCTTACCAGCAGAAGGCTGTATCCATTACACACAAGCAGAAAAATGTGAGCTGTGAGGTTGAATATCCCTTGAAAGTGTATATTGATACTGTGCTTCCAAGGAAAGTGAACGCTACAAGCGGGCTAGTAGCAAAAGAAAAGACGCAGCTATAGAACAGAAGAAAGGAAAGTAATGGGCACGCATAAGAAGTACAACATGTCCAACTAAGCTATACTTGGGAAAAAGAAACAACTCAACAGTGCCGTTGCAACGCACATATAAAAGCCCCACATTTTTGAAAATATAAAGCGGAAAAAAATGAAAACACACTGTTTCATGTTTCATATAGCAGCGATCTCAACGGTTATATTTGAAAGTCAATTAGAAACATATTTAGAGTACATTCATCCACAAATGTGCTTCAGCGCCTTTTCAGCTAAGGAAAACACCCAACTCAAGGAGGGCTGTGTAGCTTTCAAGCATTTGTATGAAACAAGTGATAAGTTTATAGCAAAAATACCCTCTATAATTATTTTACCTAACATATACTCACCTACGAGGCCATAACAGGAGGGCGTAAAGAAAAACTATATTGTTGCAAAAGAGCAAACGACTAGGCGAGGTCTGATGGTCTGCAGCGGCAAGTCTTCAGGGAGTGCAGACATGTTGCATGCCATTTTGAAAATACAGTACCAGCATTTTTTCAAGCGCTAGATGTGGTGCGTATAAAAATTAGCCTCCCTGTCAAATTAGGCTCCCCGTGCTGCCAAATGCCACTCGCATAGAAAGGTGTCCATCCCCCCACAACGTAAACTGCCGCTTCCACGCACTGCGAGCTCCTAACGAGCTCAGGAGGAATGCAAAACGCAAACGCGAAATGTTTTGCGCAATACAGAATCAGCAGGTGATTTTATCGCCCTGTATAAGCTGTAGTATATATTTTAGAAATGCCAACAGTTTATAGACTTACTTCAGAGCGGAGTGAAGAAAAAAATTCCATCTGCCACATCTGGGATCCAACCCGCGACATGCGCATGCTCAGGACGAGAGCCGTCATATAGGTACATAAAATATCCCTCAATGCCCTCTGTGACTTTTAAAACTCATCGCCTATTTCTAAACACAAGCCCCTCAACTCTCCAATTTAGAGCCACTTCTACAGGACCCCAGCTAAGGAACAAAGAATTATGCAGCAGATTTCTGCTCTCGCCTTACGAAATGTCACAGTGCCGTGACACTCGTAATCTTGCACACGCGTTCATGAAAAATCGCACTCGATAACACACACTACGAGGTAGCTCACGCACGCGACACAGGTACAGTTGGGACTTCAATGCACATACTAATAACAAAATTGCGGTCCGAATGACTCACCTGCGTTTGGCCCTGACATCAGCCATGCGCGTACGAAGCTTTGTCATCGTCGACCTTGTGGGTTTCTAAGTGGACACAGGCCACCAACCACCGCGGGTTCGAGCTTCGCGCGAGCCAAGGGCCCCGATCAGCCGTCACCACACACACACTGGGACACCGATGCGGTGCACTCAACCTCCGCTGGGAGGAGAGCGATTCGCCGCAAAGAAATAGGCCTCCAAGTTCACAAAGGAGACGTTTATTCACGTCGTCCTTCAGCAGTACACACACACTCAATCGTCACCCCGTCCCGGGGGCGCGCGAGGAGCAAGGCTCCGCTGCGCGCACGAAGCGACTCGAGCAATATGCGCCGCTAGCACGCCGCTGCAGAGAATGTCCCCGCGGCAGTGCTGTGATCTCTCTCTCGTGTCGACCGTTGGGCCGGTTGCGAGAGAGAGTGGGCAATCAACGCAAGGTACGCCTGTCTGAGGTCGCTGGACCCCGTTGGACAGGCTCTAGCCGCTGCAGGTCAGAGGACACGTGCGGGCGAGCTCGAGTAAGCACTGGTCCGAGCGGCAAAGGCCGGCAGGGACAAACAGTAACGTACGCACCTTTCGCTGTCTCGGAGGGATCCCTCTCTCTCTGGGCCCCGCTCGGACGGTCGCGGGATGCGCGGCCGCCAAAACGGGTCCCGGATTCCCGCCAAAAGGCGCCAATGGCAAAGGCCCTTGGGGAGCCGGGGCGGAGCTGTGGCTAAATGACAGTGATTAGTCACCCAGCCGCCTCTCCACCGCCTGAGGCGGGAGCAAGGGAAAGAGGAGAAACAACGCGGGCGGCCGGCACAGCCGCGCAAAGGCGACGGCGGAAAGCCAGGATTCCCACATCCCCCTCTCCTTAAATGCCCTCCTACCCATCGGCAAAGCACGCGACCAAAAATAAAGAAATCAATACACAAAAAAAACTACACTTTAGTTCCAAAATAAATAAATGAATACACAAAAAAAAACTAGGTACACTTCAGTTCCAGCCAGAACAATGTAAAAAAAACAAAGGAAAAACAAGGCAAACAACACTTGCATACGCTTCAGTAAATCAAAACAGCTTGCAGATTATATACACGGTACAACTATGTTACAGGTGGATGCCAGCCTCAAAGTTCGGTGGCGCGGCCCAGTGGGCCTGTCGGCGACTCACCGCTCGCAGACTTCAAGTTGAACAGGTTGGGAGGGCCGACGACTGATGGCGGTCTTCTTTCCGTTGATGTAGGGTGCGTTGATGACGACGGGGCCGCGGCAGAGCACTGACCTCGCGCCCTTGGACACGACATCACGTTCGGGCACAAGACAGTTAGTGCACCCCCTTCACGCCGGCTGAAACGGGCGAGGACGTTCGGCGGCGTCCTGATGTGTAACCTTGGCCACAGCGAGGGGTCCTTCTCATCCTCGCGCTCACGCAGAAGCACAGCGGCACAACTCACAGGCGTCGCCTTGGCTCATGGTTACGCGCGCACACAGTCACAGCCACAACCACGCATACACCGGCACGTGCGCGGACGCTGGTCGGCGACAACGATCCCCTCATCAGAAGCGTCCAGAGGCGCCGCGGCGAGGGTCAAAGGGTGCACTTTCCGCCCCCCATCGCCCCAAACGCCCCGCCAACTTCCCCTCCATACGGGCCGCACAAAACTCGCACCGCGACACACGGCTCCTTAACGAGCCCACCACCCACAGTCGGGCCGGAAATGAGAAAAGGCGCGCTGTACAAACGACACCTAATCCAATCTATTCCTTCTAGAAGATAAGAGCAAGCACGAGCGGGCTGAAGTTTGCCTATGTACATCTCGGTACGTTAGAACGAAAACAGACGTACAAGCAGGAAACGAAAGTGGCTAGAAACTGACGCAAGCAAACAAATAAATAAACTGATAAATACACAAGGCTGGAACTGATCATGCTGCCAAAACAACAAAAAAAAACACCGTGCTTCGCCTGGGTAGGGCCCGACGAGAAAGCTCGCCAGCTAGCTGAGGCTGCCTGCCTTCGGTTGCGGAAAAGTCCGCCGTCCGGCATCAATCACACAGGTGACCGTCGCCTCAGATTGTACCGGTGCTCCGTACGCTTGCGTTCCGCAGCACCAGTTGTGCCTTTGCGCTTGCCTTTGATACCAACGGGTACCGGCGCAAGCTCGTCAGACCGTGACGCGTAGGCCTTCAGGTCTATGAACCCCTGCTTGCTCCTGGGGAAAGGCCCCATCAAATCGCAGGTGGCCATCTGCCACGGACGCACACTGTCATCCGGTTCATCATTCCAGGCGGCTTGCCGCCCCGTGACTTCACCACTTGACAGACATGGCAGGAACGGCAATAGCGGAAAATGTCACGCTTCATGCCAGGGCACGTCACCGAATGACTCAGTTTTGCAAAAACTTTGGAGCCACTCAGATGACCGGCCAGTGGTTCGTCATGAGAGAATCGCAAAAGTGCGCCTCTCAGACTTTTGGGGATAACCACCTTGAACGGGTCGATGGACTCGTCATCGGTGGCTATGTACTTCAGCACGAGCCCGTCATTGTCCAGCAAATATGAATCCCCGGGGCTCGCCGCGACACACGCTGGCTTCTGCCCCCCTGCGCCCGCTACAATACAAGTAGCGTCACGGCGCTCCGTCTCCCTGAGAACGTCGCTCACCTCGCGACAAAAGGGGCCATTTTGCTGGGCTTTCAGTAGCTCTTACGGCTGAAAACGATTCCAGTCATCCCAGAGGGGAGCATGGTCTCGTCCCCACTCAGGTTTGCAGCCAAAATTTCCGTTCGCGTCGGCACCTCCGAGGCGCTCACGAAGAGCTTTGCCTCTCGTCCGCTTTGCGAAGCGCTGCTCGCCTGGTTAGCGGAATGGGTTAACCCGTTTGCGGGTTCCCCCTCCTTGCCGCCCGGCGGCTCGTCCGCTGTTTCGCCCTCTCCGCCTACAGGCGTCAAGGCGCCGCTGGCGAGTGGGGCACGGGATAGCGCGTCAGCTACCACGTTCGTGCTCCCCTTTCGATACTGCACGGAAAAGTCGTAATGCTGTATCAGGAGAGCCCAGCGCGCCAGCCGACCCGCAGGCTCGCGGAGCCGCATCAGCCAACTGAGCGCACTGTGGTCTGTCTGCACCACGAATTGCGTTCTATCAAGGTAGACGTCGAATTTGCGCAGTGCAAACACGATGGCGAGGCACTCCTTCTCGGTCACGGAATAATTCCTCTCCGAGGGCAGCAAGGAGCGGCTGGCAAAGGCCAGCGGTTGCAGCACGCCATCGAATTCCTGTAGGAGAACTGCTCCTAAACCCAGATCGCTCGCGTCAGTCTGGACTACGAACTGTCTGGTCAGGTCGGGTAGCCTGAGCTGCGCTGTCTCGGCAATGGCACTAGACAGGAGGCGAAAGGATCGCTCTTGCTCGGGCCCCCATCGCCACGCTGCAGTCTTTCCCAAGAGCTTGGTCAAGGGTGCCTGCACGCGGGCACAGGACGATAATAGTTGGCCATTCCCACACCACGGCGCAGGCCGCGTACGTCCTTGGGCGCGGGAAATTCGAGTATGGCTCAAAGTTTCTCCGCATCTGGCTCAATGGAGCCCCGGCCTCAGCGACTGCGCCCCTGCCTCAGTGGAGGCTTGGGCGTGCTGCACGAACGAGGGAGGCAAGGCTCCTAGTTCGATGAGCGGCGCGGTTTCCGCAGGGAACCGGGCCAGCGCCTCGCCGTTTCCAGAGCAGAATTGACTGCTCGCGGGGCACGGCTGCTGCTGTTCGAAACTGCCGGTTGCGGCAGCGTGACACGAACTGCTTTCGCACTGGGCGGAAAGCTTGCACACCTGAGGCATGTGACCAGCGGATGCACCGCAGGGTGCTTCCGATACAGCTCCAATGGGAGCCGCGTGGTCGACATTTTGGGTTGTGTCGCCGTAAACCCCAATGGGGGCCGCGGCCAACCACGGTGTCTAGCTATTCGAAGGAACAGCAGCCAGCGGATCAAACGACGCTATAACTCCGTAGGGAGCCGACATGTAGCTGCCGAGTGCCCCGCTGGGGGTGTTAGACATGGTGCGCAAGCGTGATCGTCAAGGCGACCTGCTCGGCTAATGTGCCATCAAAGGCATAAGCGCCAATGACTTAGCACGTTGGGCGCCAGTTGTGGGTTTCTAAGTGGACACAGGCCACCACCCACCGCGGGTTCGAGCTTCGCGCGAGCCAAGGGCCCCGATCAGCCGTCACCACACACACACTGGGACACCGATGCGGTGCACTCAACCTCCGCTGGGAGGAGAGCGATTCGCCGCAAAGAAATAGGCCTCCCCGTCGTAAGAAATAGCCACCCCGTCCCGGGGGCGCGCGAGGAGCAAGGCTCCGCTGCGCGCACGAAGCGACTCGAGCAATGTGCGCCGCTAGCACGCCGCTGCAGGAGAATGTCCCCGCGGCAGCGCTGTGATCTCTCTCTCGTGTCGACCGTTGGGCCGGTTGCGAGAGAGAGTGGGCATTCAACGCAAGGTACGCCTGTCAGAGGTCGCTGGACCCCGCTGGACAGGCTCGAGCCGCTGCAGGTCAGAGGACACGTGCGGGCGAGCTCGAGTAAGCACTGGTCCGAGCGGCAAAGCCGGCACGGACAAACAGTAACGTACGCACCTTACGCTGTCTCGGAGGGATCCCTCTCTCTCTGGGCCCCGCTCGGACGGTCGCGGGATGCGCGGCCGCCAAAATGGGTCCCGGATTCCCGCCAAAAGGCGCCAATGGCAAAGGCCCTTGGGGAGCCGGGGCGGAGCTGTGGCTAAATGACAGTGATTAGTCACCCAGCCGCCACTCCACCGCCTGAGGCGGGAGCAAGGGAAAGAGGAGAAACAACGCGGGCGGCCGGCACAGCCGCGCAAAGGCGACGGCGGAAAGCCAGGATTCCCACAATCTTTTGCGCTGAAGGGATCGCCGCCCATTCCCCATTTGACACTTTTACACACAAAAAAGCTGGCAAGATAACGTGATAAAAAATGGCGCTGCACATAAATACAAAAGCACAGTAAAAAAAACACCAACAAGCAAAACAGCACGATACGCCGATGACAGCCTGCTGAGCAGCTGAAGAAACGACCGCCTTGCTTCAAAATGTTTGACAGCGCCACTGTCGTTGACCGGCGGAACTCCATTGTTGAGTCAAAACGCCCGCGAGATTCAAATGCAGCAGCCCCGTCGACCAACAAAGCGGGCGAGTGCGAGCTAACATGAGTCGTTTATCATACCCAAATTTACATCACTGGTAGTATTAAGACCAGCGACTTCAGTTCCTGTCAAAAAAGCCTGGAATATAGCAGCGATCTTTCTCGCTGGATGTATTTTGCGGAGGTTACGGCGCACAAAAAATGGCGCAATTGAATGGCGCAGTACTACCGTTCTGTTTGTCATAGCGAAATGCCGACTTGGGAGGATTTGGAATATTTCATAAATATTTCGTGTGCCGAATTTGTTCCCTATAAGACGTTTACTTGCTTCTACAACTCAGATAAAAAAAGCGCAGTTTCTAGGTTACGACCAACTTTGAACAATGAAAACTAAAAAATTATGTCATGTAGCTCAATGAAATTTTCAAGAATTAAGAACATGGGTACTATCTACAACCCTGCTAAATATATTTGTGATTTATGAATTGGACTAGGAGTTATTAATGCGTCATTCTTTTAAATTTCACACTTATTTATGGCACCAGTTCTAAATAACTACCCAATATAACTCAATAACTTGCCTGTGAGGTTCTCGAGTCACACTTCATCTAAAAGCTGCAGAAGCAGTTTTCTTTTCGGAGCAGTAGTTTTCGTAAACAGCAAAGCAAACGCAGGCAAGTCGAGCAAAAATATCGTTTTATGCCCCTCGCTCTTTTGCTCACTGCTATTACACTAACGTGAATAGCTTTTAGCGACACATACCATCGCAAAGAAGATGCAATTATCTTTACAATGCGCTCAATATCATTTTTCTAGCGCAAACGGATGAGCCACACCGCTCACACAAACATGACGAAAAACGGCTGCTGACCGCCGCTAGCGTGGTACTTTACTGAAATTTTGCAAACCGTGAACGGAGTGTCTAGCGTTCCGTCCAGACGGAACATTTGCTGCTGCTGCAGTTCCGTCCAGGCGGAATATTTACTGCAGCTAGAGTTCCGTCCATACAATAGACAGTTTTAGTTTTACGTACACAGAAGCTTCACGTAAGTAGAGCGCTTACGGGTCACCAGTGCGCATGCGCAGAACGTGAAGTGTCTGTGTGGGTCGCACGGACGAGCGTGAGATTCGGATCTTTGCGTTGCGGTCTTCACGTTGCTTGCGTACGTGGCCTTGGCAAGATGGCGGCGCCCTACCCGTCCGCTTCACAACGATAACAGCTTCGTCGCTAATCCCTCGACGTAGTATCGTGCTGTAGGCTGCTGTATTTGACTTCAGTTGGTCCATTCTTGCTCTCGCATGACGTTTTAAGTGAGAACTAGCTTTTGTTTTCCAGATAGAAATCCGTTTCAGCAGCTTCTAAGCCTGACGGAGAAGCGTTTGTGGTCGTCATAGCAACGAGTGTGCCGACGGTCTCGCGAGACCACGCGAAGCTTCAAACCTAGCAGGATATCGCGAGACCCTCGGCACAGTCAGCGGGAAAAGCAAAACGGTGCACGTTTTGGCTCCATACGCAGACGTCGTCAACATGAGTGGGACACCAGCGCGCCTTCGCTTCTCGAAAAGCAATGATTTAAATATGATGCGGGGTGTGAAAGAATGCAATCCCTTTGAAGATAACATGCAACATACAGTTCGGTGGAATAAAATCGCTCAACGTTTGTCACAAGACAGGGGGAAAGTGTTTACCGCCCGCACTGCGGCTTGGTCTGGCTCCGCTCTAAGCAGCTCGACTAAGCAAAATTAGTTTTCTTTATCAGTACTAGATGACGCGGCTCAATATGATAGCGCATTTTTTAGGTTCTATGGCAAATCTACACACTTTGCGTCCCGTACGTGTAGCTAAACTGTACGAAGCGACACGAGCGTACGCTACGTAGACTGCTCACGTTTACGTGCGTGAAGGTTGTACGGCTAAAACTGTCTAATGTCCGTACGGCCCATACTATTCAAAATGGGTGATTTCTACCCACATAAAGCATTCCTTTGCGTCTGGAATAACCAGTTGACCAAGCTGTATCCAGATGTTCTCTCTACGCATGTATACAGCACCAAAATATCTGTCCGCGCGTACTGCGTTTAGTTACATCCTCGAAGGTATAACTTCCGTGCATGCGTGCAGGATCAGGAAAATGACACTGTTAGAAGCAGAGTGCAGAAACTCTTCGCGGAGTGATGTGAAGCCCTGTCGCTATTTGTGCTGCAAGATCACGTAGCGCGAAAAAGACTAAGACGTACACAAACGGTCAACAAGCATCATGCGAACGCACCAACAAACCCAAGCCAAAACTCGATCTATTGCCATTTCTCACTGACTGCTTGGAAAATAAAATGATGCAGCAGAATATCCTGTCACACATTAGGCGGAACAGGATTGGCACTTTTTTAAATGGACATGCAAAAGTCTGCAAGCAAACCGGTTTCCCAATCCCTAACGCCAGCTTTATTTCCGTCTTGACATAACTCTTGTGGCAGATAATGCTGGACGAAACTGTATGGTGTCAGATACAGTTCCGTCTGGACGGAACCCCATCGCTACATGCAGTTCCGTCTGGACGGAACTTTGGCGCAAGTTGTAGTTCCGTCTAGACGGAACTCTAGCGCAAATTGTAGTTCCGTCTGGACAGAACTGTAGCCACAGCCAACCGTGAAAGGATGTTTTTTTTTTATTTTACCCCCCCCCCCCCCCCCCGGATTATGTTACGCACAAAAGATTGCGTCCCAGTTCCGAATAGTTAAGGTGCCGACGGCTAGCAAGTATCAGAGTTTTCAATACCGAAACTCTAAAAATGGGTGCCATTACCGCCCGCCGGACGTGACGCATGTTTGAGGCGGGAGTTCGGATAGGTTCGGAGCGTCTGCTTCATGCTGCTCGTGGAAAGCGTTGGTACCTGTAGAGCGTGCGGCACTTTCCTCAATAAATACTGGCCATGTATGAAAAAACATACCATGCATTTTACACGGGATGAAACGCCCCAGAAAAAGTTTTAAATGTGTTGTATTTGCTGTCGAAGACTAGAAAACTCCGCGCGCAACCTCATCGAAGATGATCGCTAGCGAGCGCTGTCTGCCTCGCAGTATTCGATTACAGCTTTTGCACAGTTTGGACGTCGTGATGGAAGGAGGCATATTCAAATGGAGGCCAAGTAGAATGAGTGTTTGTATCAAGTTGGCATTTTTGAACGGGCACGCGTGCCTACATCACATGTACGCTGTGCTGTGCGTGCAGCAAGATTATTGTCCCGATAAAAAACAAATGACCTGTCTTCTCCATTTCCTTTTTATTTTCTTCCCTGTGGAGAGGTACTCCTGCCGGTCCATAAGAATTTGGAGTAAGTGCAGTGAACGCGAGGTAACTCAAATAAAACGCGCTGCATGTAATAAAAGGGAGGTATAGAGAATTAAGCGCAGTTTGAAGAGAAAGAAAATACCATCAGTAAAATTTGTGTGGCAAAATAAATTTTTTATCTTCGAGGATCATGGCATCAATGCGGTGCTGATGGTCAGCTGGTTCAACTTTGCGCGCCCCAGCCAGGCAAGCCACAGCGCGTTGCAAAGTACATAAATGAACAAAGACTTATGCCCGCTGCGTTTATTAATCTATTTACTTAGAACCTAGCCCGTGTACCGCAGCGACGGAAAAGTTTTTCGAATCTTTTCAACCGCACAGCTGGGCAGAAGGACGTGGTTGCCTTGGTGGACCCCAGTCGACTATACGCCCACCATGAAAACTGCCATAGGCAGCGAATCTGTATTCATTGAGTAATAATTCAGAATATGTAATAAAAATTGCGTGTTGCCTTCCTTTGAAAGCCGCCGCGGTGGCTCAGCGGTTATGGTGCTCGGCTGCTGTCCCGAAAGACGCGGGTTCGATCCCGGCCGCGGCGGCTAGAAATTCTTTGAAGGAGAAATTCTAGAGGCCCGTGTACTGTGCGATGTCAGTACACGTTAAAGAACACCAGGTGGTCGAAATTTCCGGAGCCCTCCACTACGGCGTCTCTCATAGCCTTAGTCGCTTTGGGACGTTAAACCCCATAAACCAACCAAGCCAACCAACCTTCCTTTGAAAATATTATCATTAAAATAACGTATGCGTTCAGGTATCTGAGGTGGTGGAAACGCGCCAGACGGTAACGCTGAAGCTATTGTATTCGGCCTGAACTATGAACGGCGTGAGGCTGTAAGCAAGAAATTCGATGTTTTCTGTAACACACGTGTGCCCTTACAAGATTCTCAGCCCGGCCTGCGAGTTCTCGCGGAATCAGTTACACTCGGTGCACGACGGCAATACTGCGCGTCGGGTAGAGCTGCACCTGCAATGAACGAGCGCATGTTGTTTCCTTTCCCTACGAAGCAGACCTCTGCCTGGTGTAAGAACGTGACGTCAAAAGGGCGCATTGTTCGATGAGCAAAACCATCTACTTCAGCTTCTGAACCGGCTAAGCTAGCTTGTGACCGGGGCTCCCCCGTCGACTTTGTTCTTCCTATTGGAGACACTTCACAGCCTTTCTTCTCCCAATTATAGCGCCCTCACTACGTGGCATGCTTTGCCCATCGGACTAGAAAAACGTACATGCGCTGATTATGTAGACCGCGAGAGGTCTACTGAAAAGCCGTGCCCAGAAAAAAGGGGTTAGCGCATGGGAGAAGCGTCAGTCGCGCACCATTGTTGTCTTTTTTTGAAAAAGAGAGGGGAATTCACGTTGAACCTGAACTAGACAGTTGACACCAGCTTTCGAGATCGGGTGTAAAAGGCAGTAGCCGAAAGGTTACAAAGGTGCTCTCCGCATTCCTCGCATTCCTTTCTGCAGACACGCACTGCGTTGAATGATGTAACGAGTTAATGTTAACTCCACACACAAAAAAAAACTTTTGGTGGCGCATCAAAAGTTTCCAGGCCGCAGCGTTTGCATTCATGCAGTGTGGCGGGGCATTTGCGACACCTTAAACCTCAAAATCTCTGTAAGAGATTGAAGCTGTATGATTTTTCCGCGAGAGCTTTGGTAGATTCGTTGGCATCGTAGCTGACAGAGTGTACTTTTCCACTACGGGACTTATTCATGACAACGTGACAGACCTGTGAACTTAATAAATGGTTTTAATGTTGGACAGGAAGGTGGCAACATTGCTGCATTTAGCGCAAAGCGCAATTAAAGATGACACACATAATTAGCTACAAGCGGTCTTAGCGGACGTCGAGATTCGAGCGACCGACGCTCATGACTGAAGAATCATGGCTCGCAATATTCTAAATAACGGGCGTAAATCATAACGGACAGTCCCGAATCTCGAAGACTCCCGAGAGATTGCAAACAGTTTCGATGAGCGGAACATGTGAATTGATGTATCGGTGGTGATAAAGCAATCGCCTCCTGTAACGTGAACTGCGTACTTCGCACATGTTCTCTACAGTATAAAATTCAGTCATTTCAGCCCTGATAGAGATCTTTGTTTAGGATCAAAATATTACATTCACAATTTTTTTGTATCCCGTTAACACGCACGCGCACACCCACACAGGACTGCTGTAAAGCTGGCTGCCGAACGTGTTTGTCTTTCAGTTCACTTTCTGCCAAGGAAAGATGTGGGCGGTAACGCCTTCAGGCTTTTAAGCGTCACCTCTTTCCCAGCTTGTCCTTAAGGGCGCCCCCTTGACCCACTCGTCGGGAGTACCGCAAGCTTTACCGCGGCAACCTCATATACTGCGTACCACCCGGAATGCCCTCCTCAGGGATGGGTCATTAGGGAACGTCTGTAGTCTGTAGTACATGGGTGGGTTCAGTATACCCTGCATCCGCACCATGTGTAATGTGCTCGCTTTGCGAGGCGTACGCGATCTTGTGCGCAACCCAGACTATCCCGGGAGAACACTCCTCGCATACTTCCTGGGTACAGCGCGTAACGTGTTTTTTTTCGCCACACGTGGTCGGCCCTACAGCCGAGCAGCCACCGGCATTTTTTGTTAACATGTGCCGCACACTGGCATCGTTGACCGCCAGCGTGCCCGATCTGAATGTTGATGAAACCCCGGCCTCCAGGATCTGTGAGGCACTAACGGTCGCTCAGCTGACCCGCGAACAACTCCAGAAAACGAGACGGGCACGCTGGCGCCATGTAACGTCAGCTGCGCTTCCTGCAGATATCAGGGACTTCGGCTGGTTGCGAGACTGGCGGGTCCTGCCCACAAGAGACCGCCTTGCGGAGTGGGGCGTGGCGCCCTCCGCCCGATGACCGCCATGCGTTCGCTTAGAAACATTAAAGCACGCAATGTTCGACTGTGTAGTGGCGCGCACCTTTTGGATTTTAGTGTCACGCATGTTTGTAAGCCGCCTGCACGCGCGCACTAGTTCGTCCGTAGTGTTTAAAAATATGCTGTTGTGTGTCGGCATGTTAGTTTTGTGGCGGAAGCGTGGAGTGGCTTCCTTGAATGGTCGTCCGCAAAGAGCAATGTTTCCAATGTTGCAGCGCCTCCGCACGCGCCTCTTTGAGCAAGCATGCGTGGACGCAGTGTCAATGAGCGAGGCTGAGTTTTTGCGCAAATGTTCGACATACTTCATCGTCCTGCGCGGCGGTCGAGTGTCGGCCTCATTGCTGCCATACTGACATGCTCAGTGCTGCGTCACTGCGCATGTGCTTGAAAGATCAGAACTTTGAGTTCAGCAGTTTTGCTTTGTATTTTTGTATTTTTGTTGACATTATAAAAAAAAACTTCTCTTTCCACGCTTTCGGGCTTTTAAGCGTCGCCTCTTTTCCAGCTTGTCCTTAAGAGCGCCCCTTAACCCGCTCGTCGAGAGTACCGCAAGCTTTACCGCTCAGTTCTCTAGGTGGTCAGTAAAACGACAATTTACGATAGCAGCGGACATGTGTGTGTTTTGCATTGGAGGATATAATATGGTAGCGATGTCGCCACCCGTTGCAAGGAGCTTAGATGACGGTCTTCAAAGATTGCCAACTCTCCCACACAAATAACCTTAATCTGTTTAGAACCTTGGAATCTCTTCCGAATATGATTTGTAATGGGCCATTCATTTTATAGCTCTAACTACCATAATTTCTGCCATTACTGTTAATCTTACACAACTGTTCACTTTTCTTGCAACTGACATTAAGGCAGTATATAATTACGTTTTGATGCTGCCCTTACGTTACTGAAATCTACTTCTGGGTAAAACTACATTCACTAAAACCGCCAACCTTTTACTAGAGTGTTGGATATCACCAGCATCATCAGAAAAAAAGGCCGTTCTTGCGATCGTCAACGCATCTTATGACTTTTATTAGGCTCCCTTTTTGATGCGTTGACATACCAGTAGTAAAATCGTGTCAGATAAATATTTTATTAAAACATTACGCCGCGTCGAAAACACACAGAACTGTAGATATTGCCACGTATCATTGCAGTGTTTGTTCGTTCACGCTCAAGGCAGCAGGAAAGGGTCGTTATCACTTTTGTTCGTGGCGCGAGAAGCGACCAGACTAATCTCGATTGTTCGCAGCCATGAAAGGCTGCATCTAGGTTTTTCCAGATTACCGTAGATGATCTTGACCTGTTATCTGGAAGTTTCCTTGCCGGCTTTAAATTGAGCGATGCCGCGAGCGGCGGACTTTCGTAGTTCGACGATTGACGAGCACGCTTGTTGCTTACGCCGCCACCGCTTACGCCGTCAGTGCTGCGTCACTGCGCATGTGCTTGAATGATCAGAGAATTAAGTTCATCTGTTTTGTTGTATTTTCTATGCTATGACAGATAAAATAAACTTCTCTTTATACGCCGCCACCGAGTGATTCAGTTCTTTTGCGGGCGCAAGTCAGCCCAAATAAAGAGCTTCGTTTGCAAGTATTTCTGGTGTCTTCCTGACCGCTGGACTCCCGTCACTACAACGTGACATCTGGTGGAGGTGCTGGGTAGCCTTCCAGGTACCGGACAACCCCTGCAAGTCGTGACGCCAGCCCTTTGAGTTATTCACCGGAAGATCCGACTCCAGTCTACCACACAGCCTCTGGAGCCTCCAGCCATGACTTACGCCGCAGCAGTGCGCCGTCCTGTACCTCGACGACGGGACCCAAGCCCCTATCGCCCTCAGCCAGCTGCGTTGGACCGCTGCCGTCTCGCCCCAACTCACCCGTCCTACGAGCGTCGCACACAGCCGAGGAAATGCGACGAGTGGAGAACACCCGACCAGCGCCGCCCACAATGCTTCCACTGCGGAGAAGCCGGTCACATTCTCCGGTACTGCCCATACAGGAGAATGGGTATCCGAGGGTTCCCTTACGACGCCCCACGACCCCGACCCGGCCAGCGACCAGCCGAAATCGAGGACTTTTTGCGTCGGGAAGGATACTCATCGCCGAGCCGCCTATCGCGTTCTCCGTCGCCATCGTCACCGCGCTAAGTATCTCCTAGCCGAGGCTACGCAGTGCGTGGACGCTTCCCCAGTCCCGAAGGTTAAACTGAATAAAGCAGCCTCTGGAGGTGAGGTTGCTTCTAAGCGCAATGACAAAGATCCTCCATCGACGAGTACTCAAGACCATGCCTCAACTACGACGACAACACCGACGACGACAACATCGACGACGACAACACCGACGACGACAACACCGACGACGACAACACCGACGCCGACAACACCGACGACGACGACACCGACGACGACGACGCCGACGACGACGCGGCCAGACTTGAAGCTTTTACCGCTGCCCAGTGAAGTAACGTCGCAGTACGCCCACCGCAGCCTCACTACTCGACGAAGCCGAGATCGGACACCGAAGACAACGTACAATACCAGAACGCGAACAAGTGACCTTGAAGTTACGGTCGACGGTCACGCGGTTACTGCCTTGGTGGACACGGGAGCTGACTACTCTGTCATGAGTGGCCCACTCGCTGTCCGACTCAGGAAGGTGACAACAACCTGGGATGGCCCGCTGATCCGCACCGCAGGTGGCAACCTGATTACGCCGTCAGGACGCTGCACCGCGAGAGTTACTGTAAATGGGAGAACCTATGCGACAACCTTCCTGATCCTACAGCAATGCTCGAGAGACGTGATTTTGGGAATGGACTTCCTGAACGAACATCGGGCGATCATCGACCTTCGATCTAAGTCGATCAAGCTTTCCACGGAAAAAGCCATACCTGTTGCGACGAGCGCAACTCATCACGTTGTCTTAAACGTCCTCGATGAAGCATTGAGCGTGCCGCCCCGATCAAGTGTTCTCGTCGGCATAGGTACTGGAGACATCGAAAATGCCGAAGGTGTTATCGAGGGGAACACCCAGTTACTCCTGGATCGAGGATTGGGCGTCGCGAGGGGAGTCGCCGAAATCCGAAATGGCCGAGCCCAGGTGTTGCTAACCAACTTCACCGAAGAATACCGGCATCTAAACAAAGGTACGACGATCGCTTTCCTCGACGAGCTGGCAGACATCAGAGACGTATTTGCCCTACCCGACCAACCTGCAGAACTATCTGAACAAGGCCATCAACCCACGTTCGACATCAACCCAGCATTACCCCGGAGCAGACAAGACCAAATACGCAGTCTTCTTCAAAGGTACACCGATTGCTTCTCATCAGCATCGAATGTGCGACGAACCCGGCTTGCCAAGCACCGCATTGTCACAGACGAACACGCACGACCACTGCGACAGAGCCCCTACCGCGTATCGCCGTTAGAACGCCAAGCTATCCGCAAGCAAGTTGAGGAAATGCTTCGTGACGACGTCATCCAGCCATCGAGGAGCCCCTGGGCAGCACCGGTCGTCCTAGTGAAAAAGAAAGACGGCACCCTTCGCTTTTGCGTCGATTACCGCCGCCTGAACAACATTACGAAGAAGGATGTCTACCCCCTCCCCCGCATCGACGATACACTGGACCGGCTGTGCAACGCTAAGTACTTCTCATCGATGGACCTGAAGAGCGGCTACTGGCAAATTGAAGTCGACGAAAGAGATCGCGAGAAGACTGCGTTCATCACGCCAGACGGACTCTTCGAGTTCAAGGTGATGCCATTCGGCCTCTGCTCTGCCCCAGCGACGTTCCAGCGAGTAATGGATACGGTGCTCGCAGGCTTGAAATGGCAGATTTGCCTAGTCTACTTAGATGACGTTGTTGTCTTCTCCTCAAGCTTTGAAGACCACCTCAGAAGGCTTCGGATAGTGCTGGAAACGATCAAGTCTTCAGGCCTGACACTGAAACGAGAGAAGTGCCACTTCGCTTACGAGGAGCTGCTGTTCCTTGGTCACGTCGTAAGCAAGAATGGAGTTCGCCCAGACCCAAAGAAGACGGCTGCGATCGCAGAGTTTCCACAGCCTAATGACAAGAAGGCTATACGCAGATTCCTTGGATTATGCGCTTATTACCGGCGATTCGTCAAGAACTTTTCGCGCATCGCTGAACCTTTGACCCAACTTACCAAGGCTGACGTGCCTTTTAAATGGGAAAGGCCGCAAGAGGAAGCTTTCAACGAACTGAAGCGCCGCTTACAGTCCCCTCCTGTGCTCGGGCACTTTGATGAAAACGCCGAAACCGAAGTTCATACCGATGCAAGCAGTGTGGGCTTAGGAGCGGTCCTCGTTCAGAAAAATGGCAGACAGGAGAAGGTTATCGCGTACGCTAGCCGTTCACTGTCGAAAGCCGAGGCCAACTACTCGACCACCGAGAAAGAATGTCTCGCCATTATTTGGGCCACGTCGAAATTTCGCCCCTACCTGTACGGACGACCATTCAAGGTTGTGAGCGATCACCATGCTCTGTGCGGGCTAGCCAATTTGAAAGATCCCTCCGGCCGCCTTGCTCGTTGGAGCCTGCGCCTTCAAGAATTCGACATAACTGTAGTCTACAAATCTGGCCGCAAGCATTCCGATGCAGACTGCTTGTCGCGAGCCCCCGTCGACGCAGCACCGGAAGAGGAAGACGACGACGCTTTCTTAGGACCAGTAAGCGCGAGCAGTTTCGCGCAGCAGCAGCGCTCGGATCCTGAGTTGCAAAGCCTGGTTGATTATCTGCAAGGCAAGACCGCATCGCCTCCCCGAGGGTTCAAGCGCCAACTGTCGTCCTTCGTCCTTCACAATAATGTCCTTCTGAAGAAGAACTTCGCGCCCAACAGGACAGTGCATCTTCTTGTCGTGCCCAAAAATCTCAGGCAAGAAATTATGCAGGCATGTCATGATGAGCCGACTGCAGGACATCTCGGGATTGCTCGCACGTTGCACCGCATCCAGGAGAAGTACTATTGGCCGCGGCTAGCTACCGACGTTTCGCATTACGTGAAAACGTGCCGTGAGTGTCAACGACGCAAAACGCCTCCGACTAAACCAGCCGGACTCCTGAACCCCATACCACCGCCAACTAAGCCCTTTCAGCAAATCGGCATGGACCTACTCGGCCCCTTTCCTACTTCATCATCAGGTAACAAGTGCATCATCGTGGCCACCGACTACATGACCCGCTACGCCGAAGCAAAAGCGTTGCCTAGTGGTACCGCAACAGAAGTTGCAAAATTTTTTGTCGAACAAATTCTCCTCCGACACGGCGCACCCGAAGTACTCATCACAGACAGAGGGACAGCATTTACAGCGGAACTGACGCAAGCCATTTTAAAGTACAGCCAGACAAGTCATCGGAGGACAACTGCCTATCATCCGCAAACCAACGGACTCACAGAGCGTCTGAACAAGACCATCGCAGACATGCTCTCCATGTTCATCGACGCCGAACACAAGACGTGGGTCTCTATTCTGCCCTACGTGATCTTCGCCTATAATACTGCCACCCAGGAGACAACCAGGTTTACTCCATTCCAGCTGGTATACGGCAGGAAGCCCACAACAACACTCGACGCAATGCTCCCGCACGTTTCCGACGAAGACAACCTCGACGTCGCCGCCTACCTTCATCGCGCCGAGGAAGCCCGAAGACTTGCACGGCTTCGCATTCAAGACCAGCAGCACACCGACGCCCGACGCTACAATCTGCGCCGACGAGACACGCATTACAAGCCAGGTGATCGGGTTTGGATATGGACGCCAGTTCGCCGCCGCGGATTGAGCGAAAAGTTGCTGCGACGCTACTTTGGCCCGTACAGGGTTCTCCGTCGCATCGGTGACCTCGACTATGAAGTCATCCCCGACGGCACGACAGCATCTCAGCGACGCCGCCCACGCCCGGAAGTCGTACATGTCGTACGCCTGAAGCCATATTATGAACGCTGAAGGACTCGAAGTTTCAATCTCCGTGTTTATTTTCATTTTAAAGCATCGAGACGATGCTTCTTTGGAAGGGGGGTAATGCCACGTATCATTGCAGTGTTTGTTCGTTCACGCTCAAGGCAGCAGGAAAGGGTCGTTATCACTTTTGTTCGTGGCGCGAGAAGCGACCAGACTAATCTCGATTGTTCGCAGCCATGAAAGGCTGCATCTAGGTTTTTCCAGATTACCGTAGATGATCTTGACCTGTTATCTGGAAGTTTCCTTGCCGGCTTTAAATTGAGCGATGCCGCGAGCGGCAGACTTTCGTAGTTCGACGATTGACGAGCACGCTTGTTGCTTACGCCGCCACCGCTTACGCCGTCAGTGCTGCGTCACTGCGCATGTGCTTGAATGATCAGAGAATTAAGTTCATCTGTTTTGTTGTATTTTCTATGCTATGACAGATAAAATAAACTTCTCTTTATACGCCGCCACCGAGTGATTCAGTTTTTTGCAAAACCGAACTTGTGTCCCGAATGTTCATTCGCCTTCCATCGTACATGGGTGGGTTTGGTATACCTTGTATCCGCACCATGTGCAATGTGCTCGCCTTGCGAGGAGTACGAGATCTTGTACGCAACCCAGACTATCCCGGGAGAACACTCCTCACATACTTTCTGGGTACAGCGCGCAACGTGTTTTTTTCACAACACGTGGTTGGCCCTACAGCCGAGCAGCCGCCGGAATTTTTCGTTAATGTGCGTCGCACACTGACGTCGTTGACTGCCAGCGTGCCCGATCTGGATGTTGATGAAACCCCGCCCTCCAGAATGTGTGAAGCACTAACGGTCGCTGCGCTGACCCACGAACAACTCCAGAAAACGAGACGGGCACGCTGCCGCCAACTGACCTCAGCTACGCTTCCTGCAGATGTCAGGGACTTCGGCTGGCTGCGAGGCTGGCGGGTCCTGCCCACAAGAGACCGCCTTGCGGCGTGGGGCGTGGCGCCCTCCGCCCGATGCCCGCAGTGCGGTCTGCTTGAAACTTTGCAGCACGCAATGTTTGAGTGTGTAGTTGCGCGCACCTTTTGGACATTAGTGTCACGCATGTTTTTAACCCGCCTCGAAGCGCGCACTAGTTCACGCGAACTGTTCACAAATATGCTCTTGTGTGTCGGCATGTTTGTTTTGTGGCGGCAGCGTGGAGTGGCATCCTTAAATGGGCGTCCGCAAAGAACAATGTTCCCAATGTTGCAGCGCCTGCGCACGCGCCTCTTTGAACAAGCATGCATGGACGCTCTGTCAATGAGCGAGGCCGAGTTCTTGCGCAAATGGTCGACATACTTTATCGTCCTGCGCGGCGGTCGAGTATCGGCATTTTTACTGCATTACTGACGTGCTCAGTGCTGCGTCACTGCGCATGTGCTTGACTGATCAGAGAATTAAGTTCATCTGTTTTGTTTTGTATTTTCTATGTTAAAACAGAAAAAATAAACTTCTCTTTCTACGCCGCCACCGAGTGATTCAGTTCTTTTGCGGGCGCAAGTCAGCCCAAATAAAGAGCTTCCTTTGCAAGTATTTCTGGTGTCTTCCTGACCGCTGGACTCCCGTCACTACAACGTGACAATATTTTGAAGAACTTTCAAGCATATCGAGAATGAATACGACACGCAGCATTGAAAACTGCATTATTTTTCAAGTGCACAAGAATAGGAAAAGTAGATCTTAAAATGAACGTTGCCATTATAAGAACGGAGCATCTAGCGTTCCGTTCAGACGGAAGATTTACTGCACCTAGAGTTCCGTCCATACAAAATGTAGTTTTAGTTTCACGTACGTAGAAGCTTCACGTAAGTAGAGCGCTTACGGGTCAGCAGTGCGAATGCGCAGAACGTGGAGTGTCTGCGTGGCTCGCATGGACGTACGTGAGATTCGGATCTTTGCGTTGCGGCCTTCACGTTGCTTGCTTGCGTACGTGGCGTTGACAAGATGGCGGCGTCCTGCCCTTCCGCTTCACAACGATAACAGCTTCGTCGTTAATCCTTCGACGTGGTATCGTGCTGTAAACTGCTGCATTTGCCTTCAGTTGGTCCATTCTTGCTCTCGAATGAAGTTTTAGGTGAGAACTAGCTTTTCTTTTCCAGATAGAAATCCGTTTCAGCAGCTCCTAAGCCTGACGGAGAAGCGTTTGTGGTCGTCATAGCAACGAGTGTGCCGATGGTCTCGCGATACCATGCGAAGCTCAAAACCTCGCGGGATATCGCGAGACCCTCGGCGCAGTCATCAAGAAAAGAAAAACGGTGCACGTTTTGACTCCATACGCACACGCCGTGAACATGAGTGGGACAGCAGCGCGCCTTCGCTTCTCGAAAAGCAATGATTTAAATATGATGCGGGGTGTGAAAGAATGCAATCCCTTTGAAGATAACATGCAACATACAGTTCGGTGGAATAAAATCGCTCAACGTTTGTCACAAGACAGGGGGAAAGTGTTTACCGCCCGCACTGCGGCTTGGTCTGGCTCCGCTCTAAGCAGCTCGACTAATCAAAATTAGTTTTCTTTATGTGTACTAGATTGTGCGGCACAGCATGCTAGCGCATTTTTTGGGTTCTATGGCAGATCTACACAGTTTGCGTCCCGTACGTGTAGCTAAAACTGTACGAAGCGACTCGAGCGTAAGCTACGTAGACTGCTCACGGTTACGTGCGTGAAGGTTCTACGTACGTAAAACTAAAACTGTCTAATCTCCGTACTGTCCATACTATACAAAATGGGTGATTTCTACCCACATAAAACATTTATTTGCCTCTGGAATAACCAGTTGAAAAAGCTGTATCCAGATGTTCTCTCTACGCATGTATATAGCACCAAAATATCTGTCCGCGGACTGCGTTTAGTTACATCCTCGAAGGTATAACTTCCGGTTATGCATGCAGGATCGGGAAAATGACACTGTTAGAAGCAGAGTGCAGAAACTCTTCGCGAAGTGATGTGAAGCCCAGTCGCTGTTTGTGCTGCAAGATGACGTAACGCGAAAAAGACTACGACGTACACAAACGGTCAACTAGTATTATGCAAAGGCACCAAAAAAAACCAAGCCAAAACCCGTTCTACTGCCATTTCTCACTTACTGCTTGGAAAATAAAATGATGTAGTAGAATATCCTGTTACTCATTAGGCGGAACAGAATTGCCACTTTTTTAAATGCACATGCAAAAGTCTGCAAGTAAACGGGTTTCCCAATCCCTAACGCCAGCTTTAATTCCGTCTTGGCATAACTCTTTTGGGAGATAATGCTGTACGGAACTGTATGGTGTCAGATACAGTTACTTTAGCGCAAATTGTATTTCCGTCTAGACGGAACTCTAGCGCAAATTGTAGCTCCGTCCGGACGGAACTCTAGCGCAAATTGTAGTTCCGTCTGGACGGAACTCTAGCCACAGCCAAAACATGACCGTCAGGGCTAGCGCTATTGTAGCTGATTTGTGGTTTCTGTGCTTCTTCGTCTTCCTTTTTTTTCACTGTGCTTTAAATTTTCGAGATTATCAAATTCTTTATTTAAAAGCTACCGGCCAAGACCATGGCTGCTTGCAGTGCACTTTTTCCCTGCTAGAATTTTTTCTGGAGAACTACCCGTGAACAGCGATTTTCACTGACGTACATTGGAACCAGCCTTGGGGGCAACACTTCATTCGAAAACGATACTCGGCTGAACGGGGGCCGCCGTGGTGACACAGTGGTTATGGTGCTCAGCTGCCGACCCGAAAGACGTGGGTTCGAACCCAGCCGCGGCGGTCGCATTCCGATGGAGGCCCTAGCGGAAATATTTTTCAGCGATGGCAAGCAAGTTAGCTGCTGCTTTAAAGGGAAACCGTAAGTACTCGGCTTTAGTGCCATTTATCCTAACAACACTTACCGGCTGCGGGGGTATCTTGACGTTTCCGTAAAGTTCTTTACAGAGTTCGAATAAATGTCAGTTCGGCTACTACCGATTGTATGCGTTGTAGACATTGAGTCGCCGAATACGGATGTTTATCAATTTTTCAAAAGTACCCGTACAGCCATGTTGATTTTTATGGAATTTAACGCCCCAAAGCGACTCAGTCTATGTGGACGCCGTACTGGAGGGCTTCGAATAATTTTGACCACCTAGGGTTCTTTCATGTGTACTGACATCGCATGGTGCATGGGCCTCTAGCATTTCGGTGTTGTTCACAAATAACCTCCTCTAAACACAGCTTCCCCTATACTCCTTCATACTAACGGAGGCTATGGTTCACAATTTGCGCCCGACAGTGTGCTGGAACTGTAGTACGGCAAGGCTGAAACGCGCATTGCCGACCATCATTGCTATTTCATACCTGTGCTTTATTGCTCTGCGCAGACCACGATTCTTAGCGTTGTGCTTATGCAGGCAGACAGATGCGACGGCGTGTGTCCTCAAGCGAGGTGGGAAAATGCGGCCACTGCCTTTGCGCTGGGCATGCACCCGTAGTAGGCTCGTGAATAAACATTTTGGTGACATCTGGTTATTCTAGAATCCGATAGTACCATAGATAAGGGAAAAAGTTTAAACTTATATCGGCATTGCTGCATGCTCTCCGTGCAAGCGTCGCATGGCACCCGTCCACCTTTCTTGCCGCCATTAGAGCCGTTTCGGTACATCTAACCGGCTACTCCACGCTGTTGACGAATATTTTGCTCACTATACAGTCTCACGTACGTCATATACGATTTCTATCGCAACTGCCATGTTTACAAATAAATGGTTTATGCTGTGACTGGCGACGTCTTGCGCGTGTGCGCATGCATTTAGCAATTTAGAGAGCATGCTCGTTTCAATGTCACCGATGTGGAACACGACCTGTCTGGTGTCTTCAGTTTCTTTTTTTTTTTCAGAATTCAGGAAGCAAAAATCGGGAATTCTTTTTCGAGTCACAATTCGGGTAATAGGGGTAATCATTAAAAAGCTCATGAATTTAAACGTAGTATTTTTACTTATGGAACCTTAGTCATTTTTCCAGCTGAAAGCCTATGCGCGGTAATTATTGGGCCCTGCCTGATAAGGTCTATTTCAGCTTAGTTTATTCCTAAATAGAAGTATATTACAGAATACACGTAGAAAATGTTTAAAAAAAGATATTCTTTCTTCTTCATGAATTTACTTTTGTCGCGGTCATCCCCATGCTAATTCAGCAGTTGTTCACAGCGCTGCGGCTATTTTCAACGCCCAGAAACCATGGAATGCGGCGACATTGCCGTCGGTAGCGATTGATGAATTGACGCCCATAGGAAGTTTCGTTAATTGATCTTCGCTGATCTTTCAATCCCAAAGAACACGTCTGGAGGATAACTAGCGTTGAAAACGATATTGAATAAACAATGAACTCAAAGCATCTTTTTAAATTAATTACTAGACGTCTGCTATTTTATGAGCTGTGCAACCAACTTTTTCACCTGTGCGCTACATTTTAGGGTAGGAAAGGCTTCACAAGATTGTAAAGAAATCTGCTTAGAGTGCAACCTTCGGATAAAACCAGGCGTTTCACGAAAACCAAGCCCTTTAATTATATCCCAGTGCTAGAGTGTGAGTAAATTGCACGGACGTGTGGTCAAACGCAAGGCTGTGTGTGTCGCGTGTGCCGTCAGGACAGAGACAATTTCTGACTGTCTTTTCAGTACAGCGCAGTGCCTGATAGTAAGAAGACATAGATGTGCGCGAAATTTTAAGAACAACATTCGGTGGATGACCAAAAATATACTTGCACTTCGACTCCGCTTTCTGATATTCTCGCAACCAAAGATGCATTCCTTTTTCAATTATCTCCTGTAGAGTTATTTCTCGCCTTTATTCAGCCGCGTTTCGAAGATACTTGGCACTGATGGCAAAAAAAAAAAGTTGGAGGAGACACTTAATCTCCGCCTTAAGGGTATGGGGGCAATTCCCATATATGCAGAAGGTCATTCTCTACTTTACAATCATATGCCCTTGGAATCCTGATACCCCTCCTGGCGCAGTGGTTGAACGATGTGCCACTGCGCTGCGACGACATGTCCTCCGAGCGGTGGGCCTTGTTCGACCCAGGTTGCTCGTCGCGAGTGACTGATCGCGAATGACCACTGCCACGGTGGGCGGGTTCTGGCGACGCTGCAAGGTCACGTGACCTAGGTTGCTCTCGGGTCACCGCCAGCCACAGTCGTGCTCATCATTTTTCGCTCGCAACCACGACGTCGACAGCGTCGGATTTAATGGGCAACAGTGCCTTTAACGCTGCCGCGTTAAACCTTTGTTACATTACTGCTACTAGCGAAGCACCACTATCACCGCTCCCTGTGTCCATCAGTTATAAAATCAATAGGAACCCAACCCGCGTTTAATTTTCGTCCTTGCACTCTTGTCACGATCGGCTGGAGTACCCGTAAACAGCGCAACTGACCGTCCTTCATGACGCAGCTTCATTTCATTTCATTTCATTTTATTACCTTAAAGACCCCTCGCGGGGTATTACATAAGGGGTGGGATGAGCAGAAAAAGTACAAGACAATGCAATTTGTGATCATGTACAAAAAATGTTGTTTAGATTGCTAGCAAATGATAAAGGACAGGTGATTTCGACGATATGCTGGGGAAGGCCGTTCCAATCTTTAGCTGCACGTGGGAAGAAGGAGGCTGAAAAAGTAACAGTTCGGGCACGTGGGCGAAAAACTTGACGCGTGTGGCTAGTACGGTGAGAAATGTATGATGCTGGCGTGATGTAAGGGGCACGGTTAAGTGATGAGTAAAAGAACTTGTGGTACAGTGATAGCGTGGCTATGCGACGACGAACGGAAAGAGGCGATAGTGCTGATTTAGTTTTTAGGGCTGAAACACTGACGTCATAGGAGTAAGAAGAGTGAATGAACCTTGTAGCGCGGTTTTGAACGGCTTCTAGATCGTTTACGAACTTAATATGATGCGGGTCCCATATGGCGGATGCATATTCAAATTCAGGTCTAATGAGTGACTTGTAGGCGAGCAATTTCACGTGATGCGAGGTGAGGCGAAGGTGACGTTTAAGAAATCCCATAGTTTTGTTAGCAGATGATATCACGCTAGCAACATGTGCATTCCATGTTAGGTCATTAGATAATGTGACGCCTAAGTATTTGAAGGATGGTACAGATTCTACGGACTCGTTAGCGATTTTGTATTGAAAGGCATGACTCTTTTTGCGACGGGTAATGGAAAGAAGCTTGCATTTGCTAGGGTTGAAGGTCATAAGCCAATCTGAGCACCACTGTTCAGTTTGGATAAGGTCCTGCTGGAGGGCTTCTTGATCAGTTATGTTTGTTACTTGGCGGTAAATTACGCAGTCGTCAGCGAACATACCTACTGTGGAAGATCGTTAATATAAGTTAAAACAAAAGGGGTGCAAGAACGGAGCCTTGTGGGACGCCGGATGTTACAGGGAGAGGGTTGGAAGACTGGTTATTTACAATGACTGACTGAAAGCGATTTGTTAAGAAGGCCTTGATCCAGTTTAGCACGTGAGGATGTAGGTTTAGTATAGAAAGCGTCGCGTGGCTATCGCATGCGGCGACCACGGCACGCATCTACAAGGGTTCCAATCGGCAATCAGAACGCGGCTGGCGAAGAAACTAGGCTCACGGAAGAAGGACTCGTCTACTACGCGTGCACAGCAAACATAGCCTCAGGCGGTGTTTACTGCATAGGTTCCTAGAAAGGCGGTGGGGCAACGCGAAATTCGCGGCTTTGGGCATGAGGACATGCCCCTGACCTCAGGCTCTTGACAACAGGGTGCGGTCTACTGAGGGCGCTGGCGACGAGGAATGCGGAGTGGACCGGTGGTTGCTTTGTACCATCTCGTCTTCGTGCCGGCGGAGTGCGTTTCCAGAAGAAGGAAGGTGCCTGCAGCTGGATGCAACTTAAAACGCAGCGGCCTTTCCCTGTGAAGGGATCCTTTCCAGTGACCGATTCTCGTGACCCTGCTGGCGTGACAATGCAGGAAGCGGCGCAACAATGGAGAGAGGGTCTGTCCCCGACCACAGAGTGTGGGGTATATCCCCTTAATCTCCTTGGTTTGTTACACTAGCACGGCCATGATAATTGGCCGATGCCATTGGCCGCAATTGGCGTCTTGATTTTCCCAGTCAGGGGCAAATCACTTTTGGTGATTTTGGTTCACTGCATCCGTATCAGATTTTCGTGATCTTCATCGCAGGACAGAATGTCGGCGGTCTATCAGCCTCATTAGGCGTGATAAAAGTGTTGAAACATGGTTGGAAAATCCCGCCTGCAGATATTCATAATCGCTTGAGCTAGCTATTAATAAGATACGACAGAAAAAGAACCGAGATAACCCGTAGCAACGCTCTACTGTCGAGAATGGTAAAAAAATGTCACCTATTAACAAGGGTTGGCATGCGCAATTGAGTTCCTTACGGCGTTGCCGTTGATCTGTGTGTGTCTTCGTTACGCCAGTCTTGCACTCCTGAAGCTTGACATGACAATTCCTCTTTTAACAAGCTTCGAGTGCGCGGAACTATATGGTAGCAACGGTTTATTAGCCCTAGGCTCGAAAGACCAGCACACGCTGCAATGTGAAAACTGCAGGCTCAAGTCTAAAAATCTGATTGTGTCCTCTACAGGAACTTCATGAGTTACTTCCAAAGGGGCAAGAACAGCAGAAAATACACCTCGAACATTGGACACTTCCCTACTAAAGGCTTCGCGGTCACAGTTGAGCAAAACTAGATAGTCATCCACAAAGCGAGAAACTGCTGCAACAGCTGTGCCATTTAAGCGGTTATTTAGTTCTCTGTCATGCATAGCTAAAAAGAAATCACTCAAAATTGGGGCAATGCAGGAACCTATACAAATGCCCTTCTTCTGAATAAAAATTCGACCTGCCCACTCTGCATACGTGAATTCAAGGTAGGCTAATAACAATTCTAAAAAGTTCTCCACCGACATGCCGGCTGCGTTCTGAAAGCGAACGGCACCATAATTGTCAATGACGTCCCTGATGCACAAAAGGAGGCTGTCATGCGGAATGGAGTAGTACAGGTCCTTTACATCGATAGAAAAAGCACACAGTTGCTTGTCATGGTAGTAGTCTAGGGTGCTAATCACGTCAAGGGAATTCTTAACCTGGAAGGGATCGTCTTCTGGTAGTTTTGTTAGCTTTTCTTTCAGAAACTGTCCTAAACATTTTTGCCAGGAACCTTTCTCGGAAACAATAACGCGGAACGGCACGTCAGTTTTATGTGTCTTAACAGTAAAAAACATGGTCAAGCTGGGCTTTTTACAGTTATTTATAGACGTAAACAGCTTGTCTAAGTTATTCTGCCTTACACAACTTTTTTACCTTACATTTAGACTTCGCAAGACTTGTTTTTCTCCCCTCCTTACACACAGACTGGACGGCATCCATTGCTTTTTCGTTGAAACTATCCTTAGACAGAACGACAAAACCCCCTTCCTTATCCGCAGTCAGCAGGACCAATGAATTGTCACGTAGGTAGTCCACAGACTTATTGATGGGTAGCTTCTTAGAATGATTCCTAGGGCGGGAGAGAACATCGACACCTTCTGAGATGCATCTGCTGACCTCAGGAGCTGGAACATATCCGGATATATGCCTCGAATATGCCTCGAAGGTCGAATTTTTATTCAGAAGAAGGGAATTTGTATAGGTTCCTGCATTGCCCTAATTTTGAGTGATTTCTTTTTAGCTATGCATGACAGAGAACTAAATAACCGCTTAAATGGCACAGCTGTTGCAGCAGTTTCTCGCTTTGTGGATGACTATCTAGTTTTGCTCACCTGTGACCGCGAAGCCTTTAGTAGGGAAGTGTCCAATGTACGAGGTGTATTTTCTGCTGTTCTTGCCCCTTTGGAAGTAACTCATGAAGTTCCTGTAGAGGACACAATCAGATTTCTACACTTGAGCCTGCAGTTTTCACCTTGCAGCGTGTGCTGGTCTTTCGAGCCTAGGGCTAATAAACCGTTGCGACCATATAGTTCCGCGCACTCGAAGCATGTCAAAAGAGGAATTGTCATGTCAAGCTTCAGGAGTGCACTTACAAAATCCTGTCAACATAAAACCGCACGCAGCTTTAGTAACCAGCTAGAGAGGCTTACTGCTTGTGGCTATCCGCTTCATGTTCTTCTGTGGCCGATGTTTTGCTGAAGAAACTGAAATGCTCCCCGAGTCCTGAATATCAAACAAATATGCCAGTAGCAGCAATTGCCTATATCCACAAGATATCACATAATTTGAAAAGTGTTGGAAAAAAAGTCGGAGTGGATGTTGTTTTATCTGCCCCCAGTAAGTTATCAAGCTTGTGCATGCGTGTCAACACTCCAGGTAAAACTATCCCCGTTTGCCCGAAGAATCATGAGTGCAAATTCGTGAAGTGTCAAAAAAATGTCGTGTATTCTATTCCTCTCACTTGTAATAGGTTTTATATTGGTCAGACAGGACAGTGCTTAAATGATAGGCTTAGGCAGCACCGCAACAATGTTGATAATAAAGAGTCCCATAACCTCAGCGTGCACTGTCGTGAGTGCGAGTGCACCCCACAGTTTGAATCTTCCAGAGTTGTGGATAGGAACAGAGATAAGCTGTGCCGTGAAATAATCGAGGCTTCGAACATCAAGACGTATGGTGACACATGTGTAAGCACTCCATCAGTGTCTTTATCTCAAAAAGAACTTCGCTTCCTGAATCGCACATCTTAGCTTGTGTTGGCGTGCAGATTCCCAGTGCATGAATGAGCTCTTTGCTTTGTTTACTTTTTGGTGCCTGAATGTATTTATACGTGCAGCGTGCCAAATAAATGTCAGTTGTTAGTTCAGCGCTGTGTCGTCCGTTTCTTTCTCTGCTCTCTTCTTTGGCTTTTGGCCTTGCGCTGCTTCAAATCAAACAATGAATAACCAACTCGCCCATCAGCTTGTGCTTTCAGTCTACTCCAGCTTCTGAACCGGCTAAGCTAGCTTGTGACCGGGGCTCCCCCGTCGACTTTGTTCTTCCTATTGGAGACACTTCACAGCCTTTCTTCTCCCAATTATAGCGCCCTCACTACGTGGCATCCTTTGCCCATCGGACTAGAAATACGTACGTGCGCTGATTATGTAGACCGCGAGAGGTCTACTGAAAAAGCCCTGCCCAGAAAAAATGGGTTAGCGCATGGGAGAGGCGTCAGTCGCGCACCATTGTTATCTTTTTTTGAAAAAGAGAGGGGAATTCACGTTGAACCTGAACTAGACAGTTGACACCAGCTTTCGAGATCGGGTGTAAAAGGCAGTAGCCGAAAGGTTACAAAGGTGCTCTCCGCATTCCTCGCATTGCTTTCTGCAGCCACGCACTGCGTTGAATGATGTAAGCAGTTAATGTTAACTCCACACACAAACAAAAAAAATGGCTGAGGCTTAGCTAAGGTTAAGCCTAGTCAGATGCGAAGCATATTGATGGCTAGGCTTGGTAATACATGGCTTTCCTTGGTTGAATACTTGGTCATTTTAATACAGCCACTAGAAGCCTTCGTCGAGGGGGAAGACACCGGCATGGCTACAGCGGAACGCCGACTAACCCCGAGACGCGCGTTGGGTGAGCGCCTGGATTGCCACGGAAGCCGCGTCCGCCTGCCCAGTGGAGCGAGCGTTTCACCTACACCGAGTGTGAACGCGCGTTCGAAATGCGCGGGAGTGTGACGTCACCATACCACGTGATTCACACGGCGTGCAACCGCGGCGACGGCACAAGTTGGAGCCCCGTCTCTCATCTGTCGTGACGTCATTGTGTCACGTGGTGTGACGTCACCATAACACGTGGCATGCACGGCGTGCAACCGCAGCGACGGCACAAGTTGGAGCCCATCCCCGTCTCTCATCTGTCCTGACGTCATTGCGTCACGTGGTGTGACGTCACCATACCACGTGGTCTGCACGGCGTGCGACCGCAGCGACGGCACAAGTTGGAGCCCCGTCTCTCATCTGTCGTGACGTCATTGTGTCACGTGGTGTGACGTCACCATACCACGTGGTCTGCACGGCGTGCAACCGCAGCGACGGCACGAGTTGGAGCCCCGTCTCTCATCTGTCGTGACGTCATTGTGTCACGTGGTGTGCCCGGCGTGTAACCGTCACGAAGGGCTTGGGTTACCTATTGTAATACGCTTCGCATAAAAACTTTTGGTGCCGCATCAAAAGTTTCCAGGCCACAGCGTTTGCATTCATGCAGTGTAGCGGGGCATTTGCGACATCTTAAACCTCAAAATCTCTGTAAGAGATTGAAGCTGTATGATTTCTCCGCGAGAGCTGACAGAGTGTACTTTTCCACTACGGGACTTATTCATGACAGACTCTTGTTAATGTTTTATTGCTGCCTGTCCTCGCCGTGCCAAGCCGCTACGGGAGATGGGAGCTTTGTCAAGCCGCGTGCGCGGATTTTTTCCCTTTCTCCTCAGCCATTGTACATGACTGAAATAAATGCACTGAACTGAACTGAACAACGTGACAGAGCTGTGAAATTAATAAATGCTTTTGATGTTGGACACGAAGGTTGGAACATTGCTGCATTTAGCGCAAAGCACAATTAAAGATGACACACAGAATTAGCTACAAGCGGTCTTAGCGGCCGTCGAGATTCGAACGACCGACGCTCATGACTGAAGAATCATGGCTCACTATATTCTAAATAAAGGCCGTAAATCATGACGGACAGTCCCGAATCTCGAAGACTCCCGACAGATTGCGAACAGTTTCGATGAGCGGAACATGTGAATTGATGTATCGGCGGCGATAAAGCAATCGCCTCCTGAAACGTGAACTGCGTACTTCGCACATGTTCTGTACAGTATCAAGTTCAGTCATTTCAGCCCTGATAGGGATCTTTGTTTAGGATCAAAATATTACATTCGCAATTTGTTTGTATCCCTTTAACACGCACGCGCACACCCACACATGCAGGACTGCTATAAAGCTGGCTGCCGAGCGTGTTTGCTTTTCAGTTCACTTTCTGCCAAGGAAAGATGTGGGCGGTAACGCCTTCAGACGGTAACGCCTATATAGTTAAGTCCACAATCCCAGCCGCATGTTTTTTTGTCGCCCGCGTCGCAAACCCACCGCGCACATTTGCTCGCAGGCTAACCTAGGCCTGTGGCTCTTTCGTTTGGACGGGCAAAACCGAACTTGTGTCACGAATGTTCATGCGCCTTCCATCGTACATGGGTTGGTTTGGTATACCTTGCATCCGCACCATGTGCAATGTGCTCGCCTTGCGAGGAGTACGAGATCTTGTACGCGACCCAGACTATCCCGGGAGAACACTCATCGCATATTTCCTGGGCACAGCGCGTGACGTGCTTTTTTCGCAACACGCGGTCGGCCGTGTATACAGCCAAGCAGCCACCGGCATTTTTCGTTAACATGCGCCGCACACTGGCGTCGTTGAGTGCCAGCGTGCCCGATCTGAATGTTGATGAACCCCCGGCCTCCAGGATGTGTGAAGCACTAACGGTCGCTGAGCTGACCCGCGAACAACTCCAGAAAACGAGACGGTCGCGCTGGCGCCATGTAACGTCAGCTGCGCTTCCTGCAGATATCAGGGACTTCGGCTGGTTGCGAGACTGGCGGGTCCTGCCACTAGAGATCGCCTTGCGGCATGGGGCGTGGCGCCCGATGCCCTCAATGCGTTCTCTTAGAAACATTAAAGCACGCAATGTTCCACTGTGTAGTGGCGCGCACCTTTTGGATTTTGGTGTCACGCATGTTTGTAACCCGCCTGCAAGCGCGCACTACTTCGTCCGAAGTGTTTAAAAATACGCTCCTGTGTGTCGGCATGTTAGTTTTGTGGCGGCAGCGTGGAGCGGCTTCCTTAAATGGGCGTCCGCAAAGAGCAATGTTTCCAATGTTGCAGCGCCTCCGCACGCGCCTCTTTGAGCAAGCATGCGTGGACGCACTGTCAAAGAGCGAGGCTGAGTTTTTGCGCAAATGGTCGACATACTTCATCGTCCTGCGCGGCGGTCGAGTGTCGGCCTCATTACTGCCGTACTGACATGCTCAGTGCTGCGTCACTGCGCATGTGCTTGAAAGATCAGCACTTTGAGTTCAGCAGTTTTGCTTTGTATTTTTGTATTTTTGTTGACATTAGAAAAAAATAAACTTCTCTTTCCACGCTTTCGGGGCTTTTAAGCGTCACCTCTTTTGCAGCTTGTCCTTAAGAGCGCCCCTTAACCCGCTCGTCGAGAGTACCGCGAGCTTTACCGCTAAGTTCTCTAGGTGGTCAGCAAAATGACAATTTAAGATACCAGCGGACATGTGTGTGTTTGGCATTCGAGGATATAATATGGTAGCGATGTCTGCCACCCGTTGCAAGGAGCTTAGATGGCGCTCTTCAAAGACTGCCAACTCTCCCACACAAATAATCTTACATCTGTTAAGAACCTTGGAATCTCTTCCGAATATGATTTGTAATCGGCCATTCATTTTATAGGTCTAACTATCATAATTTCTGCCATTACTGCTAATCTTACACAACTGTTCTTTTTTCTGGCAACTGACATTAAGGTAGTATATAATTACGTTTTGATGCTACCCTGACGTTACTGAAATCTACCTCTGGGTAAAACTACATTCACTAAAACCGCCAACCTTTTACTAGAGTGTTGGATATCACCTGCATCATCTGAAAAAAAGGCCGTTCTTGCGATCGCCAACGCACCTTATGACTTTTATTAGGCTCCCTTTTTCACGCGTTGACATACCAGTAGTACAATCGTGTCAGATAGATATTTTATTAAAACATTACGCCGCGTCGAAACCACAGAGAACTATATATATTTCAAAGAACTTTCAAGCATATCGAGAATGAATACGACACGCAGCATTGAAAACTCCATTATTTTTCAGGTGCACAAGAATAGGAAAAGTAGGTCTTAAAATGAACGTTGCCATTATAAGAATGGAGTATCTAGCGTTCCGTCCAGACGGAATATTTACTGCAACTAGAGTTCCGTCCATACAAAAGATAGTTTTAGTTTCACGTACGTAGAAGCTTCACGTAAGTAGAGCGCTTACGGGTCAGCAGTGCGCATGCGCAGAACGTGGAGTGTCTGCGTGGGTCGCATGGACGTACGTGAGATTCGGATCTTTGCGTTGCGGCCTTCACGTTGCTTGCTTCCGTATGTGGCGTTGGCAAGATGGCGGCGCCTGGCCCTCCTGCTTCACAACGATAACAGCTTCGTCGCTAATCCCTCGACGTGGTATCGTGCTGTAAACTGCTGCATTTGCCTTCAGTTGGTCCATTCTTGCTCTCGCATGAAGTTTTAGGTGAGAACTAGCTTTTGTTTTCCAGATAGGAATCCGTTTCAGCAGCTCCTAAGCCTGACGGAGAAGCGTTTGTGGTCGTCATAGCAACGAGCGTGCCGATGGTCTCGCGAGACCACGCGAAGCTCAAAACCTCGCGGGATATCGCGAGACCCTCGGCACAGTGATCAAGAAAAGCAAAACGGTGCACGTTTTGACTCCATACGCACACGTCGTGAACATGAGTGGGACAGCAGAGCGCCTTCGCTTCTCGAAAAGCAATGATTTAAATATGCCGCAGGACGTAAATGAATGCAATCCCTTCGAAGGTAACATGCAACATACAGTTCGGTGAAAAGAAATCGCTCAACGTTTGTCAGAAGAAAGAGGGAAAGTATTTACTGCCCGCGCTGTGGCTTGACCTGGCTCCTCTCAAAGCAGCTCGACTAATCAAAATTAGTTTTCTTTATGTGTACTAGATTGTGCGGCACAGCATGCTAGCGCAATTTTTGGGTTCTATGGCAGATCTACACAGTTTGCGTCCCGTACGTGTAGCTAAAACTGTACGAAGCGACTCGAGCGTAAGCTACGTAGACTGCTCACGGTTACGTGCGTGAAGGTTCTACGTACGTAAAACTAAAACTGTCTAATCTCCGTACTGTCCATACTATACAAAATGGGTGATTTCTACCCACATAAAACATTTATTTGCCTCTGGAATAACCAGTTGAAAAAGCTGTATCCAGATGTTCTCTCTACGCATGTATATAGCACCAAAATATCTGTCCGCGGACTGCGTTTAGTTACATCCTCGAAGGTATAACTTCCGGGCATGCATGCAGGATCGGGAAAATGACACTGTTAGAAGCCGAGTGCAGAAACTCTTCGCGAAGTGATGTGAAGCCCAGTCGCTGTTTGTGCTGCAAGATGACGTAACGCGAAAAAGACTGAGACGTACACAAACGGTCAACTAGTATATGCAAACGCACCAAAAAAACCAAGCCAAAACCCGTTATACTGCCATTTCTCACTTACTGCTTGGAAAATAAAATGATGTAGTAGAATATTCTGTCACACATTAGGCGGAACAGAATTGCCACTTTTTTAAATGGACATGCAAAAGTCTGCAAGTAAACTGGTTTCCCAATCCCTAACGCCAGCATTAATTCCGTCTTGACATAACTCTTGTGGGAGATAATGCTGTACGGAACTGTATGGTGTCAAATACAGTTCCGTCTGGACGGAACTTTAGCGCAAATTGTAGTTCCGTCTAGCCGGAACTCTAGCGCAAATTGTAGCTCCGTTCGGAAGGAACTCTAGCGCGAATTGTAGTTCCGTCCGGACGGAACTCTAGCCACAGCCAAAACATGACCGTCAGGGCTAGCGCTATTGTAGCTGATTTGTGGTTTCTGTGCTTCTTCGTCTTCCTTTTTTTTTCACTGTGCTTTAAATTTTCGAGATTATCAAATTCTGTATTTAAAAGCTTCCGACCAAGACCATGGCTGCTTGGAGCGCACTTTTTCGCTGCTAGAATTTTTTCTGAAGAACTACCCGCGAACAGCGATTTTCACTGACGTACATTGTGAACCAGCCTTGGGGGCAACACTTCTTTCGAAACGATACTCGGCTGAACGGGGGCCGCCGTGGTGACACAGTGGTTATGGTGCTCAGCTGCCGACCCGAAAGACGTGGGTTCGAACCCAGCCGCGGCGGTCGCATTCCGATGGAGGCCCTAGCGGAAATATTTTTCAGCGATGGCAAGCAAGTTAGCTGCTGCTTTAAAGGGAAACCGTAAGTACTCTGCTTTAGTGCCCTTTATCCTAACAACACTTACCGGCTGCGGGGGTACCTTGACGTTGCCGTAAAGTTCTTTACAGAGTGCGAATAAATGTCAGTTCGGCTACTACCGATTGTATGCGTTGTAGGCATTACGTCGTCGAATACGGATGTTTATCAATTTTTCAAAAGTACCCGTACAGCCATGTTGATTTTTATGGAATTTAACGCCCCAAAGCGACTCAGGCTATGTGGACGCCGTACTGGAGGGCTTCGAATAATTTTGGCCACCTAGGGTTCTTTCACGTGTACTGACATCGCATGGTGCATGGGCCTCTAGCATTTCAGCGTTGTTCACAAATAACCTCCTCTAAACACAGCTTCCTCTATACTCCTTCATACTAACGGAGGCTATGGTTCACAATTTGCGCCCGCCAGTGTGCTGGAACTGTAGTACGGCAAGGCTGAAACGCGCATTGCCGACCATCATTGCTATTTCATACCTCTGCTTTATTGCTCTGCGCAGACCACGATTCTTAGTGTTGTGCTTATGCAGGCAGACAGATGCGACGGCTTGTGTGCTCAAGCAAGGTGGAAAAATGCGGCCACTGGCTTTGCGCTGGGCATGCACCTGTAGTACGCTCGTGAATAAACATTTTGTGACATCTCGTTATTCTAGAATCCGATAGTACCATATAAGGGAAAAAGTTTAAACTTATATCGGCATTGCTGCTTGCTCTCCGTGCAAGCGTCGCATGGTACCCGTCCACCTTGCTTCCCGCCATTAGAGCCGTTTCGGTACATCTAACCGGCTACTCCACGCTGTTGACGAATATTTTGCTCACTATACAGTCTCACGTACGTCATATACGATTTCTATCGCAACTGCGATGTTTACAAATAGATGGTTTATGCCGTGACCGGCGACGTCGTGCGCGTGTGCGCATGCATTTAGCAATTTAGAGAGCATGCTCGTTTCAATGTCACAGATGTGGAACACGATCTGTCTGGCGTCTTCAGTTTCTTTTTTTTTTCAGAATTCAGGAAGCAAAAATCGGGAATTGTTTTTCGAGTCAAAATTCGGGTAATAGGGGTAATCATTAAAAAGTTTATGTATTTAAACGTATTATATTTACTTAGTGAACCTTAGTTATTTTTCCAGATGAAAGGCTCTGCGCGGTAATTATTGGACCCTGCTTGATAAGGTCTATTTCAGCTTAGTTTATTCCTAAATATAAGTATATTACAGAATACACGTAGAAAATGTTTAAAAAAAGATATTCTTTCTTCTTCATGCATTTACTTTTGTCGCGGTCATCCCCATGCTAATTCAGAAGTTGTTCACAGCGCTGCGGCTATTTTAAACGCCCAGAAACCATGGAGTGCGACGACATTGCCGTCGGTAGCGATTGATGAATTGACGCCCATAGGAAGTTTGGTTAATTGATCTTCGCTGATCTTTCAATCCCAGAGAACACGTCTGGAGGATAACTAGCGTTGAAAACGATATTGAATAAACAATTAACTCAAAGCATCTTTTTAAATAATTACTAGATGTCTGCTATTTTATGAGCTGTGCAACCAACTTTTTCACCTGTGCGCTACCTTTTAGGGTTGAAAAGGCTTCACAAGATTGTAAAGATATCTGCTTAGAGTGCAACCTTCGGATAAAACCAGGTGTTTCACGAAAACCAAGCCCTTTAATTATATCCCAGTGCTACAGTGCGCGTAAATTGCACGGACGTGTGGTCAAACGCAAGGCTGTGTGTGTCGCGTGTGCCGTCAGGACAGAGACAATTTTTGACTGTCTTTTCAGTACAGCACAGTGCCTGATAGTAAGAAGACATAGAAATGTGCGCGAGATTTTAAAAACAACATCTGGTGGATGACCAAAAATTTACTTGCACTTCGACTCCGCTTTCTGATATTCTCGCAACCAAAGATGCATTCCTTTTTCAATTATCTCCTGTAGAGTTATTTCTCGCCTTTATTCAGCCGCGTTTCGAAGATACTTGGCACTGATGGCAAAAAAAAAAAAGTTGGAGGAGACACTTAATCTCCGCCTTAAGGGTATGGGGGCAATTCCCATATATGCAGAAGGTCATTCTCTACTTTACAATCATATGCCCTTGGAATCCTGATACCCCTCCTGGCGCAGTGGTTGAACGATGTGCCACTGCGCTGCGACGACATGTCCTCCGAGCGGTGGGCCTTGTTCGACCCAGGTTGCTCGTCGCGAGTGACTGATCGCGAATGACCACTGCCACGGTGGGCGGGTTCTGGCGACGCTGCAAGGTCACGTGACCTAGGTTGCTCTCGGGTCACCGCCAGCCACAGTCGTGCTCATCATTTTTCGCTCGCAACCACGACGTCGACAGCGTCGGATTTAATGGGCAACAGTGCCTTTAACGCTGCCGCGTTAAACCTTTGTTACATTACTGCTACTAGCGAAGCACCACTATCACCGCTCCCTGTGTCCATCAGTTATAAAATCAATAGGAACCCAACCCGCGTTTAATTTTTCGTCCTTGCACTCTTGTCACGATCGGCTGGAGTACCCGTAAACAGCGCAACTGACCGTCCTTCATGAGGCAGCTTCGCGTGGCTATTGCATGCGGCGACCACGGCACGCATCTACAAGGGTTCGAATCGGCAATCAGAACGCGGCTGGCGATGAAAGTAGGCTCACGGAAGAAGAACTCGTCTACTACGCGTGCACAGCAAACATAGCCTTAGGCGGTGTTTACTGCATAGGTTTTTAGAAAGGCGGTGGGGCAACGCAAAATTGGCGGATTTGGGCATGAGGACATGCCCCTGACCTCAGGTTCTTTACAACAGGGTGTGGTCTACTGAGGGCGCTGGCGACGAGGAATGCGGAGTGGACCGGTGGTTGCTTTGTACCATCTCTTCTTCGTGCTTGCGGAATGCGTTTCCAGAAGCGGGAAGGTGCCTACAGCTGGATGCAACTTAAAACGCAGCGGCCTTTCCCTGTGAAGGGATCCTTTCCAGTGACCGATTCTCATGACCCTGCTAGCGTGACAATGCAGGAAGCGGCGCAACAATGGAGAGAGGGTCTGTCCCCGACCACAGAGGGTGGGGTGTATCCCCTTAATCTCCTTGGTTTGTCACATTAGCAGGACCATAATAATCGGCCGATGCCATTGGCTGGAATTGGCGTCTTGATTTTCCTCTGACGGGGAAAATCAAGACGCCAATTCCAGCCCATGGCACTGCCGTCATGGCACGTCACTGCCCGTCTTGAAGTTATTTTGTCTAGAAATTTTGGTTCACTGCATCCGTATCAGATTTTCGTGATCTTCACCGCAGGACAGAATGTCGGCGGTCTATCAGCCTCATTAGGCGTGATAAAAGTGTTGAAACATTGTTGTAAAATCCCGCCTGCAGATATTCATAATCGCTTGAGCTAGCTATTAATACGATACGACAGAAAAAGAACCGAGATAACCCGTAGCAATGCTCTACTGTCGAGAATGGTAAAAAAATGTCAGCTATTAACAAGGGTTGACATGCGCACTTGAGTTCCTTACGGCGTTGCCGTTGATCTGTGTCTGCCTTCGTTACGCCAGTTTTTACTTAACATCCGAGTTTGAATATGGCCTCGGTGAAACGCTCGCCAAGGCGGTGAAGATCGAGATATCTGGTACCAGGCTGTAAAGAAATAGCGTCGAGCGCAGTAGAGACTTGGAGCATTTCCTTACATGGTGACACTCCTAAGCGCTTGTGTGTGCAGCTGGTACCCAGCCTTAGACTGTGACCTGGTGACTGCGTGGCCCTTTCTTACTTTCTCGGTAAAAAAAAATTAAACTACAAAAATTTTCCGAGAGAAAATTTGTCGTTTCAAAGGGGGCGTCGTCCCCCTCCAGCTAAACCTGCCCCTTATGTGCATATACTCCGACTTCAGAGCTACCCTGTCATAACTTTTACAGAACTGTTATCTGTAAAACAGAACAGTTATCTGTTTTACCGAACTGTTATAGCCGGAAACCATGTTTCACTTTCAAGACTTACTGATTGTGGTGCCCCGCACAATAGGCAACGAAGTAGAAAAGCTTTACAAAGAAAGCAATCGCGATTTGCGAAAACAAAAGCTATATCACGTATAATTGATTAGTACCCCCCAATGTTTGAAATAAAATTTGGTGTTCTTGGAACCACGCACGCTAGGAGTGGTATGGCCAGATTAGAACATTTTCGCGCATAGTATGAGCGCTCATCGCATTGTTGGAGTGGGATCTATCAATCGATATATATTCTTCAGATGCTATCGGGTTAGAATATATAGAGGTTTTAGTGAGGCTAAGGAGCAAATGAAATCGGTCAGTCTGTTTATGCTATTCACATTGTACAGTTGGGCCACTTCTACCATAAATACGACATAAGTGCAAAAAGTTCTAAGCGGGGGCGCTTCCCCCACTTTAGAAATGTTTCTCCCAGTTCTAGGAGTCCCCAGGAAGAACTGAAAGGACAGGAAGAAAGCTTGGAGGGGGGGGGGGGGTGCTGGCGAAATCAGGAGATCCTGATTCACCAGGGTGGAAATTTGGGCAAGTCGGTATTGATCCATAACATAAGAGTAGCGCAAAACCAGAACGACGGACACAAGGGGAGAGAACACACACCAACAACACACGAGATCCTGTACTGAGCCTTCAAGAGATAAGAGTAGCAGAGAGTTCTTGGAACATTCGTAACTCTCAAATGCAATCCGTACCTCGTGGTAGACAGATATGATTCATAAGCTTACGGTTCTTTTTTTTTTTCTTACACCAGAAAGACACCACAGGAAGGAACGAACATGACTAGCAGAGCGCTAACCAAGTTCTCATGATTCTGCTATCGTGACAATCACATATATTGACTAGCGAAATTCACAAACAGGACAGAGAAGGCGACAGAACATACGCTAGACTTGCAACTGAGAATTCTACAGGACGAGTAACGTATATATGCAGCCAACTTGTCCTTGCGCCCCTGGTGCCACCAATCATTTGAGAACGCGTAAAATGACAAAGAATTAATGATACACGAGTCTAGACAAAAACTGATACACAGAAACAGCAAAACACAATCGCAATGGCACGAGGACAACCTGATAACCGTAAACGGAGATAACCAGCAAAATCTAACAAGAAAAGAAGCTAAGCAAAAGGCATACTATCTGACCGGAGCCGCGAAAGTTAGACCATACAGATACAAAAAGGCGGTGTGAAAAAATACATGACGCGTAAAACCATGAGATCTAAAAAAACCTTCGTGAAATGAAGTAAGCAGTGCGCACACCTGCGTGAATGGAGCCAACATGCGAAAGGCCCAAAACCCAAATGTAGATGAACGAACCGAAAGGCAGAGCTAATAAGATAAAACAAGGGAACCTCTGAGGAGACCTAAATTATGGCTTTATAAGCATAGTAAAATATAATAAAACCAACTTTAAAAGCGTAGTGAAATAACAACCCAAAAGGGTTGCTAAAAGCAAATAAAAACCTGGGCTTGCGGCAAAGCAATAAGAACCACAGTCACTTGCTGGGCGGAGGTACATGCTTTGGCCAAATAGCGCCTTTCGCGTTTGGTTAGGGCAACAGATCGTTTGCTCATGCATTCGTCACCTGCGTTAGCTATGTGAAATGCTTCCAGAATATCTATACCTTCTCTTGTACTTGACCTACCCAAAGCGACCGTTTTTTCCCACGCTGGTTTGCATACTGGCTTGCATGGGCACCGGGCACAATGTTCAGCCAAATGGCCATCTGTGGCAACAGCAGAGACCTTGAGCTGGAGCTCTCGTAGTCTCTCAATCAGGCAACGGCCCGTCTGAGCCAGGTCGCGATTACCGCAAGGCAAGGGGATGTTGTAGCCGACGCCCTTTTGGCACTTGACAGCTCTCGTCTTAGTGCAAGCACTGTTGCTGCTCTTCCCTTAACTGACAATTCGGCACAGTCTGTCCAGCTTGTTGGGCGCTGTCAACAACACCGAGACACCATTTTTCGCCGCCACCTTTTTCAATCGGTGCAACAATCCGTGCGCATACGGAATGGTTGCCCGTGTCATATTCAGCGCAGACCTGACGTCTTGGTTGGAGCGTCCCCCCTCGCATACCTCGTTAACGAGGCCTTCGGCTACGGATGCAATCACATCCTTCGGGTAGCCAGGCCTACCCAGCCGTGTCACCTGCTCATCAAGGGTGTCTTGAACCTTGTGGAGGCAAGACTGTTCAGGAGCACCACGCATACAGATCCTCACAATTCCTCTTTTAATCAATTTTGAGCCGGCCGATTGATAAAGCAAAATTTCTTTTTTGGACCTGGGCCGATACACCCAGCTCACCTGCGGTTCCTTCAGGAAAATGCAAAGGTCTAGAACTGCAAACAGCCATCAAGGGGAAGCTCATACGTGAACTTTAGTCCTGGCGCCCCTTCACGGAACACACTAAGTACTCTGTCCACCACTTCAACGTAAGTTACTTCTTAAAACGGGTGAAACAACACAAGAAAATCGTCCACGTACCTAAACACCTTAATGAAACTCAACCCTTGTGCCTCAGCCAAGCCTGTCGCAATACGCGTATCACGTTTAGCCAGGAAAATTTCACTAAGCAGGGGAGCAATACAAGAACCTGTATGCGCACCCCTTGGTTCTGCATAAACAGGCCCCCTTAAAGCGTACATAAGTGGACTGGAGATAACACTGCAGGACAGCTAAAAAATTATCGACAGAAACTCCACTTGCGTTCTGAATTCTCACAGGACCAGACTCTTCGATCCGATCACGCACTGCTTCCAATAGCCCTTTCTGTTGGATGGAATAAAACAAATCTTCCATATCAACAGAGAAGGCCGCACAGGCGCCACCCGGAGTGTTTTTTGATGACAGAAATCCGATCACCTCACTAGAATTCTTAACGCGGAAGGGGTTCTGTACAAAATCAAAATTTTATTCGTCTGTATACGTACACATTCATAAATTCTGATCTGCCTAAGCACATTTTGCTTGTTGGCTGATCAGGCAGCAGGTGGAGAAATACCTCCATATGCATACATTACTTGTCTAAACACTCATACTAACATAGAAAAAAAACAGAAACAAACAAAAAACAAACAAACAATTTTGAACACAAAATTGCACATACGAAATAACTCAAGCTATACAAAGCGAAATACATTTGCACACCAATTTCTCATGTCAGTCATCATCCTACGTTTGTTACTTGCAATACATAGATCATCGGGAATTTCATTAAATAGAGCCGGTACATAATAACTGCGCATCTTTTTACCATAGTTTGTGCAAAACCCGAGGCTTAAAAAAACGTTCCGTTTTTCTCAAGGTGGCATCTTTTTTTATGGGAGTCTTATATTCATTTGAATAATAATACCGTGTTAACACAACAAAGTGAAATAGTTCACGAATTTGAAGGATGCCTGACTCATTGTATCTCTCTTTCATGTCAACCGAGTGTAGTTTTGTGCCGTACGATATAGTGTTCACTATTCTTTTTAGGATAACATTTAATGCTTCTTTCTTGTATTCGGAGCAGTTACCGTATAGAGTAATGCCGTACTTTAAAACAGGTTCTATTAATGCTGTAAAGATCAGTCGCCTAAGATGGAGCGGAGCTTTACCACGAAGGTGATACATCATAGCCGCAATGGCCCTTATCTTTCGAGAGAGGTAGACGATGTGGTCGCTCCATGTAAGGTGTTGGTCAAAGTGGATGCCCAGATACACAACTGTTCGCTCTATTTGCATAGCTTTACAATTATACTGGTAACAATGGGATGTATGAAGATACAATGGTTGGTTGAAAACAAAAATTTTTGGAGGGTTTTTAAAGCGTGTAAGTTTTGTTTTGTTCACGTTTAAAAAAATGAAATTTTTTGAACGAAAAAAAAGAAATAATGAAGAAATACACTGAGGGTATTTAAATATTTTTGTAAATTTTCCCGCGTATCATTGTAGTGTCCGTTCGTTCGCACAAGGCCGCAGGAAAGGGGTGTTATCATTTTTTTTCATGACGCGAGTAGCGACCGGACTAATTTGGATTGATCACAGCCATGAAGAGCTGCATATACGTGTTTCCTGATTACTCTAGATGATCTCGACCTGTTATCTCGAAGTTTCCTTGCCTGCTTTAAATTGAACAATGCCGTGAGCAGCGGGCATTCGTAGTTCGACGACTGACGAGCACGTTTCTTGCTTACGCCGCCGCCCAATGTTCCCAATGTTGCAGCGCCTGCGCACGCGCCTCTTTGAACAAGCATGCATGGACGCTCTCTCAATGAGCGAGGCTGAGTTCTTGCGCAAATGGTCGACATACTTTATCGTCCTGCGCGGCGGTCGAGTATCGGCATTTTTACTGCATTACTGACGTGCTCAGTGCTGCGTCACTGCGCATGTGCTTGACTGATCAGAGAATTAAGTTCATCTGTTTTGTTTTGTATTTTCTATGTTAAAACAGAAAAAAATAAACTTCTCTTTCTACGCCGCCGCCGAGTGATTCAGTTCTTTTGCGGGTGCAAGTCAGCCCAAATAAAGAGCTTCGATTCCAAGTCTTGTTGGTGTCCTACTGACCGCTGGACTGCCGTCACTACAACGTGAGAATATCGCGACAGAACACCTTGCCAAAACTCTTTTTCTGAGACTAAACTGAAGGATGGGCTCCTAAACTGAAGAATGCGCTGAGCATTTTCTTCTCAGCTAAGACACACAAAGAAGGCGTTCCATTGAGGGCTATAGTCTCAGAAAAAGAGTCCTGGCAAGGTGTTCTGTCGCGATATCTACAAACACATTTAAAACCCCTCAGTGTACAGGACCCCTTCGCGTTAAGAATTCTAGTGAGGTGTTCGGATTTCTGTCAACAAAAAAACATTCCGAGTGGCGCCTGTGCCGCCTTCTCTATTGATATAGAAGATGTTTTATTCCATCCCACAGAAAGAGCTACTGGAAGCAGTGTGCAAGCGAATTGAAGAGTCTGATCCTTTGAGTTTTCAGAACGCAAGTGGAGTTCCTGTCGACAGTTTTTTAGCTCTCCTGCAGTGTTATCTCCGGCCCACTTATGTATGTACGCTTTAAGGGCGGCCTGTTTATGCAGAACCAAGGGGTGCGCATACAGGTTCCTGTATCCCTCCCCTGCTTAGTGAAATTTTCCTGGCCCAATGTGATACGCGTATTGCGACAGGCTTGGCTGAGGCACAAGGGTTGAGTTTCACTAAAGTGTTTAGGTACGTGGACGATTTTCTTGTGTTCTTTCACCCGTTTTTAGAAGTAACTTATGTTGAAGTGGCGGACAGAGTACTTAGTGTGTTCCGTGAAGGGGCGCGAGGACTAAAGTTCACGTATGAGCTTCCCCTTGATGGCTGTTTGCAGTTCTAGACCTTTCCATTTTCCTGAAGGAACCGCAGGTGTGCTGGATATATCGGCCCAGGTCCAAAAAAGAAATTTTGCTTTATCAATCGGCCGGCTCAAAATTGATTAAAAGAGGGATTGTGAGGATCTGTATGCGTGGTGCTCCTGAACAGTCTTGCCTCCACAAGGTTCAAGACACCCTTGATAAGCAGGTGACACGGCTGGGTAGGTCTGGCTACCCGAAGGATGTGATTGCATCCGTAGCCGAAGGCCTCGTTAACGAGGTATGCGAGGGGGATCGCTCCAAGCAAGACGTCAGGTATGAGCCGAATATGAGACGGGCAACCATTCCGTATGTGCACGGATTGTCGCACCGATTGAAAAAGGTGCCGGCGAAAAATGCTGTCTCGGTGTTGCTGACAGCGCCCAACAAGCTGGGCAGACTGTGCCGAATTGTCAATGAAGGGAAGAGCCGCAACAGTGCTTGCACTAAGAAACACCCTACGAGAGCTGTCAAGTGCCAAAAGGGCGTCGTCTACAACATCCCCTTGCCTTGCGGTAAGCGCTACGTCGCTCAGACAGGCCGTTGCGTGATTGAAAGACGACAATAGCTCCAGCTCAAGGTCTCTGCTGTTGCCACAGATGGCCATTTGGCTGAACATTGTGCCCGGTGCCCATGCAAGCCAGTATGCAAACCAGCATGGGAAAAAACGGTGGCTGTGGCTAGGTCAAGTACAAGAGAAGGTAGAGAGATTCTGGAAGCATTTCACATAGCTAACGCAGGTGACGAATACTTGAGCAAACCATCTGTTTGCTCTAACCAAACGCGAAAGTCGCTATTTGGCCAAGCATGTACCTCCGCCCAGCAAGTGACTGTGGCTCTTATTGCTTTGCCGCAAGCCCGTGTTTTTATTTGCTTTTAGTAACCCTTTTGGGTTGTTATTTCACTACGCTTTTAAAGTTGTTTTTATTATATTTTACTCTGCTTATAAAGTCATCATTTAGGTCCCGTCACAGGTTCCCTTCTTTTATGTTATTAGCTCTGCCTTTCGGCTCGTTCATCTACATTTGGGTTTTGGGCCTTTCGCATGTTGGCTCCATTGACGCAGGTGTGCGCACTGCTTCATTTCACGCGGGCTGTTTTAGATCTCATGGTTTTACGCGTCATGTATTTTTTTACACCGCCTTTTTGTATCTGTATGGTCTAAGTTTCGCGGCTCCGGTCCGATAGTATCCCTTTTGTTTAGCTTCTTTTCTTGTTAGGCTTTGCTGATTATCTTCGTTTACACCTATCAGGTTGTCCTCGTGCAAGTGCGATTGTGTTTTCCTGTTTTCGTGTATCAATTTTTGTCTACACTCGTGTATCATTAATTCTTTGTCATTTTACGCGTTCCCAAAGGATTGGTGGCACCAGGGGCGCAAGGACAAGTTGGCTGCATATATACGTTACTCGTCTATTAAAATTCTCAGTTGCAAGTCTAGCGTGTGTTCTGTCGCCTTCTCTGTCCTGTGTGTGAATTTCGCTAGTCAATATGTGTGATACCGTCTACCAACTAGCCCAACTTAAAGCACTAGCGAGACAATGCAGGAAGCGGCGCCACAATGGAGATAGGGGTGTATCCACGACTGTAAAGAAAATGGCGTCCCTCATAGCCGGAGTCGCTTTGGGACGTTGAACACCCATAAACAAAACACAGAGGGAAGACAGTACCCATTTCGTCTACCACTCTCTCTCTGCTCCAGTTGTGCAGGCGTTCCTTGCCTTGTCGGATGGAAGGGAAGACAGCAGTATAGGTGCTGTCCCCCATTGAGGATTCAGACCTCAGACAACCAGCATCACTCAAGCGCAACCCAAGGCAAGCCCCCCCCCCCCCCACCATGGGGGTGAGGGAGGTTGCTTTGGGGTCGCGGGCGGTTTCCTTGCCAAGGGGCTCGAGCGGTCGGGAGCGTCCACACCGGTGGGAGGGGGGAGTGGTACAACTGCGCCGCAGTCGGTCCACGCAAGATGATCAGCTCCTGATGCGAGCAGGTTCCTTAATATTAGATGCTGATTCTTGCTCCGCTTTCTTCGAAGATGATACACGGTCGTCCCCATTGTTCGCAGAACTTCTTGCGCCTTAGGTGCGTCCTCTCTCGCTGAAGGTGAAACCAGAATTCCTTCTTGATCTTGATCTCCACCAGGTTGGGGATTCTTCCACTGAATGATGCGTGGCATTAGTCGATCCAAACCTGGTAGTTGACTTCTGCGAGCGCCAGCGCGAACTGGTTCCGTGCCTCACTAGGCATCGGGTTGAAGTATCGGACGGTCTGATACGGGATGCCCGGGAGGCTGAACAGAACGTGAAGGCGCTCGATAAGCGCTGCGGGAAGCACACAGTCTTGAAATATGTGCGTTGCCGTCTCTGGTGTTCCACAGCAGGGGCAGGCATCCAGGAGTCCGGAGCTTCGCGAAACGAAGGCGCGGCGTCGGATCGCCAGGATTCCTCGCGTGAAGCGCCACATGAATGAGGCGCGGCGCGCGTCCAGGAACTGAGCCGTCAGGAATTTCCACGTTGGTCTCTCGGCCGTCATCAGCTCCCGGTGTAGATGGCCTGGCAGCGCAGGAGTAAGGAAGCTCAACATGGTCTTCGGGGCGATCTCTCGCGGGGGCTCGGTGGACTTGGCTCTGATGTGGTTTAGCCCCGCGGCCGCCACGCCATAGCATGCGAGTGTAGTCCCCGCGCGGGGAGCGATTTGCCGCAGTCTGTGGCTTAACGCGCAACAAGCTGGCGTAACCCGCAACGAAAGACACTTGTTGAGCAGCTTACAATCGCTGTTTAACAGCGTTATAGGCCGCCATGCTCTCAGGTCAGTCGACTTGCTGCTATCCTTGCACAACAGGATGATCAGCCCTTCGTTCATACTCGCACCTTGCAGCGCACCTTGCTCCACCAGTTGGTTGAGAAGGTTCGTAAAATGGCGCTTCAGGAGTGGCCAGAACTTCTTGTAAAAGGCTGGCGGAAGTCCTTGTGTGCCCGGGCTGCGATTCGGCTTGATTAGTTGTAGCACCGCGTAAAGCTCGTCCTCGGATTTCCAGGTCGCGCCTACTGCGGGCTCCTCGCACGGGCCTTCTAGAGGGAACTCATCCGAAGCACAGGGCTCGGCTGTGTATAAATCCTCATAGAAATACCGCGCGACGTTTAGCACCCCATCCACGCTGGTTGTTAGAGCGCCTGTGATGGGGTGAGCCACCGCGCGGTGAGCGTGTCGCTGTTTGTCGCGAGTCGGCGGCGCATCAAGTGTCGAGCACACCATGCTTCTCGCTCCCATCGCTCGGCCCGCGCAGCCTGTCCGAACGGCGGTTAAGCAAGTTACGAAGTTTGTTGCGTAGCGCCGCCAGGGTTGGAGCAATGCTCGGTTCCTGCGAGAGGGGGGCGGATAGCGCGATAATACTATCAGACACTATTCGGATTTCCTCCCGTTCCTCTCGCGCTAACTTAACGCCACCCTCTTGAAAAGTCTCCTTAACGCATTGCTTCATCTCGTCCCAAGATTGCGCTGACATCGATGAGGCGACTTGCTGTTTTATCGCACGTGCGTCATCTTGGCCTACGGTCTCGTCGTCAAAGAGTCTGACATTCAATCTCCAGCACCCCTTGGTTCGCGGTGCAATGTCTGGGGCACACAGACGGGTGACAAGCAACCTGTGGTCGCTTAGGGCAGTTGGAAAAACCCATGCCGATGGCAGGCTCCTCGAGAGGCTCGGAGAGACGTATGCCCTGTCACTTAGGCTCTCGCTACCGCGGCCCGTCCAGGTCATGCCTGCACGACCTGACTGCAGCGCGCGCCAGCAGTCTGTCAAATCCAACTCGTCCAAAAGATCACGCAGTTCCCGTGCGCCAACGGGCTCGCGCACCGGCCGCAGAAACCTGCCGCGACGTGAGCGGCGATCGTTGGGAGACAAAACAGAGTTAAAATCGCAAAGGATTATGCCTCGCGCAGGGCCCACCAGCTTATCCTCTGACCCCTCAAAGAACTGAAGTTGGCCGCGGCGGCAAGGTGCGTAGATGTTCAACACGATCATGCGAGCGGGAGGGATGCGGGGGTGGGGGGGGAACAGGCGATCGGTTAGTCAGACCATGGAAGGGTTTGCCCCTCCACGGCCGCGACAGGCGAGGCGAGAGGGGAGTCTAGAGTTGAATCATAACTATTGTCTGAAAAAAGCTCCCAGTCACATGCCTATCCCCTACAGAACTTGCAGGGGGTTGACGCGCCTTTCTCCTCGTCACTGTCAGCCTCGCTTTCGCTAGAACTAACTAGGCGTGGCGGGTTCTTAAGAAAGGCGCGCTTTGTTAGGGGCCCCCCTGCTGAAGAACTTGAGTTGGCTTCAGGTAAGCTGTTCTTGGTCGTCTTCCTGGGGCTTCGCTTCCTCTTCGGGCGGGCGCACGTGGCGTCCATTTCTTGTGTCTCGTTGGTCAGGTCCGGGATTGCTGGAACCAGGTCCACTGGACATGCAGCCTGGGCTGAGGTTTCACAGGGACGCGGATCAGATCCGCTTGCTTCTTGTTCCACAGGGGGTTGCCTTTCGGTGGAGATGCTCTCGGCCGCCGCGTTGGCCTTCGTGGCTTCATCTGTGGTTGAGGCGGCCGCCTGGCTCAGGATGGGCACGGGCTGCTCCCAGGCCACTGTCCATCGTCTTCGCCCACAATCGACGCAAAAGTGCGTTCCTTGCAGGCCCGCACGTCGTGGTCCTCGCTGCACTTGGGACAGGCGGCCTAGCAGGTTTCATGCCCGTAAGCACCGCTCCTAACACACTGCGGTGTTTCGCAGTTTGCCCCCAAGTGGCCCTGAAAGCCACACTTCCGGCAGACGCGAACAACGCCCTTGTACTCGCATTGTACAGTGGCGTCTTTCACATCAAGGAAGTTGGGGACGGCCCTCTTCATCTCTATCTTAACGCGCCTGATCCCCGCGGTCACAGTGGGGCATCCCGGCACTGTTTCCCGCGACACGCTAACGACTTTACCGAATGGCTGCAAAGCACGTGCGAGTTCTACATCATGGTGCTCTGCGGAATAGCCGAATACCCGCACCATCTTCGCCCTCGTGCCTCTCTACTCAAATAGGACTTCTCTGCCCTTCTCTTCAACAACGGGGTCCTGCAAGCACTTTTCCACAGCAGCACGTGTCTTAAGGAAGACCTCACACTTTCCCCCTATGAAGTCCTGAACGCCTCCAAGCTCATTCATATTAAAATGTTTGACTAAAAGCTTAGTCAATTCTAGAGTGGTTGTGCCATGCGGCACACGATCGAAAAACGTAAAAGGCTTAAGCCTTTTCGCTGCCGCCATAGCGGCGACGCCGGGCGCGCGCGCGCCCTGCACGTGGTTGTTTTCTGATTTTTTTTCTCGATCCCTTACTCAACGCGGCACACACTACGCGGGTCAGGAAATACGGCCCGCTGGCCTTCTTTCTACTGTGCAGCGAGGTAATCCAAACCGTCAGGGCTCAGCAGGCCCCTCGTCGTCATGGCGCTAGGTAGTCCTAGCCACAGGGAACATAAACACAAGAAAATCCAGTGCCGCGTCCAGACATCACGATGAAGGAAGCGCAACCCCTCGGCGCCGATCGTTCCAGCTTGTTCCCGTCATTGCCCACGTGGCTTGCAAGTCTAGAGAATTTGGTCAGTGTTTTGTCCTGTCATGTCCGTTCCTTCCTGTGGTGTCTTTCTGCGCTAAAAAAACAGTAATGAACAAACTAACGTGCGAAAACGTTCTCGCATGATTCATAAGACTACTGTCTGGAAAAGTTGGCAAGCAGCCGGAGGCTTACACCTTTCTTGTTCACTTTGGGAGTGTCCAGATTCCATCTGCCTACCCTCTCTTTACAAAGAAAAGGCTAAGCCTGACTCATTCTCCACCTGCAGGCAACGGCACCGGAAAAGGGGGACGGGTTCACTTCCTGGCCAAACCCTTTTTTTCTTTCTATGTGCTTATATCTCCCTCTCCCTCATATGGGCTCCTTGGAACTTGACTTCGATGCAAAGAGGCAGTTAGACTTTCCTCTAGAAGGAGAACAGTTCGTGCTGTGCCGTGCTGCTATCGAGCAGACCAAGGGAAAAGTGAAGACGCTCGCACTGGTCGTCACCGATACATTTCGTCCGACTACTGAGTTCATTCCACGGGTGAGTAGAAGTAAACAGCAAAGCGCTGTGGTTCTTTCCTTGCGTTTTTTAAATCTTGTTATGCGGCAGCCTTTGTGAAAATGTACCGAGCGAAGGCCTTCATTTCTGCGGAGCCGTCATGCGCTAAGGTACACTGCTTTTTTGCGCCGTTGTCTGCAATGTGTTTCCACTTCCTATGACTTCCTATGTCAACTTGCGTATGAAAGATGTTATCAAGCTAGTCTTGCCGTACCGTCGGCTGCCTGTCAGCATTAAGTTATCCCTCTATCTGTGTCTACATGGAGAATCACTTTAAGCATGTCTTCTCTTGTAAATACTGCGCAGGTTCAGGATCATGGCCGCACAACAGCCATTCGCGAAACCCTGCAGCGAAGACGACTTTTGCGACAACGATTCGCAGTCGTCAGACGACTGCACAGACTTGCTTAGACGTTGCCCTTCTCAAGAGGATCTTCCTGACCTCCTTGTCTCGTCCGATGGTCAATCATGGCCATGGCATGAGTGCGGAAGCCCTGTCGCCAGACAACTCGGAGCTTCCACACCTCATTCGACAGACGACGAGTCCCCCGGGCGCGAGAAGCCTTCCTCTCCTTCCTGGGAACGCCCATTGGAGACACTACCCGGCTACCAGATCCACATGCTCAGAAGCTCTCTCGTGTGGCACGGTCCAAGCACGTACAGGGCGCACTGTTTGCAAGAAGACAAGGTACTTAGCTCTCTGTTGAAAGCTACTAATTTACCGCGAATATCTTCCATGTCACAGTTGTCATTCCCTACTGCCTTCCTCAAAAGTAATATCAGCCCTTTGGCACGTTTGTTTTTAATTTGTACGCATTCTTTCAACAGTTGATATAAGCATGCAGCAGTACATCTTTGTTTCCTGCTGAGGCCACTGTCTTGAGGACAAATAATAGTTCATTTGTCAACCTCCCAATGGTAATCATCACGACAGCTTTGACTTTGTGCTTATCACTGTGTTTGCACTCTGCAGAATGGTTAAAGGTGCAGTGAAGAGGAATCTGAACTCGTCATTTTGCCGCGGGAACTCAATCTACTCGTTCTGAGCATTCTTAGAAACTTCGACTTATTGCCCTGTGTGGCCGATTGCCCTAATTAAATCTGATTAACGTTTGGCTCCCGTCTTTTTTTTTTAATTCTCCCCGTAAGGTGAGCGGAGTCGACCAACGAGTGGAGTGCCTTTCAGCCAGCTCCATGGAGGCTTGCCGCTCTGCCATCGGCGGAGCAATACGTACTAATTTGCGAAAGCAAATAGTACGCGCGTATTTTTATTTCTGCGGGCTTGTTTTGCGGCTATGTTATCTGCGAATGAAACTATTTATTCACGAAAACGTAAAAACAAAATAAAGCGATAGCAAAGCCTCCACCGAGCTGGCTGAAAGGCACTCCACGCGTTGGTCGACTCCGCCCAACCTACGGGGAGATATAAAAGAAGAAAACACGGGAGCCGGACGTTAATCCGCTTTAATTATGGAAATCAGCCACACAGGGCAATAAGTCAAGGTTCCTAAAAATGCTCGGAACGTGTAGACCGAGTTCCCGCGGCAAAAAGACGAGTTCAGATTGCTCTTCTATGCACCTTTAAAAGGTACATTCGCGGGTAAAAACGGTTAGCACTATTTACGTGCCACAGGAGCGGCGGTTAAGAACACGCCTATAATAAAAGCGCCAGGTGTGTTCGCAAAGCACGGCTCCGCGCCATTCGCACAGAGCGATTTCGACCGCTTCACTGTAGTCACTCAGCTTATCATTTCTACTCGCGACTGTACTGCGTATATTACGGCGGACGTCTCTCTACATGCGTAATTGGTTGAGTCACTTTACCGATAGCAGTTGCATTAGGTTTCTGTCTCAGTGTCTGCATTAGCCATTTTTCCATCGCTGTGCGAATATTCGAAATTTTCGAATATAATTCGAATGTTATATTTTTAGTATTCATGTTCTATTCGAAATCCAGGTATTCGTGTTGTTTCGAATATTCGACCCGACGCGCATACTCTTATCCAGCCGAATATTCTATTGCGAGCACCGGCGTTCCTTTCGGTCCGCAAGTCCTATCGACAGAGACATGAGAACATGGCGGCGCCCAGACAATGCGTAACGTTGGGCCATGCAGTAGCTGGCTGGGCTGGTGAGCTTCTTTGTAGCTATACCTGCGAAGCTGGTGTAGTCAGAGCTGTGCACGAAGTACCTCGCAATACGTGCCAGTTCTGTGCCAAGTGAGAGGGCATTTTCTGTGGATAGAAGGGAACTTCTTCTGCCTGACCATGTTGAGCAGCCGGATTTCCTTCACGACAACCGTTTATGTTCATCCCAGCAACGCGCTTTTGTGCTTATGGCAAGCTAGCCCTAATCAATGCTGTATACTAGCCATCTTCTCTGATATTTCCACTATTCTAAGAATAATGTTCGAGGCTTTGATACTTTTTTGTGCAGCCACACACATCTTTTGTGTTGATTTCATCACTGATAGTTGAACAGTGATGTTCTTGGGTACTCAAATAATGTTTTAAGCGGTTAAATGCGCCTGTGCTAGAGTATTCGATATTCGGAACCAAGTATTCGTATTCGAAATATTTTATATTCTCACACCACCACATTTTTCCCTTCACAGGACGACGAAGCAGACGCCCGTGCCCTGCTGCTAGCCTCTTGGCAGCCCGAGGAGCCGGCAGAGATCGCATTCCGGCGCAGACGAGTCACGCGACCATCCAGCTCTCCTCCGGAGCCGCCCTCCTCAGCAATGCGGCAGCAGCCGCATCCACAGAGGCTGCCCGCACAACAACCCCGAAATAAAGCCCCTCAATAAACTAGAAGCATAGTCCTTCAATGTTTTTTTCTGGTCAAAAAAACTCCGGCCAAAGTTTCTTATAGGGACACCGCGCGCCGCTAGTGGCGCGGCTGTCGGCGTGGGGGCACGAGTCGCTGCGCGAACCCTACTCGCAGCGGCTGTTTTCGGCCAACAGGCTCATATTCCCTTGGTAGTGGTGCTTTCTGGGGTTCGGTATTTGGCCTTAGGATGGACGGTACTGTACTGGTTATCACCTGAAAGCTTGGCTGCAACATCGAGACACCAAAACCCCTGTGCGATCGACGACGGCCGCTAGTAAACCTTGTTAGCGCCTGTTTTCTGCAAACAATTAGCGCGCTTACTTTCTCTCGATGATTTTTACAAAAAAAGCGATTTTCGAACATTGGTCCAGCCTTCGCATTCATTTTTACCGCAACTTGCCTACGACGTCATTCTGCAAGATATAGCGTAGCGATCAGTAACAGATCTACTTGTGTCTGGGTTGCGCCTGTCTCGGCCGAGTCCTCGCTTTGGTCTAAGTGCACAAGGCTGCTTAAGGCTGGCATTTACCTTGTGAGAAATACTGCAATCTCAATAATGCCGAAAACAAGATGTTATGGCGGCATTTTAAGAACTGGAGTGCGCGCTACAAAAGCGATCACATGACGAATGCACCGGTGGTTTATGGTGTTATCTCAATTTTTTTTTTGCTGACACTTTCGGAGGTGGCAAAGCCAGCTGCTGAAGACTCTTACTACATAAGCCATTTATTTACATTTTATCACACTGTGACTACGGAGTCGCTGACGAGTGCAAGGAAATTGTGAATTTTTGTTGTTCATTGCTCATGTGCTGACTTCGCGCTACCAAAATAAGAGACAAGCTGTAAGCGGCCAAGCAACAAACCAAAAATGAGCAATTATAGAAATCACGGAGAAACATGTACAAAAAGAAAACGCGCTAGGGGTATAACGTGTTTAAACCGAGCAGACGTGCGAACGCATGTGTTGAGCCTGTTTGGCTCATGGTTTTGCTTTGCTGGGTTGTTGGCATATCTGGCGACGATATTAGGGTGAAGTTAAGCTCTGATCGAGGTTAAGCTGGTCTTATCTGTTCGTTCCGAAGGAGGACGTTGATGAAGACGACGGTGTACAATGCGCGCAGCGCGCGAGAGCGTGTTACAGTATAGTTTTTTCATGTTTGGGTCTGCACGAAACCCTGGCCAATCTCCCACCGTTTGTATGTGCGATCGTTTTTGAGGCAACAACAACAACCCGAGGCGTGATGGGCTGCCGCTATAGCACAGTGCTCTCTTGCAGTGACCAGCGAAGCTGAGCCGTTCGCGCCGCCGGGGGTTCCAGTCGCGGCAATATTTATTTTATTTCTGCACCCTTAAATTCAGGGACGCCACAAGATTCTTCGTTGGGTATGCCCCGTGAATTAGTGATTTCGTACCAAAAGCCATGAGCACATTGAAGAGTTCAGTTGTCTGAAATGCAACATCGTCACAGATTCGTGCTCAAGTACGCTGGTTGGCCTTCGAATGTCCGTGGGACAGCGCCGGGCCTGAGTGTCAGCTTCTCGCGTTGCGGCGACACAACTTCTGCGTTGATCACGAACTCGTGAGACCGAATTAAATACGCGGGGCGAAATGCCTCTCGCAGACACGGATACGCTTGGAGTCTAAGCTAAATCCACCGCCTTCCTTTCGGGGTATCGCCCGCTTCCATATTTTGCGCTGCTCGGCGTCCCTCCGCCGGCAGAACAACGAGGCCTTTTCCTGCGTACCTCCGTAGCCGGAGCGGCAGCCCTTCACGCAGAAAGTATTCGGCATTGCAGGCTTGCACGTCACGGGCACTGTACTTATTTTGCAAACGAAGGCGAAGTGAGAAGAGAAAATAGAGCCGCAACGCCGGCATCCCATTCCTCCCGTAGACTCGCGGCCGTAGAGCCGCTCGCCTCCTCGCGTTGTTGCCCCCACACGACTCTTAGCGCCGCCTCGTGGAAGGCGCGGTCAACATATGAAGCTCTCCCACAGAGTTTCGGAGAAGTTTCATGACCATAAAAGCATTGAAGGACTATGCTAAAAGTAACGACATCGCGTCCCTCCTCCTCCAATGCCGGCGCTCCTTCTCTCGGCTCTTCCCGGGCGCCGACGGTGGCGGCACCTAGGCCGGGCAGAATTTTGAGCTGCTCCTGGGCGCGGCCATTTTGCGCCGACTGGCGCGCCGCGGTGCGGGCGTTTCTTTGGGGACTGCGGCCGCGCTTCGGGCGCTAGAAAAACATTGTCGAGTATACTTCCGCAGCGTGGCTGTGTTGCAGGAAGTATTTACGTTATCAAAGCGATAACATTGACGAGTTTTAATGACATTTAGTTTGACATTCAACTCAACGGTGCCGGCGCTTAGAACGCGCTCGTGCTTATACCGCTTTCCTCTTGGTGCTCCACAGCAAAGGAACTTTTTGTTCAATATGAAGCATTAGGTGTGCGGCTAGCATGCAGTTCCAATTCCCATGCACTCTTATTCCTTCCTGCCGGCGATAAAGCCTCCCCCCAAACAGGGCTTTCTTGTTGCCTGCGTGGTGCGCCAGTTTATCAACAATTTAACGCTGTGAGCTCAACTGAGTCGCAGCGCGAACAAAAAACAAATTTTGTCATGGTTTATGCAACCTGGTGCATAAAAACGTACTTTCGCTCAATTTATCAAAGTTTGAATAGATATGAGCAGCTTTCACTAATTATGAGGTCCGAAGTCGCGTTATTTTATTCAGGTGCTTTTGCCGAGTGTGAGAGCGTTGCGTAGCCGTTTGGCTAAGTGTGGAAAATGTAATGAAATCGCACACATTTTCCTATGATTAAGGTAGATACCGCCCCGCCGCAATGGCTCAGTGGTTACGGCTCTCGGCTGCTGGCCCGAAAGACGCGGGTTCGATCCCGGCCGCGGCGGCGCAATTTCGATGGAGGCGAAATTCTAGAGGCCCGTGTACTGTGCGATGTCAGTGCACGTTAAAGAACCCCAGGTGGTCGAACCTTCCGGAGCCCTTCAGTTCCCTCATAGCCTGAGTCGCTTTGGGACGTAAAACCTTAATAAACCAAACGAAACTAATGTAGATACCAACAGCAGAAAGATACTATAGATAAACCTTTACCCCTTAGATCCCTCTGACATGCGTGCGGAAAAAGCAGCTGAAATTGGTAGCGGCCGTGCTTTCAATCCTGTGCATGAAATGTGTTTAATGGGAACAAGAGCAAGCTCAGTGCAAGGATGCCGAACACGTACTGGTGATCGAAAACACGCGCTCCGTCGGGACAACTTTCAGTCTGCAGCTCGCCTATGCACTGAGTCAAATCAATAGATCTGCATTCTGTTGCATAAAATTATCATTGATGATAGCGCATGTAAAAGGCAAAACAACGACACGACAGCGCAGAAATCTGCTTAGAAGTGCCCGTTTCCAGTCCGTACACTACCTGGTCGACTACCCTCGGATGTCACGTTGGCGAGTAACTGCACGCAAGATAACCGCAGTACTGTCTGGAAGAGGGAAAATGTGAGTAGTGACGCACGGCACACACCCTCATACGTTCATACGTGCGCTGATGGAGCACAACAACGGCAGAGGCGAACACGTAAACATGCGTTCTACGCGCGGCACCGGCGCAACCCGCCGTCCCTCGGGCCGCGTGCGCCGACAGATGGCGACTGGTGTCGAGAGTAGGAGCGCGCCCGCAGCCTGCGTGCGAGGGTAAAAAAATCTGGTCTATAGACAAGCGTCCGGCCATGACGTAACGGAGATGTGGCGGCGCTGGAGTCAGCAGTGACTCTCGCTGTGTAGGCAAAAGCCGGTGCCGTGTGCCTTGGGTATGCCATGCTTGAGCGTTTTTGAAAGCAGTTTCAATATTCCGGCGAGCTGTGGTGCGGGTGGTTGAACCGCAATGCTGAAGAAAGGCATCGGCACAAGTTTCCAGAAGTTTATCGCATTTAGATAGTAGCCAAAGCGATGCGCAGCGGCCGTGGAACGGGAAAAGTTCTGCGACGGATCAGCTGTGCGGCTAGTATTGCATTTCTGTATCGAAATATGATAGTTTGGGTCTCTTAATCGGCATGTTTGCTCTTCAGCCGCGCGGCGAACAGTGCTAGAATCAACGTCTGCAGCTTGTTCGCGTTCTGTCGGGCTCTCATTATGAGATCTCTGGACTGGACATTCCATATGTGGGTGTGACCGTAAATTGAACGCAGGGGACCGTTTTCAGGTGACAATTACCCGGACTACGTCCCGGGCACCTCCTCGCGCTAAAAAAAAAAAACAGCTGCTGCTGCAGTCGCCGTCAGCATTCATCGGGCCACTAAGCGCGACGTTTGAAGCAGCACTGTAGTCCGGTAGTAGGAACGACCCGTAGTTTTTTCTCTATTTTCGCTTTCACGAGCTTCAACTTGTACGTTTTTTCACCACCTATCCCAGAAAACGATTCAACGTCGCTAAAGTATCGGCAAAATCATGCAGTGTTATTACCTATTTTACCTGAATTTTACAATTACTGGTCAATCAGAACCTGGCGAAAACAGCAAATACCAGACCAAAAACCAGTTATCAAGCAGAATAAGGCCTGTAATCGAATGACTTAAAATATTTAGCTCTGCAGAGCAAACGTAACTTCGTTGTAGCTCGAGGTAAACTTCTATCCATTCGCCTCTCTTAAAGCCAAGTGAATAAAAAAGCATTTTTTCAGACATTACCAATGACCGCATTTGCATGACTCATTTAAAGTAACTGCATGGCTTCAGTGTCCAGTAGTGTTCGTCGTTCTCCGCACTGAAGTGGCTGGACGAGAGAAGGCACATCACGAAGGTTCGTCATGGGAAAAAGATGTCTCCCGTCGTCCTTCCTCTTGCACTTAGCGATCTGGTATGCTGTATCGCCCCAAATGTTGATGCTGCAGACCTGTATACCACGTGCTTTCTCGGTTTCATTTAACTAGTCGACCGCCGTAGCAGCGCCGTTGCTGCCAAACATAGGAGCGCAGAAGGAAGCCTATGCAGCGCTTCGCCAGGTAATTCCGTCTGGCGAACAGGTTGTAAGAGTGCTCAACTGCTCTCCGGTCACCAACAGACATGTTTCTAACCACAAGCGACGCGCACGCTTTGAAATATGCGCGCACGCGAGTTGGTTTCGAAGGCAGCATCGCTTGGCGCGTGGTAGGCATGCTACGTTTTTGCCTACACCCCGCGTAGCAGCCGACCGCAGCGCCACCTTTGTTTACAAACATGACGCCTGTCTATACATGATTTTAGTTTCGATACATGGGCGCCGCCATTTTTCCCGGCCCTAGCGCCGTCTAGTGCCGACGCCATTTTGGACTGATAAACGCCGCCGTCGCTCTACCGTCGCTGCAGGTGTGTGAGATACTCGCGGAGCAACGAATTGCTTACTCATCGATATCCGCTCGCTGCACGCCTTTGGAGAATTCATTGATAGCATCTGCGTGGGTGATATAGCGCTAGCGACCGCAAGCGCCCGCAGCAATCGACAAGGAGCCGATGATCAGGCATCGACGGAGCCAACAATCAACATCGGTAAGTGTTGTGCTCCCAGTTCACGTGTGTAGTTTTTGTAGCCGGTTTTCTTAATAGTAAATGTGACACGCCGTACGCTGAGAACGAAAGTGGCAAATGCGATCCAAGAGCTTGGGTTCAGAAACCGAAAACATCATTTAAAATGGACTAAATTCGTTCGTAAACTGACGCTCGAGCGACTACAGCGAGCAACGTGACCGAGCCGAAACTGCTGCCCCTCATTGCTATGTCGGCGTTTGCTGTTGTACGCGCGTTGAAACGGATGAAATTCAGTCGCTTCTCCTGCTTGAGTCTTGAGTGCTCCCGCTACGAGCCAATTTATTGAGAGTAGGCCGCCGCGGTGGCTTGGTGTAACGCTATGGTGCTCGGATGCAGACCTGAAAGACTCGGACTCGATCCCGGCCGCGGCGATCGAATTTCGATGGATGCGAAATTCTAGAGGCTCGTGTACTGTTACTGTGTGATGTCAGTGCACGTTATAGAACCCCAGGTGGTCTAAATTTCCGGAGCCCTTCACTACGGCGTCGCTCATAGCCCGAGTCGTTTTGAGACGTTAATTTTATTGAAAACTACTTGCCTTCTCAGCTACTGCGCCGTTGCCAGCACCAATCGTTTGAAGACCAATGGAGTTTGAATTAACTAAAATCAGAGGTTGATTGATACGCCAAAGGTATGTTATTACAACGTAAAAAGGAAACGAAGCTGCTGAGTCAGTGTTGCGCTTTAGAATCTAAGGCAGAGGCACTGCTGGAGTCGTCGTAACATTTGCTGTTTATGTTGCATTTGATGTGCCGAAAACGAAATCATGTATACCATGTATGGCAAACAGCAGGGCTAGTTGCTAGTTGTTGCATGTGCTGGATGTGAAGGGCCCTGAAGAAACAAGCCAGAAGACTAATAGCTTGCATGCATGCCGTACTGTGCATATTTTCCTATTTTTATGTTCTGTGATTGTCCCTTTTTATTTCAACAAACTGCGGGGAAAAATATAATGACCAAAGAAACGATGACACAGAGTGGTCAAATGCTGGCCTGTGTCGTCGTTTCTTCGGTGTTTTTTTTTTCTCGCTCTTTGGTGAAATGGATTTTTAACAAGTCACCCTACTTTTACTCCTTTTTCTTTCAGATGGCGGCACCTACGTGCGCCCAATGCTGATGACTCAGTGGATAGACGACATGAAGCTCTGGCCAGATTTGTCAAGTGCACATATTGTGTGTTACTTACTGAAGACAAAAGCTTGTGACATCAAGCAAGCTGAAGCATACAAGAGCCTAGACTCTTACAATTATGTGCAAAGTGGCTGGGTAGGCCAAGTATTGTGCCACAAGATGAAGCAGGATATCGTGTGTCTCAAGGCAGGTGCGGCCCTCTCAGGCCATTAACAAGACACCGTGGAAAGCTTGGGCCTGCATCAGGAAAAGCGGACAAGTGCTGACTGCTGGCTGCAACTGCATGGCAGGCAAGGCACGTGTATGCAGCCATGTGGGTGCACTTCTATGGAAGGCGGAGATTGCTGTACAGCGCGGCCTGACAGGAAGCTCATGCACAGATGAGGCGGCAGCCTGGCACAGAGGCACAAAAAGGAATGTGGAGCCTGCCGTCATTGATGACATTGGGCTCAAGCTTCAATGCACTGCCGAGGGTCTTGACAGCACAAAAAAGCCAAGACCAACACGCAAGATAAAACATTTTGGCAGCAGAGAGGATCTCTTAGAGTATGTAAACAAGTCTCCTTTCCGGGACCTGTTCAATATACCTGGTAGGTACCCAGGTGGAGCATTCTGCTGAGCTGGCCCATTGTCGCCTCAAAAAACTGAAATGTTAGCTTGTGTTAATAGAATTGCATGCTGATACCCACTGACGCAACTTGATGAGAAGTATTGTTCATTACGGAATTACACGTGAAAATAACATCTTGAATACATAATCAAGCAATGTAGATGTTCAGGTAACATAGTTTTATTGTGTCATGCAGGCACCCTCCTTGAAGCTACATTACATGCTACAAGGAGGAAGATGGAGGACCAGCGGGCCACCCAGACAAATGGAGACACCCTGTCTCAGGAGATTGAACGTCCAGCAGAAAAGGTAAAACAACAGTAATTTACAGGCTTTTACTTGAGCTGCATCTGGCCCATGCGGGAAAAAGGATGTGAGGGAAATTAAGTTTAGTTTTAGCTGTCAAAAAAGTAGGGGCATAACAATACTGAAAAAGAGTTGTAAAGTGCATTATTGCCAATAGTTCGAGAGAGTTACAGTGCACAGGTAAGCTTGCTTCATATTTTGCGTTATGGTGATTAACAAGTAGACTCAGTCATGCTAAATGACTAGCTGCAAAGTAGTTGCCAATACTGCAGTGGCTGCAGAAAATTTGTAGCTTCTGTGAACATTGCTTGTGTTTCTTGCTGGAAAGTTACAAAACATGCTACAGGTGGTTAGCAGCAGCACGAAATGTAGCAACCACTTCTGAGCCGAGTTTAGCTTAGCTGCTTCTTAGGAAAGCCACACAGGCGCTCTTTATTTTGAACAAGTGATCAGCAAGCAACCTGAGTATTTGTGTTCCTTTCTGTAATTTCTTGCACGTTTAAAACTGTTTTCTTCCCTTTCACATTGAGGTTTATTCAAGGTGATTTGTTTGTCTGTTTAGGTTGCCCCAGCATCAGCCTCTGCTGGGACTGTAGAAGGTTTGCCGGAGCGCCAGGTTTCAGAATTTCAAATTACCCTGGGAAGACCTCTCTGTCACCTCAACCTGGCTGACATGATCAAAGCCGGAAAAGAAAATCAGCCGGAAGTGCTTTCAAAGCTGAAAATCACATTGGCCACCTCCTTGAATATTGAAGCGGCTACAAAAAAAAACAAAGAGAATGCACTGCCTGGTCTCTTCATCGTAAAGGCAGAATAACTGCTTCTATATTCAAGGACGTGTGCCGCACAAAGCAGCTTAATTGTTCAGCATTTCTGGCTAAAATATTCAATACTACAACAATTTACAGTCCAGCCATCCGGTATGGCATAGAGTTTGAAGAGCTGGCAAAGGCTCGTGCATTTGCTGCCTTTAAAACACAGCACATAAATGGCAGACTAGATGACTGCGGCTTGATGATACTGCCGAAATATCCGTATATTGGCTGCAGTCCAGATGGGTCATTTCATTGTGACTGCCATCCTCCAGCGCTGCTCGAGGTCAAGTGTCTGTACACACTCCGTGATGTGCAGCCAGATGATTTGGTGAGAGCAGGGCAAGCAAAGCCAGACTTTTGCTTGGATGCCACAGGCTCATTGAAGGTTACGCACAAGTACTACTACCAGGTTCAAGCACAACTGCACTTGAACCTGGTGGGCAGCACTATGTGCTACCTGTACTTGCATGTAGACAAGGGAGGGATGATGATTACAGTAGAGAAGGAAGAGGCCTTTATGGACACTCACGTAAATGCCCTAGAAAGTTTCTTCATAAAAATAGTGCTGCCTAGGCTGTGATTGGAGCTTGGCTAGTTATGCAGCACATGGTGATGGCAGTAGGGAATTGCCAGTCTACAAGTAAACAATTGAAGGTATATTGCATATGATGTGCTTGGTCATGTATTCTCACACCTCAAAGTTGAATGTTTTACTTTGAATACAAGTGAGACAACTGCAATATATCTGCTGTAGTTAGGCGTTTATTCTTCACACTTCTTTTTGATTAGAGGACCTTTCAAGTTGCATAGCCCAGCGCATACAAAAACAATTCTGTTTATATGTTTTTTGGACTTAATCGCCAGTGCGTGCTTGAAGATCCTATAAGTCCTTATACGATTTATGGCCCTTTCAACATGTATTCGGACTGATGCGATTCTCCTAGTCATTGTGACATCTTCTTCTGACAGTTGAGTCTTTCCTAAAAGTGAAAAGAATGCTTTTGAGTACTCTAGAACAAGAACAGCCATGCTGTACTGTAGTGAAAAACGCTCACCTCTGGTGAAGGCTGGTGTATTCATATTGATGCCTTGTGCTGCCCGGTGAGGTTCTAGCTTGAAGCCTCTGTCTGCCAGAATGTTATCACCTGGAAGAAGGTAGTCCTCTATGCCGCATGTTCTAACGATGTACTTGGCCGAGGCCCTGCCACCATACACATCGGGCACGTACATTATTAGGCCGTTGGGAGCTATCACTGCAAGAAATTTTACAGCATTTGACCCCTTGTAAGGACTGTAGCTTTGTGCTCTTGCGAGAAGCTTTTTAGGTCTTTGCAATTGAGCTCCAGTGCAATCGAAGATGCACGTTGTTCGACCGTGGCCACTCGTCACGAAGCTTTGCGGCATGCTGTCATACACAGCTGTCCGTGGCAACCAAACGACAACGTCCTCCAGTATTTTTTCCAGGTTGCAAAGTGTGATAGCGTCAAGTGCATGACGCGTCACTTTGCCATGACGCGCACTGATAGCAGCAGCGGATAAGCAACCGCTGCGTATAAAAGAAGCGTCAGACAAATAAACGCTGTTTCCTTGTCCTGCACCGGTCTTCGCTGGTTCTCTGCTGCGGCCGCTCGGCTGCCGCACGCTACTACATTACACAAAGCATATTTGCAAATATTTTAGATACGCTTGCCACTGATACCTCGAATCTTCTTGCAAGGTCTGCACAGAGGAGGCCGAGTCTGAGCCTCATTAGAGTCGGGAGCAGTTGTTCTTCGAGGGCTAAAACCTTTGATACTTCTGCTTCCATTTCTTTTAGCTTCGAAACGAGGCTGCTAAAAACTTGAACAGGCATCCCTGTGTAAAAAAGTATGTCTTGTGGCGTGAGGTATTGGGAGTGAGTAAATCGCAATGCAGGAGAAGTGTTTGAGTGATGTGTGACTGCGTATGTGTGATCTGTTGGTGTCTGCTCCCAATGTGTGTAGCTGTCCTTTGTCTCGACCTGCAATGAAAAAGTCAAAATCACATTCTCAAAGCCATTTTTCCAAAAAACCAGTACCTTCTTTCTATGGGGAATTAACATATCATTTTCTTGGTCAACTCCCTGTTTTCAGAGAAGCAAAATAATAAAATACAGTGTGATGCCTCCTGAATGCGGGGAAGTTCAATAAATATACGTGCATGCACACTTACGTCATCTTCATATGAAGGCAGCATGAGAGCAGAAGCATCATCAACCTTTTATGGGAGAAAAGCAACAGTGAGCTTTCTTTCATCTCCAAGCAGCTAAGAAAAAAAATGTGAGCTTACGTTCAGTTCACTGCTTAGAAGTGTGCCGCTCGAAACATTTTGATGAAAAGGAAGAACCTCCTAAGGAAAAAGCAAAACAGTGAATCCAGGCTTGTAATTTGCAGTATGCTGGCAGGCCCGGTGTTTGTAAGGACACTTACATCCAATGCATTTCTAACAGGCAGGCCAAGGCTGGCATTTTCAGTGCATAACGCAGCAACCTGTCAGCCAAGATAAACAAAACTTGACAGTGGACTTAGCTTAAGGCTTTCATCAGTGCATACTTACGTGTGGCTCACTGTTCGTACAGATAGTACTCGAGGCACTTAGTGTTTCAGTAACCTGGGAAGAAATAACACACAACTTGACAAACTTTTAAAGGCATATGATCACACACATTTCCATTGCAGATAAAGGCAGGACTGCAAGAATCTTCCATGCAAAATTCAGCCTGCCGAAACACGTACAACGCAGTTTTGAGCTTGACTAGACACTGTAGTGTATCAAGGTTATTGAGCAGCATGCATGCTTACGTTTTGTTCAGATATTGAGTGCAAATGTGCGGCAGTGTCCTCGCTGTTGGAGGACATCTGTAAAAGGGCAATGCAACAAGAGTAAGATAGCATAATATGGTTGCGTGTGAATACAACAAGCACACCCTGCACTTGCACATACATTACTACTGGAGGCCACGCCGGATGTCAGGTGCTCAGTGCCAGCAGCTTCCTGAAAATAAAAATTGGGTATGAGGGAAAGATAGGCGCAGTAACTACCTTAATCTTGGTTGGCACCTGCACCGTGCTGAGAAAGGAGTGAAAGAAGGGAGAGAGGAACAGCTTGCTAACTTACAAAAGGCAAGAACAATGAGCTTGCTTTATGAGCATGTAGCATGCCAGCAAGCTAGAATGCAGTACACGTATGTAAAAATCACCAAAATTAGAATGTTAATGCTTGCGTGCAAAAAGCGGGAGGCTTTGGTGTGATTTATGTGACCAAGCTTTATTAACTCAAGATGTTTATGTAGGTAACACAGCCTAATTTGCAACAAGGATATCTTTCCTATCTTTTTCTCCATGTTTTGCACTCTAGATAGAATTCTTTACAGGGCCGTTGCAGTGGCTGAGTAGTTATGGTGCTCGGATACTGACCCGAAAGGGGTGGGTTCAATCCTGGCCTCGGAGGTCGCATTTCGATGGAGGCGAAATTCTGGAGGTGTGTGTACTGTGCGATGCTGGCATACATTAAAGAACCACAGGTGGTCGAATTTATCCAGAGAACTCCGCTATAGCGTCCCTCATAGCCTGAGCCGTTTTTGCAACACTAAACACCATAAAACCAAACAATTCTTACATTATGTGGAGGTGTTTGCTGCGCTGTGTCGCATGCTTTATTTTGAGCATCACTGGTCATGTGTTGTTTCTGAAATGGAAATAAAGCTCATTTGAGTCACAAAATTTTCATCTACATGCTTCATATGCTGACCTTCCGTTTCGCTGATGGCGGATTTCCATCATCGCGCATTAGACGCCTGCGTCCGTGGATCACCTAAAAACACATGAAAACATTGTCATAAGCGATCCATAAAAGGCAAGCTTTCAGTCAACAGGCATTGGCCAAGTCATGCAGTCACGGGCATGCATTAGTGCAAAAGCCCTCGCAATAACATCCAAAGAAAAATTTACTGTGTACCATCAAAATACATATCCCCTAAGGGATCACACAAACAGAACCAAACAATGCTGAGCCATCTACAACAATGGTACAACAGTGCAGAGGGGGGGGGGGGGGGGGCTACTTGTGCTTCCCCTGCAACATTAGCACTAAGTAAAGGCATCCTTCTGGGCCCTTTAAATAAATCCTGGGGGGGGGGGGGTGCAAAATAAAGGGACGGGGTTACATATGACAGGCGAGATGGGTTTTCTCTGAACCCGTTTGAAAACTAGGGCACGGTCTCACACACTTCACTACAAGATAAATTTGCGGGAGGGGCCTAGCACGAGCGGCATCTCGAGCCCACCCTCCCTCACAACACAGAAGTGCGTGTGCAAAAGTCGCAGGAACCGCGCCTAGCCACCTGTTTGTAGCCGGTCAGGCAGATACTGCCAGATGACGAGGCGAAGGCTCTGCAAAGTTGGCGCCAAGATGCAGCTTAACAAGAAATAAACTGCTGGTAATGTGATAATGTGAACGATCAGTCCCACGCTCAGACACTTCTTGATGTTGTAGAAATGGTTAACATTTAACATGCTACTATCTATCTCATTTGTGCATTAGTCTAAGCACCGACAACGTCGATTTACCGCGGAAAATAGCGAAGCAATTGTGGGAGCCTAGCGCGTACCTTTCGTTCGTATCCTAGGCTGAGCATAGGCAGCGGGTTCCTTTCCGTCCGCTTCCCATCCACGAAGTGAGCCGAGCACACGCGTGAGCTCGTTGCTGGCACAAAGCTTTTCCTGTTTACCAGCGGTGTCCACTGTCGAGTCAAGTCCGGGTCGGCAGGAAAACCGTGTAACATAAACATATCGCAGCCGCACTGAGACTTCGGCGTCGCATGCTGTGCGCAGACGCTGTTGGCAATTTTTTTTTCGTTTACGCTGCGTATTGCCGCAGCCCACGACCGCGCAGTGCTGGCCAGATGAAGTTGGTGTTGCGTACGACATTTCATCATTCACCACAAGACAGCAAACACGTATTTCACCACAGTAAACAAACGGACGACCGGCAGAACGTTGTTCCGCGCGCCGGATTATCAGCCCAGGGGAGGATGGCAACAGTGGGGCGTCGCGCTTACGTAGGTGTTCGACTGTATTCCTTTCTCTCCCGTCTGCTCTCCGTAAAATGGTGTATAGCAGACGCTCCCAACGATCTCCCTTTGGCGCGCAGTAGACCGCGCGTGCGTGTTCTGCCTTGTCTTCGTTCGAAATGAGATCATGGCATAGGAGATTAAAAAATTAGTTACTCAAATAACTGCCCCCATCAGCGTTGGATTAATTTATCGAAACTTTTTGTACTGCGATCGATTTGATTCGGTGCAAGCGGTCGAGGTGGCGTGCGTGGCCGAGAATATCCTCCGAGTGTTGTTTCTCATTGTTCACGCTTTGGCGCGCAGCGGACCGCGCGCTCGAATCAATTGCTTGCATTTTCTGCCGCCGATTCAACCGCAATGCGATCATGGTATGCGAGATTAAAAAAATTATAGGTATACTGCAACAACTGCCCCGACTTATGCTGCACTGCTTTATCGGAACGTTTTGTACTGCGATCGCTTCGATTGCGGTGCACACGTTGGAAATAGCATGCGCGAGCTAGCTCGCCGCACAGCAGTGAACATCCTCGGAATATTGTTTTTCGACTAGCGTCTTTTTCCCATTCTTAATAATCAAAAATTAACTCCGTCAATAGGAAGTGGCACGACATAAGAATAGACGTGCGGCCTAGGCTCTATATGAATAGATGGATGTGTAATGCTGCCTTAATATATTCTTCGCTCAGAAGCGCATTTGCTCGTGCAATCGGTTCTGCGTAGGTTCCTAATCACCTCAGTTTTAATTTTTTTTAGTGCAGGAAAGCTGGTTATTTCGGAGTTACCATATATTTCGGACACCTCGCAAGGTAACGTTAAAAGGAACCTACTGACGGTAGAAGTTTTGTTAAACTACTGACGGTAGTCTCGATCTGTTTGTTTGTAAATACCTAGGCGAAAAATCAGGGGGCACTTTGTTGACCTAAAGTGCAGTGAGGCGAAAGCCTTAAGCGTGGTGTTGCTGCTTGTGTCACTGATGTGTGGTTAAGGAGTTAAGCTTCGCCTCTAAGTGCGGAACGCGACAGCGTCTTGCAACGCTGCCAGGGAGTCCACTGAACGCCATCGCCCGTTCGGCTCTATGCCTTGCTCGTCCGTAAATTGGTTCTGAGGAAAGGAAATGTATCTGTCTCTCATATCTCGGTGGACACCTAAACCTCGTCGTAAGGGGAATGGAGAAAGATGGGAATGAACGAAGACACCGTATTCACTAGACGCGTCTTTGTTCATTCCAAACCATTGAGCTGGCATGGCGGAGTGGTAGCGTGCTCGTCTCGCAATCCGTAGACCGGGGTTCGATTCCCGAGCTCGGCCAATTTTCTACTCGGTTTTATTTATTTACCTGGTCTGACTAGAAAGGTTAACTGAGCTAATTTGTGAAGTAAGCAATTAACTAAACTTAGTCCCACTTACTTGGAGCATCACTATACAATCCCTTTAATTGGTTGCACGGTAACTTGGGAAAGTACAACTGGCCCCGTTTGAAATTCGCGCGGAGCGGGCCAGAGGATACACCAGCGGATACATCGCGCAAGAAAAGAGTTTTAGCCAGACGGAACCCTCAGCTGTTGTTGTTGTTGTTGTTGTGACTGAGAGAAGGATGAAAAGGAAATTGCACGGGCCTGCTACTGGCTCGAGCCAAGCCACCACCGCTGCCACGTGCAGATAGAGGAGAGTTAAAAGATCATAGGAAGGAGAGAGAGGAAAGTAAAGACGCGCGTCGCAGCAACAACTGCGTCCGCCGGAGCGGACGCTGCTCAAAACAACAGATAAGCGGCCGAAGCCGCGCTCGCCGAAGCGAGAACAGATACTCACATCCTCTAGAACCCTCAGCGGCTCTAGCGGAGGGGCTTTATAGCGGAGCGCTCTGCTGCCCCACCTAATGGTCAAAAGTGGAGTTAGCGTGATGGCGGAGTAGAGTCACTGGAAAAAATTTCAGAGTACCGCATTTCTTTTCCCCGCGCCGCCGACGCGGTCATTGGCCCAACCGTACCACGTGATCTTGGGGTGCCATATACCTTCCAAGCGCCGGTCGGGCCGGCTGAGAAGAGCGCAGGTTCCCGACGTTTCTCGTGTTGCAACTGTCGCTCTCGTGTTTGATACTGAAGAAATCGTGCCTGGCTGCTGCGCCTTCGGATGCAGCAACCGAACCGAGTCCGGGAAGACTTTTTTTCTTGATTCCGACCGGGAAAAATGACAGACAGCGTCGATCGTTCTGCGTAGTTGCACAAAATCGGGCGGGAGAACTTCAAGCCTTCAAAAAACACACGCTTGTGCGAGGTAAGTGCACCTTGCTTGTGCTTTTTGGTGCTGTTTTAGAAGGTATGTAAGCGCAGTGCACGCGGTGTTAGCGATAGGATGCTAAGAAAATAGGAGTTCACAGCAAGACCGTCGCGCATGTCGCACAGGGATCGTTCGCGGCTTGCCCTCTTGACGCGGGTACACGTGTATGCGCTTGTTACTCAACACACGCGGCTCTTCCGACTATTCCGTGCTTGTGTCAAGCGAAGGCACATTTGTCGCGCGAGAATTCCGCGTCCTAACGTGCACCAAGCACTCGCACGATCTTTCCGCGCCTCGAGTCACTCGACCCATGGCACTTGTTTTTCGCGGACCGTGACGATCGCAGTCAATAAAAGCATGGTCGGGCATGTCTTACGTTCACATAACGGCCGCTTACTGTCCAGTTGTGTTGGGACTGGTAGAAAAATATAAATGGGTCAAATGTTAGCAATCCTTGAAGCTGCGTGTTTGCGGCCGCATGCGTGTTTACATCCCAAATGAGCTATTTTAAGTGTCACTGCGTAAACTTAGAACGCTTTATAACGTATTCTTTTTCTTCGCCTCTTTATTTGGGTGTTTCAGCTTATTATTACAGCTATCTTCTATGCTTTTCTTGTTCTACATATTTGAAACAGGGCTTCACTCGAAAAAAGCCCTGGGAGCCTCCTTGGGCAGCCCAGCATTCGGGTGACCAGCATCACTCTTCTAACTGTACAACAAACATTTCCAGGATCACTTTTGTGCTGAAGACTTCGAGAAGCCTAGAGTGGATGGGAAGAAGAAGCTAATGTCAAGTAGTTTCGTCCTGCTTGAACGAGACGGCGGTCCCATGGCGATCTACGATGCTCACTGCCCAAAAGCACGAGCTTGTCTCTTTGCTGCTCGGAGTGGCGAAATGTTTCCTTCGTAGCCTGCTCCGTGGAAGGGGAAAAAAGGCGTGCACAAGCTCGCGATAGCAGCGCTGAGATGCTGCTCACAATGATAGCACAGTTCCTGCAGTAAACGCAACCGCGGAGCAAAATAACCGCCAGCTGCATTACTTCGCACAAAATAATATTTTTTCTCTTCTGAGTAACCATTGCCTCCGAGCACGAAGTATTTGCGCTTCAGTGAACACTCAACCCGATACGTCACCGAATATCAAGCTCTTCCAACACGGCGACCTTCCTGCGACGCAGTCGGCTTGGAAGGTAAATGGCAGTGGCCGCTCAGTGTTGCCAGTCAAATTCCGACCTTTGCGGTACTCTGAAATTTTTTCCAGTGACTCTATGGCGGAGCGCTCCGTTACCCCGTCTAGTGGCCAAAATTGGAGTTAGCGTGATAAGAATATGAAAGTGGGCAAAATTGGAGTTAGCGTGATAATAATATGAATCACACTTGCTTTTATTTTGGTAGAACTGCTAAATAAAACCGTTTTTTTAAACATTGCTTTATAATAGTGTTGTTTTGTATGTAATCGCGAGGATGGTATGTTAGAAAAAGTGTTCAGCAAACGGGCCTGCGCCGCGGTCGGCGCAGTCGGCGATGCGCATGGAGGTAAAAAAAATTCCTCCATGGCGATGCGTCTGTGTAGCAGGCCGCCATGTTGAATTACCCATACACGCCCGCGCGCGCTTGGAGACGCTCACGCGACGCGTACGCTCCGCTAGGAAAGGCCGCCCAGCGGACGTAAGCGCCGCTCCGTAAACCCGCTCGCTTCCTCAGCGTTGTGCGCATGTGCAGTGGCGTCCCCGCTGGCCCGCTCCGCTCCGCTGGCCGTAACCCCCCCCCCCAACTAAAACTCACAGCAATCAAAAGAGCAGACAAGGAAAGGGGATGAGGGGCTCGTTATAAATATGAGAGAAGCCAACAGAAGTCTTAAGCGTTGGATCGCGCGCAGCTACAGCACTGCCCGACTCACTGGAATGTTGTTTTATTGCGAAGGCAATACAACTTGCACTTTCACGCCTTTGCCGTGCCGCGGCGGTGACCACCATTCACCTTTAGCTGAACCCTGTGTGAAGTCATGCGTCACGAAACGCCGAACAGCTGAGCGAGCATCTCGCGCCGTCGAAAGAAGCGGCGGTGGCCACCATCGGCGCCTAACTCCCGCGCCCTCCGCTAGGAGCGCAACAGGTGTTGTGACGTCCGGCCGTAGAGCTGAGCGACCATCTCGGGCCGTCAGCGACCAGTGGCGGTGCCAACCACCGCGGCTTAACATCTGCTTCGCGGCGATGCCGCCTAGCGCTAAGGCAGCTCGTCGTAATGAAAGTAGGAAACGACAGCGAGCTACAGAGACGGAGGAAGAGCGTGAAAGAACGCTCTAAGCGACGTGCCCAGTACGCAGCTCGGCGACAACGTGCAAGCTCTTCCGTGGAAGATGGGACGGATGTTACCGATTCGCTCAGTGTCGTGGACAGTGCCCAACAAACACAAAACCTCCTCAAAATCTCCCAAAAATGACCCATCGGGACATCTGGAATCTCCCCAGGAGGTGCTCATTTTTCCCGAACACATCTAAAAAACGTCCCCACAACTAGCAATGTCCAAAAAGTTGTGCGTCCCATGGAAAGCCCCAAAAGGTTAATGCTCGATTTCTCGGCTCTGGTTCTATAAAATTATTCCTCCTTTTTCATGCAGCCTGCAGGCATCCAAGCGCACATATGTGCCAAATTTCAGGTGCATACTTGCGTTACAGGTGGTGTAATCCACCTTTCCACTCGTCTGAATGCGTGCTGGCTCGGCCGTTCTGCACTTATGCGTTTACGTGAAATGCCCTAGCATTTTGCACACAAAGGAAATATTAACTCAAAAAGTCACCCGATTTGGCTCATATAAGAGCAAATAGCTAGCAGCGCCATACAGAAGTAATTTCAGTTTACTAGGTGTGCTCTTAGCACGAATTGCATCCTGTCGTCCATGCCGGCGACCGCACCATACACCACCACAATCAAAATGCATTCATGTTTCAGTCAAAGAAAAACAATACAGACCGAATTGAAAGTCCGTGCCGAAAAACTTACGTTCAACGGCGCAAATCTGAATGAATACAAACAGCAGACGCAAACGTATGCACCGTTTAATACACAGTGTACATAACACTACGGCGCCATGCATATGATGGCCACTTTTTTCTCCAGCCCTGAGAAATCTGCAATATGAAGCAAGTAAAACAGAATACAGGCTGAAAGTTGATGCACCTTAAACGAGCATTCTAAGGGCTTCAAAAGCAGATATGCACACGCAAAAGCTAACGTATGTAAAGAGCAACTTGGGTGACAAAAGAAAAGACGAGATGGGCGTACGCTACAGACACGCAGTTTCAGGTCACGGATTTTCTTCAAGTTGAAACCCCCCTCACGCTTAGAGACTCGGAGCAAGCTTCAGCGACGTGTTATCAAAACAGAAAAAAAAAATATTAGTTCTACTAGGCGAAAATAAAAAAAATGCGAAAAGGGCCTGCAGTATGCTTAAATAAATAAATTAAATAAATAATTAAAATAAACCAACATACCTTGACGACGTTGCCTACGGAAACCCAGGGATGAAATACAAGGCTGCAACAGCTGAAACCATAAATTAAACGCAGGCTTCTGTCCTGCGCCTTCTCACAGCACAGCGAGCGCTCAAACTACGCGTTACACCCTCGTAACGATCCTGGGAGTTTTATTTTCTTGTGACTAAGTGTGGGGATAAGACTGCTTGGAGCCAGGCGGGAAGGTGAACGTGCTCAGGTACGTGCGGTGGCGCGCTGCATCCATGGTGCGGCAGACCACGCATGCGGCACAGTCCAGCGTGGGAGTCGAGATCAAGGCACGATTAATCCAGTGGGAGAGAGTCAATATAACCACGCGAACACTGCACAAACTATACCGCTGCGGCAGGATGGCTGCGCGGTGGCGAAGTTGGTAGAGCAGGCTAATCCATGGGCACTCGCAGAAAGAGAGTGGTGGGTCTCGGAAGGTCCTTCCCGCCTCATACCGTAGTAGACGGCCATGCTGCCACCACCAACGTGCTGCAGTCGTCGGAGGCGCTGAGGAATGCAGGGTGCGTGCGAGGAGTCACCTATTGCCACGAACTCCGCTGCCACGAACGCCGCCTCGAACAGCGGCATCAGTAGGGCCGTGGAGCTGCGCAAAGGACTTGCGATGCGCAGCCGCGGCATCAGTTCCAAAAGGAATGGTGTGGGCACGCCGAGGTGCTCGGGAAAACTTCCGTGAATCCGTAGCTACGAAGTCCACGACAGCCCAGTTGGCGCAGTGACGAGAGCAAGAACTCCCGCGCGCTGGGGCTTGTGCTCGAACGTCTGGGGCAGCGCGAATAAGCGCGCTCAAAATGGCGTCCGTCCAGCGGGGAAGCCGGGCGAGCGACGGGAGGCCATTACTGCACTTCTGCTAGACAGCGGCGCAGCGAGGAGTGCCGATAGTCGGAGACGCCTGGAGGGACCACCACACAATTTTGAAGTTGGGCGCAAGCTGGGAAAACGCTAGAAGACGGGAAAGATGCTGACCGCCGCTGCCGGCGGCGCGATGAAAATGCAGACCGCTGCCGCCTGCCTGCAGCATGCAGCCGACGGCCCACGTGCGAGAAACGCATGCACCGAGAGAGATGCGGGGTTAACCGCTTCCTTCGGCTGTTCGAATGAAACTGCCGTTTCATCTCTCAAAACGACGAGTGCAAGAGCAAAACCTTCTCTCCCCGCAGCTTGTGGCGCGAAGGAGAGAGAAAAGAGAGCGCGAGCAGTCGATTTTTATTTCTTGTTGAAAATCATTGGTCCGAAAACGTTACGCCCAGTTACATTTCTGGAACGAAAATGCATTAACTCGCTTTTGTTGCTGCTTAACACTCCAGAAAAAAACGTTTCTAGACCTTTAGTGGGAGCACTGCCTTTTTGCTTGTGTTTCTATGTCGTGCCTCTATGGTCTGGAAACGTTTGATAAACGTTTTACTGGGACTGGGACATTCCATCCTTTTTTGGAGTTTCTGAGGAGGTTTTGTGTTTGTTGGGTGATGCAGAAGCCAGGAGTAGTCTTAACAGTAGCGAACGTTGCAACTTGACGAAGCGACTGCGACGTGCCTATGAAACCCAGGAAGAACGACAGGAGCGGCTTGAGAAGGAACGTCCATCGCGGATTACGGCTAACGAACGCCAGAAGAAAACACGTGCCGAAGAAACACCAGAAGAGCGAAAACAGCGTCTAAAGAAGAAGCGCGAAAAGTCTCTCATCAAGGCTGGCCTGATCTAAACCGATGGAGACGTTAGTGAACAGCGTTGTGCACACTACAAGAGAAGTGTGTCGCCAATAGCGCTAGGCGGCGTCGCGACGATGCCGCCTAGCGCTAAGGCAGCTCGTCGTAACGAAAGGAGGAAACGACAGCGAGTTACAGAGACGGAGCAAGAGCGTGAAAGAAGACTCTCTAAGCGACGTGCCCAGTATGCAGCTCGGCGACAACGCGCAAGCTCTTCAGTGATCCAAACCGATGGAGACGTTAGTGAATAGCGTTGTGCAGACTACAAGAGAACAGTCGACGAGTTTGAAGCGGCCACGCGTGATTTTCACAGACGTTTCACTAACAACCCGTTTGGTTATGCGTGTTCAGTGTGTGACTGGTTGTGGCACAAGGATAACCTTACACCGGTGAGTGCCTTGATGTTTCCCACTTTGCTGAAAGCTTACCCGGACTGGGACGAAGAGACCTTAAACAGTGCAGTAGTGTGTAATACGTGTAAAGCTAGCCTTCGGGAAGAGAGAATCCCGCTCTATAGTGTTTCCAATGGTTACACGTACCCCACCATGCCGGAAGGGTTGCCGCGATTAAACCCAGTATTCCGTATACCGTTCGTGCAAATTAGGAGACTAATGAATTGGAGGAATGGGCAATACGGTATACAGGCGCCTATAGTCAATGTACCCGTGGAAACCGATGAAATGTTGAGACAACTGCCTCGAACCGTCGATGACCAACAGCAAATCCTTGTGAATATGAAGAGGCGCCGGTTCGCGAAAACAGTGTACTTAGCCGATGAGGTTTGCCGCGAAACACTGATGCCTTGGGTAGAGGTATTATTGAGAACGCAATACTACTTGCACTTTCACGCCTTTGCCGTGCCGCGGCGGTGACCACCATCGTGCCGCGGCGGTGACCACCAAAGCAATACTACTTTCACTTTCACGCCTTTGCAGTGCCGCGGCGGTGACCACCATTGACCTTCATTTGACCTTGATTGGATTCGATTGGATTGGATTGGATTAGATTAGATTCGAGTGTATCGGATTGCATTGTAAGGGATTGGATGGGATTGGATTGCATTGGTTTGGATTGGATAACCGATGCATCACCACAAGCATAACCACAAGCACCACCACCAGCTGTACCATGGCGTAGGTACGGATATTGCTTTCGCAATTACCGGGCTTAACCAAGCTAAGCCACAGATTTTAAGTGATTGTCATCTTCGGTCAGTTTACGCAGTAATGGCTTATTTCATTTCATTTATTGAACCCTCAAGGCCAAAGGCATTAAAGAGGGGAGTGGTTACAAAACATGAAGATACATAAACAGATGTAATGCATGCTACAAAACAAAGTATTATATTCCTGTTATACAATGTCATCTAGTGCAGAACGAAAATGCTGGTTATCACTTTATGTCGACGATATCTGCGGGAAGGCGGTTCCATTCGCGTGATGTACGAGGCAAGAAAGACTGAAATGCAGTTACAGTGTTACAAGTTTCAATGCCAACTTTGTGACGATGATCAATGCGGTTTGACACGTATCTGGGGAAGGAAATGAGGGCATCATGTAGCATGGGATGATGGTATAGTTTATGAAAGAGGCTCAAACGAATTGTCTGCCGGCGGGATGCTAAAAGAGGCAAAGAAAGATTAGCTTTCACGCTTGTTACACTTGCGGTACGGTTAAAGTTGGACAGGATAAAACGAGCAGCGTTATTTTGAACTAGGTCAAGCAAAGTTATCAGTTTTTCATGATGGGGATCCCATATGGCGGGGCGTATTCCGGATTAGCACGTATTAGTGTTTTATAAAGCAATAATTTCAAGGAAGACGGAGTTTTGGAAAAGTTACGGCGCACATAGCCCTACATGCGGTTAGCTTTGTTAGCAATGTACTCAATATGGCGCTTCCAGTTAAGGTCAGCAGAAATATGAACACCCAGGTATTTATATGAAGTAACCGCTTCTAAGGGAACGTTATTTAGGCAGTACACAGGCGGAGCGCTGGCACTACTTGATATTCGCATAATTTTGCACTTATTAGTGTTAAGTTCCATAGCCATTCATTACACCAAAGAGAAATGTTAGAGAGATCACGCTGAAGAAGGTTAGCATCGTCGGGGGATTTTATTTCGCGGAAAACAACACAGTCGTCAGCAAACAAAAGAATGTTAGATGATACAGTGGAAGGCAGGTCGTTGATGTTAATAGGAAATAAAAGGGGTCCGAGCACGGAGCCTTGTGCCACGCCCGAGTGAAACTTCGCTGAAAGGTGAGTTAAAATTATTAGCGGAAACGAACTGCGATCGGTTCAGAAGAAAGTATTCAATCCATTTCAGAACGCTGTAGTCGATATTCAGTTGGGTTAGCTTTAAATATAATAAGCGGTGACATACCTTGTCGAATGCCTTAGAATAATCAAGGAAAATGCTGTCAGCTTCTGATGCGCAATCTAAAATATGATGAAGTTTGATAGTGAAGCTGGCAAGTTGGGTTTCGCAAGAAAATGACTTCCGAAAGCCGTGCTGTGCGGGTGTAAAAAAGGAATTAGACTCGAGAAAGTTCACAAGGTTAGTGAAAATGACGTGTTCTAATAGTTTGCAACAAGTACTAGTAAGCGAGATGGGGCGATAATTTCTAGGGAAGGTTCGATTTCCTGATTTAAATAATCGAACCACCTTCCCGACTTTCCATTGTGTTGGCATAATGGAATTATCGAGAGTCTGCTGAAAAATCTTTGTTAGTATTAAGGAGCTAGAGGCAATTGTATTTTTTAAAAAATTAGCATAAATGCACTCAAAACCGGGCGATGAATGAAGTTTTAGGGCATCAATAAGTTTAGCAACGCAAGATGTATCGATGAAAATTTGAGGCATAGAAGGGTCCGGAGTGGAACGGGATGTGTGGTGTTTGATGTGCGCGGGAAGTTCTAAATAAAGGTTTCGTTAAGTTCTGATGCGCATAAATGAGCCGGAATAGGGTCCCCTGACACGTCAGTTAAGTTAATAGATTCTTCGGTATGTGGGTTGATGACGTGCCAAAATTTTTTAATGTTTGTAGATAGCATGGATGGTAACGTGTTAAAAAGGAAGTTATCTTTTGCTTGCTTAAGTGCAGTTGTATAGGCATCAGCGGCAGTCTTGTATGCGTCCCAGTGTGTGTTACACGGTGATAGCCTAGCTATAAGATACCGGCGCTTTTTTCTGTTAGATAGGCGTCTTATATTGGCGGTGTACCATGGGTCTTGAGGATCAGAAGTGATGGTACGTCTTGAAATATATTTCTTAGTTAGTTCGTGAACTTTGGCCGTGAGCATATCCCAGTTAGTTTGCACAGAGCGATCGTCAAAGTTTTTCAGGAAGTTATCAGAAAACACTGATAAATCATTGTTAATGGCATCGAAGTCTGCTCTAATATAATCTAGTATGGTCTTTTTCTTTTTTGCAGGTTTAGGACAGGCAGCGTTAATGCTGCAAACAAGCAAAGAGTGATCGCTTATATTAGGTAAATAGGTGATGGCGGAAGCAAAGTCGGCTCGATTGGTTAGGATCAAATCTAAAGTGTTGGCAGTGTTGACAGAGATTCTGGTAGCATTAATGACTAATTGGGTAAATGAAAAAACGGAGCATAAATCTAGAAAATCGCTCGCATCGGAAGAAAATTGAGAAAGGGTGGGAGGCTGGGTATCCCAAGAAATATTGGGAGAGCTAAAATCACCTAGTAAAAACAAGGAAGCCGATGGAAATCTGGTGTGTATTATGTTAAGTTCGTCGTGAAGCTCGTTAATAAACGAGCGCAAAGAAGAAGGAGGGCGATATAATACGCCGAATATTATTTTCTGATGGTGTAGAGTAACTGATGCCCATACAGTTTCCAATACGCTATTAGTGTAGATGCATGATGACGGTATGTCTTTCGAAATAGCAAGGAGTACGCCGCCTCCCCGCTGAATAGTTCGGTCATTGCGATATACTGTGAAGCGGTGTGCGTTGTGAAAGATTTCGTTATCGTGGATTTGATGTGATAGCCAAGTTTCAGTAAGTGCGATGATATGCGCAGAACAGGTGTCGATAGCCGATGAAAGAGGTGTTTTCTTGTTCAAGATACTTCTGATGTTAGTGTACCGAATCGTAACATCAGATGGTGCTGAATGACCACTGCCCCTCTCGCGCCCCTAGGACGCAACAAGTGGCGAAGCGTCTGATCCTTGGGGCACGTGTTCGGATGACAGCTCGATTTCATCAATTGTGTCGTTGGATGGATTGTACATGAAGCATTTGCCGCGTATGAGTAGCTTATTGTAGCGAAGGCGAAATTTGGGTGATACCGGATAGGCGATTCCAAATTCGGTTAGTTTCCGTGTCGCAGTTCGAGTAGCGGGTGTGAAATCTTCGCTTACTGATATTTTGTGTTCCTTGAGATCATTACGATGAGATAGGATTAACTCTCACTTTGTAGTGGGTAAATTTGGCAATGACGGGTCTGCATTTGTTAGCGGAAAAGATGCCTAAACGATGAACACGCTGAAATGGGTCGTTTGGTAACGAGTCAAGTACCTTCGTTAGTGCATTGGTCAGTGTGCTTTCTGATTCTTGCCAAGTTTCCGATGAATCTGTAAGTTCATGAAAAATCAAATTATCTCGGCGTGATCTGTTCTCCATATCATCTAGGCGTTTTTGTAAGAAGCGATTTTGTGAAGTTAAGCTTTCGATAGATTCTTGCATGCCTGCAAACTCATGGCTGAAGGTGTCAATAACTTTCCCTTCCTCTTCCAGTTCATCTAAACGCTTCCGAACATTAGTTATTTTTGTTTCGATGCTTTTCTGCCCAGCCTTAATGGATTTAATATCTGCGGTCAGCTCAGTTTGTGCCTTCGAACTTTGTAATGAGCGGACGTGAACATCGTTGAGCAGTTGAAAAATTACGGTCATCTGTTCTGCAGGATCTTCAGGGAGCGATTCAATTTCTGATAGGGATTCAGATCGTGTGGTGGGGCCGGGGTTCGTTTCTATGTCGCCGGAACACAAGAGTAGAAAAGCCATAGAAAAGCAATCACACACAGTTTCACACAGCACCCCTGGGCACGGGAACAGCAGCAAGCAGGTGTCGCTCTTTTTAGCGTACAAGGAAAATGAACACACCTGCATCGGAGCAAAGCGGAAATCAGGAGCCATGCTTCTTACAACGTTCCCGTGCCCACTGAATCCGAGAACGGAGAGGCCGCTGCTTAAATTCCTTGCGGGCGATGATGCAGTTGTCGATGGGGTTGAACGGCCGAAGGCGAGTGATTCCACCGGCTGCGCAGGGATGAAAGATATGTTGACGGAGCCACTGTCAGGCAGTGGCGTAGGTAGCATCTGAGCTGAAGGGCATGAGGGAGATAGCGATTCCGGTATGAGCCAGGTGAAGAAGAGCGTCAGAGTAACCTGCATCGGAGCAAAGCGGAAATCAGGAGCCATGCTTCTTCCAACGTTCCCGTGCCCACTGAACTTATAAGAGGACATTGTCTTCAATCGTGTAAATGACATGCATAATGCGCAGCAGTGTGGACTGCCGCAGTTCATTAATTGCTTTCGGTCGAAGCAGCGCGAAAAAAATTCGAGCTGAAAAACAAAAACTCGAATTCACTCAGTCCTGTTTGAAGCAAAACGTTGTTCATTTCGGAAGTTTCTGCACGAAAAAATTGAAAACACTCACAAAAAAATATATGCAACTATGTTTGACGTAGGTCCCTGCATGCGTTCTCAATTATTATCCACGCAGATATCGAGTATTTAAGCCATAGTTCGGCTACTGTGCCTGGGCACACTAACGACCGATTTTGGTATGAACCGTGCCAGAACAAATATGGTCAGCAGTGCGCGCAGCATGAATGCAAGTCCTGCACCATGAGCAGCATGAACAGCGGGGCCTTCAAGAGCGAGAACCGCCCGTTTGGTATCGAGTTCGTGAGCGAAGGAGTACAACTGCAACAAAACAAATACGTCCAGCGATGTGCGCAACATGAAAGCAAGACCTGCACCGCGAGCAGCGTAAAAAGCAGAGTTCAAACATGAAGCGCAAGTTTTGAGTCGAGCCCGCGAACGATTCCGACTTCAACCACGAATACGCCACGTAACGCGGGTTACATCAAAGCTACGCCTGCAGAGCCTAGCAGAGCGAGCAGCGTGAAAGGCGGGGCTAAGACAACGAAAAGGAAGGCTTTTGTAGCCCGCGAGCAAGCGAATCCATCTAGAACTATGCCTGACGGCATTAACTGCGAAGAAAGACTGCAATCGCTCGCGCTTCACACCAAATCCCCCGAAAAAAAAAAACGCGACTGACAACTCAAGAGAGGCACTCGCATCGTAAAGACGGGGATCCAGCTCATTATCAATGCTTTCTCGGCCGATCCTATGCAGCCAAACCTTTCGGTAAGCCGCATTACTTTTTGCGGACGGAATGACGAAAAACCTTTCCCACTTCCTCCTCGGTGGTTGCACCCGCAAGAGCAACAAAAGCTCGGCGTCGCTGACGCGCGTACAAACGATCAAAGATGGAGAAACGCTCCCGCCAAAACTGTGTTGCGCCAAAAGGAAACGAAGCCCCGGCAATGGCGCCGGCATCTGCTGCGAAGCCAAAAAGCGCGCGCTAACACTAGACCATGGCGCCTCAGCCAATGAGAGGCTCGATTATCCGGCGGCGCGCTAGGAGAGGAGGACTGTCGGAAAGTTAAAAGCTTTTCGCTACTTTTCTTTCATTGAGGGGCTTTACCCCAAAAGTCCAACAAGCGCCACTCAAACAGTAGCCATACAAGTTCTCGTCCCAAGTGGGCCTCGTGGATACCCACTGAAAAGCGCGCGCTAACACGTGACCATGGCGCCTCAGCCAATGAGAGGCTCGATTATCCGGTGGCGCGCTAGGAGAGGAGGACTGTCGGAAAGTTCAAAGCTTTTCGCTACTTTTCTTTCATTGAGGGGCTTTACCCCAAAAGTCCAACAAGCGCCACTTAAACAGTAGCCATACAAGTTGTCGTCCCTAGTGGGCCCCGTGGATACCCAATGCCACCTAGACTTCATTTTCCACAAAGTGGGTCACCGCGGTTCCTACGCCCGATTCCGCAACAAGCACGCAGACACTTTCCCGGACTGCTACGATGGCTGCGTGGCAAACTTCTGCTACCCGTCGACTTTTAAGCAGGTACCACTTCAAAAGAAATCTCGATGCGAATCCTGGCTTTTCCCCAGGACCGTGATATCTTGGTCCGTCCTCAGAGGCTTACTGCCAACTGTCTTTATTCGTCACGCTCAATGTTCTCCATGCGCTACGCGTTCATTTGAAGGGATAAGTTAACCTCTGATGTTTCCACGGCATGAAAGCAGAGGCGTACTCATTAACTTCTGGGCACCGTGGAAGCTGAGACGGCCCTCAGTGCTATGCTGCCCGGTAGGTGCTTTCGTTTCATACAAACGCTATGGTGCTCATGTGCTGATTTTTTTCACGCCCAATTCTAATGCTTCTTGGCTGGCAGGTTTCGGTGAGCAGAGTATGGTTACTTCTTTACACGTTGCTCGAATTCGCGGGCACTGCTCAGCACCAGCATGCACTTAGTTCCTCTTTGCCGTACGTGTGATGATTTTTAAGAACCTCTGCAGCGTCACATGTGGGAGAAGATCTTGGCTGAAGAAGGTGTATTGGGTGCATTCGGGTGCCACCCTCACATGGCCCGCCAATGCACAGAGGATGTCGAAGAGCACCTCATCAGGGCACTGGAACATCCCAAGGTGGTCGCCCTGGGTGAAATAGGACTCGATTACTCGCACAGGCGAGTGCGCGCGCTAGCGAATTTCTTCATTCCATTACACTAACAGGGTGTCAGTGAACGGATAGAATAACACCTCAGATTGATCACGTCATGCCAGATTTCCACGTTTATGAAAGTTCATATGTGCTTCGAGGGGGAACAGCGCAGGAACGCGACACGGGCGCTAACTATCAACTCTGATAGTCAGCGCCTGTGTGTCTTTCATTGATCCTCGCGTCGCTACCTGCGCTGTTCCCTCACCATGCCAAAGAAGCAGCTAGCCCGCCATATCGCTCTTATATGTACTTTACTGTGCTGCGGGTTTGTGATCTGTGAACAAAGCAGTTATTTCACAAGCCATCACGCACTGATAAAAGTAGCGTCTGTTCTGTCAGAATTTGAGTCACGGGGCTCCAAATACTATATTTCCGTGCGTGCAATTTTGCGTCAAAATTTATGCGTCTTTTAGTGTTGCTACGCTGCGTCAGCAACCGTTGTGAGCAATCTATTGCGGTGGTTATTTCCAGCGCGCAGTCAAATGGGGGCTCTTTTACTGATGCTAGTTCCTGTGCCTGCGGAGTTTTCTTCCTGCATAAAGCGTGCCTTCATTGACGCCCGTAACACACGTCTCGCTTTTGCAGGAACAACTGTGAGCATGAAAATCAGAAGCGCGTTTTCGAGAGGCAGGTCCGTCTGGCCCTGAATGGCTGTCTGCCCCTCATCATCCACTCTAAGGACTCCACGGCAGACACCCTCGAGATCCTCAAAAAGGTAAGTTGACTTCCCTGCTACGCTTGATGCTGAACGCAGCTTTGACGGAGTCCGGGACAGAGAAGATAAGGCGGCACGTACGTTCGCCGCGTTGCGACCTTCACCTGTGAGTTTACGTGCACTCCAGGCCCGCAATTTTCGAAATTTGCGAGATTTAGCCATATAGCCGTACTTCATACCGCTTCAGTTGGAGGCTAATCCATTTTAGAAATTCCAAATGCAGATATGGCAGTAACTATACCTGCCACTTAAATATCACTTATTGCACAAGACGAAAAGCCGGTCTAGGTGGTTCCTCATGCTTGGAACGGGACACCTAGAAGTATTGGGTAAAACTATTGTTTACATGACTAAACTATTAACTGATGTCAACAAGCGCTAGTATTATAATCCTGCATAAATAATCTCGATTACTGAATAACGATGTTCATAAAAATTCAGTTTCACCTTCGATAACACTGCCTCTATATTGACCGTATGCTTTCGATTCCTCTTGATGGGTTGTCGATTTCTCGTCAGTATCAGTAGCATAGTGGCGTGTAGAATTCTTTATATTTTAGCCGTCAACACTTGTACAAACCGTACTTCTTTTATTTACAATCTATGGGCTGTATATGACAGTGTAGTTCAGTCGCTAATTCTCTGCCTCCCCCCTTCCCCCCTACATATGGTCCCGACTGAGTACCCGATTCATCGCCACTGCTTCACAGGCGGCTGGCAGGAAGCCCAGCAGTTGCTTACCGAGTTTCCCAATCTTTGCCTGGGACTCACCCCTCTGATGGGTTTCTCAAACGCCGGCGGTGTCCCCGAGGTTACCCGCAACATCCCCCTGGACCGACTGCTGATTGAGACGGATGCACCATATTTCCTTCCGCAATCCGTGAGTATGGATACTGGTGTTATATTGGGCACTTATGTGCTTGCCCTTACAAAAATTTGTAGTAACATTCTTTAGCAAGTCTTCAGACAAATGTTAATATAACCCATCAACAATGAATAGAAAGTCGTTTAAATGTCTTTATACTCTGTAGTAACAACCTATCAGAAGTCTTCCGACAATTGGCCACCGTTATCCAAAAGACTCAAGAACATAGAAAGTCAATAATTCCCATCACTCGCTTATCGACAGTTCCTATATACGTCTGATCAGCCGCATACCAGCAATGTCTACCAGCATCCTACCAGCAGTCTTCCGACAATTGGCCGCCGTTATCCAAAAGAATCCTGTACGAAGAAAGCATTTATAATTTCTACCATAAACCTATCAATGTCGGGAAATGTGTGCATTAACTATATGCATAACGTTTAATGTCGTGTGGTTCGGTATAGCGTTTCTTCTGCTCGCTCAGCCAAATATTTGGTGCGAAGAGGAATTTTATATTTATGTGTCTGTAAGCAGCCGCCAGTGTAGAATAGTGTGCACAAAAGCTACGAAAGATCCGCTGTTTTTCCCCACTTTATTTCCGCAGTTTATTTATGGCATCAATAGGTTACGTCGTACGGTAGCATAACACAATCTTTAGTCCCGTGCCAAGTGTTTTGCTCCGGTCAGAAATGATTCTTAGTGGTTTCAGTACGCCCGACTAACTGCTAGTACAGCCGTGTGTCTCCCCTATGGCTAATTGTTCGAAGCACTACATGGGTCCCTCAGAATATAACAGGACATGTGCAGCAGATTCATTGTTACAAAATACCGGCAAAGTATAGTAATCCACCTATTGGCGTGTTCGCTCACCAGATCCACCCTCTTACCGCTTAGTGACCTCTTCCCTTTCAATGTGTTCTTTCAGGAGTTGGGACGTCTCAAAGCCTCCCACCCCGGGATGGCAATACACCTGGCCACCCGGCTGGCCTCACTGCGAGGTATCGAAGTGGAGGACATGCTTTCGGCAGTCCGCAAGAACACCCACCGCACATATAAAATTTAACGTCGTGCTGTGCGACACGCCGCAGTGCACAGAGCATGCTGACAATGGGGCCTCCCCGGCTGCCTGTCACCAAAATTAGTGCTGTTTTAATGTTACTTCCGCACCGCGCTATTATATTGTATGTGGGCACCACAGCATTTTTTGCTGTTACTTCCTGGTGTAGTTTTTATAACGTTGTAAATAAAAGTTTCTTTTTAATGATTTCGCAGTTGTGTTATCTAGGCTTGCATTGTGGTTGCCTTGCATTTGTCCTTAATTGATCTCACAGTATATGCTGACCGCTGTTGTCAATATTTTGAGTTAGCAATAACGTATTGCTCGGACATTTTTACACGGATTCCACCGCCCCGTCAAGTGATGTTTCAAGGGATTCAAATAGTACATGACTGACTTCACAGCAGTATATTCGCCTGACGCACGGAATAAAAGGATTTTTAAGGATGAAATGTTTTTAACCCTATTTTCCGCAAAATGAGGCAAATATTGTCCGGAAACCACAGTTCTCCTGAAGCCGAGCTTAAGAGCAAGCCTGACAACTGAAACATGCGTATAAGCTTAGCCGCAATATTGGGAAACTTTTCTTCCGAAAACTGCAGCGTAGAGTGAGATTTGAACCAGGGCTGTTTAAAAAAGATCAGCCTCACTGCCCGCTGTGTTGAGACTCAGGGCCTTGAGCGCTTTCTTTTTTCGTTTTATTTATTGAGCCGGCCAACATCGCAGCCTGTGGCACTGCGTCTTTGTCTGGTCGTTGCTGACCTCAGTCGACTCTGAACATACCCATCCGGGGCCATTATCCATGATTTGGAGTGAATACCAGCGCTAATCACATAGACGAATGAGCGAGAAAAAGAGGAGTGAGGCGGAAATGCATTGTAGCTAAATTATTGAAAACTAGAAAGAGTAATAAAAAAGATGTACAATAATTTTGATTTTATTTAACGAGGAAATATTCCAGCTACAATAATGTATCCGCGAATGTATTCACGAATCCCTTCTCGCTTCTACTGAATGAAGGAACAACTGGCAGTGACACAAGGAGCCCTAACCACGAGCGAGAGACCACAAGCATGTCTTCTTCAGAAGTGAGAACCGCGGTTAAGATGGAGGAAGTTGTTCATTTGATTCAAATTTCCCGCAAGTGTCCCGAGGGTTTTTGCAGCGCACCTGCATCTGCATAAATACAAATTAAATTGGGTGAGTCTGCAGTGGCAAAGCGTTATTGACACCTCACAAAAGTATCCTGTGGCGGGCTAGTTGGTCTGAATCGTTCATATTTTAAAACTGCGCAAACAAAAACAAGGACCGAGCAAGAACACAGTAACACACACTGCGCTTGTGTGTGTTACTGTGTTCTTGCTCGGTCCTTGATTTTGTTCGCGCAGTTTTAAAATATGAACCTCACAATGCCTTTATTTACATGACCGGACATTCCAAGGGTAGGTTGCGCGCAGAAAACCCGCGGCGTTGAGAAAAGGATACGGAAGCTGGCTTAGGTATTGCCACGTGGGTGAGCCTTGCGTGAGCCTTGAGGGTGAGATAAGGATGAAGCCCGTAGAATCAGAACGTTCATTCACGCGGCAAATATTACAAAAATTGCTGCGTAGTCATATGGATCCTTAGCCGCTACGGCTAGTGATGGATCCATTACAGACTTTTCCAAATATAAAATAATCACTGTACGGAGCAATGCTACAAATAACAACATGTATTTAGTTTGGTGCGTTCATTTCTCCCTGTGATAATGCCATTTTAGTGACGCCACAAATTTGGACGGTTTTGTTTTTTCAGGTTACACGAAACGTTAGTCCATATTTTAGCCCCGTTTAAAGATTAGGCACCGCAGCATTCAGCAAGATGATGATGTCCTCAGGCTTAATAAAGAAAGGCCCAAGATCCACAAGTCGCACACTTCTTCCTCAGAAATCTCCTCAGAAACAGCTCGAAATGGGAAACATCTCCAACAGAATGAAATGAGGGACGGGATATGTTACACGGGTAGTGAGCGCCGAACTTGCCAAAAAATCGGCCGCCTTGTTAAAATAGATACACAGTGCGCGGAACAAGAAACCTAAAGGAACGACTTAAAAAAGTTTTTTTTTTTAGTTAAGAGAGAGACTAAAACAGATCATGGAATTCTGCCGAGCCAAGAGCGAAAACCTCTACAAAGAATAAAGGAATATAATTAGGGATGCCGAATAGAATAGCTGCAATCCAGATCCTGCGAAGGCGCTATCGCCGTTTTCTCAATGTTCTCCGAGGCATCAATAGAGAGAGCACTGTGATAAGAAAATCTCATGATGGTCAGCAAGAAGGCCATTTAGGGTATCTGCGGGCATTCGTTACGCTTTGGCGAAGAAAGCAGTAGTAATATAGTAGTAGTATGCACTGTGACATGGGAGAGATGCTGCAAAAGTTCCTTTCCTCAGAAACCAATTTCAATTTCATGGATAAGAGGAGTCGGAGTGATGAAGCAATTCCGGGAACGACGTTAAGTGGGGGACGGGTATCCTGGAGCTCGCGGGCTTACATATTTAGTGACTATTTATTTGGTATCGCTAAGGGCAGTTCTTATCATATGCGGTGCGCATCACTGATTTCACGCGTCCTCAAAAACGAACAAGAGCATTCATAATACTCAACAACGCAAGAAAAATTCATACCATAGCAGCAGATCTATTGACGCCGACAACTCGGAAGTTTACCCGATTAATCACGCACTAGTTCTTGTTGATCAGGCCTTGCACGTAAACGTAAGCGCGATAGCAGCACTCACCTGTTGCGCACGAAGATGGCTAATGTCATTGTGGTTTTGAAAGGAGGAAATGCAAATAATTTATCAAAACAAGACCCAAATAAATCATTCCTATTTTCTCTAAATAGATTCGAGCCCTTATTTACATAAGAATGACAACATATTTTTGAAAGCAAGGCGTTAAGACAAGTGGCCAGCTAAGTTCCAGATCGGCCGATACACTAAATCAGCATTGGTAATACACGATGTTAAAATCTTAAAGGCTATCGAACGTAGAATAGTAAACCCGAGCATATTTATCATTTTCTCGGAGGCTCTCAATCTCATTATACGGGGGATGATATTAAAAAACGACTTGAAATGTAAAGTATTACCTTTGTTTGGCCGTTGGAAATTGCAGGATGCCATGAAACTCCATTCCCGAAAATTCTAGAAACGTACTACATGTATTCAACCGGAAGTTCACTATGAAGGCAACTTTTTTCGCATATCATAAGAATGCACCCGTACAAATAAATGGACCAACAGGCACTTCCTCGGGATGATTGTAGTTTTATGCTATTAATTGCCAACAACCCACTCCAAGGGTTTTTTATTGAAGTCTAAAGTACTCGGCGAGTGCGCAGCACAAATTTTGAAAGAAAGATTTTCCTAATCAACGAAAGGTTAGAGCGTTCCCATCATTATGGTTGTAACAATATCATTCAATATTCCGCCATTGCCCGACCATTATTGTAAAAAAAAAACGCACCCCATTACTTTTCTATTGCAGTCATAACTGTCAACACTTATCGCAACACTTATCTACTGCTCACGAGGATGGCTAAACTCAATGTGGTCTTGAAACGAGATGTAAATAACTTATGAATGAATTGGAATAGTTATCTACATAAGAACGACAACATAATTTGGAAAGCAAGGCTAACGTTATGACAAGTTGCCAGCGATGTTCCAGAACGGCCGATCCATTGAATAAGCATTTCTAATACAGGAAGTGCCAATCGTAATGGCTATGGAACGTAGAACTTAGCATATTTATCATTTTCTCGAAGGCTCTCTATCGCATTAATTATGGGATGAGGTTAATAAACGAATTAAAATTCAAACTCCAAGCTTTGTTTTACCAGCAATACTTTGATTTGAGCTAGTTGGTTGTAGCATGACATGTTTACGCAAAAAGCGTACTGGCGCTAAAAGACGAAGACAAAACACACAACACACAGGACTGGCGCCAACTTCCAACTCAGTTTATTCACGGTAAAAACCACTTAATAACCACACGGCATGCGAAAAGATAAAGGCAAACCAGATACAAGGGGTGATTTAACAGACACACGTGCCAAAAGGACCCAAGCAATGTATATAAAGCTGACAAAGACCCACTAAGAAAACTAATCTCTTCATCTGACAGCGACACAGATGGCTTGCTTATGCAGACATGGCCCCTCCGCTTGATGTAATATGCTTCGATTATTTCACGCTCTAATCTGTATTAAGACCTTGCAATGAATCTAGTGTTGCAGTGAATCTACCGGTTTAAATTGCAGACCGCCACGAAGCTCTATTCCCGAAAATTCTAGTAAAGGGTATGTGTTTAGTGGTAAGCTCATTATAAACGTAATTTTTTCGCATATCTTAAGAATGCACGCTTGAAATAAATATATCAGCAGGCCATTCCTCGTGATATTGTAGTTTTATCTTAATATTTGCCAGAAACCCACTCCAATGGTTTTTTATTTAGTCTTAACTATTCGGCGAGTGGGCAGGACAAATTTTAAAGGCAACATTTTTCAAGAAATGAAAGGTTAGAGCCTTCCCATCTTTATGGTTGTTACAATATCTTAAAATATTCCGCAGTGGCCCGATCATTTTTTTTTTAAATGCACTCACATTACTTTTCTAATGCAGTCATAACTATCGGTGCCAGCGCACGGCAAACTTTGAACGCTACATTTTGCTATCTACCGGAAGACTAGACTATCCCAATCGATATGTTTAAAACAATATATCTCAACATCAGCCACAGTTGCCTTATGATTAAAAGTGATGCCAAAGAAAGCTGTAGTCACGACCGCAAAATGTGAGGGTTAATAACAGTGCTTAGCCTATTAATGAAATAAAATGTGATAGCTGAATGCAATGTCCGTTCACCCCTGCTGTTCTGAATACGCGTAAGTAATGTATTGCTCGGTCTGATTCAGTCATACCTTTTGTCTACGCTGCTGACACCAGTTAGGTTCTTACATCCTGAAATACTGCCGATTTGACCCGCCACTCAAATAAAGTTTTCGAAGCACAGAATAACTGGTGCCTTGATGACTAATTAATAAATTATTCCAGTAAAATGAGAGCTGTCCTCTTCAGGCCGCGAATAAATATGAGATGACGCCCCTCTAATATTTCCAACCGTCCCAAAAAATTTAAGAAACTTGGTGCATTTTCGGAAGATGATTTATCATTTGCCATTCATTTGGAAGCTGTAACTAGCATAACTATTGCCACTGGTGGTGTTCTTGCAAAACTGTGGTCTTTAATTGCCACCCGCATTACAGCGTTATATTAGTTCGCTTTTCATGCCGCACTTACATTACCGGAATCTACTTCAGGGAAAAACTACAAGGGCTAATGCCACCAGCTTTTTACTAGAACAAAAAATAGCCATTCACGCCATCAAAAATCCATTATAAGATTCTCATTCTGGGCCTCTTTTCACCTGCTGGCATATCTGTTAAGTATAATCCTGACACTATGAGATTTTATTTAAACGCTACACCACATCCTAAAAATAAAGAACAAAATAATCGGAAGACCTTTTGATCCAATGGATAACGGATAAAACACGCGGCACTCAAAGATGAATTATTTCTTGGCTACGACAAACTGAGAAAAGCATGTCTTAAAGTATGCGTTTCCAGTAAATTAAATGCCACACATAAATCCAGTGTTACAAATTAAAAAAAAAAAGTTGTAGCATTTTAACGTAGCTAACCGAGTAGACATGCTAAAATGTGTTTAGAGCCTGGTTGGCGCATGCTTTTAGTTTGCTGGGTCGTCAGTACGTCTGGCGACCACTTCTCTCAGGCTCCATCCCATTTGAAGTTACTTTTATATCAGACACTAATACAGCCAAAACTAGAATGCGCATCATCAATATGGGAGCCCGCACAACTCACTTTAATCGATGCTATAGAATCTGTTCGGAATCGGTCAGCTCGCTTCATCCTTTCCAACTATTCTCGCACGGCTAGTGTTTCTTTAATGAAAACTAAACTTGGTCTGACTAATCTCGCAGTTCGCAGAAATATTTCACGCCTCAGTCTTTTCCACAGCATTTTCTTTCATAACGAGACACTAAAACAGGAATTTTTTTCTTCTATACCGTCATAAGTGTCATCACGTGTTGATCATCCGCATAAAGTTTCCATCCCAACGTGTAAAACAGATGTGCTTTTTAATTCTTTCTTACCAAAGACTAGCACTGAGTGGAACCACCTTCCACCCCATATCGCCTGCACTGAAGACGCGTCATCTTTCGAGCCACTTATTACCAAGCATATCATCGAACAAGCGTCTGCATCATGATTTTTAACCTTTTTTTCTGCCTTTTGCCTGTACTTTTTTACTATGTATTTTTTTCTTTTTTCGCCCACCCCCTCTATAACGCCCTGCGGGCCCTGAGGGTATTGTAATAAATAAATAAATAAATAAATGCAGACGATTAAATCCAGCGTAACAAGGTTGTTCAACAATGCAACGCAACGAGAAACCGTACGGAAAAGAAAAAAAGGCATTGAAATGCGTACAACACAGATACGCCAGTGTATGTACAAAAAAGGAATCCTCTTGTAGTTATTTTATTGCGAAAGCAATACTTCACGAGGTCTGTCCGGTTCACCGAGTTTGTGTGAAACTTTATCTTGAAGATGACCTTGGCAACACCTAGCACAGCAATCGCCCATGCAGGTATAAATCAAACATTGCCGCGGCTGAGTTTATGACCTACGTCGAAGCGAACAGATAAGATTCGCGGCCACTGTACGTGGACACTATGCTCCCGCCGCAGCCGATCACACCTCGTGTTAGACTGAAACACAATCTCGCGCTGTGCATTGCACATCGTCCACGCCGAAGGTGGTAGTTGATGAAGACGCCTCTGCAGGCGAATTAGTTTGATAGTGGCGGAAGCCCCCATTGTGCCGTTTTCATAGACTGCAACTGCCATGAAATATCCTGCTTGAGAATTTTTTGCCGCATCGACATGCAGGATATCAGAGCGGTTGCTGTATGTTTTGGTGTAATAGCTCGCTAGTGCCTGCCGCCTACCCTGATGGAGACTATAGCACTCATACTGCGTGGTAGGGGCTTCTGATATATGTGATCCTGCGTGCGCAGAGAAATCATGTAAGGTGTAGGACTTGTTGGGGTGGGAACTGGTGGATTAAGACGTAGCTGTCGCAGTAGCCATTGTCCTGTTTCCCTGCGACTCAAGTGGACTAATTGGTTGGTGCGTTGAGCCCCTATTAATTCGATCACTGTATTGTGGGTACCAGTGGCCAGGAGACGTTTCGTGCTAACCGTCCGTGGAAGACGTAGGTCGGAGGTGACAGCCGTGCGTATTAGGATGTCTGCCTGTTGTCTTTGCCGTTGAGTGAGTATGTGGTATGGAAGGTGGTATGTAATGCGGCTAATGATTAGTGCATTTGTCATAATGAGCGTCTCGCGTTCAGACAGCCCATGATTGCGTGCTGCCACCCGCCTGATAAGTGCAGCGACCTGTTCGGTCTGTCTTTGCAAGAGCTGAAAGGTGGCGGTTGCATCGAGTGTGTTGTTAATGAGAAGATCGAGAATCTTCACCTGAGGCAAAATGAGCACTGGATTCCCGTACATGTGGAGTTCAATCGGGGGGTCACTGGGGAGGTGTTTCAGCTGCAGAAGTTCCGATTTATTTGGAGAGCAACGGAAGCCTGTGTTTGCTAAATCAGTGGTGGTGATGTCTATGACAGATTGCAGGATATCCTGGGCTGTTGCAAGAGATTCTCCCGTTGTCCAGAGGGTTATATCATCTGCGTATAGCCGCCGCGGTGGCTCAGTGGCTATGGTGCTCGGCTGCTGGCCCGAAAGACGCGGGCTCGATCCCGGCCGCGGCGGTTGAATTTCTTTGGAGGAGAAATTCGAGGCCCGTGTACTGTACGATGTCAGTGCACGTTAAAGAACCCCAGGTGGTCGAAATTTCCGGAGCCCTCCACTACGGCGTCTCTCATAGCCTTAGTCGTTTTGGGACGTTAAACCCCATAAACCAAACCATCTGCGTATATGGCTGTGTGGAGCCCTGGGATTACAGCAAAGGCCTTTGCCAGTGGTGCTAGGGCAATGTTGAAAAGTAAAGGTGATAGAACCGCCCCTTGTGGGGTACCCCGGTTAGGCAGGGGGAAAGGCTGGGAGGCAATATCCCCAAGGTGGAGTTCTGCCGTGCGTCCCTGAAGGAAGGCCCGAATATATTGCCATATGCGGGTGCCGCTGCCGTGGTGGCTAATGTCGTGAGGATATGGTCATGGCTTATTGTGTCGAAAGCCTTATGAATATCCAGGGCCAGTATGGCTCGCGTAGCGGCTGTACGGCGCTTAGTGCAAAAGAGGGTCTCTTTAAGTGCGAGAAGTACGCCTTGCGCCAAGATGTTTGGCCGGAAGCCGAATTGAACGTTGGAGAGAAAGGCTGTTGTTTCTAGGAACGGTTGCAGGCGATTGAGAATGACATGCTCGAAGAGCTTGCCGACACAGCTCGTTAAGGAGATAGGGCGCAAATTTCGAAGAGTGAGGGGTTTGCCCGGTTTGGGTATAAATCGCATGCTGGCAAGGGTCCAGGCTGATGGGAGCGTCCCAGCTTGCCAGCTTGGCACCTCGCCCTCAGCTCAGGCTACGCATATCCTGGCATAACAGAGCTAAGCCACTGCCAATTTTATAAACACCACAAACCACGCAAATGATGATGCGCAATCGCTACTGCGCATCAAAGAGAGAGAGAGAGGGAGGGAGGGGAGACCGTCGACGAGGCGATGGAGAACGCGCAGCGCTCCAGCTGTGCGCCATGTGACGTCACCCGCTCATCGCTCATGCGCACCTTGGCCTTTCCAGTGCTCCGCGAAATGGCTCGGCGACTAGCGTAGTGTTGCGTTCGCAACAAAACCAGACATTAGTCTGGGAACTTTTCACGCACTCTCACCTTACACGCGACTTCAAGACTCGACTGTGGCGGTGTTAAAAGCTCTGAGGTGCCGCAGTGGTATGGTGCTCGGCTGCTAACCCGAAGGACGCTGGTTCGATCCCAACTGCGGCGGTCACATTTCGATGCAGTGGCAACACTGGAGAACCCTGTACCGTATGGTTCCAATTCTCGTAAAGGAATCCCAGATGGTTTAAATTATTGGACACGCTACACTGCAGCCTTATACATAGCCTGAGCCGCTTTTGGACACTAAACCCCATAAGCCAAACCAAACCAAAACCTTCGAACTTTGGAGAAGAACGGTGCATGCATGAATGTATGTACCTAGTTGCGCAATTAAAAATGGCGCGCGCTACTTAGCGGCCTTCGGGAGTAGAATGGCCCACTCTCATGACTGATGGAATGTAGGCCGCGACATTCTACACAGTGGGCCTTAATCTTGAGGACAGACCCGAAACCCCGCAGAATCTACACCGTTTGTGAACCATATGAATGGGCAGAAAGTGATAAGGAAAAGAAAGGTGCGTATACTGCAGGCGTGTCCTGCAAAAATTCCCGGTTTCGTAATTTCAGCACTGATGGGTACCTTCGTTCGATATCAAGCTGTTAAACTCGCAGTTGTTTCGCATCCTCTCTTCACACCCTCCCAAAAGATTATAAAGATAACGCCTTACCACGTGTCTTTCAGATAACTTCCTGCTAGCAAAAGAAGCGGGCAGAAACATCTTTCGGTTCAAAAGAGTCGCCTGTTTCCCAGTTGCCTCACTGGACACTCCATGACCGTTTCGGGGTGCATACCGCGAAACTTACCGCTACGGCGTCGAATTAAGCTTACGTTACGTCGTCGCTTCCACCTATACTCTCCTCAGTAATGGGTCCTTAGCGGACGTCCACTGCCACCCTCGCTTGCTTTTCCGCAATGTGCGCCACCGAGGATCGTATACGGCCGGTTCAGTATCCAGCGATGGCAAACCTTCCCCGACTGCTGCGAAGGCTGCGCGGCCAACTTATGCGATCCGCCGACGTTCAAAGAGGTACTCATCCCAATCCATACCGAACGCGTAGAGCGTTGCTTTTCACTATAGTCGGACACAATTCAAGAGCAAAGCCGCTTTTCCCCGTCAAAAAAAACCCTTCAGCCGAAGGCGTCGGCTTGTTCTCATGAGCCTGCGAACACGTTAATGCAGGCAGTGGCCGATAAGAGGGGATAGTACACTCCATCCATGTTCGGGGATAGTCCCCTCTCTGCATTGTCACCCTAACAGATTCATTAAATTAGACCGACGCCTTAGGCTGGAGGGAGGGGGCCCTTTGACGCAGAAAAGCCGGTTCGTTCTTCAGTTGTATCCGACTATGGTACTGTGCCAATCTGATGCGCTTTCAGCGAGCTAGAATGCGTAGCAAACGTTCTTTCGTGCTTTTGTTTTTCTGCGTCGCGCTTGTCAAACGCGATTCTTGATGGAATGCTTTAACGATCCGGGAACGTCACTGTGGTGACGGCGGGTATCCCCAGCACAAGATTATCTCTTACCTATGTTGGCACTGTGACAGCTGCAGAAGCGCTGAGCAATACTCTGCATGTTGAACTTAGAAAAGCGCAATAAAAAGACAGGGACAAGAAGAAGAAGAAGCACGCAGGACAAACGCTTGACATCAACTAGTTCTTTACTCGGGAAAAAAACAGGCAGGGGCCTGAACGATAGGTTGAGGGAACACCGTCATGCTGTGCAAGCTGTAGCAACGGATGGGCACCTAGCAGAACACTGCAAGTCATGTAAAAAATGGAAAGCAAATGAGCCGCAGTTGAATGCCACACGCACGTGCGGTAAAGGAAAAGAGAGGCTTCACAGAGAAATTATAGAGGCCTATCGTATTGTAAAGAAAGCTGAAAATTGTATCAGCACTCCTTCCCTGACCTTATCACGCAAGGAAATTGCTTACCATGATACCTGTTCACGCTAAACACACTTGTGATAAAGCCGATGCATTGTTTGGTTAATAATTTGTTTCCGCCCTCTATATATCAGTATATATGTGTTTTTTCCCGAGTAAAAAACTCACGGGAATGAGCGGGCCGCCGCTCATTCCCGTGAGCTTCCGTGCTTGACCCGACCGCGGGACGAGAGCGCGCCTCCCAGTGTGGTGACGCAAGGACACGTGATGCGCGGGCCGCAGGCGAACGGACCGCGGTGTGAAGACATGCCCTGGTCCTCAAATGTTCAGCTCTGAGAACGAACTGTGCGGCAGGTATGTCCGCAGATCGGTCTCATATATACATGTACACATCGCTCGCTCGGAACGCAGCGTCATATGACGCTCAAGGGAGTCACTCCAGCCAAAGGCGTCGACCGATTCTCCCCCTTGACCGATCCACTTGGACCTGCTAGCGTGAAATCGCATGGGGTGGCTGATGAATGAGGAATAACCATGACTCAATCGGATTAACCGCGGCCTCATGAAAATCTGTGGACGCCATGTGCTAGAGGGCTTCTTTTGAAGGGCTTCTGCAAAGTACCACTGCTCTTAACTATGTCCTGAACCAAGCCCAATGGCCATTGTAATGAGATTTGTAATAGCTGCGCCCTCCACATTCCTTTTTCGCACCGCAAACCGGTAGTCGAGGCTGCCGGCCCCTGCTGGGCTGAATCACTACAGCCGGATACAGTCAGGAACCGAGCGGCTTTTCCCCGTCAATGGACGCCCTTCCAAACACTACCCTCTAGCCCGGCCATGCCACTACCATCAGCCCATTTTCATGACCCTGCTAGCGTGACAATGCAGGGAGCGGCGCCACAATGCAGAGAGGGGTCTTTCCTCCACCACAGAGTGGAGGAAGCCCCTTCAACTATGACTCCCTGCTTTGTCATACTAGCAGGGTCATGATAAGCGGCCGATGCCATTCGCTGGAAGGGGTTCCTTTTGCAAGGAAGACCCCCTGCATTCTTAAGTTGTATCCGACTTTAGTAAAAGGCCCACTCGCTCTGCTCGATGGATGAAGAAAGCTTTCTTTAGCTCCCATCGTGCTTCCCCGAAACGACCTGCGAAACAAGGGAACTCGTCTGGGATCGACCAGCCGAGCATGGATTCTGCGAACAGACCAAGAAAACTTGCTGCTCCAGAGTGCGCGCAGTCTTGCAGAGAGGGGAGTGGGGAGAACAAAGTAAGGAGGGGGGAAGAAGGCATATGGAAAAGGCTACGCGAAGGTTAGCTTAGAAAACTCCGCCTCTGAAGCGCTGCCGTGAAGGCGTGAGGGAAGTGGGGTTGACGACGCGACCGGTTCTTTTCATAAAACTTCGTTCTCTTCCGCACCTTGTTTTCAGCCGTAACTTTCGTCTGGTGGGGTACCTGATAGTTCTTCAAAACTACCTTCGTTGCTGCTGTCGTTGTAGTTGAGAGTGGTCTTCCTTCAAGAGAGCAACTCGTCTGTAGGGTGTGACTACGGGCGAGCGCAGCTTGGCTTTTTAAGCCCCTGTGTGGAGGACCTCCGGGTCAATGGCCGCAGCCCATGGACCTAGGATGAGGGGAGTGTGCCCAGGGAACGATTAACATTCTCACGTGTTTGCTGAATGTGCCACGACTCGAGTAGAAGCCTCCTGCGTGGGTTAGCTTCCGTTTCCAATACAATGGTGCTGTCGAAGTCAATTGGGTGGTCACACCCTTCGCAGTGTTCGGCCACGGCGCAGTGTTGACGATTCATGTGACGGACGTCCGCTTTGTGTTGGCTCATCCTTTCCGCGAAGTTCTTCGTTTCCCCTATGTCGACGCCGGGCAGACGGAACACTGAATTTTGTACACGACGCCCTGGGTCTTTTCTCTGGGCTGCCGGTTTTTTTTTTTTTTTTTTTGGGGGGGGGGGGGGGGAGAAGGCGGCCGATAGTGCTGGTCGGTTTGTGCGTTGCCAGCAGCCCTCTCGCTGATTTTTTTTTCTCCCGACGAGGCCGAGGTAAGAGCGAACAGCCTTCTGCCCATCGTCGTTAACTGCTACATCATTTCTGGCGGCTACGTTCATCGTATGCGTAGGTATGAGTGCTTTTATTTCACAAAGAGCAGATTTAGATAACAGTAGACCCTCTCACGGACCTTCCATGTCCTGATACTACTGTAAGCGACATATTTTTCGCGAGCTAAGTATTACGCGAATAGGGTGAAGTTGTGTTTTAGGAATATTTCACGCGTAGTACATTTCGTAAAGCAAAGGTACCTCTTTGCGTTCGCTTTGCTCTGCAATCATTTGTGGAACCAATTATCGTGGGGCCAACGTGGTTCTCCAAAAACGCGGAAATTAAGCCGTTAACAGAATTTGCGCAGATTCAGCCCTGAGCATCGGTCCTGTTTTCACTTGCCTTTTATTTCGTTTGCACCAGAAGAATTCAGGTTCCAAAAAGGAATGCCGGTTTTCTCTTATGCTCCGGTTAGCGCAATGTCATTGCACATGGATAACCAGTTGCAACATGTCTTTGTTTCTTTGTAATGACTCTTAGCAGGCCGGTTCCCGTGGTTGTAGACCAACGGCTTGCTGAATTCGTCGGGAGCGACGACACTTGGGACTGCTGCTCCGATTCCGAATCCTGGGACGAGTACGCGGTCATGCTTAGCCGTTGCTCGTCTCAAGAGCACATCTCGCCGCAGAATTTCCCCGCCTCGTCTGCAACTCGACCCCACTCGTCGCCTGAGCTCGCAAGGCCTGGTGACAGACAAGCTGGAACAGCTGCAGTACGTTCTACAGGCGACGAGTCATCGGAGGACGAGGAGCCACTCTCTGTTTTCGAGAAATTTCTCCACGAGACGCAGCCCTATTTCCAGGAGGACACCATGCCGGACGCTCTTTCGTGGCACGGCCCGAGTACCTACACGACGCACTGTCTGCGGTCAGACGAGGTAGGCAGCCTTGTGTTTTTATTAATTACCGTCTTGTTTTAATGAACACCGTAACCTGTAACGCGAGGGCTCTGTGCTGCATCTCATATGGCCGTTGTGTCTATGGTTTAATGCACCTGCAGTTCGGTGCATCCGTTTCCGTGTTCCAGTGATTTGGCTGGAAAATTTCGGTGCGCATGTCAGTGTCCTCGTGGGCGTTTTTCTTCTGCAAACTGCTTCCTGGAAGAGATCCTACGTGCGCAAGTTTGTCTCCTGCTGTAGAATGGGACATGTAGCACTTCAGTGAACAATAAGGCGACGCCCAGGGAGCGGCTGGTATCTTCAGGTGAAAAAAAAAGCACTCCAGCGAGGATTCTGTCTGAAATCAGTTCGGAAGGGTTTGCATAGACGTCACAGCGGGCGTTGTCTTTGGTTCCAGAAAACTCGGCAAAAGTCTGGCTATATTCTGTATCCGCTTTAGCGCCGCTTCTTGCAGTTCAAGTGCAGCTTGGCACTGGCTGCTTCCAAAACGAATCGTCCAGTGCAGGTCTGGTCGTCTGCTAGCCTTGGTGTCGCCACCAAACTGTAGCCAGCAGCGTGGCGCCCATATCTACGGCAGCCGACATCCCGAACCGCGTGAAGAATTCTCAAATAGCATATCGCACCGAAATGTTGCAACCTCGCGGAAGCTAAGTGCAACGCAAGTGTGTTCTTTCACTGAACACGACTGGGGTGCGTGCGCGCTGACTTGGCGGTTGTTGCAGCAACGTGCATCATGCTGCATACACGTGTTTACTTTTTAGTTAACGTAGCAGGCGTCGAGTGCTGTTGCAACTTTATTAAACCAAAGGAAAGACGCCGGTGACGGGTCCATCGAGAACATGGCGCTTGAGAGATGCAAGGTGCCGGCGAGGGTCGTTGTCTCCGTCGCCGCCGTCACGGTTGGCCAATCATGGTCACAGTCGGTCCCGTGCGGGGCGCCGTTCTCATCGACGAGTGGAATAATTTGAGAACCTCCGCCGTTTAACGCAAAGCGCAAGCCGTCGTCTGCTTCCACGGCGGCAGCTGCTGCACCATTTCAGCACCGACCACTGAGGAGGTGCACAGTTTTCCTGGACTTTCCTGAACTATACCTACACAATGTCTGCACTTTTTTTTAAACGAATGGCGACGTGCCGCACCGCGAGAATAAGCTCACGTAGTGCAGGCGAATCGAACTCACCTAACCGGTTACTTTTCATAGCAATCCAGCAGAGGGAGGGGGAAACCGTCTTTCTTCCGGGTTCAGATGAGAGTGGGTTGTTGTTATTCTGGCTAAGGGTGGGAGGGGTGATGGTATAGTGAATGGGGGAAGAAAGTTGTAGAAAGGGTGCGGGGTCGCTAATACTAAAGTCCCTGGAGCTCTAGCTAATACTAGAAACTGAGTAGGCCAACCCAATGACGGGGGGACAAAGGACAGTTTCCTGCCTGTACTCCGTTTCATACATAGCAGGCCACGCTGCCAAAAACTAGCGCGCCTGTTCGCGCAGGCTAAGGCCGCACGCAAAAAGTAGTTCGCCATACAACCAAAGCTAACACAAACATATCTCGTAGAGACAAATCTTAAGTGCCGTGACTGGCACCTCCTGGACTTCGTTTTACCTCCTGCCACATTTTCGTCCTGCGACTCATCGAGATTTTGAGAAGTAAAAAGTACACGTGGCGGTATGATACGCGCTTGGTAGGGCGAATCGCTTCTGCTAAATCCGCGCCCAAAAAGTAGTTCTCTCCGTGAAAATTATGGCCAGAGAGCCGAAACACTGAGCGCCTCACAGCTTCGACTATGAGTTTCAATGCTACCACATATATTATTGCGAAAGCAATACTCTCGCACTTTCGCGTGACACGGCTGCAGTTACGTTTGACCTTTAGCGGAGTAAATATGGGCGACCAACTCGCTCCTTCAGATAGCCCGGCTGCAGTTACGGTGTGTGTTTGCCGCGCTGCGCACCTGTGGCGCTACTGCCGCTGTGACGTCATAGCAGCTGATTATTTTCTTTCTCTCAGTCGCAACATCAAAAACAAAATATATAAAAAAAAAATACCGAAGAATCTGTGAGTCGTCGCGCAGCGGCGGACGGTAGTCACGCGTGACCTGTACACGCGGCGCACTGAGTTCCTTCAGTTGGAGGCGCTGCGCTTTTGCTTTCGCAACCTACCAGCCTTAACCAAAGCTAAGCCCCCGCCAATTTTTTTATGCCGTTCTTTGTATTCGTCCAAACAATGACCGGAGTTTCGAGAAGAACGAATGATACGTGGTGGAGCAATATAGTTCCGCGGACGCACTACTTCAGCAACCTCCGCAGCGTTGCCTGCTATGGATGAAACGGAGTATAGTCTCTGCTGCACCCAAAGTTGGCGCCTGTGACGTCATGTAGTGTTTGCAGCACTACGGAAGGCAGAGGCCTCTCGTCCAACCAGGGCTATAAGAACAGAAAATATAGTCTGTAGAATATTTCAGTAGTGTAAACATTAAGTACAGCATTTAATTAAACATTAAGTACAGGATTTGAAAATATAGTTTGGACTGGCAGATTTAGATGCTAGAGAGTGCTTCAATCACTTGTGAAATTAACACACAAAGCCCGTACGGACACAGCTCTGCGGAGGCCTGCTGCGAGGTAGTGCTGCGTCTCCATTTTCCCACATGGCATCGGTCGAGTCGGTTGTGTCGCCTGTGTGCCCTACCCCAACAGTGCGCTGTTTTCCTAAGCAAGCGATCGCATTTGGCTTCTTGAAGTCCGTCGCGTCGAGAGCGGGGGCAGTTTATGCACGAATGCGCTCATCAAGAGGACGGCAAAGCTCACCCACGTGAGCGAACGAACGCTCTATGAGTGGACAACGTAAACGCGGGCCTAATGTTGTCGCCGAAGAAGCCGGCTGCGTTACAGTGATGGAGAATGCGCAATTTCATTCTGTGAAGCAGGATAAAGTGAGGCTGATTAGTAGCCTCAAAAAAGGACACACAGACTCTGCTGTCCGGTCGCATGGAGCATCGACATAGGGCAGGCCGAGCTCGTGAATCTTGTCAACAACGTGAACAAAGGAGGGGACTGCTGGCCATCTGGTTGTGCGCCTGCCACCCTACCACCACCAACTGACTCCGATAGAGCTTGTTTGCAGCGATGTCAAGGGTTTAGTGACCAGTCAAAACAAGACGTCTAAGCTCCAAGACGTGGAGCCTCTGGTTTGGCAAGGCATAATGCCAGTGATTGCTGAGAAATGGAAGAATTACGTGCAGCTTGTGATTAGTGAGGAATATGGGATGAGGAAATTAGGTCACGTCATCGACGATGTTGTTGACTAAGGACCGTCTATTGTCAACCTGGAGGACGATTCAACCAGCAGTGCTGAATGGAGTTGTGATGAGGACGATCAGATGAGCCCCATTAACGTGCTAACGTACGCGCAAAAGTCGGGGCCATTCGGTACTGCTACAGTGAGAATAACGAAAATGAGAGTGATATCGCTTGTCATGAGATATGGCAGACGCCGTTGTGGAGGGCTCCGGATTAATTTTGACCGCTTGTGCTTTGAGTTTCGGGCAGCGCATGTGCTTGTTTTGTATTTCGCCACCATCGACATTCGGCTGCCGCGGCCTACGGCAATCGATCCAGCTTAATAGTTTAGTGACCCGTTGGAAGAAATAAATTTATATACACATGACAGAAACATTGAAAATAACTGTGACCTGACAACAGAGTAGCAGAACAGAAGATTGGGCGAGTTGGTGTTCCATGGCGAAAGTACATATAAACAGCGCTAAACGACAGGACGAGATAGAGGAGTAGACAAACACGGCGCTGAACTTACAACTGAATTTATTGGAAGGAAAAATTTTCAATATATACATACAAAAACGGGCACACGTGCGCACAGTCATACATCAATGTGGAGATAAAATCAACAAGCCACGATGGTCACACGTGTTGTACCTGCCTTCAAGCTACCCTTTGTGCAGCAATGTCCTTTCTTTCTTTGACAAAGCTAAAGAAGTATTAATAACGCAACCTTTTGATTTTCTTGTTATTTTTGAATTGTGAATTGTTATTTTTTCATACTGACAAGACTACAAGAGAAGTCGCCGAAGCATTCCATATCACTAGAAAATCAAAAGGTTGCGTAATACTTCTTTAGCTTTGTCAAAGAAAGAAATGACATTGCTGCACAAAGGGTAGCTTGAAGGCAGGTACAACACGTGTGACCATCGTGGCTATCTCCACATTGATGTATGACTGTGGGCACGTGTGCCCGTTTTTGTATGTATATATTGAAATTTTTCCTTCCAATAAATTCAGTTGTAAGTTCAGCGCCGTGTTTGTGTACTCCTCTATCTCGTCCTGTCGTTTAGCGCTGTTTATATGTACTGACAACAGAGTAACTGATACGAACAGGCGGCGACAAATAAAGAAAAAATGGGATCACTGCTTCTGGACCGGTCGTCCGCCTGTCCAAAACCAAACGAATGAAAGCATAAAAAGACTTCAAGCGCCATCTACTAGAGGTAGAAAGAAGCTGACTAGTAGTACGCCTTCTTTCACATTGGTGGAACCACTTGTCAGTAATTGGCAGGGGGACCGGAGAGTAGACACATCATGAATGTCGAAACACACTACTGTAGTGCGCGCCATCCTGATTGGGCGCGAGAGCTCTACCTTTGATAGTGCTGCAAACATCTTGTGAGGGGGAGTATGGTAGGAGATTTCTTTCTATATGTATATTTCTTTGTAGGACGCTGACGCTGACGCCCGTGCCCTGCAGAATGCCTGGAGCCGGCACGATGAGCCGGCGGAAGTCGTCTTCCAGCGCAGACGCGCCTCACGGCAGCCGAGGTCGTCTGTCGAGGCACCCCGTGCTGTACAAGTGGAGGAGGCCCAGCCCTTCACTGCCGCGTCTTCGGAGCCTACGCGGACAGCGTCGCCGCCGGTCATGCCACAATCGACCAAGCTGTGGCCGTACTCGCTGCCGTCGCGGGTGGGCCTGGTGGATACCCACTGTCACCTGGAACTCATCTTCCGCAAAGTGGGCCACCGGGGAACCTATGCAAGGTTCCGGAACGAGCATCGGGACACCTTCCCCGACTGTTATGAAGGCTGTGTGGCAAATTTTTGCGATCCGCAGACATTCAAAACGGTAATTTTTGTGACCCAATCTTATCGCGTGTCTGTTATCTTCTCTTACGTGGTGGAATTATTTACACTAAGCTCTAATCACTTCGCGGCCGGAACTAACGCCGTGCCAATATCAAACCTGGTATAAACATCGCATCTCATTCTTGCACTCTCACCTACATATGCATTCACTGCACCCATGGCAATAATTAAATTACTGTAAACACATTACAGTAATTTATTTAAAATCTAGTAGCTTTCAATTAAACTATGGTAACTTTGCAGCAAGAGTAATCATTTAACTTCGCAGTTGCGTTTTTTTAATGCATAAATAAGTATTCCCATGCATAGTGAGGGTTACAGTGTGATTACTGCATGCCCTCAAGATGTAGTACCTCCACATACCGTAATTCCTCTTGCCTTAGCTGCTCTTATATTTCCTCCTATGTCATCCTAGCCCTGCCACTTTTAATGTTAATTATTTTGTCTTAATTAATTTGGCACTGGCGCTTACTACTTTGCGCAGCGCCGCATGTGGGAGCCAATCCTGACCGAGGACGGCATCTGGGGAGCTTTCGGATGTCATCCGCACATGGCTCGCGAGTACAGCGAAGAGGTCGACGAATACCTCATCAAGGCCCTGGAACATCCAAAAGTCGTCGCGTTGGGTGAAATAGGGTTGGACTACTCTCGCAGGTGAGTGCGCACACCAATTCAATGAGGGAGAGGTTCCGGAGGGGGTGTGTGGGTGGGTGGAAGAAAGGCTTTCTGGCCGCTGACCATTGGTAGGCTGCGTCAAAGACCAATACTGTTCCACCCGACGCTCAAGAAACCACCATATATGGAGGCTTCTACCTCTAGTGCTGCGTGAATAAAGAGGCAACCGCATTTCACACTTTATTGAAGCTAGGCTACATGATTTTCTTTTGGTTTCTTAACGGTCATTGACACTTTTCTTCTAAGTTTAACGGCTTTTACTAGCGCCCTATTACCGTCATTGCTATGAGCGCGCCGTGTATGAGACACTTTTCGGCGTCATGAGGAATTAGTAATGGCTCCTGTCCGTGTTGGGACCTGAGTAGCTCTAACAACGTAAAGCTGCCTTCGTCGCCACAGGTTACGAAAGTGTCTTATCTCTCTTTTTCAGAAATAAATGCGACCACGGCCAGCAGAAGCGAGTGCTACGGCGGCAGCTGCAGCTTGCCCTGAATGGTCGGCTGCCCCTCATCATTCACTCTCGAGACTCCACGTCCGACACCATCGGCATCCTCAAAGAGGTACGCTCTTTGCCTTGCTGCACAAAGCCTATTGTAGAAAACTGCTGGACATCATAGGTGAAACATCCGCTATAATACGTAGACTGCTCCCTCTTGCTAACGAGGTGCAACCCTTGGCTCCCCTTTCCGCAGACGGTGCCGTCGGACTACCCGATTCACCGCCACTGCTTCACCGCCGACTGGCCGGAGGCGCAGCGTTGGCTGACGGAGTTTCCCAACCTCTGCCTTGGGCTCACTCCCCTCGTGGGCTTCCCCAATGCCGGCGGGCTGGTCGAGGTCGCCAGAGAGATCCCCCTGGACCGGCTGCTGATAGAGACGGATTCCCCGTATTTCCTCCCGAAATCGGTACGCACGGATTTTCACGATGAATTCATCATAGTTACGTGGCTATATCTAATTTAATTTTATTTGGTTGGCTAGTGTGATTTCTAGGCCCGTCGTGACGTCGGTGTAATTTGGGGGTTATGTATGACACCTTTGTTTCTATAAACAGCCACCATTGCAAATAGTGCTCAGCAGAGAGCAACGTAAAACGCCGTGTTCACATTAGACACCTTTAGTTGGCCGTACGGAACGGGCTTACGTACGCAGGAGCGTTGCGGGTCGCGGTTGCGCATGCGCAGAACGTTCCGTACCGCTGGGCCGCTTGCGTACGTACGCACGTATCGTGTCGTTGCGTGCGTGCGCTACGTGCACGTTACGGGTTGCGTTGACAAGATGGCGGCGCCCTGCTCGCCCGCTTCGGAATAAATACCGTATTGTGCGTTTTTATCGTAAAGACTTCAAAATTTTTTCTTACCTCAACCGCTGGCTCGTTAGCGGTGAAGCTGCACACAGAGCTTATGCATTATGGTAACTTTTGTATCGTAGCAAGTTTTACAACGGTACTTACTTTGTTGAGCCGTGCATGATGCAAAAGCGTAGTCGTCTGCGTCGAGATCGGCGTACCGAAACCCAAAACAGTTTTTGCTGAGGGGCTTTAGCTGAAGGGCAGCAGTAGCGCCATCTGTCTTCTGCGGTGGAAAGCGTCACAAGGCGCCAAGGCGAGAGTTGCAAGTAGCGCGAGCCCTTTGAATACGCCGTTCCGGCCTTTTCGTCTGCTTCAACTCATAGAGTTTCTTACTATTACCTAGAGGGAAAGCTGGCGACCCCTCTATGGGAGTTTGCATGGAGACCCCTCGAGGCCACTTCAGCCACCATGGGCGCTCAAAGCATCATGGGGCGGTGAGCTACCGACTGCAGAACTAAAACTTTTGGCCAAAAAATAATAGAAAAATAAAGCTGTTAGATATAACTACGAATGTCCTAACATTTGATATCTTGTCTAATGATTGCAACAAACGAGCAGAAAAGCATTTAAGTGCAAAGTTTGCCCAAAATAAGAGATGACTAGCTTTCCTATTGGCAAAGTGATGAACACTAAAAAAACTAATATTGCGTAATTAACAGGCGCACTTTTAAAAGTAAATATGTTTAAAAAAATGTTGTTGCTTAGATACTTTAAGAGGTTTTTTAATGGCATTTCGGAAGAGTAAAAGCTTTTATTGGCGCCGTGTGTCGTTGCGTTTTCACTACTATGGCTTTTGCACACTGCGTTCGCGCGAAAGTCGTCTGCGCACACACGGACAGCGTTTTTGGAATGAAACATCTTAGTAATGACACTCCGTGTTCCTGAAAAACTACGACTGTTCCGCAACAAGTAGCTCACCGCCCCATGATGCTTTGAGCGTCCATGGTGGCTGAAGTGCAGCGCCGCCAGCTTTCCCTCTAGGTAATAGTAAGAAACTCTATGCTTCAACTGAAGCGCTTCGAACATTTTCGGCCAACTGAGCGAAAAAAATGCCAGAAACAACTATTTTAACCAGGCTGAAGGCCATTAAAAGAATATTGTTTGACGTCTTTTTTTCGTCCAATGACTTTATCCAATTCAGCTTATATCGTCTGCTTTCGTGGCTCTCCTAAACCGTCGGAGGACGACGTCGCGAAGTCCTGAGCTGTGTTTTTCTTGTTTAATTTCGTTGTGAAAGACAGATGGCGCTACTGTCATCCTTCAGCAAAAACTCGGTGTTTTGGGTTTCGGTACGCCGATCTCGACGCAGACGACTACGCTTTTGCATCATGCACGGCTCAACTAAGTAAGTGCCGTTGTAAAACTTGCTGCGATACAAAAGTTACCATATTACGGAAGGTCTGTGTGCAGTTTCACTGCAAACGAGCCAGCGGTTGAGGTAAGAAAAATTTTGAAAGTCTTTACGATAAAAACGCACAATACGGTACATGTCACCGCTGGATTCTTTGGCGCGATAGCTCGCTCAAATGGTAGCGGTTAGCTTTTATTTCGCACACTCTCGCCCACGCGTAGAGGTATAAGTGATAACTAGCCCTGGTTTTTCAGATAATTTGTCCATTTTCAAGCTCTTACGCCTAACCTGTGTTTACATCGCAAGAACGACACCTGGCGAACCAGTCGCCTAGCTTTTAGTCATTTGTTGCATTTTTTCTATTTGCATAGTTTTTCTTCTTCGAACAAAAAGGGCTCGCAGTGCACTCACCCTAGTTATCAGTAATTACGGATGAAAATTTCTTGAACACAGCGTTCATGTGCTTTGGCGTGTTGTCACTAGATGGCTTACGCGTGCCCCTGAGGGACGCTACGGCACGTGCAGCTAAAAGTGTCGTGCTCTCACTATTTGCAGCGTACGCAACGCAGAAAGCGATGCGTGCGGAAACTTACTGCGTACGCCCAACTAAAAGTGTCTATTAGCGCCATCCTTTGACGGAAGCCACCTTTTTGCTTTGGCCGCCCTATTTCTATCTGGCATCCTTTGAAACATGTCGGAACGCCATGAATCTTGATAGGGCTACTTCTTTGCAGAGTTCAACGGGTGCTACTGTGTAATGGTATATTTGGAACGAGTTATTGTTAGCCAATACTGGTATAGCTAATCCTTACAGTACCATGCACGCAGTAGCCAAATGGACTCACTGGCCTCGCGTCACTGACATTCCCATTTTCGTGGGTTTTTGTTGTCTTTTTTTTTCAGGAATCGGGGCGTCTGAAAGCATCGCACCCAGGAATGGCGATCCATGTGGCGACGTGGCTCGCGTCGTTGCGGAATATCGATGTCGACGACATACTGACAGCCGTCCGCCAGAACACGCGGCGAATCTACAAAATATGATCTCGGACAGTGTGTAACTTTTGCACGTGGAAGAAAAAATATAACAGTGCAAAGATCAAAAGAATTGTCCTTGCTTGTTTGTTTCTTTGCCAGTGCTCACATTCTAGGGACCGGTCAGTGATGTGACATCTTAGGCTTATACCTCTGCTGTCAACTTTGTGGGTCAACGAAAATTCGGCACAAAATGTGCGATTGGAACAATGAAACTTGAAAAAAAAAAACACGCGTGTTCGAAGCAAAAACGAATCCAAGACGCATACGTAGTCGGCTCAACGGCGTACTTATATTATTTTATTGACACGGTTACAAAAGGCAGGAGAAGATGTTGCCGGCCGTGGCAGGTGCCATCTAAAATCAAATGAACCTAAGCTGGAAAATGGCACTTTTCGCTCGTAGCAAGGCGTTGTTTGGAGAGGAGCGAGAGAAACGAGGACTCAAGTGGGGTACAGGAGGAGCGCCATTTTGAGAAGGGGGGAACTATTGCCTCAAGCAAAATACAAGGTAGCGTTTTCGGCCAATTACGGGCTATATGCAAGCAAGGAAATGCGGGCATTCCTGTAGTTGTATCACAGCGCCAGAGATAAAACTTAGGGCACTTGCTAACCACATTTTCAAGAAGATGGTGCGATAGCATTTTGATGTTGGCCGACCCCAAAGAATTTCAAAGGACCACCAAAATTTTGGATCTTGGTTCATCACAGAAATTGATAAGAGACAATGGTAGGGGGTGAAGTTGGATTATTTCGAATTAGCAAGTGATTTTGCCGGATTAGTGGTGCATTAAGGTGGATTAATGGGTGGAATGAGTGTGCTGCCATATGATTACCAAATGGAAGGCACTCGAACATTCTACGCCTAATATTTTTAATCTTGCGGCGCTAATGGCGTGGCAGCCATCTCAACCAATCAGGTAATTTTGTTCACGAGAAACCGGATATTTTTCGGACAACTTATGCGCTAGCTTACAGTAGAAAACAGGTGTGCCGGCTGCTTGGATCTCAACAATAGTTACATTGTTCTTTTCGTTACCAGCGCAGAGACACAAGGGATGGTAACTTAATTAACGGGCGCTCGAAACGTTTGGTCTTTTCGTACCACGTAATGAAAATCATAGGCCTCAAAGCGTAGTGTTTGGAATTTGGAATTAAGCCCTTAAATATTGCCTGGTTTACCGCTCTTCTGTGGAGTGTTTTTTCGTCCTATTGGCGCTGTAAGTGGGATAGAAATGGTCGTGATAAGCAAATGACAATTGCGGTCTACTTCCGCACTTAGCAGTCGATCATGGTTCCTTGCATTTCTTCGGAACCACTTTCTTTTTGCCCCCAACCACGGGCTTGCGTTCGCGGCGTCGGATCTGCTTAGGTGTACGGCCATTTACTATAATGGTCTTTGCGCACCCCTCCTCCCCCCCTCCTCCAAAAAAAAAAACCCAGTAATTTCCCTGAATTTTTCAAGTGCGGCCGCGTAGCCCGTACACTCACCTACCCCCCCCCCCCCCCCCCTTTTCGCCCACACACAGGCACACACAAATCTCGCACCGCGACGCGTAAGGGCACAGAAATGGCAGCGTGGAAAGGACCCCCAAACCGTTTCATTGCATTTTCGTTTAAGAGAAAGTGGGGAGACAAACGACCAATCATAGGCATAGCTACAACGCGGCACGGCCGACTCGCAGAGATTGTGCTCCGCCATTTGGTCGCGCAGCCATAGGCCTTGGCACAGCCACCACGCATTTCTTTTTCCGGGAAGGGATGTTCTTAGATTCTGTATTCACTTTACTGCCATACTGCGCCTCTTCCTTATTATGAAAATTTCAGGTTTAGTTCGCCCACATTGCATTCCTCGTTTTTCGGCATACTGACCACCACGTTCACTACTTCTTGTAAATTGCTTTGTACTCCTCTATCCGAGCCCTTATTGGCCCAGACTGTTATGTTGTCAGCATGTAGAGCTTGGTGGCTGTTTTTCCGGTAAACCTGCCATAGTGATGTTAAAGAGCACAGGAGAAAGAACTTCACTTTTGGTGTGCCTACACCTCCTACTTCAATGGGCTCCAATTTAATACCCTCTACATCCAGAATTGCTGTTCTGTCAGAGAGGATGCTTGTGATGTAGGTGTCCCTGTCAGCTCCGGTGCAAGGATTTTTTATCCTTGATTTTTCTGCTTATTTTCTAGGTGGTCTTCCTCTAACTGAATATGCCCCATGTCGACAGGTTTGGCCTGAAGCCAGACATATACATTGGAAAAGGGTTATTTATGTCCAGAAGCCGTTTCAGCTTGTAGAGCACCATATGCTCCACAAGTTCGCCCAGTCAGGAGGTCCGCAAAATTGCTTTGGTATTGTCTGTGGTGATCGGTTTGCCTGTTTAGAGGATCGGTATAATTTCAACAATTGCCCATTCCCTATGGATACACCCTTCTTTCCAGAATTTGTTAATAAATTGCGTTAGCATCCCGAGTGACTCATCATTAAGATTCCCTAGCTTCTTATTTGTAACCCTGTCTGGACTAAGTGATGTGTTCTGTCTGAATTCAATAAGAGTTGCTTTAAATCCCACCTCCGTGAAGTCACTGCCTAATTGTGGACTTGCCTCTGCTTTCTAATCGTGATGCATTGTATGCTTAGCTTTGGTGATATATCTGTTCTTAATTTGTTATAGGAGTGTTCATCTCTGCCCTTTTATTTATGTAGGACTTTGTTAAGTTTTGCGATCATTCTTTTAGACTAAGAAGAGGGTGAATCAAGCATATGGGTAGGCACTAGGTTTTGGACAATCCTAACATTCCTTGCATGTCGTCGCATGTTTGGTACCAATTTCACCTGACCAGATCGCTCACATATTTCTCAGCCTCTGCCGTGGGGTCCATGATGCTTTTCTAAAACGTCTGTTAAGTTTATCCTTTTTCCATCGTTTTGTAGGTTAGCATCGGGCCTCCCATGGTTTCAAGAGGTGGTTATCTACTGCGGGGTGTCAGCAATAGTTTTGATTGATTTGCTAAATTGCTTAACGTCCTTTGTTTATTTATTTATTTGCCAGAATACCCCCCACACCATGGGCATTACAGCAGGAGGGAGAAGAAAACAAAAACCAATAAATAACGCAAGTAACGCATTATATCGTGCATATCGTCAGTGCCATCAACACATCACGTATGCATGACAAAATAACTCGTGTATGCATGACAAATATTACTGTTTTACTTCAGCATGCCCACTAAGTTAGAAACTACTTCATTTGAGGGAATGGTTACGGCAGTGGATGGAAACTTGTTCTATTTGCCTATAATTCAGGGAAAAAATCACATTTTAAATCATTGAGTTTTACAGGGTATTTCTCTAATCTTATTTGCATGGTCCGTAAGCGGGCAGAATGTGTGAGGGAACAAACGCGTGTTAATGATATCCTAGTCGAAACCAAGAGGAAGAAGTGGGCTTGGGCAGGGCATCTACTGCGAAGCCAATCCACGAGAAGGCAAGCGTAGCAGGGGCGGCAGAAAGTCAGGTGGGCGGATGAGTTTAAGCAATTTGCGGGGATACGGCGGCCGCAACTGGCAAAGGACAGTGTTAATTCGAGAGACATGGGAGAGGCCTTTGCCCTGCAGTGGATGTAGTCAGGCAGATGATGATGATGATGACATGCTCAAGTAACTTACATGCAACGCTGCTGAATGAGAGAGGCCAGTAATTTGAAACATTACTTCGCGCTCCTCCCTTATGCACAGGGACAACATTGGCAAGTTAGCAATCATCTGGTGAGAAAAATTTTCGTAACCATTTTGTGAAGACACATATTTGGTACTTCACATAGACAAAAGCCAAGCAGAGCAGGTGCTAAATCAGCGGGCCAAGATGCTTTAGACGCATTCAGTGTTTTGAGAGCGGCCTCTATACTTCGCTTGTCAATTATGATATCGCTCATATGTTCACCGACCACTGAAGCGGATCGTACCGCAGTACTCTGCGCGTTAATACGAGCATTGTATTAATTGTGTGTTTAATTAATTCAGTGTTAATTCTAGAGACATTATCGAATGTAAATAACATCGTGTGACGTTTTTGCTCCGGTATTTTTAGATTGTTTGCAGTCTGTAATTTTCGTTGTCCCTTTAAACCTCCAAATCATATTGCTCGAATGTTGTTTTCCAATATATCGTGGCAGCTGCCTATATTTTCATGAGAATTTCATCACTTTGTGCAAGAATCAAAAAGTGTATGAACGTGTGTAAACAGCACTATAATGGGCCCGACACCAATACCTGGCCTGATGAAAGCACAAGTTCGGATCGCGCTTAGGCGGAAAGGTTAGGGCGAGTCGAGATTGTGTACTATTTCATGCCTTATTCAAAAGGGTCATTGCATAATTTTCACAGCGTCAGTGGTACCCTGGTCTTGAATGTATGGTTAGGGCACTGTGCCTCAAACTATAACTGCTGAAGATGCTAGAAGACCGGAATTCTAGCAGCCCTGTTTCGATATTCTGGTTTATCTGTGCTGCTGCAGTTGACTCTTTCGTAGGATGTGCAGTAGGATGTGCATATTGCTGCAAATCTTTCGCATGATTGTTTTTTTCTGCGCCTGGTTTTCAACCCATCACCTCGCTGAAACTATCATCGTCGCCTTCGGTCTTTTTGTAGTACACCTGAGATTGCTGTCGTTGTTTCAGGAATCCTATTGCAAACGTACACAGACCTCTTTGAATAACGTTTGGACAACTGCGCCCAATTATTGTTCTGTACAAATTTTTTTTTACTCCTTCTTGCTATGTTAACGTGTTTCTGGCAGCAAGAGACGCAATAACCGGCTAGAAAATTGGATTTAAAAATTTTCCAGCCTCTAGATTCAAACTCGCCACGTCCTTACCGAAAAGGACGAGTTGCCACCGTTTGGAAACCAACATCAGTGTTGCCTACTCCCTGGGGTCTGCGCTCAAAAATCGCTGTTGACGCACGTGTTTTACATGCGAAATCGTCCGCTGATGGCGATGCCTCTATATTGTATTTTCATCTTTTATTGCTTGGAAAAGCTCCGCTTGGGGCGAGAGGGTCTATTCGTGATTATAACATGGTGCACTATCGATACAGGCCCACTTCCTTACAGGTCCACTGCGTTCCTTATAAAGTGAGTGCGGGAGGAGGCCTGGGATTGCTTATCATACGATTGCGTAGTGCGCTCGCTGCTATCGCTGCGGCAAAGTAGACTGAGTTCAGAGCCAGACTGGTTTTCACCAACACCCACGCTCATTGTCACCATAACATCACGATGTTCTTACTGAGCTAACAAGCCCATGATTCTTGGAAACCAATTCAGAGTACTGGAATGTTGTTGAAGTTGAAGTTGAGGTATATTTCTCGCTCTTAGTAGTACAGGTATCACTGGGAGATAGAGGACGCAGGGAAAAAAGCTGATTGAATGCAGCTTGAGAGGCACCCTGCGTCCACACTGGTGAGAAAACGTGTTGCCGCAGTTGTTCACAAGACAGCTACAGGCGAGGCAGTCGAGAAAAAAACAACTAAAATATCAACAAGAATGAAATATTTACAGCGGCATTTAAACACTGGCATCACAGTCACAACAAAAAGCGACATAATACACTCAAAACCAGAAGCATCACATCATAAAAGTGTACTACGTAAGCAGAATGGTACTGTTATGGTGAGGTACTGCAATGAACATATTGAAGGTAATGGTCCGTTCCTCCGATGCATAGCGAAGCCTTTTTTCATCGCTCGCATTGAGTAGTTAACACTGCCATAAAAAAACCAACGGGGAATGTTTCTGACGATAGAATGAGTGTTAATAGGAGAAAAAAACACAAGCCTGCCGAGGTGAGATCTGCGAATATATCGACTGTTATGGGGAAAACTTACGACATATGAAAAAATTGCGTTCCTAATATATTTCCTTTTTAAAACTGCTCTTGTCCAGTATTTCCGGGGATGGAGTATTGACATTCCTCTTATTTTTTTCTTCTCTGCACTTCCTGTTGGGTGTGTATGGGTAAAAAGAAAAAAAAATGTGCACAATTTCAGTTGACGCTTGGTGCCTGCAAGACCAACCCAGTAAATGCCCCGCCCACGGACCGTCCGGCTATGATAAAGCTACGACAGTAAGTAGTGTATACAATAATTAAATTCTTGTCCAGCCTGTTATCATCGTGGGCTGTTATCGAGGAAGAATGCTTGTTAAGCTGAGCGGTGTTCCGTAGCATTCGGCGCTGTGAAGTATGCTCTCAGACATAGTTTCCTATGGAGCCTAGGACTAGCACGATGACGGCGACTACCTCATCTAGCCCGTTGCTCTCTACTAGGGGTTCAAGCGCTGTTTTGTGAGTTTATTGTTTTTGTTAACTGCATATAAAATTCAATTCGATCTGATAAACATAATCTAAATAATCAATGTGTGTAAAATATATCAAATTTTCTAATAGTTCATGGTACAGAAAACGCAGCAAGGTGAATTTCTTGACATCACAAACGAAGTGAACAAGGGAGAGGGAAGCCTTACGGTGCATAGGCAATGTTTTGACAAAGGTGTTCTTTTCGTCAGGGTGACGACAAGTCCTTTAGTCAAAAAGTCCTTTTGTCACCCTCAGACGCTTCTCTCATTGTTCATTTTGTTTTCAATATAGCTGTAAGATGGCGTTGAAACCGAGGTTTTAAGGACTTCCGCAAATAAAATAAATGAGCAGTACACAAAAGTCATTTTTGTGTGTAGGCTACGCGACCACCGAACGCAGAGTAAGCAGATAATACTCACCAACGTTCCTCTATTGCGTAACTAATATCAGCCATCAACTTTTAGTGTCACTCGCTGGAGAGCACATTTAATTTGGAATTTTAGTGCCGATCGATCCTCTAGACTTTTCGGTATGGCAGCATTCTCCTAGCACACTTGTGTCTTGAAATATACACCTCTCAATTCACATTGCAGATTTATGCATACTGCATGGTGGCTTTCGGTGTTTTACGCATTGGTTTCATCTGTCCAGAACGCAGAGAAACCGGAGAAACCGATAGCCGTTTCATTTTCCGCTGATGTAATCGAAGAAACGCATCATGCCGGAGCTCTGTCCCACCAGTCAGGAGTTTCGTCTCCATCAATTCTCTTGCACGTGTAATTAGGCGGAGTGAGTTGGAGATTTGAATGGGGATACAGTCGGCACACGAGAGAGTAGCGAGAGTACGTCCGCCTTCATTTTGGCGGTATCAACATGTATATAGACTGCAGTGGCTTATAAAGTCTGCTGCGGCAAAAAAAGCCACGGTCTGTGTGTGTGAAGCTCGTAAATGGAAGACGCATTTTTGCCTGTTGTGTGTGTGCGCGTGTGTGCGTGCGCGTGCATGTGTGTGTATGTGTGTGTGTGAAGCCTTCAACATAGACCAGACATTGCAGACTTCATACACACACACAAGCAAAAATGCATCTTCTAGTTACGAGCCTTCACCACCGCCTTGAGGCCGCACCACCGCACACTTCCACCCTCCAGAAGTCTCCACCCACCAGAAGCCGATGCAGCAGCATAAACTGCGACGGCGAAATCCAATTAAAAGACGCGATGCGAAGGAGATCAATGCGAATATGAATATACATGGTGAAAGTAATGTAGAAGAACGGAAGATTGGGCGAGTTGATGTTCCAGAGATCACCCACAGAGATTTGTCGCATCAGGTGTATTTTTGGTTCCTCAGTACTAGCGCTTCCACTCAGACGCTTAGACTGTCAGTTTCCTGCTGTGTGGGTTTTGTGGGAAACCTGCCCTAAGAGGCCCACCTGCCCACCCGATTGTGAGCAAACTGGCCGCCGTGGCAGGTGGCAGTTCATGGCATGGCTTAACCGCCTCACGACGGCGCCAGTGGTGGTACGAGGACTCCCAGGGATCTATGGATGTAAAGTTGACAATGACCAATTCGGCACATATGGGCATTATTAATCCATGAACTCTATCGTGACATTCCGCTAAGGCGGAGGCCTTAATAGTAAAATTTAACTGAGGACAACAGCTAGTGCTAGCGAACCTAAGTCGCATTTGGCAAAACCAAGCTAAATCTTGTCACTTTTTTCACTTTGAATACTTTCTTAGGAGGGGATGGATTAGGATTCAATTATCCTCTTTATTTGAGCCACCTTGATTACATAAAATACCTGCATAAAAGGCTTTCGGGCACTATTAATCGCTCACCTGCAAGAAGCCTGAAAATATTTTCTAACACCTCGTGTGAAATAATTGTCTGAAATCTTGAATCCTAGTTGAACTTAATCTTGCCTGCAGCCAATGCTGGATTACAGTGCAGTCAGCACCTCTACGAGGCAGTTATTGACTTTAAGTGGTGTAATATACTCCTAGCTTGTTTGAATGGCCTTTTATTTGCAGCTCTCAGCGGAGACCTTGTAGCGAGCAGAGGAGGGTCTGCCGGATGGTCTGGCGATCTTCCGCTCCAGGCTGAGAGGGGCCCAGCTCGGAGTCTTCACGCTTGCGTCGCTCAACGAGGGAGTGTGCTTCGGCCCCTACAAATCCTGGAATGTGGTGGCTAGCGGCACAAGTAGACGCTCCCTCGAGGTACACCAATTTATGGACGTAAGGTATGGACGTAAGGTATGGACGTAAGGTATGGACGTAAGATATGAACGTAAACGCGAACAAACTTTCACCAACATATCTTTTCTCTGGTATACTGTGGCACTCGCACTTCTTTTCGCGAATAGTTGGAAAAGATAATGATTTGAAAGAAAACTATAACACCCTGGATGCACGAAACTACAAATATCACGTAACGAAACCCGGAGGACGTTTCATAAAGCAAATATTTTATTTGAGGCACCTGGCTTGTGAAAGATTTGCTGTGGACTGGCCTGTATTGGAGAAGTGCCCTTCAGCGGCGCTATTTCTTAACGACGTATTTCATTATGATTAAACTGCGCGAAAAAAAAAACGCGGATGGAGACATCAACTAACAAACGGCCCCAAACGACAACACAAAAACACCAAAACGACAAGCACCAACTAGTCCGCGAGAAAACCCTTCTTGAAAGTATTTCATTGGTCAAATGTTTAGGGGAATCCCCGAAGGTGAAGTATATTTGTAATAAGGGAGTAATTACTCATTAACATCCACCCGAGCGCAGCTATGCGGCTACAAAGGAAATCAAGCCACCTATTTCATTTTCCAATTGTCTCGTCCTCGTTCACTGGTCGCTGATCTAGTGACCTACACCGGTAGAGAAAACGTCACACTTCTTGCCAAAGAAACGCGGCCATGTTGTCACTTTCACAAATACCTCCCGCCCCCGTGTCACACTGGCGGGCCAGCGCTGACGCCGATGAGTAACGGAGTATGGAGACGCGTTTTACAGGCCTGACGAGCTCTATCGTCTTTAAACTACAGTCTCGACAAAGAATCTATGTGGTGATTGCGAGGCGAATGGTCGCAGACCACGCAGCACGGATAATCGGCACAATATTGCAAATGGATGGTTTCGCTATGGTCCATTGTAGGTCTGCCCTTTTCCAATGCGTTTCCAACACTAAGGCGAAAGCCTTCAATGGCTCATACTGTCGTCCGTTAGCAGAGGGTGTCACACCTTGGGCTGCGTGTTAGCTCGTGTTAACCCGGGAACTAAAAAGGGAGGAGGAAACGAATGGTTGCTTCAGATACGGGAGGAAAAAATAAACTTAGGAGCCAAGTTTGATGACTGTAGATTAATTGATTAATTAATTACAGGGAAAATTTCAAAATTGCATCCAGACAGCGCGCACGTCGTCGATATAGCCACGGGAACGGTGTGACGTCACATCCGCCGGAAGTCGTCACGGCATAGTGAAAATTGTCACAGAACGGTCGGAAAAACATCAGATTTTTGTCAAATTAGATGGAAAATGTGTTATTAAGTGTAATTAACATTGAAGATCCCCGAAAGATGCATAATCTGGGTATCGATGTAGCCGCGGGAACGGCGTGACGTCACATCCAGCGGAAGTCGTCTCGGCATAGCGTCCTCGGCTTTCGCCTCTCAGCACTTCAGTTGCCAAAATGTCTTCGCAATTTTTGGGCCGATTACCTGTGCTGCTTGGGAGCGTGGTTCGTGTGGCGCGGCCGGACTGCAGATGCGGTGACAGGAGGGCGGCTAGCGGCGGCGTCGCGTTCAGACCGGCCGTGTTTGTGATTGGCTGTCCCCACCTGCTGTCGCTTTCTTTGCAACTGACGTCACGGCCAAATGAAATGGGTCATTAGGAAAGGCCCTGTGTGTCTCATACTTCGGTACAACGGGGAAACTCTGAATATGCTAGGAACCTTGATACTTTAAGCAAAATATCTTAATAACAAGTCTGAAGAAAATTGTGCTAACTCTCAGGGTGAAATAAAAACTACAAATGTTTACAACACCGGAATCAGTGCGAAAGCTCGAATTCGGGCTACGTTGAAGACGACGAATAACGGGCAGCGCCGCGGGACGGAGCGCTCGCGCTAGGCCAGCTAGCAAAGACAAGGGAACAGACAACAGACGATTTTGCTCGGGATCGGTACCCATCGGATTAGTACGTACGCACTAAAAAAAGGAAAAAAGAACAGTTCTGGATAGTATCCTTTTATACGGTCATAGAAAGGACAACTGTCTATGTGGTGCTTCTATTACTCAAAACAATAGAAAGATTTGATTCTGGACCTGAATCTCGATTTACAATAGAAGCATTCACAAACGCATTTTATGCACTGAAGGGCAGTGCCGTTAGCGCTCTTCGATATGGTTGTAAGCATTACGCTCCGCAACTGATTCGCTGTACTTTCGCTTCAAGCAGATTTCTTCAGTGCACAGATCATTGCACTGAGTAACACAAGAAAGGATCCAAAGCGCTTTGCATGCTTATAGCGTTTAACATGCGCTAATTGTTACTATCACAACAGGAATAATTGTTTCAGCAAATATTGAAACATACTGACTGCGCCAGGCATATGGTGTAACATGCACTCCATAATGTTAAAAATTTCAAACATCTAGCAAGGTATACACCTATCACGGAGAAGATCGTCTCAGTTGTGCCTCAAAATTAGTTTGCATCCTTACTTAGAAATGGTGAAGAGGATCTGGCCCCTAGAAAATACATAATTCAAGTTGCTTCGACGACGTTCGAGCGGTTTATCGCCGCCCGCCAACTGAACAAGAATTCTCGAACGCGTTGCTTGTATACTGACATGAGCGCCGCGGAGCGACGGCTGCTGGGTCCGAGGCGATGCTAGGGTGGTTATATCCGCTATCGTCGGCCGCGCAAACACACCGTCCAGCATGGCCTCAGACTTAGCGGCCATCGCTGCGCGGATGTCAGTACAAAAAACGCGTTCGAGAATTCGTGTTAAGTTGGCGGGCGGTGGTATACTATGCCGAGCCTTGCAAATGAAAGCAATGTTGCCTTTTTTCTTATAGAGGCACTGTAGAGTTTTGTTGCGAAAGCAACACTACGCTAGTCGCCGAGCCATTTCGCGGAGCCCAGAAAAGGCCATACTGCGCATGCGCAAGGAGCAGTGACGTCACACGGCGCACAACTGGCGCGCCGTCCCTGCGTCGCCGTCGCCGTCGCGTTTATAGTCCGACGTGGTCGGCGCGCAGGCAAGCGTCGCTCGCGGTCAGCCACGCTACGCTGGTTTCGCTACGCCAGACAAAATGCGAACCCCTCTATACTTCGGCGCTGCGGGCCGTCGGCGGCACTCTTCGGAGCATGCGCAGAACGATCGCAGACCCGCGCGCCAATTTCCGATCCGCGGGCCGCCTGCATTCCGTTCGCGCCTTTTTCTCCGGCGACTCATCCGTTTCGCTCCATCCACGGCATCGCGGCTACTACGAACCATGGCTAGGATGTTATCTGCGGGACAGGAACTTGCTCTCGCGTTATTAGTACGCCGCCTGCGGCGAAAGTGCAGGCGCTCGATGTATGTGCGAGAGATTTTCTCTGAGCGCAAAAGCACAGGCGAGTACCACCAGCTTGTGCAAGAACTACGGCAGAAGGACCCAGAGTACCATCTCAAGTACTTCAGGTAACCAGACCGCACAAAGGGGGCGTTTTATTCTTGAGTAGATTTTAGCTCGCTGTGAAGTATGTGACAGCTTTTTATTTGTATAAAAATGCACGAAGGAAAATGGAGCCCTGTGTTTTGCTTTAGGGCCGAATGCTTTCACACTATGTGATGCTGTTTGGCCCATTTTAAAAACATGGCTGTACTGTATGTAACCTGTCGAAATGGGATTAGGTGTTGCTTTGAAAATGCTTAGTGCATGCTTGAAAGCCGTTATGTACAACGACCTCCCGCGCAGGATGACCAAGGCCTCGTTTGATAAACTCCTGAGCCTTGTCCATGACCGCATCCTCCATCCGCCGAACCACAAGAACCCGATCAGCCCAGGAGAAAGGCTGGCAGTCACGTTGCGGTAAATATTTTGGCTTTTAGTTATGTTCAATAGTATTTACCGAGATCCACTTGTTTTTATCTGTCATAATGCTCTACCTACGAGGTTATCGTGTGTTTATCGCTGTGAATAGTATTTCCTAGATCTCCAGATGAAAATAAGCACATAACCTCCTGATAAGGTTTAGAAAATTTTTATTCTTTTGTTCTCTCTTGTTTTTATGCCGTGAAATAGCAAGGAAAACAATTCTGTGTCGTCTGACCACTTCTCGCGCTGATCTTTCCAAACGCACATTTTCTTTCCACCTGCATACCGCACATTTCATTCAACTTTTCCGTGAAAAAACAGCACGTCACAAATGACTGAACGCTTGAACATAGCTGAAGACAGCTGCGTCGTCACCCCCTCCAGCTTAATTGTATATTAACACTCCTTTTCAACTGAGTGACACTTTACGTGCATGCTACCCGAGTCCCAATTCTGTTTCTGGGATCGAACATCACTGTTGCATTATAATTCAATTTTTATGTTTGTACCCGTCCCAGGTTTCTGGCAACCGGCGGCTCTATGATCGACATTGCTATGAGCTATCGCATGCATGTAAGCACGGTCTCCGGCATTCTGAAACAGACTCTGCCTGCCATTTGGGACTGCCTTTCCCCAATTGTGCTGCGACAGCCGACCTCAGAAGAATGGCAGCTCATCAGAGAGGGGTTCGACACCAAATGGAACTTTCCCAATGCTGTCGGTTGCGTATATGTCAAACACTTCGCTATTACGTGCCCTGATGAGAGTGGTTCGGAGTATTATAACTACAAGGGTTTTTACTCGTTACTGATGCTGGCGGTCGCAGACGCAAATTACCGCTTCACAGTGGTTGATATTGGTGACAAGGGCCGACTCTCTGATGGCTCTTTCTTTCGAAAAAGCCCCATCAGAAAGAGCTTTGAGGACAACACACTTAACTTGCCTTCGGGGCATGACGGGTGGAGACTGTGCATCGTGAGAGATGCAGCATTTCCCCTGCAGCCTTACTTAATGCGCCCTTACCCCGGCAGGCAACTGAATGACACAAAACGGGTGTTCAACTATAGGCTGTCAAGGGCACGTCGTTGCGTTGAGAACGCATTTGGAATTTTGGTTTCCCGTTAGCGCTGCTTCCTAGCAACCGTTAGTGGTGATGTGGAGTTGTTGACGGACATGGTTAGTGCGGCGGTGTGCCTGCACAATTTTCTGCTGTCGGACAATGCCTATTGCCCTAGTGATTATGGTGACAGGATCAGTGGTGACAGAGTCCAAGAAGGCGGCTGGAGGCAGACCATAGCACACATAAACCATCAGGGTACTCGCAATGGCAGCCGCTCAGCTTCAGATGCCATGAGAATTCGAGACTCCATTGCAAATTACTTCATGTCCCCAAGGGGTTCCTTGCCATGGCAACTGAGGGCGATGCTAATGCTAATGCGATGCTAATGCTCAGGCGATGCTAATGCACAGCACGAAGTTGTTGCCTCTCTGTCTGTAAACTGCGTTCTTTTCCATGTAAAACAAGCAAAAGTCACATGCCAGCTCAAAATGTGAAACTTTATTTAGCAATCTCGTGATCATTCAGTTCAGTAGTTGTACATGGATTGCACTAATGACTTGCCACACTTGTGTTGCAACGGTTCTTGTAACATTTGTGTTTCTGCTTTTTGTACACTCATACCACATAAAGTTGTGTGCTTGTTTTATGCACCTTATTATTGAACTGTTTTCGTGTTTAACGTTTCATTCGAACACATCAAGGTATGTAGGATTGATTATATTGCGGAAGATGTTTGATATATAAATCAACATGCCCTGTGAATAAATATATGGTGGAAGTTCAGCAGTGGCCCTCTTTTTCTTCTTGTTTCCAATCAGTATAAGTCTCGAAGCATGAGATCACTTGTAAGAGTATAAAGACATGCTATTTAGTCTCAGTGATTCGAAAATATTTTTTCAGTGAAAAATTAGACAGGGTGTAGGAACGAGACACACCCAGGACAAACACAGGGCACGGCATTTCTGCTGCGTGTGTCCCTTTCCTACATCGTACCTAATTTTGCACTTAAAAAAAGTGCTTTCAAGTTACCATCACATCACAGACAGCTTGCATTGCAAAAAAATAAAGTGGTGAAAGAGGCAGGAGACTACTAACCACATTGAAACTTCCAATAATTACAATGAAACAGTTCAACAGTCTAATGACAAATATATCACAGCTATGCAGCTGACTAAAACAATAGGAACATGAACGCAATGATATCAAAAAACTGCGCTGCATGACAGGAAATGCAAAAAAAATGAACTCAAATGCACTTGAGGTTATCTAAAGAAACAAAGCGCAGATATCTTGATATCTTTGCTGTTACCTACGCTTCAAAAGGTATATCTTAAAATTAAGCATCACACTGGTCAAATTCTGCTATGAGTTCCATTATTTTAACTTTCAAGCGAGAGGCAATTCTCACTGGCATCCTGTCAAGGCTCATAGCAATAGACTGCCCAAAAGCCTCATTTTCTGTGCTGTGCTTGCCCAGCTGCGAAAGGAGCTGCTCCTCGAAAGTGTCACAACCCCTTCCTTTCTTTGACCGTTTTGAGGGTGGCTCGCTCAATGTGATGTCTTCCTGACTGGCAGGTTGAACAGGACTTGCTGCCGAGGGCTCCAGGTCTTCATCAATATTGGCGATAGGCGACGGTGCTGACGAATTACCTTGAATTGCGTTAAAGATTTCTTCTGCTGTTGAGGCGCTGTCATCACCTCTTGGCAGGGCACCTGAGCCCACGTTGCAGGTAGTCCTGAAAAAACAGTTTTGACTCCAGTTAGTTCAGTCTTGTCGTTTCACTTTTTTATTTTACTGCAAAAAGAGCTCCAGTGTCTTGCCGAGTGGAACAGCATTACACACAGGGAAGACGAAAGTAAGTCAAACACATGGGCTTTGACTTCAACTGATGTTTGAAATTCAGTTGAAATTCAGGGCCCATGCGTTTGTCTTGCCTTCGTATTCGTGCCTGTGAGTAGCGCTGTTCCAGTAAGCAAAATACTAAACCAACTGCTCCAATTGTCCCCGTTAGTATTAGTGTCAAAAATTGTTGTCCTCAAACTACGGTGAGTAACGCCTCTACCTTCCAGAAGCAGGAGCCACCTCCCCGACCCATGTCCTAGGCAGGAGGCTGCCCACTGACCCTATGAAACACTCGACCCACCCTCAGCACAAACAGCAAAGACACAGGCCGAACAACCAAGCAACGAAAAACCAATGCACATGCCACGTTAGCCCAAAACAAAGTTTACGCGAGTTCCAAGAATGCAGCTGAGCCAAACCCATGAAACCAAACATGCAAAAACACACAACACCAAAGCAGAATCCGAAGCTCGAGGATTCACAATTTTCGCAACAGATGTCTGACCGTCCGGAAAGTTTATTTGATAGCATCTTTGGTATTACTCTAGCTTTTAAAAGCTGGCCAAAATTTTATCTGATTTTATTATGGATGGAGTCCTGTCATTTCTGAGCCGCATAAAAGCTGCGAAACGTTCCGAAAAGACCAGCAATTGTCGACAGGCTTCTCCAGGGTCTTCCCCTGAAGCTATGCTGTTAAACGTAATAGAGCGCAATAGTTCATAGGCAGTTACATGCAACAAAACAAAAAGTAAAAAAGGTACTAAATGCTCCCACAAAGACGGTGAAAGTCACAGTAAAAAAGCATAAATTAACGAAGGAGGTTCAGTGAACAACATGTGTGTGAACGTAGCACACAATTCATGCAGTACAACTAGCACATTTCATGCTCGTAACTCCACGTACCTCGAGTCGCGAAAACAGGCATTCCAAAACAGAGAGAAAACAACTCACTTTCTTGGACGACCACAATTCTTGTAAAAGTTCATCGCATCGGCAAACTCCCACGTCTGCCTCGCAACGTAGGCGCTGCCGCTCCTCGTTGCGAGCTCGATTGCTTTGAGTTCACGGGTAAAGCGATCTCGGAGCTTCTTCCACAACTTGTGGCATTCTGCAACTACAAACAGGAACAAGGGACACAAAAATCGGTCAAACATTACTGCGCAACCAGCAAGTGGGATTGGGATGCTTCGGCCGACAAACGTACTACAAATGAAGCCGAACGCAGCAGTCGCTAAACACCTCACCTGTGGAGAGACCACTGCGTTGCCGTATCTGTTCTCACGCGTTCTCTTTGCGCGGTTGATCCCTGAAATCGAGTCGCTTGGTGTCATACACACAGGGGTGTTTTTTTATGGCTTCAATGAACCTCTCCACCACGCTATCCGACGCAAGTTCGACGTTTGAGCCGCTGGCGCCACTCATGCTGCCCGCAAAGACATCCGACATCTTTCTCTGCGCGATGCATTGTGGGTCGACGCGGTCGGCGGCGCCGGCGCGGGAATGGAGCAGAAGCCAGATCTCCGCCGGGCTTATCGGGGCGCGCTGGCAGCCGCCGGTTACGTCGGCGCTGCAGTGCGTCGGACTATAGGAGGAGTTGTTTTCGGCAACGTAACGCAGCGTGTGCGAGCGCGCACGTTACGTCGGACTATATTAGAGAGTTTTAATTCTGCGTAGCGACCGTTACGCACGCAGAACGTACAACCTTTGTCAAAAGTTTAGAGCCCAGGGGGTTTGCTTCTAAGTATTATTGTGGCGCTCCTGTAGCACTAGTGGAAGTCCTACGCATCGGAGGGAGCAGGACCAAAAATCTTCCTACCTTCAGGAGATTTGGGAAGCTGAGGACGCATTACGAGCAAAGCAATGTGGCCCAGAAGCAGACCCCCTGGGCTCTAAACTTTTGACAAAGGCTGTACGTTCGTTGCGGAACGCTACGGCGTTTATCGGAGACGCTCCCCGGACAGGCTTTTAGAAGCGCGCAAATCTCCTGCGTACGCAAGACTACGCAAACCACCGCAGCGCCATCCATGGACATAATCATGAACGATTAGTTGTCTTTTGAAGTCGTACAAATCCAAGACACGCCGCGTCAATCCAGCGCCAAGTTCTGGTGTTTTGCGCGTGCTTACTCATGGGAATCGTGGCGAGAATCATTGAATGCGATCATTTCAGGAGTGTTTGGGGGTTTATTTGGACAAAAATACCTTTGAGTGAGTGTGGTGCAGGTTGCGTGTGTTCAGTGATTGTTCGTTGTGCTGATGTGTTTTGCGAGTCAAGTGCGTACAGCGGGTTTGGCTGTTGACAGCGGTTTTTGCCCAGTGAATTCGCGACTGAACCATTTCGTCATGCCTCGCTCATCTGTGTTGTGGGACCCCTACTGCCTGTGTTATTTAGACTGGACGGACATCGAGGCACTGATCATGCGGCCGCGCCAACGTGAACCGTGCAGGAGGGTGTACGCCTCGCGAAATGGTACACTCAACATCGACAAGATTCCAGGTGTGACGTTCCGGCGTCAATTCCGCTTTGAAAAGGCGGACTTCCCTGTTCTTCTAGATGCTCTCAGCATACCTGAGAGTGTCACAAGCGCCCAGGGAGTTTGCGTATCGGGGCAAGATGCACTTTGCATGTGCTTACGTAGGCTAGCTTATCCAAACAGGCTGTGCGATCTGCAAGAGTATTTTGGCTGCCGCGCTAGCCAGTTGCGCATGCGCAGTAGAGGTGCATAGCTACCGTGCCGGGGCTGCTGCCGCTGCAGCGCGCTCTCCGTCGCCTCTCTCTCTCTCCTCGTTGCGTTTGCAATCCTCCAGGTTTAACCACAGCTAAACCACAGCCAATTTTTTAAAAGCCGTTACACCTGGCTGGCCAAGAGCAACTCAAGCCACTGAGTTTCACCTTCCACTTTTTGCCGACAAATTACGTGTTTCCTCTCAAGATTTGCTTAAACGGGATCGCGGAATTTAAATTTGATGCCTCGCTGAAAATGACTCCGGAGCCATATTTCGTAATATTTAATTCCCGTTTCGGAGTCATTGGATCGGGACACAATTGTGGTGAATGAGGTGGGGTAGCAAACCGACCAATTACAGGCACAGCCTGTCTGGATGCGGCGTCGTCGCCTCTATAGTAGAATACAACATAAAAAACAGCAGTTGCTAACACTGGGCCGCGATCCGTGGCGTCCTGTATTACTCCGCTGGCCAATCGCAACTGTAAACGAAATTTTTTACTATATCAAACAATCCAGGCATCAAAATTCTAGAGCTCCTAACTTTTTTCTTGTGCTAAGCTACTGGTTTGCATAACAAGAAACGTTTAAGCAGCGGACTACTTTTTCGTCGTGGAGGAATTCTGTGCGCGGAGGCTGAATGTGGGCGGAGCTTCACTGCAGACCTAAGTTGTATCCGATTATAGCGCAGACGTGTCACTTAGGACATGCTCTGCGTCTCGCAGTGCGCGCATGCAGGGTGTTAAGGCGAAAGCCTTGAATGGCTCATACTGTCGTCCGTTAACAAAGCATGTCACACGCGTTTAACTGGGGAGCTAAAAAAGAAGAAAACCAATAGTTCAAATTCAAATTCAAATTCTTTATTTCTGCCTTGTAAACATACAGACAGCGGAGGCGCAGAAAAAGCTGAGAAACAGCTTGACTAAGCCGCAGCCCCCTTTCGCTTGGCAGCAGCTTGACAGCAAGACTTTTAATACAGAAGGTGATAACAAGTATACAATACAAGAGAAAACGAAAGAACATTATACAATATTGACAAAATATTCACATTGGGTAGACACAGGTAATGAAAGCAAAGGAGAGAAAAAAAAACACAAAACAAAAATCCTACATGCTAGCATACAAAGCACGCAAAGACCTGTTTGACGAACTGAAAAGGTCAAAATTATTAGATATATACGCGTTTAGCAGGGACGGAAGAGTGAACTGCAGGCGTTCTCTACCCGAGTTTAACCGTGGGGTCGGGACTATCCACGTCTCCGCATGCCTTGTTGTGTAGCTTGCATCTCGGGTATGCAGTTCAGCTAGTTTACGTATGTGGTTTACGTTTCTACGTGTTTCGAGTTTAAACCGGACACTCAAGCGATATTTATACAAGTTGTGTATTTTTAGCACACCACTTTGTAGAAAGAGATCTTTGCTTGGCGAGTCCCAGGGGACATTGTAAACATGACGAAGGAACTTTTTCTGAAAAATGTAGATACGCTGAAGACAGCTAACCGTAGCTGTGCCCCAGACTAGATGGCAGTAGTTTAAATAGGAGTAGAAAAGTGAATTGTAGAGGAGTAACTTTACTGTTCTTGGAATGACGTATCTGAGCCGACTTATGACTCCGGTTATTTGAGCCAGTTTCGTGACAATATGGTCCGTGTGGTGTTCCCAAGACATGCTGGAAGAAAAAACTACTCCAAGGCATTTAAATTGTTCAACTATGTCTATACGTCGTGAGTTTAGTTTAATCTCGATGGGGGAAGGAAGTACTTTGTTTTTAGGACGAAATATGACAGCTTTTGTTTTCTTCTCATTTATACGCATGTATCTGGATTCGGACCACTTTTGTAATTCACTCAAGGTGTCATTGCATTCCCGAACAAGGAGATCAAGATCATTTCCAGTAAAAAAGATGCTAGTGTCGTCAGCGTAGATAATAAATTTTGCGGCGGAGTTAATGTTGGAGATATCATTTAGGTACATATTAAAAAGTAATGGTCCCAATATACTACCCTGGGGAACGCCAGAAGTAACAAGTTTTAGTTCAGATGTCACATTGTCTATGCTTACAGCCTGTTTTCTATGCGAAAGATATGATTTCAGGATCATTTGAGCCAGTCCACGAATACCACAACGCTCCAAGTTTTTCAGGAGTACACTGTGGTTTACTAAATCGAATGCCTTCGAGAAGTCCACGAAGACACCAATAACAAAGGCCTTATTTTCAAACTGTGTTAGTATATATTCCTTTTGTTCGAGTAGTGCTAACTCGGCAGATTTATTTTTACAAAACCCAAATTGATTAGGTGACAAAAGGTCATGTTTATCAATAAAATCAGACAACCGTGTATAGAGAACTTTTTCAAAAGCTTTCGAGAATATTGGGAGTATCGATACTGGTCTATAATTTCCTAAATCATTGCGGTCTCCTTTCTTATACAAAACCGTTACTTTGGCTATTTGCATTTTTTTAGGAAATGTGCCCGTAGTAAAGCATAAGTTAAATATATCTGCAAGAACAGGGGCAATAACTCTTATAACATGCTTGACAGGCCTCACTTGAATGCCGTCAATGTCACAGCTATGGCTGTTATTTAGGCTTTGTACGACTGATATAACCTCCTCTGTCGTAACTGGGTTCAGAAATATTGTGTCCCTATTGTAAGAGCTAAAATAGGTGTTGAAATCACTTGACGGGGTGTTATGGGCAAGAGTGGTAAAAAAGTTGTTGAAGGCATCTGCCAACTCGCTGCCGGATACATCTTTGTTATCAAGCTTTAAAGCCCGCGGGGCAGCCTGTGGTTGCTCACGCCTCAGTAAGAAATTCAACCTTGACCACAACAGATCGTGGCGACCATTTTTAATTTCAAGAAATGTCGCGAAGTATTCCGCACGAGCGAGACGTAGCTTTTTTGTTAATCTATTTCTGTATTTCTTAAAAATGCTTAGGTCATCTGTTGAACGTGTGTTTAAAAAGATTTTGTACAGTTTGTCTTTCGTTTTAATTTCTTGGCGCAACTCAGAAGATATCCAAGGTTTGCGAGTTTTACGCTTTATTGCACGCACTTTTAGCGGGAAAGAGGAATGGTAGAGCTGTTTAAATACTCGGAGGAACTCATCGTAAGCCTCATTTGCGTCACTGGTAACGTCAATACTATCCCACTCAACTTGTTCTAGTGAACTGTGAAATGAATTGAGGGTAGCATTGGTTATACTTTGGTACTTCGCTTTCTCCTGTCGGTACTTTACCAGTCTAGTCTTATTTATGCATGCAAACACTGGAAGGTGGTCACTGATCGCACATGATATTACGCCCGACTCAACTATCGGTTGGGAAGTGTTCGTAATCAGCAGATCAAGAAGTGACTCACTTTCTTGTGTTACCCTTGTTGGGTCGTTAATAAGATTAATAAATCCGTTCGAGGCCAAGACTGCGTTAAAGTCTCTAGTAGAGGAGTTATCCTTCAACATATCGATATTAAAATCACCTCCAGCTATTAGAGTGTATTTGTTATCTGTTATAAATGAAAGAAAACAGTCGTAAAATTCCAAAAACCTAACCATATTTCCCTTCGGTGGACGATAGCAAACCGAAAACACGAACCTGCCAGTACAGGCTGATAGCACTTCAAAATCTTCAGTAATAAGACTGTACGAGTCCAACTTGCCGCATTCAATGTCATCTGACACCAGTAAAGCCACTCCACCCCCCCGGAGGCCGGAGCGGTTCAAGTAATAAGTTTTGTAATTGGTCATCCTGAAAACGTCGGAATCATCTGTGCTCCAAGTCTCACTGAGCATGATCAAAGAAAAAGGAAATGAAAATTCGCCAAAGAACTCCTCTAAACACAATATCTTGTTTTTTACAGAGCGTGCGTTCAGGTGAATAGCGTTAAGCGTTGTCAGCGCAACACACGAAGCAGTGCGGTTCAAGTCACTCGGCAGATAATACATCTGCTGCATTTCGATTATGTTTCAAGAAGAAACTCGAAAGATACCATGCTGAGTGCTATAGCCGATCCAAATCGCTCTTTCCCTTCACATGAATGGCACTCATTCCCTCACTTCGCCTAACGAAAACCTTTCCATTGACATACCAAGTGAACTTATAGCCTTTTTCTTTGGCACAGACTTTAGTTGCCTGAAGCAGTTCTCTATTTCGGCGTGTTAAATTTTCTTGCATGAAAATGGGCGGGTCGCTATCTTTTAAGTTCTTCTTATTCTTCAACCAGTTTTCTCTTGTAGCTTGCTTCGCAAAACGCACAATGATGCCTGGCGTCTTATCACGTTTAGCGGGAAGTCGATGAACAGTTGCTATCTCCGATTCCATCAAGCGAGGCACTCGAAGTTTATCAGCCACGTTATTCAATATGACTGTTAGATCCTCATCCTGCACTTCTTGTATGCCATGCAGTTCCAAGTTCAGCTGCCTGCTTCGGAATTCAAGATCGTGTATCTCCTTTTCAAACTGAGCTTGTGCTGCCTGATTTGAGTCATCCTTTTTCTCAAGCTCCGATATCCTCTTCTTTAGGTCCATGATATCAGCCTCTTGATGGCCGACCTTTTGCTCAAATTCATCAAACTTCGAAGATATGAAGCTAAGAGACTCCTCCATGCTTTCAATTTTTTCTGCCAGGGGCATCAGCCGCTCTAACTTTTGGTTAATTGAGAAGAGCGCAAGTTTGATATCTGTTTCAGAGCCACTACTCTCTTTACTACATGTATTGCTACTTCCTGCACTTCTGCATGATGGGCACTGCCACGCTTTCTTTGTGGCCTCATACTTCGATTTGAAGGTCTTTTCAGTAAGACCAGCACATTTTCCAAAGTGATAGTTGCTCTCGCATTTGGAACATTCCACAAATGGCTCATCCTCAGAGATGATCACATCACACGTGCTACAGGAATCAGACATTGCTTGAAGTGTACAGAAGTACTCGCAAAAGGAATCTCAGTAATGCAAAAAGCATAGCAAATGTCAACAAATGGCAGCAAATGGCAGCAGCAGCAGCAGCAGCAGAAATACTATTAAAATAGATATTATGGAAACATACGCTTACTAACCTGCAAAAGAGCAGTTTTTCAAATGGTGTTCACGGCTTGCTGCCGCTGCTGCCAAGTGACGGGCGGCCGAAGATGCTCCGCTTTTTGTTGGGTCGAGCTGGCTGGGTGCGCATGTGCAGATGACTTCTTGCCAGGAAATCCCTCGTCACTGGGGCGGATCCGTGAAATGTAGAGCCAGAAGTCGACGCAGCGCTTCGAATGCACGTTCGGTGGGGCCTCGAAGTAGACGGCACTGCAAAAGAGCAGTTTTTCAAATGGTGTTCACGGCTTGCTGCCGCTGCTGCCAAGTGACGGGCGGCCGAAGATGCTCCGCTTTTTGTTGGGTCGAGCTGGCTGGGTGCGCATGTGCAGATGACTTCTTGCCAGGAAATCCCTCGTCACTGGGGCGGATCCGTGAAATGTAGAGCCAGAAGTCGACGCAGCGCTTCGAATGCACGTTCGGTGGGGCCTCGAAGTAGACGGCACTGCAAAAGAGCAGTTTTTCAAATGGTGTTCACGGCTTGCTGCCGCTGCTGCCAGATAAAAGAGTAAAAATTGAACCTAAAAGCCAAGTTTAATGGCTGTGGATTAATTAGTTAATTCATTATAGGCAAAATGTCAAAATTGTGTCGAAATAGCGCGGACGTCGATATAGCCACGGGAAGGGTGCGACGTCACATCCACTGGAAGTCGTCACGGCATAGTGAAAATTATCACAGAATGGTCTGAAAAACGTCGGATTTGTGTCAAATTAGATGGAAAATGTGTATTTAAGCGTAAGATCCCCGAAAGATGTACGAGGTCTGTTAGAAAAGTATCCGACCTTATTTTTTTTTACGAACACCTGCCGGATTTGAAACAAGCACGCATGCACCAGGCTACCCTGAGCCTTCGTGCGCATGCACAAATTTTTCTCGCCTGCCGATAGCGTCAGTCACTGGCACGCAGCGTTTGAGTGAGGCAGTGCGCAGTGCTCTCGTCGGTTTTTTATTGCAAGGAAAATGGCGGAGCGACAGGAGCAGCGCTACTGCATCAAATTTTGCCAGAAACTAGGCGACAGCTAAGTGGAAACCATTCGGAATATTCAGACGGCTTTCGGTGACAATGCTATGAGCAGAACACAGATTAAGCAGTGGTACAATTGGTTTAAAGACGGCCGCACATCGGTGCACAGAGAGCCACGCTCCGGTCGGCCATCAACATGCCGAAATGACCTGGTCATTGCCCAAGTGAACGCTGCGGTGACGCGGGACCATTGTGTGACTATCCAAGAAATTGTGGAAGAGGTGGACATCACCAATTTTTCTGAACATTCCATTATCACCGAAAATTTGGCCATGGAGAAAGATGCGGCGAAATTCGCGCCGACGCTGCTCACGGTGGAGCAAAAGCAGCTTCGTGTTGAAGTCTCACAGGATATGCTGGATTGCACAAACAGTGACCCCGACTTCATCAACACCATAATCGCTGGTGACGAGTCTTGGGTGTACAGGTACGACCCGGAAACCAAATCCCAGTCGTCACAATGGCAGCATTCCACGTCACCAAGACCAAAGAAGGCCCGCCAAGTGCGCAGCAATGTCAGAGTGATGCTGACTGCTTTCTTTGACTCCCTCTGTGTGGCACACCGCGCGTACGCACCCCACAAAGTAAACATTGACTAAAAGAATACTACAGGGATGTCCTCCGTCGCCTGCGTGATGCTGTGCGGCGCAAGAGGCCGAAGTTGAGGTCAACAGGAAATTGGCGCATCCATCACGACAATGCTCCTGCACATTCCTCGCACTAAATTCACACTTTTTTCGCGAAAAACCAGACTGCTGTAGTTCAACAGACTACTTTTTCTCCTGATATGGCCTCCTGTGACTTCTGGCTGTTTCCCAAAATCAAGAAGCCATTGGAAGGAGCGCGATTTCAGACAAGAGAGGACATTATGGCTGCAACGACAGCTGAGCTAAACTCCATTCCGAAAAGGGCATTTTCGGAATACTTCCAACGATGGCAGCACCACTGGAAGAACTATGTGGAGTCCCAAGGAGCCTACTTTGAAGATGATTAGGTTTCCAAAGCTCCAGTTATGCCAGTTTTTTTTCTTCGGCAAAAGGTCGGATACTTTTCTAACAGACCTCGTATAATTTGGGTATCAGTATAGCCACGGGAACGGTGTGATGTCACATCCACCGGAAGTCATCATGGTATAGTATCCTCGGCTTTCGCCTCTCAAAACTGTAGTTGCCACAGTGTCTTCGCAATTTAGTATGGAGTTCGCAGATCGAAATAATTTACGTCTTATCAATATCTCCTTCCACAAAAGGGAGAACCGGAAGTGGACATGGAAGAGTGCCTGATTGGGGAGACTAAAAATAAAATGGACCATGTCTACACTTGTTTTTTTTTTCAAGAGGCAGTGGTGGCGTCGAAGAAGCTTGACAGGTACCTGAAATTTGTCGTCGCTCTCTGTCATTCCTCGGCTTCGGCGTCTGCCCGCCATGTGGCATGGGCGTCGGGAAAGTTTGGACTAGTAAGTGGCATCATGCGTTTCTACCCCCTGTGACCACTGTGACGTCACCCCAGAGCCAGCGTCTCCGGAGAGCAACGACCAATAGCAAAGACCAGATAAAATTAAAATGAGAAGTAAAGTTCAGGTTCTTCTTCTTCCTTGCACCAGAGGTGCCCCGCCAGAGACGGTTTGTAGACAAGAAGACTTAATCGTTATCTTCGCACCAATGGTGCCCCGTCAGAGACGGTCTTCCGATGAGTTGAGACGCAGAGATATAAAAAAGGAACACTTGAAGATTTATATAGAGATATTTACATCACATACAAATTTAGGCACTGGAGACAAATTTAGCGACAAAAAGAGAAATTAAGCACCAAATATACAAAACAACCAAAAAGTGGATCTGGCTAACACTAGGGGAGGCCCCTACTCGGCATAGCCGAAGATGCATAGCATCTCACCTTAGCTCAGAACCCTTATTCCGGCTCCGGGGCCCGGTTTTAAAGACCTAGAGGCCCGGCCCACCTTTAGTAGCACCCAATCATGATATACTCCTAACATGATTGGTTCATCGAGAGCAAGGCCAGCCCTCCAGCTTACGTAGGGTAAATCACCTTCTCCGTTACAAAATACAAGTAAAAACAACACACACGCACAGACATGCCAGCACGTGCGAGGTAAAACATTCTTTTCCTCGCAAAAGAAAAGAAAAGCAAGTGCAAACACCCAGTCATGTCCGCACGTGCGAGGTAAAACATCCTTTTCTTCGCACAGAAATGCACGCGGGGCGGGGGACACCCGTACTTCCCGGCGCATCTGCGAGCGGTCGCGTACCGAGAAAGGAGACGCTTCGCTTTGAGCGCCTCGTCCGCCCCCCTCACGCCGGTGGCGTCCATTGAAGACTGCAGCTGGCGGGGTTGTGAGGGAAAATAACCGGTCCCGATGACCCCGCGTACACTACCGATCCCTTACACGAAATAAAATGGCACAAAATACTGCCCGTGAATAGTGCACTGCATTGACCTGTTGCGATAATAACTAAAATTTGAAAGTGCGCAGTACAGCCTGCCAAAAAAAAAAGAAAAGCGCCATTGTTGCGGAACCTTCTGAAGAAGACGGGAGTTTTTCTTGATCTATACCATGTGTCCCGTGATGGCGCGTTCGTGTCGTTGTTGAAGCATTCATTTCGCACAACTTCACATCCAGGAGCAGCGGAGCAGAGAATTGTCGGCTGCTGACAGCGGCCCACAGCGCGCGATCTGGATGCGCTACGTGAACTGCGCTCCTACCGAGAACCGTGCGAACATTGTGCCCCGCAACAAAAATGGAGCCACTTATTACAGCATGTGCAAGACAGTGGGACCTGTTGAAGAACTGCTGGTGTGGTGCAACGGTAAGTCGCCGACGCTTTGCGAACACCAGTGTTGGAGAATTGAAATCACTGGGCATTCACAAGTTTCCTAGATACGAAATCTGTTGTTCCAACAATACCCTGCTTGTCCTCTTATGCCGGGAAGGATAAGCGCAACAGCAGGAAGTGTCTCCAGTCAAACGCCTAATTTTTGTCCTGACTGCCGCGAAGCACGTAATAAGACAGCGCTAAAAAGATAGCGAATGAAAGCCCCGAAACCCTTCCACATTCAACCTCTGTGAGAAAAATTATGTTGTTCTTGTTGTGACTGAGAGAAGGATGTAAAGGAAATTGCACGGGCCTGCCTACTGGCTCGAGCCAAGCCACCACCTCTGCCACGTGCAGACAGAGGAGAGTTAAAAGATCAGAGGAAAGAGAAAAAGGAAAGAAAAGACGCGCGTCGCAGTAACAACTGCTTCCGCCGGAGCGGACGCTGCTGAAAAAACAGATAAGCGGCCGAAGCCGCGCTCGCCGAAGCGAGGACAGATACTCCAACACTCTTAGAGAGTCTCGTTAAAGCTTATTAGCAGAGTTACGTCAATTTTGTAATGCATTTGCAATGACGCTTTCCGACCAATCAGAGGGTAGCACTTCCAAAGAGAGCTTCTGGAAAAAAAAATGCCAGAAACTGACAACAGAAAGTCAAAGTCAACAGATCAGTGGTCACGGCTGCAAACTGCAAGTTCGGGCCAACCTCTCACTGAAAGGCAGATTGTGCAGGTGCTCTTCTCGGCATCGCATATGGTTGCGTCTCGTCACGACGCAGGTGTACGACAGAAATAGGGCTCGAGGGTGAGAAAGCAACTGCGTGAGTTACCGAGGGCAGTCACAAACTGCAGAAGAAGCTGTTCATCGCGCTCATGCATGTGTACACCTTCGGAAATATACACGAGCGTGTGGCCTATGGTGCGTTGTGTGCTGTCTTGGTGATCATGAGAAAGCTTTCGAGGGATCCTCAGAAATGTGAGAGCAGCAGTCGTGCTCTGACATATCGTAGTCAACGCCCTATATCAATGAAAATCATAAGCACATTCCTCATTAAACGCCGCGCTGTGCACTCGGTTGTTGCATTTGTTGAACTACGCAGTAAGATATATGAATTGATCACAGACGACCATTGCATTTCACTCTGCAGCGGGTCATTGCGATTTCTAAATTCTAAAATTGCTTCCTCTGCTTCGCGAGCGGAAAAGAATCAGAGTACGTTTTGGAATGCACGCATAATCTTGACGAACACACATCAACTGGTTTGACGCTTGACGAGCTGAAGCGTGTACACCGTACCAATTTAGCTGCATATCATCATCATCATGACCAGCCTGATCAAATCCACTGCAGGGCATAGGCCTCTCTTATGTCTCTAAAAATTAACCCTGTCCTTTGCCATCTGTGGCCACCGTATCCCCGCAAACTTCTTAATCTCACCCTCCCACCTAACTTTCTGCCGCCCCCTTCTACGTTTGCCTTCTCTTGCAATCCACTCCGTTACCCTTAGGGACTAGCGGTTATCTCTCCTTCGCATTAGATGCCTAAGATGTCGACTATGATGTCATTGACCTGCGTTCGTTCTCTCACCCACTCCACCCGCTTCCGATCTCTTAATGTTACACGTATCATTTTCCTTTCCATAGCTCGCTGCGTTGCCCTTAACTTAAGCTGAACCTTCTTTGTTAGCCTCCACGTTTCTGCCCCATAGGTGAGTACCGGTAAGATACAGACACAGCGGGTAAGATACCAGTACTTTCTTTTTTTCATATCAAAGATGACGCGCATGAAAGCAGTTGGTGGGCAAACAACGTGCTACCTAATTAATACAGGCTCCATTTCTCTCCGCAGGTTCCCTTACTGTTACCCGAATGTCGTCAACGATGAATGATTGCCCTTACAAAAATGGATGTCGAGTTTCTTTTGAACATGTATGGAGAGCCTAATGATTCTAAAGGATCTCTATAGAAACTCGCTGTCTATCGAGTCAGCTCATTAAGTAGTCTATTTACTCTTTAACGAGACCTAACTATAAAATTTTGCTCTGTACGCAGTCAACAGAGATTCTTTAGAATTGGTTCTATAAGAGTTCATAATGAGTCAAATTTTATAGAATTTCTTTCCTGCCTTCACTATATGAACTCGCTCCGTTCGCAGTCAAAACAAATTCAATAGAATTTCCTCCGTAAGACTTTATAATGAGTCAAATTTTATAGAATTTCTTTCGTGCCTTCACTATATGAACTCGCTCCGTTCGCAGTCAAAACAAGTTCAATAGAATTTCCTCCGTAAGACTTTATAATGAGTCGAATTTTATAGATCGTGTTTTGTGCCTTCGCTATATGAACTCGCTCCGTTCACAGTCAAAACAAATTCAATAGAATTTCCTCAGTAAGACATCATAATGAGCCAAATTTTATAGAACTTCTTTCGTGCCTTCACTATATGAAGTCGCACCGTTCGCGTTCAAAACAAATTCAATAGAATTTCCTCCGTAAGACTTTATAATGAGTCGAATTTTATAGATCTTGTTTTGTGCCTTCGCTATAAGAACTCGCTCCTTTCGCAGTCAAAACAAATTAAATAGAATTTCCTCCGTAAGACTTTATAATGAGTCGAATTTTATAGATCTTGTTTTGTTCCTTCGCTATATGAACTCGCTCCTTTCGCAGTCAAAACAAATTAAATAGAATTTCCTCCGTAAGACTTTATAATGAGTCGAATTTTACAGAGCTTGTTTTGTGCCTTCGCTATATGAACTCGCTTCCTTGGCAGTCAAAATAACTTCTATAGAAATGGCTCGGTATCGCTTCAAAATGAGTCAAATTTTTTAGAGCTTGTTTCGTGCCTTCGCTAATGAATTCGTTCCTTTCGCAGTCAAAACAGAATCTGTTGCATTCTCTTCGTAAGACTTCTTAAGCCAAATTTTATAGATATTGTTCGCAGTTTTCACTATATCAATTCGCTCTAAAAGGCGGTAAAACGTTAAATCAAACTGCACATCAGCAAGCTAGAAATAATTCAACGCAAGCATATAACATTAAATTTTCGAAAGGCACCTCTGAATCGACGACCGATCTCAAGAAAAATTTGGCAGAACACAGCGGCAATGTATTCGTTTCCTTTCTTGAGTAAAAAAACAACCTCACCGCCGTTACGATCACTTGAAATCTCCAGAAACTGGATCAACAAAGCGTACAAATACCTGTAACGAATATTTTTTTCCTCATTGAAAGACAAAATACGATCAGCTCTCACTACTGACTAATGAGCATGAATAGGAGTAGCCTTGTACATCGTTGTCATTGCATTCGCCTTTTTTCGAGTTCTTGTTGATATGTGTCTGCACCAGTTGTTTCCTTTTTTTTGGCGAAAAAATGGGCCTTCTTCCCGTAGCGTCCTGTCAATAGCATAAACGCTGCGCACGTGCTCTACCACAAGCAATGTTTGCCGACCAAGCACACGACGCACTGTGCGACAGTAATTCGGTGCAGTATTAGCAGAACCTCTCCAAAACTTCGTAAGTCACCTTTCCAGCATCGCAAAAACACTTTTTACCATGGCGTTGCGGCTCGCGAGGGTCGGGAGTTGGGTGCAGCACTGAGGCCTGGCAAAGCTGCGTTTCACCGTTCCGTCGCGACTGCAGCGTGGTGACGGTTCATTTGACGGCTTGACAGAGTTGCGCCTAATTCCTTTATCGCCGCAACAACACAAGGCAGAAGCGTGCACAAGAGGCGCGCGACATTTTTCGGACAATATATTTCTCCAGCGCTGCACCCGATTTCTGCCAACCGCCCCCCCCCCCTCTTAAAAAAAAATGACCTCAATGGTAAAGACCCCTTCCGCTGTAAAGAGAGGCTGACTTCGTGAGTTTTGCAAAAGAGTAAACCTGTAGTTGAGACGGGCAGCCGCTACAGTAAACAGGCCCATTATTAAGATTATGTTCCTAACGTGTTAAGATTATGTTCCTAACGTGTAGCCGCCGCGGTGGCTCAGTGGCTATGGTGCTCGGCTGCTGTCCCGAAAGACGCGGGTTCGATCCCGGTCGCGGCGGTTGAATTTCTTTGGAGGAGAAATTCGAGGCCCGTGTACTGTGCGATGTCAGTGCACGTTAAAGAACCCCAGGTGGTCGAAATTTCCGGAGCCCTCCACTACGGCGTCTCTCATAGCCTTAGTCGCTTTGGGACGTTAAACCCCATAAACCAAACCAATGTTCCTAACGTGCTTTTTTTATCTTCGCTAGTATCTGTAGACATAAATTAATAAATATTGTTTGTTTTAAGCGCTTACCACATTTTGCAACAGACCAGCTATCAGGCCTACACTTCACTGTGTGACGAAAATTCCTTTACCATGCTGGCATGGCCCCACCTTGAGTATTTAGTCGTTAGGTGCGTATTAACTCTATGTTAGGTGCAATGCTGGCTTTTCTAGTCCGAGCAGATGTGCGCGCGCTTCATGCGGACGCCTACCGCGCAGTCTGATAGTCGATCCTCGACTCTAGGACGCTGAACCAGGCGTTGCCTTCTCAAGGGAGGGAGATGCGTTTAGAACCACGTTGGTAGAAATGCCAGCACTTCTAATTATGAGTCCTGCCACACAGAATGAATTTCGCACCACAGAGTTACCGGCTCTCCCAAGGAAACAGAAACCGAAACTCCGTCCACGAGCAGCGGCAAAAAATAAAAAAAAAAGTCACACCGAAGCCAATCCAGTCCAATCCCAAAGTCGTCAGCAGCGGCGCCATGTTCCTTTTGTTGCCGGCCGGCATGGCAGTTTTTTTTCCTCCATGCCGGCCGGCCGGGTGGCGTTTCGGGCGTAGTTTTTTTTTGTTGCTGTTGCGCCTTGTGTGGTGTTTTCGTGCTGTGGTTTTCGAATGTGCTACAAAACTGGTGCGTGACCTGCGCGCTTCGAAATACCTTCTGAAGCACCTGAAGTTCTCAAGATATTGGACGTCGTATTGCGCCCTGCACCACGCCGTGACAATGCCGGCATCAACGTGGAAGAACGAACGACCTTGTGTGATTGCTTACGAATGTGAGTACAGTTCTTGAAATTATCTGCCAAAATGTTGTACTGGGGTGCGTGAAGTGCTGTAAATGCTGCTGGGTGTTGTCTGACAACTTCTTCGGAGTGCAGTAGAAGTTTGAGTTCGATGCAACGGCTTCCGCAAGTGCGCTGTTTGCACGTGACCGCGAACCTGTCACACAGCCACGGAAACCGTCGCTTCGCGCCTATAACTTCCTCTCCGCAGCGACGAAGTTGTGACATGGAGTACAGTTGCATGTTTTTACTCTCATGATATCGTTGTGCTCATTATTGCGATGATTGGGACCAACGAGCGTAAAGCACTGTGTTGGAACGACGTATGCTTCTCAGTGGCAGTAGTGCCCGGCGTTTAGTTTTTTCGTGCTTGTATGTGTGCGTGTGTACAGGGTATAATTCCAAGCTGAACAAAACATGGTCTGCCGAGTCCACGTTACAAATGCTCACAGTACTCAGGCCGTTCAGTGCCTAGAAGTGGAATGACGATGTAGCTACAACCGACTAGAGTTGCGCACGTCAAATGCAAGAGGAATGTTGCGGATGAGTTTCGCCGCGAAAATAACTTTTGGTAATCTCTTTCCGGCGTTATTCGCTCATAGAGAGTGTTTGTGGGCACTGGCTTTGGTTTTTTTTTTTTTGGCATTTCAAGCATACTTCGTACTGGTGCAAAAATGAATTGCACACTTACGGCTGTACCATCGCAAACTGCGCATGATGTTTTCGACTATGCTTTGAAATAATTTTATTTCTAAGGAATTTATGGTGACGCATGCGGTTTCTCCAGAGTTTATCAAAGAGAGAAGTACTGAGACTTGGATTTGGCCGAGATGTTCCCACTTGCACTGTAGTGTCATGCCGTAAAAAGCTTATTATTTTATATTGTGTTTTGTTATGTCTGTGGTATTGGTGCTGATTCATTTGCCTGGCTGTAATCTCACTGCTTTTCTGCAGCAACTGGAATATAGCTTTATTGATCTCGCTACCAGAGTGCTAGAGATATCGTGTTTTTAATTTATGTAACTGAATGGAGTCATTTATATGGATGCAATGGATTATACTGGCTAGCAGTTTAAAATAGTTATGTGACATTGTTAACGCACTTAATATCTTTCTACAACTATTTCAGCAGTGTCAATCCAGCATTAGTGGAGCAGGGAAGTGAAAAGTTTTCTAAATGCAGCAGGATCAGAATCCATCCCTTTGCTTAACGAGGGGGTCGTCGGCATCACCATCTTGTCAGATGTTTAGTGAGTGCAATTACTGTGTTTGAGTAGCCATTCCCAGAGACTCAGATGTAGACGATTTGTGCTGCCTGTGAGCTACTGAGGTTGAGTGACAGCTGTTCTCAGTTTTCACTGCACCTAATTTACTTACTGCAATTAATCAGTCACTTGTAAAACACAGAAGACAGGTGAATTAGTTCTCTAAAAAAAGTGATTGTGATTGTCACTGCATTATAGTGGCAATAAATATGTATTAGATGAATACTGTTACAGACTAATGTAATAGTTATTCATTCTTATGAAATGTTCTGGTCTGGCAGCAGTATCAGTCACAGCTGGGTGGTGTTTATAGTTCTTTTCGAAGTGTACATGCCATTTATTTTGAAATCATATACTTTCTGTATTGTGGTGTTAGTACTCTTCAAAGCTAGATCACTAGAGTACTACTGCTTGTAGATTCTGATCTGATTGATGCTTTTGTTTGCATTAGTGTGAAAGCAGTTGTGTGCTAGGTCTCACTGACTGATTTTTTTTCTTTGGCCTATACGCAGACATCTGGGTACTTCAGACTGGCAAGCATGGGTGGTGCCTACCTGACACCTCCTCGTCTCTGCACAGACAACAATGATGCACCTAATAATCTACCGGCCATGTCACATCATTGGCTTACTGCAAGTGATCAGCACAGTTTATGAATGGAAATGCTGGTATCTATGCAATTGAATTATTGTACTGTGGCATATGCACAATGAAGATCACGTCCAAAGAATAGATGGAAGTGCCGATATGAACCAACAGTGCCTCCTTTTGACCAATTTTTATTTTCAGAATAATGCACTCAATTAAAAGATATGAATTCTAAACTAAATATGTCTATACCAGCATAGTTAGGAAGTCAGATCTTGTATCAAGCATTTGCATATTTTAAATGTGTGCTTTGAGTTGGTTGTTAATATCCCAGCACATTTATCCTCCTTACTATTTACTACAAAAGGGATGAAATAGATTGGTTTTCGAAATGTTTGTTTTGTTTCTCCTCTAAACCGAATATAGCTTTTCTTCTCATTTTTCTTTTTGTTCAGTTCACTTGATTACTGCAGCATATCATAGCTTTCTTTAGCAGTGAATTTTGCAGCCTGCTTATGATGGTCTCTTAGATTGTTGGGCAAGCTGACCATTGTGAATCCAGGCAACACTTAAACTCAGCTCAGGAAAGCATATGCATAGGTATAGTATTAGTTGCCTGTGGACAGCAGCAGTTGAGTGAAGAAAGGGGGCTGTAACAGATGACATTCACAGCTTATGTTGTCACCTAACAAGGATTATTGAGCAGCCAACTGTCAAGCATCCTATTCTGGCCACCCTGTATTCCCTATGGTTGGATCAATTTGTACATGTGAAGCAATGTAGGAAAACACAAGTTACATATATGTAACGAAAGAAACCAGTTCTTTTGTTGGCACAGTCAGAGATTTGATGTACAGCTTTTTTGTGGTTAATAGCGAGTAGTGCAAACCAGTCTGAATTGAAATGCCAACAAAGGCGCGTCCTTGTAGCAAACGGTAATATGCAGGATGGCTATCTGGTTCATTATTGCTCAGTATCAGACATAAAGTACTCCTTGAAATTTGCATCCTCATGGGACGATTTTTAGTCATGTAGAGTAGAAATGAATAATGTACTTTGTTTTGTCATTCTTGTACTTTGTGTCTTGCTTGAATTAAGAATTTATTCCTGCTCAAAGGAGTACAGACACCTAATTTTTGGGTGCATGTTTTCTGCTTTGTAATGATTCGTAAGGCATGGATTATTGTGTGGTATTCTAGTATGCTCGCTAAATAACTTACAGTTCAATTTATTTCTCATGCTGTTTCGGTTTCAACAGCCGAACGATCACTGTGACATCAAATTGTGCTTACAGGTCTAGGAGACATGAAGAAACTGATATAATCACTGCTTTGTCCTTTTAATTTGCTACAATGCTAAAGCCAAGCAGCCTCAACAGCCGGAATGACAACAAATGAAGAAGCAGCAATTTGCTGTTTTTTCATGCCTCATGTGACCTATAAGGGCACGTTAACGTTACATTCGTTGTTCGGATGTTGAAACCGTAACAGCATGAGAGAAAAATTCAATTATAAATTATTTATAGTTTGCAGCTGAATACCACCCGGTGATCCAGGCGTAGTAGTGTCTTCCACATTACTGTGGAGGAGAAAGCATGCCACCAAAATTAGGTGTGTGTACTGTTTTAACAAGAGGCAGTTTAATTCTGGACAGTAGATCTCACGTGTCCTCTTCAAAACAATTGTGACTCCATCATGTTCACTCTGCTGTGCATGCAATCCTTGGGACAGCTGTAAATGATATCCTTTCAGAATACTACATAAAGGTATACAGTGCTTTCTAACTTTTAATTCTCACAGAATGAACATGCAGCTAGCCTTTTGCTGTGGCTCCGACTAGCATTGTGTACCTTATGTAGGGCATAAGTGAATAAAATTAAGGCAGGCATATACTCAGAGCTGTTGAAGGCAGAAGGCTAGGCAGTATTTGTTTGAGTCGCTACTCCACTGTTTTTTCATGAAAACATACTCTCTTTGAGGTGTGATCTTCGTTGCACATGTGGCGCAGAAAATGAATCTAAAATTACTTGATTGTCTCAAAATAAAATGTGCTCGTACTGTTCGTGTGCCATGTCTCCTATCAGTTTCATCATAAATGCTGCTAATTACTAAGGCTCGCCAGGAGCTGCAAACGTTCAGTTCCATAAGCTGCTGTAAAAGTTGCTAAGTGAAATAAAGTTAGTTGATTGTATGTCGTGTGCTGTTGCTCTGTATGATTTCTTGCATGCTTACAGCAATCAGTGGTTACATCATATATGTTACATTGTACATGCTGGGCTTCTATAGGAATGTGGTGGCCAATTAGTTATTGTAACTCATTACTCAGATCTTATACAGTGTCAAAAGCATCACATTGCAATGAAATAAATGCATTCCAATGGATTTACGTAAAATTCATATAACTAGTTTCAAAAGAAAGTTGTTACAGTATTTCTTTTAAAGGATGTTAGCCGTGTTCCTATAACAATGCGGTGGCCAATTAGTTATTGAAACACTGTACCCAAATTCTATACAAATTCAAAAGCAGCACATTACAATGAAATGAGTACACTCAAAAGAATTTCTAAACAATTTCTCAAGGAGTTTCTAAAGCAAGTCATTACAGAATTTCTTTTAAAGGACATTAGCCACATTTCTATAGCAATGCGGTGGCCAATTAGTTATTGAAACACTGTAGCCAAATTCTATACAGATTCAAAAGCAGCACATTACAATGAAATGAGTGCGCTCAAAAGGGTTTCTAAAGAGACTCCTCAAGGAGTTTCTAAAGCAACTCATTACAGTTTTTCTTTTAAAGGACGTTAGCCGTGTTCCTATAACAATGCGGTGGCCAATTAGTTATTGAAACTCTGGACAAAAATTCCATACAGATCTAAAAGAAACTCATTACATTTTAATGAGTAAATTTGAAAGACTTTCTAAAGAATCACAAAAGCAATTTTTGTAAGGGTGAATTCGTGACAAGCACTAAGTTAGGACTTTTCTTTTTTTTTCAGGAGGGGCCCGAGGTAAATACTTCTATTACGGGAAGGGGGGGGGGGATGCAAAACTGAAAAGAGTGCTTGCCAAGATAATTGAAGTACGGAATGGAGCTGATGAGCCTGATTACGGGGGAGGGACCCCTCGCCCCCTCCTCCCCTTGGAAACGTGTTCCTGATGGTGGAGTTGCAGCCTTTGGTCTCGTACACCGATGCCGGGATTTTGTGAAATGGCCGTACTACGTGCTACAGCAGTGAAAGGAACAAAACGAAGCTCCGCCTTTAAGGGTGCGACGCGACAGCGTTTATCGATCTCGGCAGCGGCTCCTTTTGCTCCGGCAGACTGTTTCCGTATAGTGTGGAAGTCTAGGGGATATTTGATCCACGGTTTCCTTTTGTGCTTCAGAGCAGTTTCAGCAGTACCAGGTGGCTATACTGATGAAGGGAGTACACTGCTGACGCAGTAAAACTAGATCCACCCCCGGGCACCCGCCGATAAAAATTTATACAACACCTAAGAGGTTCCTTCCCCACCCACCCTCCACCTTCAGCTCACCGCGGCCGCCAGCCGCCAATGCGCACGCGCAGATCTGTGCATGCGCACCAGCGGCCGCGGTAAGCGATCACACACTATATATTTTACACTTTGCTAAAGCTATTAATTACATTATATAATTAATTTCACAGTTTCAGTATTATTAATATTTATTTTACATTATATATTTCATTTTACAGTGTTATTAGTTTTTGTTTTAATCAGTCATATTTTCTTACAGTTACAGTTTTCTTGTTCCTACTTATGTTATTTTATTGTTTTGTTACCAAATGTTATATTTCCGTAGTGGAGACCTACGGAAGCCTTCCCTTTGTACGTGTACCCGTACAGTACACGGGCGTTTTCGCACCCATTTCTCCAACCTGGGTGCAGTCTCCGAGGCCGCGTTACTAGCCCGTGCACCTGCCCAACGCAGTCGCGTAACGCCTTAGCCACTGCGCCACCTCGAAGAGTGATTACCTGTAGTTTGATTGCGCCTAATATGCTTGTAAGGTGCAGCGATAAGTTCCTTTAGCTCGTTGGCAGGCAGGCGTGGGGCACCATGTAGCCAAAGAGTGGCGGTGCGCACATAGGGGCCCCGATACATCCCCCTCCCTCCTCCCCATCCCATCCTCGCAAATTTCATGCTATTGCTCTGCCTAGTAAAAGGCGCCCCTGTCCTGCAACGTTTATTCTAGTAACGTTGGTGCCCTCTCTTATAAAAATGGTATATAGACTTCTTATAAACTGTATTGACTTCCTATAGATATTACTCATTCTCTATTCATAGTCTATGGACTGTCCATAGTCAAAATTCTACTAAAAGTGTATGGCCATAAATCTATAGATTGTCTATAGACTGTCTATGGCATTTGTATTGCCTATAGACTGTTCTCTCAGATTTGCCTATAGACAGTCTATAGACTTTATAGACAGAGTCTATAGACACTCTATGGACTGTCCAAACATTCTTTGTAAGGGCTGCGCGATGTCGGTGCACGTGTTAGATCCCTAGGTGGTCGAAATTATTGCGAGGGGGGATACGCAGAGACTTTGCACTTGCATAGGGGAGCTAGAATTAGATATCCACCACCACACAAAACCCTAACAAAGGAGGAAGCGACCGGCTGGCGCAGATTACAGACCAACTCCTTTCCTAACCTACACATACTTAATAAGATGTTCCCGAGACAATACAGAGCCCTTGGTGCGATGCCACACCTACACTTTATCATATCACGTGGGAATGCGAACGCAACAAAGCATTCCACCAACACGAACACCCGAGTGCGGAGCAATCCCTTACAAAAATTGCTTTTGTGATTCTTTAGAAAGTCTTTCAGATTTACTCATTAAAATGTAATGTGTTTCTTTTAGATCTGTATGGAATTTTTGTCCAGAGTTTCAATAACTAATTGGCCACCGCATTGTTATAGGAACACGGCTAACGTCTTTTAAAAGAAAAACTGTAATTAGTTGCTTTAGAAACTCCTTGAGGAGTCTCTTTAGAAACCCTTTTGAGCACACTCGTTTCATTGTAATGTGCTGTTTTTGAATCTGTATAGAATTTGGCTACAGTGTTTCAATAACTAATTGGCCACCGCATTGCTGTAGAAATGTGGCTAATGTCCTTTAAAAGAAATACTGTAATGACTTGCTTTAGAAACTCCTTGAGAAATTGTTTAGAAATTCTTTGTTTGTACTCATTTCATTGTAATGTGCTGCTTTTGAATTTGTATAGAATTTGGGTACAGTGTTTCAGTAACTAATTGGCTACCACACTGTTATAGGAACACGGCTAACGTCCTTTAAAAGAAATACTGTAACAACTTTCTTTTGAAACTAGTTATATGAATTTTATGTAAATCCATTGGAATGCATTTATTTCATTGCAATGTGATGCTTTTGACACTGTATAAGATCTGAGTAATGAGTTCCAATAACTAATTGGCCACCACATTCCTATAGAAGCCCAGCATGTACAATGTAACATATATGATGTGACCACTGATTGCTGTAAGCATGCAAGAAATCATACAGAGCAACAGCACATGACATACAATCAACTAACTTTATTTCACTTAGCAACTTTTACAGCAACTTATGGAATTGAATGTTTGCAGCTCCTGGTGAGCCTTAGTAATTAGCAGCATTTATGATGAAACTGATAGGAGACATGGCACACGAACAGTACGAGCGCATTTTATTTTGAGACAATCAAGTAATTTGAGATTCATTTTCTGCGCCACATGTGCAACAAAGATCACACCTCAAAGAGAGTATGTTTTCACGAAAAAATAGTGGAGTAGCGACTCAAACAAATACTGCCTAGCCTTCTGTCTTCAATAGCTCTGAGTATATGCCTGCCTTAATTTTATGAACTTATACCCTACATAAGGTACACAATGCTAGTCAGAGCCACAGCAAAAGGCTAACTGCATGTTCCTTCTGTGAGAATTAAAGTTAGAAAGCACTGTGTACCTTTATGTAGTATTCTGAAAGGATATCATTTACAGCTGTCCCAAGGATTGCATGCACAATAGAGTGAACATGATGGAGTCACAATTGTTTTGAAGAGGACACGTGAGATCTACTGTCCAGAATTAAACTGCCTCTTGTTAAAACAGTACACGCACCTAATTTTGGTGGCATGTTTTCTTCTCCACAGTAATGTGGAAGACACTACTATGCATGGATCACCGGGTGGTATTCACCTGCAAACTATAAATAATTTATAATTGAATTTTTCTCTCATACTGTTTCGGTTTCAACAGCCGAACAACGAATGTAACGTTAACGTGCCCTTATAGGTCACATGAGGCATGAAAAAACAGCAAATTGCTGCTTCTTCATTTGTTGTCATTCCGGCTGTTGAGGCTGCTTGGCTTTAGCACTGTAGCAAATTAAAAGGACAAAGCAGTGATTATATCACAGTTTCTTCATGTCTCGCGAGACCTGTAAGCACACTTTGATGTCACAGTCATCGTTCGGCTGTTGAAACCGAAACAGCATGAGAAAGAAATTCAACTGTAAATTATTTAGCGGGCATACTAGAACACCACATAATAATCCATGCCTTACGAATCATTACAAAGCAGAAAACACGCACCCAAAAGTTAGGTGTCTGTGCTCCTTTGAGCAGGAATAAATTCTTAATTCAAGCAAGACACAAAGTACAAGAATAACAAAACAAAGAGTACATTATTCATTTCTACTCTACATGACTAAAAATCGCCCCATGAGGATGCAAATTTCAAGGAGTACTTTATGTCTGATACTGAGCAATAATGAGCCAGATAGTCATCCTGCATATTACCGTTTGCTACAAAGGCGCGCCTTTGTTGGCATTTTAATTCAGACTGGTTTGCACTACCCGCTATTAACCACAAAAAAGCTGTACATCAAATCTCTGACTGTGCCAACAAAAGAACTGGTTTCTTTCATTACATATATGTAACTTGTGTTTTCCTACATTGCTTCACATGTACAAATTGATCCAACCATAGGGAATAGAGGGCGGCCAGAATAGGATGCTTGACAGCTCAATAATCCTTGTTAGGTGATAACATAAGCTGTGAATGTCATCTGTTACAGCCCCCTTTCTTCACTCAACTGCTGCTGTCCACAGGCAACTAATATTTTACCTATGCATATGCTTTCCTAAGCTGAGTTTAAGTGTTGCCTCGATTCACAATGGTCAGCTTGCCCAACAATCTAAGAGACCATCATAAGCAGGCTGCAAAATTCACTGCTAAAGAAAGCTATGATATTCTGCAGGAATCAAGTGAACAAAAAGAAAAATGAGAAGAAAAGCTATATTTGGTTTAGAGGAGAAACAAAACAAATATTTCAAAAACCAATCTATTTCATTCTTTTGTAGTAAACAGAGGATAAATGTGCTGGGATATTAACAACCAACTCAAAGCACACATTTAAAACATGCAAATGCTTGTTACAAGATCCGACTTTCTAACTATGCTGGTATAGACATATTTAGTTTAGAATTCGTATCTTTTAATTTACTGCATTATTCTGAAAATAAAAATTGGTCAAAAGGAGGCAGCTGTTGGTTCATATTGGCACTTCCATCTATTCTTTGGATGTGATCTTCATTGTGCATATCCCACAGTATAATAATTCAATTGCATAGATACCAGCATTTTCATTCATAAACTGTGCTGATCACTTGCAGTAAGCCAATGATTTGACATGGCCGGTAGATTATTAGGTGCATCATTCTTGTCTGCGCAGAGACGAGGAGGTGTCAGGTAGACACCGCCCATGCTTGCCAGTCTGAAGTACCCAGATGTCTGCGTATAGGCCAAAGAAAAAAAATCATTCAGTGAGACCTAGCACACAACTGCTTTCACACTAACGCAAACAAAAGCATCAATCAGATCAGAATCTACAAGCAGTAGTACTCTAGTGATCTAGCTTTGAAGAGTACTAACAGCACAATACAGAAAGTATGATTTCAAAATAAATGGCATGCACACTTCGAAAAGAACTATAAACACCACGCAGCTGTGACTGATACTGCTGCCAGACTAGAACATTTCATAAGAATGAATAACTATTACATTAGCCTGTAACAGTATTCATCTAATACATAATATTTATTGCCACTATAATGCAGAGACAATCACAATCACTTCTTTTTAGAGAACTAATTCACCTGTCTTCTGTGTTTTACAAGTGACTGATTAATTGCAGTAAGTAAATTAGGTGCAGCGAAAACTGAGAACAGCTTTCACTCAGCCTCAGTAGCTCACAGGCAGCACAAAGCGTCTACATCCGAGTCTCTCGGACTGGCGACTCAAACACAGTAATTGCTCTCACTAAACATCTGACAAGAAGGTGATGCCGACGACCCCCTTGTTAAGCAAAGGGATGGATTCTGATCCTGCTGCATTTAAAAAACTTTTCACTTTCCTGCTCCACTAATGCTGGTTTGACACTGCTGAAATAGTTGTAGAAAGACAGTAAGTGCATTAACAATGTCACATAACTATTTTAAACAGCTAGCTAGTATAATCCATTGCATCCATATAAATGACTCCATTCAGTTACATAAATTAAAAACTCACGATATCTCTAGCACTCTGGTAGCGAGATCAATGAAGCTATATTCCAGTTGCTGCAGAAAAGCAGTGAGATTACAGCCAAGCAAATGAATCAGCACCAATACCACAGACATAACAAAACACAATATAAAATAATAAGCTTTTTACGGCATGACACTACAGTGCATCACCTCGGCGAAATCCAAGTCTCAGTACTTCTCTCTTTGATAAACTCTGGAGCAACCGTATGCGTCACCATAAAGTCGTTCGATATAAAATTATTTCAAAGCATCGTCGAAAACATTATGCGCAGTTTGCGATGGTACAGCCGAAAGTGTGCAATTCATTTCTGCACCAGTTCGAAGTATGCTTGAAATGCCAAAAAAAAAAAAAACCAAAGCCAGTGCCCACAAACACTCTCTATTAGCGAATAACGCCGGAAAAGGATTACCAAATGTTATTTTCGCGGCGAAACTCATCAGCAACATTCCTCTTGCGTTTGACGTGCGCAACTCTAGGCAGTTGTAGCTACATCGTCATTCCACTTCTAGGCACTGAACGGCCTGAGTACTGTGAGCATTTGTAACGTGGACTCGGCAGATCATGTTTTGTTCAGCATGGAATTATACCCTGTACACACGCACACATACAAGCACGAAAAACTGAACTCCGGGAACCACTGCCACTGAGAAGCATACGTCGTTCCAACACAGTGCTTTCCGCTCGTTGGTCCCAATCATCGCAATAATGAGCACAACGATATCATGAGAGTAAAAACATGCAACTGTACTCCATGTCACAACTTCGTCGCTGCGGAGAGGAAGTTATAGGCGCGAAGCGACGGTTTCCGTGGCTGTGTGACAGGTTCGCGGTCACGTGCAAACAGCGCACTTGCGGAAGCCGTTGCATCGAACTCAAACTTCTACTGCACTCCGAAGAAGTTGTCAGACAACACCCAGCAGCATTTGCAGCACTTCACGCAGCCCAGTACAACATTTTGGAAGATAATTTCAAGAACTGTACTCACATTCGTAAGCAATCACACAAGGTCGCTCGTTCTTCCACGTTGATGCCGGCATTGTCACGGCGTGGTGCAGGGCGCAATACGACGTCCAATATCTTCAGAAGAACTTCAGGTGCTTCAGAAGGTCTTTCGAAGCGCGCAGGTCACGCACCAATTTTGTAGCACATTCGACGAACCACAGCGCGAAAACACCACACAAGGAGCAACAGCAACAAAAAAAAAAACTACGCCCGAAATGCCACCCGGCCGCCCGGCAACAAAAGAACATGGCGCTATGGTGGCTAGAAGGGGTAGGTGACGCCAGCGCCGGCATATCCATCGAGTGAGCGCGATCCGCTGTTTCATGAGCTGCCGCAAAAGCCGCGGTGGCGCTGCGGTCAGCTTGGCGATCGCGCGTCTCGTGCTAGTGCAGTCTCTCGCGGTGTGTGGACGGCGAGACGGCGCTCCTTTCTCTTTGTAGCTGTCGGCGTGTTATCTCGTTTATGGCAAGATCTGTTTCGCTGCTGACATTCCAATGTGAGTGCCGAACTTCGCCGGACAGATGAACTCCAGCGCAAAGAAAGCCAGGCAGCGTCACTGCTTTGCCCCTGGCTGCACATCCGGCTATGTGTCGTCGAGGCAGCAGGGTCAGCGTGTGTCTCTTTTTTCTGTGCCGAAGGACCCTGCACGCTTCGAAGCTTGGCGACGAGCTGTCCCCCGTGCAGACAAATCTTTGGACGCGAAGTCGGCGTTATGTGAGCGTCATTTCGACGAGCAGTATATTGAGCGTTGTTTCACGCACGTGATAAACGGCGAAACTGTTGTTTCCGCGAGAGCGGCCGGTGCTGAAACCCGACGCGGTTCCAACCGTATTCCCCAATGTTCCCGCATATCTCTCGAAAAAAGCGCCGAAGAAAAGGACGTCAAGAACTTCAACCTGCGGTTTGCCTTCGAAGATCCGGCGCCAGAAACCAAGCGCGTCTGCTTGTGTGGAATCAACTGACTCGCGCAGTGCAGAAAGTGATTGTAGCGAAGTGCCTTTTTTGAACTCGTCAGAAGTTCCAGACGTCTGCAAGTGTGATCTTCCCAGCGCTTACTGGGCTAGGCACTTGATTGCTGGGGCCGACAACGTCACGGCATTTATCGTGTGCTCTCTAGAAGGTGAGAGCATATGTTTTGAAAAGTATGTGCTGATGATAACGAATGGGAGAACAGTTCAAGCAACGGTTTTTGTGCAAGCCACAAAAATCAAAACTGTTCATATTACCGACGTGGAAATGGCAGAAGAGTTGCTTCGAAACGTGGACTCCATGATTCCATGCAGAGGATTTGGTAAAACTGGCGAATTTGAAGTAAACGCCAAGCGCAAAGAGAAGACCTGTGGTGGCAGAACTTTCAGCCCATCTTGTCGCGGAGTTGCTCAAATGCCAGAAAACTCCTGTCCACAGTGCAAGCACCTTCGAAGACTGCTCCTGAACCAGGCATCGTACGGAAGAAGAAAAGTAAAAACTGGGGTCCAGTCGCTTTCGTACAGGCTGAAGCTGCGAACAGCACAAGCGAAAAGGCGCAGGCTGAGTGCCCTTCAAGCTAAATTGCGCATAAAGGAGTTGAAGCGAAACAATACGCAGATCGATTCTGCAGTATTTGAGGAAGCGGTCAAGGCCTTACCCGTGAGGCAACAGCAGCAGGTCAAGGCATGCTTTGCAGCGTCTAAGAGGAAATGCACGAAAGGAATGAAGTACGAAAGTGAGTGGGCACTGGAGTGTTTGATTATGTGCATGAAGAGTCCCAGGCTCTGCGAGCACATACGCAGAAACAAGATAATGACCTTGCCTTTCATATCATTGCCTTCCCATTGCCTAGTGCCGAGCAATGCACGGTCGGTGCCCAATGTTTAATGTTTTTCTCTAATTACACAAAAGCATGTGTAAACGTATCTTTTATTTTGAATTACCCTCAATTTTTTTATGTGTAATACTTTTTTTCTTTGATGTGCAATTTTTTTTGTTATGCTTTGCTTGTTGGAACCCTTCATATTTTTTTTAGGAGTAAGCTGACGGCTCGTATTCCTGAAACTGAAACTGTTCGCGAATAAAGGTTTGTAGCCGCGCCGGGATTCTATGTAGCGAAGCGGCAACCAATTAATTTAAATAGTTAAAATTGCATTCAGCAGCAGACACGCTTGAATAGAGTTTAATGAGCGAAACCATTACTTGCAACAACATTTCTGAAAGGCCCATGCGTTACACGCACGGCAGGCCCATGGCTAGCGGCGCGTACCGAGCATCGCATTACGGCCAACAGCGCCATCTACGCCAGGCTTGAAACGGAGGAGCGGCGGCCGCCTCCCGTTGGCGTCACCTACCCCACGGCCGCTAGATACAAAGCGCAAAGCGAGGTGCGGCCCGCCACATCGCACAGAAACGGCGTCTTGGGCTTAGTTCTCCGTGCGCCCGCCGCGGCGCCACTGCTCGGGGACAACTGCTCGCAGGGAAACGCCGCGACAGCTGCGTCGGTACGCCCGTTGCTCACTGTTTGAGGGCGTAAACAGTGCGCTTTCTTGTTGCTCATTAAAGACTGCATTTTTAAGTAGTCATTGAAAACGCCGATTATGTCACAATCACCGCAGCAGGTAGGAAGTGTATGCCTGAACGCTGTCCATAACGGCCGCCTATACGATGCACGACCGGGCGAGCGGCTGTACCTCAGGATGTTGCATTAATGCGCCTGAAGCTTTCGATCTACTTTTAAGGCGTAAGCCTTTTATGGCTCATGACTCGCCAGCGTGTCCGTCCGTCCATGCGTCCGCGGCAGCTGTCATTAATGGTTACTCGAAAATTCAGTAATGATAGTTTATGGTGTAGTAGTAGATGTACGAACAGTAATGATGATTAGTTAATGATACCCACTAAACGCGCACACTGCGCATGCGCAGTGCCCCATGCGCAATCCTCAGGTGGTTTAACAACGGCGCATGTACACTGACGTCAAAAGTTTGCACAATGGTCGTACCACCCAGAGCTCTCTCAGGTGCTCTCTGAACGTTGATCGAGGAAGGATGCTGCCCGCGCGCGCTCCAATGTCGCCCGCTACGAAACGCGCTCGCGTTGCCGTACGGAAGCGTTCAAGAGTCGCCAAACGATCTTCAACAGTCCCCAAGCAGAGGGCACCGACAGAGGCGGTTAAAGGCTTTCGCCTCTTCGCACTTTAGATCGTCAAAGTGCTCCCTGATTTTTATTCACTTCTCGCTACCCCATGTAGACGGTGAATGAGACGGACACGCACAGCTGGTCACACGCAGTAAATTTCCGCTTCGTGTCACGTCGAATTTTGGCTCTTATATACACAAGTTATTGCAATCTATAAAAAAGAAAAAAACGATAATTATAGCTGAAGTTGTGGAACTTCATAAGCCCACCTGCAGCCGAGACAACCACAAAGTACTTGACACTTTTATTTCATGGTCATACAAGAAAGGAAGGAACCATTCACAGACGAAGAACCTTCCTTGACCTTGTCATTCTCTGTAAAATGCAAGGAACATGCCAGAGACCTGTCGCTTGGCGCCCACTTGTTCCTTTCCCTGACAGTCCTTGGCGAGCGAGAGAGAGAGAGACTCTTCAATGAAATACAGAGAATTTAGCCGGCGTTTCAATATCGCTGGCATGCGTAGGGAGGGGAATTTGGGAGATAAAGACAGAAGGAGAGCAGCGTGGAAGAGGTAAAAAAAAACGAAGGTGAAATGCGGCCATGAAATGGGTACTAAGGATGCAATGGCTAGTATTGATGTAACCTATGGAATGATGGAGTGCATAGTCCGTCAAATGGGCTGACGAAGTTCACAGCCTGAAGAATGCATGAAGGTAACGTGCAAGTGAATTTAGAGCTTATCGAGATGTCCAATGTCTTTTAAATATGTAAATAGAAAGTTCATTGCAAGCCTCTGTTGCCTGAAGCAGGCTAAGGGACCTAAAACTTTGTCCATTGTTAGGGGCACTGGGCAGAGCTTCTGCATGCAATGTTTATAGTACGCACGCTCGTTAGCATACGCAGGACACTCAAGCAGGATAAGTTCCACAGTTTCTATCGAGGCACATATTTTCAGCCACGCTTCTCGACGCTGTAGTTCAGAGGGAAACTCATGATATCTCACAGTTGGCTGTTTTCTGGAGTTTGTGACGGACAGTGGCACACAGTAGATGCGCGGCATCGTGCCCCATACACGTCCCTGACCTCCACACACGCATGCACGAAAAGCCCAAAGAGTGCACGGCAGACACGAGGAAAACATTCATTCACGCCCACACGAAAAGTCCAAATCCAGCACCGCAGACGCGAGGCAAACGTGCTCACTCACGCACACAGCAGAAAATCCAAAGAAAGCACTGCAGACATGAGGAACGTGAGTAGTAGTAGTAGTGGTTTTTATTTTGCATTGAATATGGAAGGCAAACGCGGTTTTACACGACGCAAACGCGCTCGAACACGACGAAGCAAGGAGCGCTTCGGGAGTCCACTCCCGGGACCTGTCCCCGAACAGTGGCGCCCCCACCGAAAACAGCGGCCGCGACTGTAAACTCCGCCAGGACATGCTCACCCATTGTCGGCGGCGCGACGTGGCTGGCCGCACCTCGCTTTGCGCTTTGCATCAAGCGGCCGTGCCTACCGCTTCTAGCCACCATAATGGCGCCGCTGCTGACGGGAGCTACTAGGGAGAGCAACGGGCCCGCCTTCCCCCTTTCTGTCCACTTCAGTCCGTCCCTAGCAGCATACAGCTCTGTCCCTCCCTAGAATTCCCCGTCCCTATGAACATTTGTTTGTGTTGTTTGTTTAAATAAAGATTCTTGATACGACTGCAGTACAAAACTTATGCATTTTATAAAAACTTATGCATTTTATAATCACGTTTTTTTATGTTCTTGTTTTATATGAAATGAATTTGTTGGCGCGTTGATATTACTTGTATCCGATCACGTGACTACTTCGATTTCGCAGGCGCAGATTTCAACCGGTCACGCTGTCATCGGTGGTGTGCTGTGCGAGCCCTAAACGTTGTTCAGCGTGCCTGCTGAACGGTCCCTGAGCGTGCCTGCTCTTTGTTTTCTACCTGTTGCGTTAATTGGTGTACTGTAGAGTAATTTTATTGTCTTGTTTTGGCGTCGTTGTATCGTTACTCGAAGCTACTAACCTCACCTCGGCTACGTTAGGACAGTGGGTTAGGACATCGCCGTTAATTGCGTTTGCGGGGCTCGGGGATTTTTTTCTAGCTGAAGCGCTAATTGCACTTGGTGCATATTCTCCGTTGCTCTATTCTCGCGAGTTTGCGCAGTTGCACGTGCTTTGTTTTAAGTTGTTGTTTGAAGTTTGTTTTCAGTGCTGTGATCATTGTCCTTGCCACCCTCGTGGCCTGATCGGAATGGAAGAACCAAGTACACCACCTGCTGAGCCACCAGCACGAGATAAGTATCGGTGCCCCGTGCGCCAAGCTGAATTCACTTTTCAGCATTCCCAGAGGAGGCATGTGCGAAATAAGCATCCCGAAGCTGCGAGCTCATTAGCTCGTGAGAAAACTTATGCATGTGACCTCTGTCCTAATGCTTTTCTCTACTGTCGTGAATTGTTGCAGCACCACGAGCAGGCATGGGTTCGTGGCGAGACGCAGCACTCTGCAGTTCTCTTCCAGTGCAGGTGAGAAAGATGCCCGTGTTCTTGACGTCTTTTTTTTTTTAACATCCACGTACGGAGGAATCTGTTAGCTTGTGTACAAACGAGCAGGTTTATCTAGAGCGCTCGCGCTGTGTTCTGCAGAACCCCCCCACCCCAGAAAAAAAAAATAAAGATGTAGTGGTTTTTGTGCCAAAAATGTTGTCCAGCTCCCGAGGAATGACTATAGAATGAGCGTTGGGTCTCCAGAGCACAGCTCTCTAGACGTCCGCTCACCTCTGTACATATGTGCGCATTACGAGCAGGTGTGCAATATGCAAAGCAAATGGTGGGCTTAAACACGTGGTTTACTCAAAAGGCGGTATTTGTATGTGCAGGTGCCATCGCTGAATTTGCCAACGAGCAACAGAAGCATGAGAGGAATCGTTATCCTCTTAATGGTTTTTCATGGCTTCCATGCATCTCCTTACCTGCTCCTTTGGTGGGCTCAGTAATAGTGCCTGCATATATAAAGTGGAATTAACCCAAGTCCAGTGCTTAACCTGGGTTTTCTTGTGGTGTGTAATTTTTGATGCATAATGCTTATAGACACCAGCAATTGTTACCAATTAGACCACGTTTGTGCTTTGACAAATGTGCATTATTTCAGAGGTTGAGAATTGAGACTCAGTGGTACTACAGCTTGTACATGATGGCTGTCTTGTTAGAAGATAAATTTTTGTTCTTACAGCTGGTGAAATACTTAATGTTTCCTTCTGTGAAATGTTTACATTGTTTTACGCAAATTATTTTTACCTTGTAAAAAAAATGTGGACCTGATGGTCTTGTGAAACTTTTATTCATGTTCATAGCATTCTGGCCTGCGTCACCTGAGAGTATATTTGTACACTGCGTATGTTGAGGCAAATGCAAACGATTAGACAAAAAGACATGACGTGACATGCGTGCGGCCAGGTGGGGCCACTTTACATGCCCAGGAGACCTCTGGTAGACTGGCATACGTCTCTGGAATGTTGAAAACATCTAATGACATTAACAAGCAGTGGCTGTCTAAATTCTTGTAGGTGTAAGGAGCAAATGTAGACTGAGCAAGTTGTGTTCTAATGGTCTGCAAAAAATAAATAATAATGAGCAGGGCATGTAATGAGAAGGCAGGATAGTTGATAGTCGTTATGGGTAACTGACTCGATTCAGAGAGACAGCAACCATATCAGAAGGCGGCAGAAAGTGAGGTGGGCAGATGAGATTACGAGGTTCACAGGGACAGTGTGGCTGCAGCTAGCACAGGACTGCATTGATTTGCGTGCTATGGGAAAGGCTTTTGTCCTGTAGTCGGCTTAGTCAGGCTGGTGAGATGATGAAAAAAAATTCAGGGCACTTTGACTGTCTGAAGTGCATAGAGATGAAAGCGTTTTCCGCATCACTTTGCCTATGTGACACTGGTGACGTCACACAGAATTGATGACGAAGCAATGGCAAATTACTAATTAGTTGCTAATTACTGATTAATGACTGAATCCCAATTAACTGCTAATTAGGGACACTTAAGCTTAACCTTTAGGAGTGGAACGCGACAGCGTGTTGTAGTGCTGCCAGGCAGTGCATGGAACCCCACCACCCGTTCCACACGAATGCTTTTTGAGGAACCGAAATTATGCAGTAATTCTCTGTGATCTCGGTGGACACCTGAACCGCACCGGGACGCCTTCCCCTTTGAGAATGCAACGCTTTTTGAGGAAAGGAAATGGCCCAGTAATTCTCTGCCATCTTGGAGGACATCCTAACCGCACCGTAGAGGAAGAGTGCAGGAAGGGAGGAAGTGGGGGTGAAAGAGAAAGAGGGGCCGTAATGAAGAAAATGAAAATTGTACTTGAGGAAAGGAAATTACGCAGTAACTGTCTCGCATATCTCGGTGGACACCCTTCAAAAGCGTGACACATCTGACAGGGCTGCTGCTGCTGTCGACACAGCTGGGACAGGGCTGTTGACAGGGCTGCAAACACGGCTGCTAAGGACAGTATGAGGCATTAAAGGCTTTTGCATTAATATTGTTGCGGAAAAGAATATATTTACAGATATTTACAAATAGTCAAGAACAGCTGCGAGCGGCACCGAGAACACAGTCCGAACTTCGTTGTCGTCTTCTACTCTTCGCACTCGTGCCATCGCTCTTTGTCGTCGTCGTCTACCCGCATCAGGACCCCCGGCTGCTGAAACGCCGTCTCGGCGTTAGGGCGGCGACGTATGGGCGTCGTGGTAAGGTTTAAGGCGACAGACGTGGACGATGTCGGTGGTGGCGCCAGATGACGAGGGCGAGGTTTCAAGGGGAGCAATTTCATAGTTCACGTCGGTAACACGGCGCACGACACGGTAAGGGCCACGGTAGTGCGAAAGGAGCTTCTCGGAGATACCGACGCTGCGAGAGGGCGTCCAGAGAAGGACGAGTGATCCTGGGGTAAATTCGACGGCCTGGTGACGGCGGTCGTAGGCTGACTTCTGGGAAACTTGAGAGGCTTGGAGCCTACTACGTGCTATTTGGCGCGCCAGCGTGGCCTGGGAGATGGCGTCCCGGGCGTAAGCAGTGGTGGGGGCTGAAGAAGGCGGCATGAGTGTGTCCAAAGGCAAGGTGGGATGCCTACCAAACAAAAGGTAGAAAGGAGAATAGCCTGTTCTGTCATGAAGGGAAGAGTTATATGCAAATGTCACATAAGGCAAGGCTGCGTCCCAATCTCGGTGGTCTGGCGATACGTACATGGCTAACATGTCGGTGAGCGTGCGGTTGAACCTTTCCGTAAGCCCATTGGTTTGTGGGTGGTAAGCTGTCGCGAGCTGGTGCTGCGTGTCACACGAACGAAGAATGTCGTGAACTACTCTGGATAGAAAATAACGACCGCGGTCGGTGAGCAGTTGACGAGGGGCGCCGTGGTGAAGGATGACGTCTTGCAGAAGAAAATCGGCAACATCGGTAGCGCAGCTGGACGGCAAAGCACGCGTGATGGCGTACCGAGTCGTATAATCAGTTGCGACAGCGATCCACTTGTTGCCGGAGAGGGACGTCGGAAAAGGGCCAAGAAGGTCGAGGCCAACACGGTGAAAAGGTTCAGGAGGTATGTCGATGGGTTGCAGAAGACCGGCAGGCAGAGTGGAGGGCCTTTTCCGACGTTGACACAGGTCGCAAGCGGCCACGTAACGCTTGACGGAACGATAAAGACCAGGCCAAAAAAAGCGATGCCGCACCCGAGCGTACGTGCGGGACACGCCAAGGTGACCGGCTGTCGGCAGATCGTGCAGTTCTGCAAGGACAGAAGAGCGTAGACGTTGGGGTATCACGAGCAGGAGCGGAGGGCCATCGGAGCGTAGGTTTCGGCGATACAAAATGCCGTTCTGGAGCACATAAAGGTTCAGGGACGGAGATCGGTTTGCAGAACGGATGCCATCAAAGATAGGTCGTAAAGATGAGTCGTGACGCTGTTCGTTGGCAATATCAGCAAGATGGGAGATAGCTAAGAGGCAGGGGAGGGTCTCAGCGTCCTCTAGGTCAGGTGGTTCCACAGGGTATCGGGATAAGCAGTCAGCGTCCTGGTGATGGCGCCCTGACTTGTTCACGACGGAGTATGAGTATTCTTGGAGGCGCAATGCCCAGCGACCAAGGCGACCGGTGGGATCTTTTAGTGAAGACAACCAACAGAGAGCGTGGTGATCAGTGACAACAGCGAATGAACGGCCGAACAGGTAGGGTTTGAATTTAGCTACTGCCCAGACAAGGGCAAGACACTCGCGCTCAGTAATGGTGTAATTTTGCTCTGCGGCTGAAAGTAGGCGGCTGGCATAAGCGATGACTCTATCTTGACCCTGTTGACGTTGGGCTAGGACGGCGCCGATGCCATATCCGGAGGCGTCGGTGCGAACCTCTGTGGGAGACGACGGGTCAAAATGTGCTAAGATGGGCGGAGTGGTCAGCAAATGGACGAGAGATGAAAATGAGTTCTCTTGAGCAGGGCCCCAGGTAAAGGGGGTGTCGTTCTTCAGAAGATCGGTGAGGGGACGAGCGATGCCGGCGAAATCTTTGATCAAACGGCGAAAATATGAGCACAAGCCGACAAAGCTGCGCACATCTTTCGACGACCTTGGAAGAGGAAAGTCCTTCACAGCTTGAATTTTGATGGGATCTGGGCGTACACCAGAAGCGTTAACGAGGTGTCCGAGAATAGTGAGTTGGCGACGACCGAACTTGCATTTCGATGAGTTCAGCTGAAGTCCGGCGTTACGAAACACTGTCAGAATATTAGAGAGGCGCTCGAGGTGCGTGGCAAAAGTAGGCGAGAAAACCACAACATCGTCTAGGTAACAGAGGCAGGTGGACCATTTAAAGCCACGAAGAAGGGAGTCCATCATTCGTTCGAAGGTAGCCGGGGCGTTACAGAGGCCGAACGGCATGACTTTAAACTGGTATAAGCCATCAGGCGTCACGAAGGCGGTCTTCTCGCGGTCCTTTTCATCAACGGCAATTTGCCAGTACCCCGATCGAAGATCAATTGAAAAGAAATATTTGGCGCCGTGGAGGCAATCTAAGGCATCATCGATCCTTGGGAGTGGATATACGTCTTTTTTTGTGATGCGGTTGAGGTGCCGATAATCAACGCAGAAGCGCCAGCTGCCATCCTTCTTTTTCACCAGGACGACTGGTGAAGCCCAAGGACTTGACGAGGGCTCGATGATGTCTTTTGCGAGCATCTTGTCCACCTCTTGATTTATGACGGTGCGTTCGGCGCTGGACACTCGGTACGGACGTCTGCGGAGAGGAGCGGAACCACCGGTGTTTATGTGATGCGTCACCACAGAGGTCCGAGCCAAAACACGGTTATCAAAGTCGAAGATGTCGCGGAAAGATGATAAGAGGCACCTAAGATCGCGAGCTTGCATCGGCGGTAGGTCAGAAGCGATCATGTCGGCGTAGTCGTCCGTTGGGTTCGCTGTTGATGGGGCCGCAGGCAACCGGCATTGCTGAGTGGAAGGTAAGCAGCTGTCCACCACTGATATCACACATTCGGCAGCAGGGCACAGCGTGGCGAGTGAGATGCCTTGCGGGAGCGGTTGGATGGATGAACCGAAGTTCAGGACCGGAAGGCACGCTCGGTTGGCCGACATTGTAAATACAATGTGTGGAAGCGCAATGCTGCGCGTCAGGGCGACGTCAAGTTCCGGAGTGACTACGTAGTGACCATCAGGTACAGGGGGAACAGATGAGAAAGAAATGTAAGTTGCGGCTTGAGGCGATAGACGGACAAAGTCGACAGCACAAAGACGGTGTATAACTGGGGACGGCGACTCAGCAGAAAGAGGAAGGTCAAGCTGAACAACATTAGTGGCGCAGTCAATGAGGGCTGAATGCTCAGACAGGAAGTCGAGGCCAAGAATGACTTCATGAGGGCACTGGTCCAGAACAGAGAACAGAACGGATGTATGGCGGCCGGATATGGTCACACGGGCTGTGCATAGTCCAACAACATGAGCAGTTCCGCCGTCGGCAACGCGGAGAACGGCTTTGGGTGCAGGGGTCAGTACTTTTCGGAGGCGGCGTCGTAGGGCTGAACTCATGACGGATACGTGCGCGCCTGTATCGTCAGGGCTCTCACAGGCACTCCATCGACATGAATAGCGAGCAAATTATGGTGTGCGCGAAGGGCTAATCGAGGATTTTGGGACTGGGGCTGTACTGCAGCATCACCTCCAGACACTGCAGCGTCTAGTTTTCCGCTTGCGAGCGTCCGTAGGGGCCAGGAGAGGAGCGACGGCGTTGGGGCGAACGAGACTGGCGACGCAGGGGGGACGGGGAGCGGCTGGAGCGGGGAATCTGGCCGTCGACTGTAGCACTGTGCTGGGCTGGAGGGGGCGTGTAGTGGCTGGGCTGTTCGTCGTCGCGGTGGGAGCTGAGAGGACGGTATGTGCTGCGACGGGACCAATAATTTCGACAGTGGCGGGAGATGTGGCCAATGCGGTGGCAATGGAAACAAATGGGCCTGTCGTCGGTTGTCCGCCAGTCATTAGGGTTTCGGCGACGTGGAGTGAAGTACGATGGTCGTCCAGGAGCAATCGCAGTGATTTCGGGTGGTGGTGAAGACCGTACAGGGCTGACGGGCTGGAAACCAAGGTTGGCAAGCTCTTGGCGGACGACAGCTTGTACCAGAGAGATGGTAGGTAAGCGGGTGTCGCCATCATGTAGATGCTGGGGGGCAGGGGACATAGCTTCGAGCTCGCGTCGGATGATGCGGGTCACATTTTCTGGGGGCGCTGGAGTTGCCTGGTGTCGCAGGTCTTCACATGAAGAAGTCGCAGCCGTGTTGGGGAGGCGTGTGTACGGCTGGCTAATACGCCTGCTTTTGGCTTCCTCGAAGCGTCGACATTCCTTAATAATTCCGTCGACTGTAGTGCAGCTCTTGTATACGAGCAAGTTGAAGGCATCGTCGGCGATTCCCTTCAACACGTGGCCGACTTTGTCAGACTCGGGCATGTTGGCGTCAACTTTGTGACAGAGGGCCAGCACATCTTGAATGTACGACACACAGGACTCCGTAGATGTTTGAGCTCGGGAGGCGAGGTCCTTCTTAGCGGCAAGCGTTCGGCCGAGCGGCCGTCCAAACAATTCGCGGAGTTTCTCTTTGCACACGTCCCAGCTGGTCAGATGGTCTTCGTGTGTCTCATACCAGACCCGGGCGGTGTCTTTTAGATAGAATATTACATTTGCGAGCATAAGGGTCGGATCCCAGCGGTTGTAGGTACTCACTCGCTCGTACATGTTGATCCAGTCGTCGACGTCAGTGTTGTCGGTACCAGAAAATGTCCCAGGGTCACGAGGGGGAGAAAGAACGAGTGATGTCATGGCCGGGGCTGAGGTTTGCTGGGCGGCGTCGTGGGTCATGATGAGTGAAGGCAACTGGCGGCCGCTGCGGAGCTCCGTCGTCGGTAGACGTAGGGGAAATCCGCACTTCCACCAAATATGTTGCGGAAAAGAATATATTTACAGATATTTACAAATAGACAAGAACAGCTGCGAGCGGCACCGAGAACACAGTCCGAACTTCGTTGTCGTCTTCTACTCTTCGCACTCGTGCCATCGCTCTTTGTCGTCGTCGTCTACCCGCATCAATATATTTAAATGCCTGGAGGAAGTACAGCAGGAGGCATGCTCACCACAGCACCTGGTTGATGGTCTGCAGAGTATACCTAAGTGTTCAAAGCTGTGAAGGTTTTAGTGTACGGGATTTTTACACGGTGGTACCCTATTGAAAAAACTCTGCGTGAGTTTGCACGAGAACAGTGATTTTTGTACGATCACGTTCATTTTGCACACGAATGCGCAGAAATTGAGCGTTACCTGTACGCATTCTGTGCGTCCTGTGTGTACATATGCGCGTACTGTGAGCTGATAGACGTTCACGCACACTCTTTGCGTGTAAAAAATCGTGGACTCTCGTGGAGAACTCTGTACGTGGACATCTGCGTGCTGAGAGGGGGCTTGCCGAAGCTGTGCGTGCTTATGTGCATACTGAGCAAGCTCAGTGAGGCTGCGTGTGGCCATGTGTGCGTTTGCTTGCTTAGTAGCAACTTGTCGAGACTGTAAAGGCCCATTTAGGGTGAAAGCAAACAAAGTTCGAGCATTCAGTGAATGATTACTTCTCAATAATGAGCAATAAGCTCACGTTTTGCTGTTTTATAATTTTCGTCTTGGCGTAAGTACCCATTAATCATTTTCAACTTCAGCAAACAAATAACCAAAAAATTATCTTTTAGTGCAAAATGGTTCCCTTCGATACTGCAGGGACCTGTACATGACAACATGCACACTGAGCAAGAACTTGTCAACATTGCAAGTTCATTGTAAAATAATGTAAAAAACAAGCTGCTAATGACTCTTACAGCATCCTTCAGTTCTTCCTTTAACCAATTCAGAAAGTTACAGATATCTTATTGATGCATGATGAAAGCCATCCAGAGCACTTATGTTGTTGCCCGTCATGCAGACAGCCATATTTCGAAATCAGAAGCAACACAACCATTTGTTGCTTGCACTCGAAAGGAGTCAATCAATGGAATAACTCTGAAAGGGCAACAGTGTTTGTTAGGTGCAACAAACAAGCTTGGGGATATAATCAGGTTCGATCAAACATGACGTGCAGAAAGCGAATTGTGAGCTGTAACAGGAATGTTACGAGGCAATTTCCAAAACCATTTCCAAAGCAATTTCCAAAGTCATTAGCATAAATTTACATACACGTAAAAAGGTCATGTAAGCCTACACGAAAAGACAGTTTTGAATTCACAGTTGGTTTCAGAAGCTCAGAAATTAGTGCCCTCTCTCAATTTCAGTGACAAATCACAGATCGATTAATTAATTCCCAGTATGGCTCCAGAACAAATCCAATGAATCTCAAATGTGCGAAGTATATATACCACACATGTTGCCTGATTAGCACCAGCATTGCATGATGCATGACAAAGTATCACACTCTTCATTCTTCTTCAATCTGTTTTGAAATTTGCACTACCACAAAGACCATCTGGATGGACTATGATTCCATCATATTGCTGAGAGTCACATTCGAAGACCAAGAGCAACACAACAGTGTGCTGCACATGAGTGGATATAATGCACTGGGACAACTGTGCACAAGGAACGCTTGTAAGGCGTCAGGTATTTGCTTGGGGAATGTAATCAAGTTCAGTCATGTTTCATGTGTAGAAAGGAAGATAAAAGTTGTAGCAGAACTATGAAATCCAACATCCAATACTGAACTTCCCCAGGTGATCTACACACACATAAAAAGCACGAAAGGATAAGCTCAGCGGTACTGTTAAGTTTGATGCCCTCTGAGGTTTGACTTGCGCGTCTGTATGCAACCATCAGATACCATCTTGAAGTTACCAGAATGCCCAAAACAACTTTGTTGAACTGTTCTACTCTAAACTGAAATACTTTTCCTTAAAACATTTTTTTTTTGCGACATGCTGTGTAGCTAATTATAAAATAAAGAAAAGAAGCTGATAAAATTTTCTCATCTCAAACGTACTGATAAGTACACAAATCTGAGTGCTTTCAAGAGAGGTGACGCACCCGGTATTCAGTGTCCAGAAGCATACATAATGCTGCAGAATCCTATAGCAAGAAAATTTCTTTTAGTTGACAGATAGCTATGTCTGGTTACAAAGTCAATACCAAGTAAGGCGCATATCCTAACCTGCACTTACATGAAGCTGCACGTGCTTCATAGGCTGTAACTCCGCCAATAACTGCTACATATTTCCCACCTCTAGCACGAGTGCGGAATCAATATACAGCATGGAAACAGCAGTTTTGTTGCTTTAGCTTCTTTACTATGCTGTTTAGGCAAGAGACGAGTTGAAATATTTGCATGGGCAGTTCTCGATTGAAGTAACGTAAAAAACATCCGCACTCCTTTCTGCTGAAGCGACTGGTGGACCACTTTTGCATGTCACATCTCGTATGACTTGCTAAGGGTCCAGACTGACACACGCACTTCGGCAAAGCTTCACACAAAACACTCTTCGCTTTTGCTATAAGCTCCGGCCACAGGAAGTAAGTGTCCCGTCACCGTTCACATCGCAAAAGAAGGCAGCGCTCGCAGGCGGTCAGTTTGAGCTGACAGCCACAGACGTTGCAGGCACACCGCCGACTAAGTTTCCAAGGAAGCCACACTGTAGAAGGGCGCCGTCTTGTAATCGAAACACACCACAGAAACAATGGCCACTGTCGCTGCTTATGAGCCAGGCATTTTTGCAACGAAGTTAGCAGTGCAATAGGCCGAAAGGTTCGACTCATCAAACGACGGCACCGCACTGCTGACCTCATTATCGTTGTCGACCAGACATCCATAGCACATATGCCCCGACGGATCGCTTAATTGGGAGCTGCTACTACTCTTGGATGAGAGCGCGCCCACCGGCAGCACACACCGGTAATCCTTCTTCTTTTGCGATTCCAGCACAGTAACAGCGGCGCGCAAGACCGCCCAGCAGCAGCACGAGAAAACAAGCGAAGCTCACGGCGGTGATCTCAGAAACCATGCAGCATGTCGGATAGGCTTTGGATTTGACGCGCTAGACCATGCCCACTCACGCACGCACGCACGCACGCACGCACGAATGTACCGACACGCATATTAATACGTCCACGCGTCACAAATTTCTCAAGTTTTTAATGCTAATATGTGCACAAGAACATAATTATTTTTGTAACGAAAGTTTCATTTGGTTTTAGTCCTTTGCTATCGCACTGCCCAAAAGCATAGAGCCCGAAAGAGACGACCTGGAGGAATGCCTGGAGGCGACGCCTTTCTAAACGGGCCGAAGGAAGCCGGAACTGGCCGAAGCTCTAGCCAACGAACGCAGCGTCTGGGGAGGGACAGCATGGCGGTCAGCGTTACTACGTTTGTCGTGGTCATGGTCGTGGTCCTTTGTGGTGCCGAGGGCATGAACCGTCGCTGGCATGAGCATTTGTCACTCTTCCGATATGTGATGTGCCGACAGCAGTGAAATTCGCTGGTGCGATGTACGAAAACGTGGTAAGGTGCTGAGTAAACCTGTGTTTATAGCGTGCGTCAGCGGGCTCGACGGATAGCGCGTCGTCCTTTGCGCGCCTTCACTGGAAACGCTATGCTGACGGTGGGGCTCATTTCCTCCATGGCGGAGCAGCTGGTGGGAGACCACTACCCGGGTGACATCTCGCATCTTGGGGGTAAGTTAATTTTCTTCGAACCTGTTCATTATTTCAAAGCCTTTGCGCACAACTGGCCACGTCAACACAGCTAGTACAGAGACGCGAAGACGCAGTGCCTATCGCGGCAGCACGCAGCGCTGAAAGGTTGTTTGCTGGCGGCACACGGGCATGAATGCGCTTGTAGTGTCAGTGGTCACACGGTCATGGTCAGTATGCCATGCAAATATGCACAGCTGATCCGATCGCGGGGTGCACGATATCGGCGCCGTACTGCCGCCGTACTGCCATTCATCTCTCGCCGAGAATGGGATATGTGCCCACCAATAGATCTTCGGCCCGGGCTTTACATTCTCGCCGCATGTTACGCTGTAATTGAAGTAACAGCGCTCGAGCAGTTTAACTACGTAGACTGCGATTCAGCTGTATGCGTTAGGATTGAGCTTCCTCCTCTTTCACTTGTATTTCACTTGTACTTTTATAAATTGTGTATTTAAGGTACGAAGCTGCATATGATCCAGCTGCGTTCGTACTTATAGCCGAGCCAGTGTAGTCGAGCCTTGAATAGCAGAACGGTGAGATAAAAACAAATTGCTCTGAAGTTTTTCGCCTCTATTTTGGCATTCGCTTTTTCATACTTTGGCTCGGAGCTGAAATGGTACAAACAACTGCAAAATGCACACAGGTGCCCTAGCTCCATTTGCCCTAAATCCCGAAGTTGCAGTGAAATTTAAGGGTAATTGAGCCTTTAATATGTACGAAGAATAAACTTGATTGTTTCATGATTATAACCAATGGCCCAAATAAATCTGACTTTGACTTAAATATGCTGAGGTACCTCTCCAATACCTTATTTGATGTTAAAGGAAAAAGTGTGGTTTTTCTGCAATTGGCACTATTAATTCATCATACCTGTGAGAATGTGAAATCAGTGCTAATCATGCCAGATTTCAAATTGAGGGACGCATGCAGAATTTGAAGCAAACCAGCCTTCTACTGAAAATATCGTTCTGCTGTGGTCTGTTCTTTTGAATAGTGGCATGTATTGTAGAAACGATGCTGGATATCGATATGCAAGTGACGTCTCGTCTGAGGCTAGCTTGTGAATGACTGCCGTGGTTATGAATTTCTTGTTGCCTGGCCCACTTCGAAATGTGGTTAAACAGTTGTGTTCCATTCTGCGACCGGCTCCTTTTTGTACCTTGCACTTTGCCTTACATGCTTGATTCTAGTCCATTTTTTGCACTGTGCTGCTGTTAAATGTGTCTTTTTACCTTGCAGCAATCTCCACATAGCTTTACCAGCAATGCCTCTTCCAAGCTCTCCAGTATAGCTGTGCCAGCCTTTCACTTGGTGCTAGGATGCCCAGCAAGCAAGCAGGCTTTTGAGGTAAGCACTGAAGACATCTTTCGACACAAGTAGCTTTTATTTTCCTAGTCCACTGCTACTTGTGTGACCCCTCGTTATGTTGATTTTGGCAAGTTAGGTTGCCTATTAAGGGCTCTCTTTTGTTTTTCACCTGCTGCTGTGGCCTACTGCATTGGTGCTCGGCTACTGAGCCCAAAGGTGCGGGATTGAATTGTGGTGGCTTCGTTTCGACAAGGCGAAATGCATATTTGCTCGTGTGTTATGCAATGTCAGTGCATGTTAAAGAATCTTTGGTGGTCGAAATTTATGCACAGCCCTCCTCTATGAATGGAGCTATTGTTCAACTTTGAGGCATTAAAGGGACACTGATGGCAAGCTGAAGTTGACCTGTGATGATGAAGTTCCGCATCCTAACCACAAAGACGACACTTTTTCTGAAAGTGGAGCTTTATAAGTCAGAGAAAGCAAAACATACAATTTTCATCAGCACCGGCTGATTTCGGAAGTAAATTGCGATGCGCTGACTCCGTTTTTTTTTGGCACAGATTCCAGAGGCTAGGCTGAACTGCCATTCACCTCAGAACGGTTATCATGGAGTCCTTTGTGTAGACTTCATGAGTTCAAATCGAGTGGCGGGAAAATTTTTAAATGTAATTTTTGCGCCAATCATTGTGTTGATGGCCTTTGCGCTGCTGTTAAAAACCGGGATAGCAGTATGGTATCCCATAAAACTAGGTTCAGGACTTGCAGGAAGTGGTTTATCACATTCCGCTAGCTTGTGCAAGAAACTACTTCAGGGATATGTGCAGGTGTCTTTAATGTGTTCCTGAGTGAGCACTAACTTGTTAGGGGGAAGGCAGCTTCTAATCTGGCACTACAGTGCCAATGTCGTGAGTGTAAATCATAAGATGACCCATCAGTGTGTACGCCTGATTTCTGTGACACTTCAGTGGTGTATAGAAGTGGTAAACAAATCTGTAAGGTATTTGATGCATATCTCCAAGGCAACGGCTGTATGAGTAGCGAAGCCATTAGTCAATCTTCAACGGAAAGAATTTTCTCTTTTAGATGACGTGCTTGTATATCAGTGACAGTTATTTGTTGTCCTGCCTTTCGCTGGTGTGGGTCATGTGTGGCGCATCTTCATGCGAGCCTTCTTTTCCTTTACAAAAAGTTCAATTAATAGTCCAACCTGTTTTCTTCTCTTTTCCTGTGTTGCATCTTTTGGCTGGTTTTAAATCTGTAACTGAGCTCAGACCGTGATAATTACAGCCGGTAAACAGGGCTACTGAATGTGAGCTTGGCATACATGCGTACTGTATGTGTGAAAGTGCAGTTTACAATATTCAGAAATGCTTGATAGCCTTACAAGAATCTAAACTTTTGTTGGAATTCCTATTTGTTCTCTGTTCAAGTGTCGAGAGTTTTTCCGCTTCATCGTGTGATTAGAGCCACTTTGGTACTTAAGCTGAAATCTTTTCTTTAGCCTGCATGTTTCTCACTTTTGGGACAGAAACTTGGAGGCTAATGAAGAGAGTTCAGCTTAAGTATAGACACCTAATCTTGGTGGCATATTTTCTTCTCTATAATGGTACGAAAGACACTACTATGCATTAATCACCATCTGGTATTCGCGTGAGACCGCTAAATAATTTATAATCAACTTTTTCTGCCATCCTGTTTCAGTGAACAATTTGACTATGGCTATGACATCAAAGAGAGGTTATAGGTCACGTGAGGCGTGAGAAAACTGCACTTATAATCGCTGCTTCATCATTTTAATTCGCTACAGCGCTGACGCCAGCATTCCTTAAGAGCCAGAAGTACCAATTGTATTGCAGTTTTTCATGCCTCACGTGACCAATAACCTCGCTTTGACGTCACAGCCATCATTCAGCTGTCGAAACCGAAACAAATACAGCAGGAGAAAGAAATTTGATTATAAATTATTTAGCGGTCATAGGAGGATGCCATGTGGTAATCCGTGTATAATACTTTATGCCTTATTACAAAGAAAAAAACACGTGCCAAACGATAAGGACAGCAAAGTGAGCTATGGAAAGAAAAATGATAAGTCTAACATTAAGAGACCAAAAGGGGGCGGAGTGGGTGAGGGAACAAACGCGGGTTAATGACATGCTACTTGAAATTAAGAGGAAGAAACGGGCCTGGGCGGGGCTTGTAATGGGAAGACAACATAACCGCTGGTCCTTAAGGGTAATGGAGTGGATTCCAAAAGAATGCAAGCATAGCAGGGGGCGGCAGAAAGTTAGATGGGCGGATGAGATTAAGAAGTTCGCGGGGATATGGTGGCCACACCTAGCAAAGGACAGGGTTAATGTGGAGACATGGGTGAGGCCTTTGCCCTGCAGTGGGCCTAGTCAGGCTGATGATGATGGTATGTGTCGCACCTTCTGCTTCGTGCTATCAGCTGGCCCATGCTTGGCCGACCAGACTAGCCAAATTTGTGATGTGGGTTTTCTATTGCACCTGCATTTGTGTACACAGAGGACTTGAATGGTAGCAGGCGATGCTGTGCATGTGTTCACGCCACAGCACACATGACCCACACTGAAAGCTTCTCTGCCTTTAGTAAGACAGCTGCATCAGTCTGGGGCATAACGTATCCCAGTGCTAGAGTATGAGTAAATTGCTCTGGAATTTTAATCTGGTATCAGGTAGCATAGCGCAAAAGAAGGCTAGCGCGGCTGCCTAATATTCTCTTGGGCAGCTGTGTTGGATTTTCAGTGCCTGTTAGTGTAATCCGAGAAAGTTCACTGTAACCCATTCGTTTCAATGTAAATTAGGAAGTCCTTAGAGCCCTGTACTTTTTAATGATAATAACAAGGTAATGCAGTAATTCAATTTTACCTGTTCTCTTTCAACACAGTAAAGTGCTGCTGGGTCGAGATCACAGTTTTACTTTGTAGGTGTGCTCAGGCTGTCATCATCATCATCAGCAGCAGCCTGACTACACCCACTGCAGGGCAAAGCCTCTCCCACGTCTCTCCAATTAACCCTGTCCTTTGCCACTTGCGGCCACTGTATCCCCACAAACTTCTTAATCTCATCCACCCACCATTTTTTCCTGTGTGTGTGTCTTTTCGCAATTCTGAAATTCTATCATACAAATGGATTGATGCAAGTAGTGTCAGGTGCGTAATGTGATACCACCAGCTCACCCCAAGCTGTGCTCAGATTTGCCTCATTGCTGCAGGAGCAATAAGGCAGGCTTGAGGCTGAGTGGTGCAAAAACATGATTTTTCAAGAATGTCTTTGTGGAAATTGCAATTAATCATGTGAATTTGCTTTCATTTTAGGAGCTGCACACAAGCTGTGCGCCTTTCCATGCTGATTATGCTGGCCAGGTACGCTTATGGTTACATTACTAGGTTGTTTTCATAATGGCAGTTGTGGATTTCTGTGTGGTTTTAAAACATAAATTGTATAAGTATTTGGCCTGCCACAAAAGTATAGTGGTGCATTCAAGGCCAGTGTTACAAAGGGATGTTTTGATTGCTGCAAGAACTTGAAGGCCCCTGTGTGGTCACTGTGGAAGGCCCCCTCCCTACTTAGGAATTGCTATTTGGGTTACTCAGTCATTTGGCAGAGGAATAGTGTATAGAGATAAGGGATGGAAGAATGCTTCCAACTAAAGAACAAAATCCAGCAAGCAGTCATAGAAGCAGAAGTACAAAAATGGCAAGGCTTTCTCTAATTTACATCGAATCTTTTTCACTTAGACTTCTTATTGCATACAACGGCTGATGCTTGGCTTGCACACATATTTTCTTTAGGTATGCAGTAGGTCTCACATTCTTGTATGATATGGTCACGGTGCCAAAAATGATGGTGGTGTTAGAAAACTCGGAATATAGAGGAATTTTATTGCTGACCTTATGGAGAACTATGGTAGCTGTGCAGTCGTTATAAATATCTTCCAATATTTTCACATAACACTCTTCTACACCCTGATTCCACAATGCCTGCATGGCAGCTGTGGTTCCACCGAGTCAATTGCTGTCTGGTAGTCAATGAAGGCTATATATTGGGGTTGGTTATATTCTGCCCATTTCTCTATCACCTGATTGATTGCATGAATGTGGTCTCTTGTTGAGTATCCTTTGCGAAAGCCTGCCTGATCATTTGGTTGATTGAATTCGAAGGTTGTCCTGACTCTATTAGTGATTACCTTAGTAAATACCTTGTAGACAATGGATAGTAAGCTGATCGGTCTGTAAATCTTCAAGTCCTTGACATCTTCTTTCTTATGAATTAAAATAATGTTCGCATTCTTCCAAGCTCCTGATACGCTCGTGGTCACGAGGCAAGCGTGTACAGGGTGGCTAGTTTCTCTAGCACAATCTCTCCTCCGTCCTTCAACAAATCTGCTGTTACCTGATCCTCACCAGCTGCTTTGCCCCTTTGCATTGCTCCTGAGGCTTTCTTTACTTCCTCCCTCGTTACTGGCGGGATGTCCCATTGCTATGCTCTACTGCCTCTCTCCGTAACGTTCTGATTACATTCACTACTGTAGAGATTTGTGCAGAACTCTTCGGCTACTTTAACTATCTTATCCATATTGCTTATGACATTGCCCTCTTTGTCTTTTAGCGCATACATCTGGTTTTTACCTGTGATTAGTTTTCTCTTCACTGATTTTAGGCTACCTCCATGCTTTAGAGCATGCTAGGTTTTCTCCATGTTAAACTTTCTTATGTTGGCTACCTTGCACTTATAAATAACTTCGATAGCTCTCCTAGTTCTATTCTATCTCTGAAGTTAGACGTCCTCATGCTTTGGCGTTTCTTCATCAGACCTTTCGTCTCCTGAGATACCTTGCAGGTATCCTCTCGAATGATCTGACCACCTACTTCTGCAGCACGCTCCAATGAATTTAAATATGTATTTAAAGATAACAGTTGAGGTGGGAGATTGAGCTTTGAGATTTGCACTTCAACTCGGGAGTTATGCCACTGCTACACAGAATACTTCATCGCCGTAGAGATATTTCATCATCTGGCACCAAGCTGCTGTGGCGCCACTGTCACAGTTGATAATTTTGCTGGGAAGCTGTTGTAGCGCTCACACAGTTTTGAAAAGGTGGTATTCATTGTTTTTGTGCTATTGGCAACAGTGATAATATGCTTGCTGCAGTGTTTTGTGGCTAGCCTTCTTTTTTTTCAGTGAAATAAGTTGTACATTTCATGTTGAGTATTCTTTCAGCGATTAAATTGCTTTGATTTTATTCCTTCGTGTATAGTTGCGAGTGCTCCATGTCTGAGTGCAAATTTCTACCACTGAAATGCCTTCAAAATCTTAATAGATGTCCACACTGTTCTAGGGACTCAGTGGCTATTGGAAATGCCCATTTAGCTGTATTCAAGTGGCACCGAGTTAATAGCCATTTGAAAGCCTTCAAAATGCCTGTGTGACACGGTTATTAGATTTTGTGCAGGTTTGATGCTGAGCAGTCTGCGTGCTTGAGTCGGGTTTTCCTGTGTCTGTATTTCAAACCTGAAACTTTTTGAAATCATCATTAGTTCATTAATGGAAGAAGTACTTGTGCCCTTTTCTGGAATTTCCAGAAAACAGATTAACTGAATTTTTTTGCATATGCTCCTACCTTTTTGCAGATGCTGCATAGTGAGAACCTGTATCAAGACGCCAACCTGCTGGACTTGGAGAAACTGAAGAAATTGTTTAGCCACTGTGTGGCACCCATCATGAGGGATGTGGCATTAATAAAGCCAGTTAAGGTGACCTTATCTATGTCCTTTTGCAAGCATGCTACACACATGAGAGCCATCCCACGAAGCACCGTTTCTGCAAAGCTTGTTATCTCACAACATGCATGCTGAATGAGGCAGTGACAGACAGATGAGGAGGCCTTAATGCAGTACATTAGCGTACCGTGTTGAGCAGTGATGTAGGAGCCTTGCAGCCATGCAAGGTATTATCGGCATCATGATGGTAACTCCATTAGACACTGTCTAGTGCTCTGTGAGCCAGACTCGGCTCTTGAACATTCTGGGACTCACCCTTGGCTCTCGGACATTCTGGAAGCCTCACCCGGCTTGCGCATATTACGCGAGGATGTCTCCTGCTGTACGAGCCTTACGCGGCTTGCGCACTTATGTGAGAGATGTCTCGCGTTTGCGAGCTTGCTCAGCTTGCGCAAATTATGTGAAATATGTCTCGCGTTCTGCGACCTCGTTCAATCGTCGCATTTTGCGTGGCAATAAACACGCAAAGATAGGCACGCAGAATTCACGCTCAATATTTTCAATAGGGTAGCAAGGAAATACAGGGAGCTTTATTGGAGAAAAATTGAATAGAAATATTTTTGGAGCTGCGACAGGTGAAAACTGTCGCACCTTTCTGTGTGCATTTTGTCAAACCGGTGCCACCACCAATCATACGTGATCAAATAGGGACGATGGCAGCTGTGTGAAACCCCTTTTACGCTACCTATAGGGACCAGGCGGCCATTGCATGGCACCAGCGTTGCCTCAACGGAACAGCGCCACCCGTGGCAAAAAACTCGTCAGAGGAATGAGGAGTGAGCGGCGTAGCCAGTTGCGCTGGGCAAGAATGGCTCTACCCATCGTTCTGTGGTGCAGCTTTCAAAGCTTAAATAATGGCACGCAGTCTTTTCGATCAGGGGAGAGCCTTTACGAGGCGAGCCATCTGTACGGCCAGTGCGGGTGTCAGGGTGTGTTCACACACATATTCCCTAAGTGCATACTGCAGACAAAGCTGAACGCACCAAGCTACGATGTGGACCTGGAAAAGTCCAACTTCATTCCTTCGGGTAACCGTTGTAATACACAAAACCGATTTTACATGTCTTATTACTGCCTGCATGCAGTTGGACGCATCAAGGAACATAATTGCAGCAAAATGCTCCTGCAAAGTCGGTGTGGACGCCCAGTGCAAGCATGCTGCGGCACTCACATCGTCGTTGATTAAGGAACGGCGTCGTGCATGAGCGCCAGTCGAAGTTGGGGGCGCCTTCTAAGAATATTTACCCGAAAGGAAAATCCTGTGCTCATGGGACGACGGTACATTACCTCATTACTTACGGCAGAATGGATGCGAGTTTCACGGTAATACGAGGATGTTTGCAACAGCCACAGTAATGCGTTTCTAGAATAAACACCGCTTGACAGTAAACAATTACTTCTTGTGGAAATGCAGTGCTTTATGCTGAATTGGAAAGCATGGTGCCAAACTTCTCTTGCTGTTCCTTGGAACAAAAATTCCAAGGGTGCACTCAAGTATGTTTGGGTGCAGTAATGCGAAAGCATTCCTCTTATTGCTGCCAATAATGTTAATTGCTGCGTGTTTGTTATTTTATGCCTGTGCCATTTCTAAGTCGTGTTTTTGGTCTAACTTCGGTTCTATCGCATCCGGTGACATCGGTGCCCTTTCTAGAGAGTCTAGTAAGCTAGTTAATTCAGATAATTAAATCAGCAGTTCAACTAAATTGCTGATGAATGCTAGAAGTAATGCACGAATTGGGCTAATTAGGTCAATGATTTAATTGCGCAGTTAGTTTAGTCGTGGTGACTTAACTGAATGTAATGCAACTTAATTTTGTTTAATTAAGTAACTAGTTTACAAATTCAAAAGGTCTTCTTATGAAACACCAAAGCATGAAAGCCTCTATCCCAACAGAAAGAATAGTCTTTCGTCTCCCGCTTTTTAACACTGTTACTTGGTTACCTCGGCGAAAAGCCGTGACCAGAAGTCGAGAGGTTGCTCTCCTCTAGCGACCTGCCACCTGCAGGGCAGTGGTGCGTTAACTGGTCTGAGGACTCCCAGTGATTTATGAAGCTGCCCAACAGATTACGAGGCTGGCAGGGAGGGGAGCAGTGAAATTATTGGTGGCAATAGGGTGCTTGGGAAGAGCAACTTGGGTCTCCCAAGCCCCATGGGTGGCTGTGTCGGTCGCTCAAATTGCATCATTGCAAAACACAATTTAGCAACACTTGTTTTATTTCATGCCACTCTAACATTCTTGTGTAGAATTTGCAATGCAGCACTCCTGGTCGGCAATTGTTCTGCACGTGCAAAGGGTCCTGTGATGGGTCGCCATCTGCTGGGGCAGCTGTGAGTAGAATGGAGGGAGCACATGGAGATCTGGTAAAGTTGCTGCACGTGTGCACTCATGCACCATAGTGGCAACCGGTTTTATCTTTGTCAGTTATCAGTTGCCAGGTCCCTAGTCTGGAGGTCAAAACCTCCTCAAATTTGATTGACTACCCTCTCTCCACCGTTGCAATCGAGCAACTGCACTAAGATGGCACAGTTTTGTTTTCGTGTGCTTGCTTCGCTGCTGTGGTGGAACTTTTTTTATCTATTTTTACTGCAGCAGTTGTTTCCTAGGGGAGAAAAAAAAATTGGCACGGGCTTGACCACGTTTGCACCGAAATGTCAAGAGAAAGCCCTGTGAAAGGCTTTCAATGTTTAACTGTTTATTTTGACACTTTTTAATTGAAGACATTTTGGTGATCTGTGAGGTAATATTTCAGTTCTGTTAGAGTTGCAATATTTTTACTGAGTAGTTGCATGTCCTAGACAGGTGATGAAGCATTTTATGTTGCTTCTCTCTAATGTCTCATTCGTTTCATGGAAACATTGTAAAAGCGGTGCTTTTGAGGCTGAAATAAACAACCAGATAAACAATGGCACAAAAATAAATGTCAAAAGGTCTGTGTGAGTCAACAAGAACCTAACACTGCAATGACGCCTGCTCAAGCATTTCTGTCAACTAGGTTGGTCCAAGGTGCCCAGTTCTGGCACAGTTTTGCAAGAAATGTTGCAGTAAATTTTGCCAGGCAATTGTCAGCCACACAGCGGCTGGTTTTAGTGTAGCATAGTCCTTCTCGTCCCCTGTGGTTCGTTTCCCCGCAATGCACCCTCCTTAGTTGTGTTGCTTTAACTAACCAGTGAGGGTACTGGTCACAGCGACACGAGCGCCACGGATGGCGTGTTTGCGCTGCACTTGCGGGGAGACACGGTCCTCTTCGGCTGGGAACGTGGGAAGTGCACTGACGTCCACACGGACGGCTCCGTTCTCCGCTGACGGGCGACCTCGTGGTGGAAACATGTTCCCGTCAGCTCGTCCCATCTGGCCTTGGAGTCTCCCCCTGCCCTAGCGTGGGCGAACGTTCGCTCGTAATTTTGCTGGTGCGCCGGACGTCCTCGGTTCCTCAGCGTATCTTGTTGCTAGCTGGCGTTATTGTTGCAGCAATAAATGCCTTGTTTGTGTCAGCCACAGTGTGTCGTTCCTTTGTTCCCTCAGAGCAAGGCCAGCCGTGGTCGGCATGCGCTCGATAGCATACGTGACCACGGGGTGGTGTCCGGTGGTTTTCAACTGTGTCAGCCGCGGTTAAACAGGGAAAACATATTTATTTATTCATTAAAACCCCACACCCTTTAATTTCAACCACCCAAGCTTTTGCAGCACACAGTCATGGAGAACAGTTTATAGGAAGCAAGTTCATAGAGAATGATTTATTTCCTGCATTAAGTCACTGGCCAGGCAGTAATTAGAGCACGTGTGTCCTTCATGCTTGTATACGACGAGCACCCCAGACATAATAATGGAGAGGTAAAATCTCAAAAGTTGTTTGCTCTTTGACCTTTTTTTTTCTTTCTTCTTTGACACAAACAGTGCCTAGTTGCAAACATTCCGAACGGCTGTCTTTCAGTGCGATATGAAATTTTCATTCTGGCACTAGTCTTGTGAAAATAATGGTGCAGACTAGGTTACACGACACAATAACACCGAGTTGGGAAACTTTTATTTCATACCACAGCAAGTGCAGCAGCCATAGATAAACTGCTGGCCTTCCCTCTTCGCCGCAGCTTTTGGGTGAACATGTCGGCACTAGTAGTGGTTGTAAGAAGGCCGGACACTACCTTGTCGAGGCCTCTTGCTTTGAAAATGTACCATCCAAAACTTACCTTCAGGTCACACCATGTATAAAAAGTGCTAAGAATGCAATTCTATAACAAGTACAAGGCATCCATTAATACCCGTGCAGTGCTTTGACACTGTACTCTGGCAAACAGAAGCTACAGTTTTGGCCAGAAATGAGGTTTAATCCGATTACTTATAAATGTGCCTAACAGAGTTCCACCTGAAAACGAATGCTCATGACAGAGTACACAACTAAATTTTAGTTCTGTTCTGTCACCTCAGAATGTCGTGCAGCACATTAAAAAACAAATGGCCACGTGGACTGTGCCAACAAGCGTTGAATATTCAATTTACAACTGCCTTTTTCTCATGCTCTTACGGTTTCAACTGCTAAACGGTGGCTGTGATGTACACAACGTATTCAGATCGCGTAAGACAAAAAAACTATTTTTGTAAATATTGTACTTTTTGCATGGCCTCTGTGACCTGAATGTATCTTGTGTGTGTGTGTATGTCACCGCCGCCGTGCATCTTTTGCACTGCAATGACATGGGGAAAAAAATCAGTTATAAGTTATTCAGCTGGCTTAAGTGAATTCCACACCCTAATATATACAACTGTCCAGTGCATCGCTCCAAAGGAAACGATATTTGCACCCAAAATTTGTTGCCTCTACTGTAATATTTCGCTGAGCGGTCACAAAGTCAGGTATGCTATTCACACTACAGTTAATTTTATTTTATGCGATTTCTAATGCTGAATTGAAATCTGACCAACAATCTTATAATTTCTACCATACTCTTGTGACTAGTTTTGCCGACTTTCCTTTCATTCTCAGTATGGCTCATTCTGGCTGTGCTGGTGTTGGTGGTTCTGCAACAGACTCATCCACTGCTGTGAAATTTCCATTTGAAATTGTTTTCTGCCACCATGTTCAAGCTCATCAGGCGTGCATGCTAGTGATGCAAAACTATCGGAACATTGACTATCGATAGTACTACTAGCGATAGTGAAACTTTCAATGGTAAGATTATTGATAGTAACAATATTGGTATTATGCATTTGTTGGCCAGCAATATAACCGAAACATTTGTGATACCTGATTGGTTTGACGGTCTCATATGGCTTAATGTCCCAAAGAGACTCAAGCTATAAGGGATGCAGTAGCATGAAAATACATGGAAGCCCATCTAATAAAGAGCTGATAAAGGAAATCCAAAAATGACACCTATGCAAAATGAAAAAACTACAGAGAATGTTTACTGCATTGGAATCGGAGCAAAAGCATAGATTTGTGCCACATAGAAGACGACGGTGAGCAGGCAGTGCCACGGGACGGAGCAGATGGAAGTTGATGAAGACGACGCTCTACAATGCACAGCGCGAGGGTGCAACTTATTTACACTCACAACTCATTTAGGCTCATTCAGACAAACCACTCCGCGGTCAACCACTCATAAGTTGGTTCGATTCGCCTGCACTGGTTCGCTAAAGTTCCATGGCGGTGTCGCGAGCGTGCAACGCCAGTCCCTGCAGTTCAAGTGCAGCTTGGCACTGGCTGCTTCCAAAACAAACGGTCGAGTGCATCGTCTGCTATCCTTGGCGTCACCACCCAGCCAGCAGCGTGGTGCCCATATATCAACGGCCGCTTACATCCCGAACTGTGTGAAGAATTTCAAACAGCACATCATAGCAGCGAGGTGTTTCCATGCATCAGCACCAATGCAATCTCGCGGCAGCTAAGCGAAACGCACGTGTGTTCTTTTACTCAACACAACTGAGGTGTGCGCGTGTCGACTTGCATGTTGAGGGGTTGTTGCAACAACATGCATAATGATGCATGCACGTGTGTACTTTTTAGTTAACATAACCGGCTTTAAGTACTGTTATAACTTTACGGATGCGTCGGCAAGCACGGTGGTCGAGAAATACAAGGTACGTGCCAGCGAGGGACGCCGTCCTTACCTCCGTCGCCGCCTTCTCGGGTGGCCAATTACTTTCTATTAGAGTCGGGTTGGTGTGGGGCGCCGTTCTCATTGAGGAGTGGAATAATTTGAGTATCTCCGCCGTTTATCGCAAAGCGCAAGCTGTCGGCTGCTGCTGCACCATTTCGGCCCCGACCACTGAGGAGGTGCACAGTTTTGCTGAACTAGACCTGCACGTCTGCAGTTTTTTGAAACGATTGGCGTCGTGCAGACGGCGCCATTTTGCACTGCTAAAACGAATGGCGAAGTGCAGCACTGCATGAACCAGTTCACGTAGTGTAGACGAATCGAACGGACTTATAGTGACTTGCGTATCACTCACTCATGACTCGTTTAGGCTTACCTTGACTCAGGGCTCCTATAAGCTTACACATCGAACAGCTGAATCGTTTATATGCCCAATGGCCCAAAATATGCGCCTAAAACGCCAAAAAAAGTTGTTAAAAGCACAGTGATGCCACGAGCTCTTAATTGCAGCTAGACTAGCCAGGCCTCGCCTAGAGGCCTGTAGCTGCCACCTGTAGGATTTAAAGATCTGAGGCCACTGCATGTGTTCGGCAACCAATTAAAGAACAGTAAAAAAGTAGAACTTGACACAGCAAGCAACAGCTAATATCCAACGACACCTTGTGCGGCTACTAATAAACTGTTCTCACCTTTCTGTTATGGTTCTAGAGTGCAGCAGCCACAAAAATTACCACAAAACAATGAAACAGCTGTACATCATCATCATCAGCCAAAGCGTATTCAGTATTATGAGTTCACAGCAAACTCACGTTCATGAACATTAAAATCACGCCCAATAGGCATCTTGGATTCACTTGGGATAGTGGGATTGTTCAACCTTACACCATGGACTATTTAATTTGATAGGCCCACACTTACCGGACTGACCAGGATTTAGATCATGATCTGAACGTGAGTCCGAACTCGCAATTTAAATCATGATTTCAAAGTGAATCTAGACTCATTCACTTCTCAGATCATGATCTGAAATGAGCCTGAGCGGGTCCGCCGAATTATGCCGGTTAGCATATAATTTGAATCTGTCTGTACCTCTTTGATTTATTATATTGCCTGCTCCCTCTGAGATTCTCCTTTGATATAATTATTGACTGTAGACATGAAGTCACATCCAAGTGGCTGAAGACTGCGCCCGGACCCAAGAGCGCTGAGCCGTCGTCTATGCGAATGGGTCATCCCATCCTTCTCCGTTGGATGGCAGTTATTTTAATCAATCCCGAATGTCAGGCAGAAAGAAGGAAGGCGAAAGTCCTCCATGGGTAATATTCAGTTGCAGAGCTCTGTGATCATAATGCCTTTTGGTTAGGTATCGCAGACACGGACATAAAACCGATATCCACCACTTCCATATGGAGCACAAAGGCACATGAGGAGGAAGAAGCGGCCATTGCCTTAGCCATTTTAAGAAAGAAAGCCATGACAATTTTCAGTGAGTGTATAGTGTACTACTATAATACTATTCTAGAACACTACAGCGACTCAGAAAGAGCTGTTCGAAACATTGCAAAAGGGAGCGTCCACAAACCCGCCAGACAACTCCTGGAAGAGCAAAACCTCAACGCAAAACCCATTAGAATAATATGGGTTCCAGCCCACGTGTCGCATCCCGGGAATGAGGTGGCCGACAACTTAGCCAGATGTTTAGTCAACCGTGCAATAGGCAAGCCAATCTTGAAGTCTGCCAGAGAGACCTTCACCACCTGCCACAGCATTACATTACATTGTCACATACTGGTGACGGCAGTGAAGAAAGCAGCCAAACAAGGCTTCCAAAAGAAACTGTTTATTGGGCTGACCTGCACCCACAATGAACTGAATGACTCGGCGGCGGTGAAAGCAACGAGTGTGCTAGGCGGTCATTGAACAGAAAAATGCCCGCTGCTCTCGGCCCTGCTCAGTTTGAAGCTGATAGTGAACTTTCAAGGTATAGGTACAAAGTTACTGCAACAGTCTGGAACATCCTAGAATTAGCTCCACCTGGATGCGATCAAAGAAGGTAAATCTGGTTGCGTCTTGCGAAACAAACAAAGTCACAAAGCCGGTTGGCAAGGGCTTTGAAGAAGAAACAAACAAACTACACAAAGATTCACGGCAATATTACAGAAACACCAGGCGGACACTCCCACCGCCAGAAAAAAAGCCTTAGCAAACATCAACAGGTGGCATGGCGAAAACTGCAAACACATTCCCAAACACCCTATCTACACAAGGCCTATCCAGGGGTCTACATCCCTGAATGTAAGCTCTGCAGAGCCACAAAGGCAGATTTAAAGCAAATTTCATTCGAATGCAACAATCTAAAACAAGAGAGAGGATGCGGTGTCCAGCTCAGACCCGCCTACTCAACTGCAGGCGATCAACTGGGCTTGGGCACTGGGAACGAAAAGACAGGACCTCGCGACCACAGCATGCGGAACCAGGGGCGCGATTACGAGTCGCTCAAAATCGTCTCAATCGGAAAGTGTCTCAAAAAGTGTCTCATTTGCCCCGTTCCTATTGGTCGGTCGTGACCAGCGGCCATATTGGTTTTTTGCGTCACCGGCCGACGTCATAAGTGTGCCAAAAGTGTTGACGTTGCTCACCTAATTATGCGAGCCGATTGAGACGATTTCTTGCGACTAGAACGAGTGGTCTCAAACCGCTCGAGACAGAAAATGGCGGTTGTTTACATGGCCGGTGGCCGCGCGAGCAGCGGTGTAAGAGGGTGCATGAAGACGGTTTTGACGTGCCGGACGAGTTGTTTCGACGTTTTGACATAGGAAGGAGCATAATGGCGGTGCGACGAACTCGCCGTTGAACTTGGAGGTGTGCGGGTGAGTGCGCGGTCAGTGGAGCGGCAAGTGCCTGTGCGCGCCTTCGCCGCCGGTGGGTTTCAAGACACCGTAGGAAATGAAGTAAACGTCGGCGTAGCCCAACCGACTGTGCAAGTGTTTGCGGTGAGTTGCGGAGACCACTGTCAAAGTTAAGTCGCAGAAGGTGCGCGCTTTCCGGCGAGACCCCTCAAGACAAGGCGGCAGCGAAGGTGGACTTCCTTCGCATAAACTTTCGCCACCGCAGTATCCCCGGCGGCGTCATCCGAGCATCATCCGAACGGAACGGCGCCACCAACACGAATATCGAGTGCTAAAACCCGAAGCGGGCGGCATGAGTTGGTTACGAGGCGGAAGAGTGATTGTTGCCGCAGTGACCGGGCGTGCCGGCTCTTAATTCCCGCAGTAAAATTGCAAGCTCCCATCAGCTGCACCGGTCTGCTTCCGTATGTCGGCAGTTGCTGTAGTGTGATTATTCATGGTCGCCGGGTATTTTCTGAACAAAAATAAATGCAATCACGCATCGCCCTTGGAGCACATTTGCCATCGATAGCAGCAAGGTGAGTTCACACTGGCGAGTCGCGGAGGTCGCGCGACAGGCTTAAATCGATTTATTACGCTCCCTCCCCGCTTTACATGTGCTTCGCAAACCGTAACTAATTGACCGAAATCGGTCGCCTAGAATACTAGCGCGACGATTGCAACTCGCCAGTGTGAACTTGCCTTAAAGCTGCCTTCGCCGTTTTTCGAGCCAAGCGCTCCTTCCAAATTGTTCTCGGCAGACTCGTAGCAATCACTGCCTTTAAACAGATATTTCCGCGCACTTAAGACGTCTGCGCAGTACTTTGATTCTGCGTAATGTGTAAAAAAAGAGGACAGCCGTCGAATCAGCTGATTTTTTTTCTGGCTGCCATGTTTACGATGGCTGAATATGTGCGTGGAGGGATAAGGCTGAATCGGTTGAATCAGGCGGCAGCTCACGCCGCCTAGCCGCCGCTACCGACGCTTTTCCAGCGTCAGCGCACCCTCGCGGCAGCAAAAGTTACTGAAGAGCAAACTTAATTGCAAAATTGAGGACGCTTCTTCTTTTGCTTCATGTCGTTGAGTTTGAAACATAGTTTGTTAGCGAAATAAAACATTCTTCAAATTATTAACGGCGTGTTTACAGAAAAACTTTAGCATACGGTCCCTTATTGCGCAACTAAATGCTTCCTGGGTGGAACCCTACTATTAGACACCACAACCTCGCTGCTAATTGGTTGATTCCGCCGTCAACAACTCGCGGTGTCGTCATTTTGACGCCAGAGTCTCAAAATTGAGACAAAAACTCGTAATCGCGCCCCAGAGGGCTGATCAGACGGCCACCTCATGCACTCTGGAAGCCCACTAGAATCAACCAAATCCTTTCTGTTGACGATATATAGTTGTTACCAACACCACCTGCAAATGGCACACTACAGACGAGCACAGCAATTCGACACGACAGGCACACAAGTATACACAATACGCGATGGCCACACAGTGACAAGCGACTGCAGCATGCAAGGAACTGATAGCCAATGCCAATAGCGAAAGATGTGTCACCTTGCTCCATTTTATACGGCAGACTTCTCACTGGAGAACAGCATAGTGCAGAGGTCTTCGGAAGACGAAAATATGATGAAGCCCGACCGCTACGCAGTCCAAGTACGTACGATTTGCACTTCCCTGTGCCACCTGCAAAATGCACAGTCTGCGTCACCCTTGTGTACAGCGCTCTAGCAATGTGCACCGTACCATAAAAACCTATGCTGGAAAGCAGCCCATGGTTTCCGGGCAAGGTGCTTGTGCCCATCTTGCCGGCAGGTCTGTGTGGCTCTACTTCCGCTCAAGCGTTGAATCTAAATGCTAGACGCTGCGATAAGGCATCCATTTCTAAGCAGTGAAGTGCGTCCCTCGAGCGCTCTAAACAAGGTTGACGCAAGCTGTATTGCCCACAATACCTGGCTGGGCCTCTAAGCGATGTGGAAATGCACGTTTTTCGCGATTTCAGAGTTTCGAGAACTTCTGCGGCTCCTGTACAGGAGCGGCCGAAATAGTACGGTGCACGCTTCAACGTGTAACTTTCTCGCGGCGACCGTGCAGAAGATAAGTTTTTTTCCTTTCTTTTGCCTGTTACTTGTACGATCGCATAGGCAGCAATGGCTAGTCTGTGTATAACGTGTTCTCCATATTATGACCGAACCTGTACGAAAGCATACGCCGCCGGTTAAGCAATGAAAACAAACACCGCACATTGAGTATCTGCATGCTCATTAAGAAGGGCTATTTGCGTTCTAACTCACATTATAAACGCCGCCGCCGTCAGTCACCCGCATTCGATCCTCTTGACACCTTAATTCTCTCGAATCAGGTGCTAAATATCAGACGTCGCTCTCGCTTCATATTCTACACATTCGCGATGGCTTTCCGTGTTAAGCAGAGGCCTCCTCCGCGCGAAATGCAGTTCGAAATAAACTCCGCGTCGCACTATGCATCGCTCGTACTCCGACATGTTTGTTTGTTTCTGTTTCTCGGATTTGTGCTAGGCTACAGGCTCGTTCTGACTTGCAATGGATACAGACTCATGAAATGATGAAGCTTACAAATTTAAACGAATATATTAAATCTTATATTAAATATAACTTATATATTATTAAATATAACTTATATTAAATTGCCTTATATTAAATAACAGCACAATTTCAGATAACCGTGCGTTCTTTTTCGCACAGTTGCCTTCCTTTTGCTTATTCCTTTTTAAAAACAAGCCCAAGGGCGCTGGGCTATGGTTGCAGCGCAAGAGCTGAGGATTAAGCTCCCCGCCGATTCCCCCCCTAAAAAAAAAAAAAGAAAGATAAAAACGGAGGACACACAAGCTCCACCTTACGGGTATGACGCGATAGCGTAGTGGGTTAGGTTTTTCATTCTGAGCAGTTTGACACCTTAGAACACATTTTTCATATCCATTACACACTAACTTTTCGTAATTAGCATCATCAAGCATTGCCTTTCCATTCTGAGCACCTTTGAACCCACTTTTTCCAATTTTTTCATTACTTTAATTAATCAATAACAATTATTTCATTAACTCGTCATCGCCTAGCTATTGCACACCAATCAATCACTAGAAGCACAAATTACCATGATGAGATTTTTTTTACGCAGTCCCTGATTATTTACAACACGTAGTGCCAACTATGCCAATGGTTTTTTCCAACGAACGAGCTGTCTACATTGTTGCGTAAAAGGTTTTTCCGAAAGTCGTGAAAAGGTCTATGGAGTATACGAAAGTTCCACACGTCATGGCCCAGCGAATGCTGTTGTGCAGCTTTACTTCTTCAAGTAGTACGATAGGCAAAATCAAATGACTGGCCACTTGATAAGTGCAGGTTTTTCTTCTGTGCTTGCACACAGTCTTTTTCAATACTTCGAACTAAACACTGAGATTATGTTTTGACCCAAAATATCAACTATGAGCGTACCGTTCAAAATAACTCTTCTGTAACTCCACTTTTTGCTTTTCTCATGAACAGTGCATCACAACACTATTTTTTGCAATCTCAGCATGAATAACCTTAATTTTCTACGTAACAAGGTAACAAGCGGGTGCTCCCAAGAAGTGACGGAATTCAGAGCCAACACAAACCTGAGCGAGTGTGTTGTGAATTTAAATCACATAGCGCTTTTCCATGGGCACACAGAGCCGACACGGAAAATAAATCTCAGTGACATCATGGACAATTTTATGTGGAGATCAACTGTGCAAAGAAAGGCGTTCTTGATTTCGTAGTAGCCTTTGTATAAAACGAAGAACAGTAAAGTAAAGTAAAGTAAAGTACACTAGCTTTTTTGAAGCTATCACAATTGAAATTAATCCTTCCTATAAAATCAGCATCTAATTCCCTGTGTTGCTACTTCCAATTACAACCTTTGCTCTTTGATTTCTGTTTATGTCTTTTGTCTTGTACCCAGTTTGGTGGTTCGTTTACAGTTTTTAAAGACAAAGAGCTTTTAATCCATCTTTAAATTTTGGATTGTTAGCACATTGTGTAAATGTTTGTAGAGCCCAATGTTTCTTAGACATGAAAAGTTTAAATATCTTTTTAGTTTTGAATTGTTAGCTTATTGTTGTGGTGTTGTTTGTGTTGCCCCGTGAATTTTACAAATGAAGAATGAGTCCGCGATATACGAAATTGTTAGCTTGTTGTGGATATGTTTGTGTTGTTCAGTGTTTCCTTTCACTTCTAAGGATGTTATGAATGTCTACCTACAGTTTAGGTATGTTTCAGCTGTTTTTGTTAATTAATTAATTTAATTAGTACTTTAAGAACCATGGGGTCATTTTGTCAAGCATATTTGCTCAACTAGAGACAAAACTGATGTTTACATGTATAGTGCAAAAGGACCCCACCCCCATCCCCCGGCAGACTGAAAACTCGCAGCCTATGACTAGTGCATTGACTCCCAAGTCATCTCAGTATAACAAAGCGGATCAGTACACTAAAGTAGATATATTACCCAATGGAATACATTTTACACATGAAAATATTTTGCATGTAACAATATTTCTCAGCAGGAAGTGCACTTGGACAGCTTGAATGCATGCACTGTCAATGCTAACCCGACAGCCTGTAGCCACACAGCAACTACGAATGGGCAGGCAATGGTATTCTAACACAAAGACCGGTTCCAATATAAATGTAATTTGAGAACAAGCATTTAAGCACCATGCGTTGTTCCGCTACTACGGTCATCACACAAGAAGGTGGGTACGGTAACTATCGACCACCAGGCTGAGCACTGTGACCGCAAGAAGAGTATCAATCACTCAGACGGAACCATAGCAGCAAACCTGAGTGTATGAGCCCCCATCAAGAGGAGCTTTGCAGATGCACATCCACCTCTGGAGATGGACTGGACATGCTTTGACTGAAGAAGAGATCTGCAACGTAAAGCATCAGATCCATGTTGAAAATGAAGGCCCTTACAGATGCACATTCTCATGCTGGAGATGGACTGAACATTCACTGACTGGAGAAGACATCTGCAAACTAAAGTACAAGCACTATGTTGGAAATAAGGACCAGGTGCACATTCCCAGCCTGAAGATGAAGATAGCTTGACTGGAAAAAGACATTTACAGTCAAACCTCCCTATAACGAAATGGATTGTGATGAAATAATGGATATAATGAAAGAGTGGCTATTTCCCATGGAGGCTCCAATATAACAGAACTTTTTGCTGGGCTAGTTGGACCATTCTGACATTGGTGAAAACAGCGCGAAAGAAGAAGCCCGAAGGCGAAACGAGGAAGCGCTCTTTCCTGTCACTTCCTCGTTTCGCCTTCGGGCTTCTTCTTTCGCGCTGTTTTCACCAATGTCAGAATGGACCAACTAGCCCAGCAAAAAGTTCTGCTAGATTACCTTTCTTATACAGTGGGCCCTTCGTTATGTGTTTCAGCGCTCTTTCCTGTCACTTCCTCGTTTCGCCTTCGGGCTTCTTCTTTCGCGCTGTTTTCACCAATGTCAGAAGCTCCAATATAAGCCCATATAACTGATATCTCGGTTTTACAAAGTAAAATGTTTGTGCAATGGCATATAACGAATGTCCAAATGAACCGAATTGGCCATTTGACGCTAAGTATAATGGTTTTTAACAATTCCCAATGCTTCCATGCCAATTTTGTGCACAGAACTGCAATCGCCGCGTATTACCTGCTCTGCCGAGTAGTGCATAAAACATGCGGAAAACTTATCCTGTCTCAAGCAAGGGCCCGCATGCAGCCTTTGTATGGACAATTTGTTAGCTTTCTTATTTTATTTATTCATTCACGTCACCCCTAACGTGAACCACATTCATGTGTGGTTTGATGCTGGCACACCATTCATCACCAAAAATTGAGTATGCTGTCCCTTGAATGATGCTGCACTGCGGAGCACATGGTCTACTACAGCTCGATACAGTTACCAAGGTTGCTGCAGTTCCCTCATTCTCCTTGCTCACACGACCCACTGGGAGCTCGTTATGCTTCGCTCTTTCAGCAGCCAAGTCTGAACTCCTTCTTTTATGTTGGAAAGACCCGAGGCCACCTCGTGCCCGTGGACATGCATGTTTGCATGGAAGGCAACGCGATCCTTAAAGTGTCCAGCTTTTGCATACTGAACCTACATATACAACAAGATAGTAGTGTGGCTTAAAACCATCAACTTACTTAAGAAGGGAGATCTTCACCTCATCTAAGCACTGATCAGCAGCTGGATCACGTACATGGCCCCCTCTCACACCCTGAAATTAGCTGAAATTAAAAAGATAGACATTCTATTTAGGAAAGCCTACAACACAGCCCTCGAGCTGCATCCCATGGCTTCCACTAAAAAACTTCATGCCACTGGAGTTGCCACCACCTGGAAAACTATCAAAGCTCACCTCACTAGACAACAATGACTCGAAACGTCCCAAACCAGCCAGTGTGTCCTTCAAATCCAGGACTACCAAGGCTAACGCTGGATCAGTGGTCACAGCCTAACACCAACACCCTTGCCATTAGAGATCAGAAGCCAAATACAAGTTGCCCCTCTCCATAAGAACCTGCACCCAGGATGCCATCAAAACTGGCACCGAACACGGGCAGAAGCACAATGTGGCATCCACATACACATGAATGCCAAAAAGGCATTCATGTGTACGTGGATGCCACATTTGGTGCAGAAAACGTTAGTAGAGCGATCCAATCAATGCTCTAATGTGCACCGGACGCTCTGAAGCTAGGCTGATAAATGCAAAATTCAGGCTGAGAAGTGCGAAATTACACTTAAAGAGGTTGAATTTTCCTGTAATAAATACTTCAGTTCCTTATGCCGCCTACTGTGAATGTGTCAAGTACACAATAACAGTGACGACTCATTCTGACATTTTTGTGATACGACCTGCTGCAGTGTGAGCAGCAACTTTCTTTCTGCTCTGCATTGGGCATGCCCTCTTTCTCTTTTCCACCTCCTAGTTGTGCGGTCCCAGCTACATAAGAAAGCCCCTAAAGAGCTTGACAGATCCGTTTTCTATGATGTCGGGCCATAAATACCTCATTCACGCAGCCTGCAGTCCAAAAAAATGTTCACTTATGAATATTTCACACCGCATACTGCCCGTAGCGTAGAATGCATGTTTATCCCGTGGAGCAACAATGGATTTAATTTAGACATCGACTCTTTGAGCCACAATGGCTTCAGAACCATCTTGGCAAAATTGAGATGCAGAGAGCACTTTCACAAAAGTATCGTGATTGCACGAATATACCACGAGTTTTCCCTCACTTCACTCGTTTCAGAATGCATAGCACTCTATATTCGAAACCAAGGGACAAATACAACGTGATTTTGTTTCCTTGCTGCAATTTAAGGTAGCCACAGCAAGCTTTACCACCAGACCACCAAACTACTAAGAAAAGCAAGCTTTGCGACGGCCTTGGGGCCACGCAGCGCGCAAAGGGTAAATGAAAATTTTAACGTGAAAATAAGGCTGCGCAGGCTGCTGAGAAAGAGAAGGCACTGAAATAGTTCGGTGGAGTAGCAAAAAGAAAGAAGGGCGAAAGGAAACAGGACTGGGCGGCACAAAACATGACGCAATGATGGCATGGCGCTGATGGCGGCTGCTACCGTTTTGCAGACTGCATTTAACGCATAGGAAGCTTTGCTGTGCACGTTGCACGCTCTTCTGGAATGTTGCCTCTGAAATGTTTACGTAATGTTCACATAAAGAAAATACGTTCCTTTTGTATATTTATGTACCATCTCCATTTTTCCAAGTTCTCGGTTGTAGTTGGCATGAACACGCTGAGATCGCATTATAATTAGGTTTTTTTTTCACTTCCATTAGGTCTCAAACTGCCCACTCGCGTTATATTCGTGGTCGTGTTATTTAAAGCATGGACAGTGCCCAGGACCATTCAGCTGCGCTTGCACTGACCAAGTGATTTCAAAATGACTACAATGAGAGCATGTCAGAACGTGAGCAGGTAAAAACAAGTGCAGTTTTTACCATGGCATAATTACAGGCGAAATTGCAGTATAATTGTGAAAGCAATTGGGATACAATACCAGCTACATAAAAGGTGATTCACTGCAGAGCTGAAAAAAGCGTGCACAAATACAGAAGTGTATGAAACTGCAATAACGGCTAACAGATATGTCATGAGAAACAATGGACATGGGCTGGGCATTTAATAATAAGGCAACATAACCGATGGTCATTAAGGGTAACAAAATGGATTCCCAGAGAAGGCAACCGTAGAAGGGGGCGACAGAAAGTTATGTGGGGGGATGAGAATAGGAAGTTTGCAGAGATAACGTGACTGTGACTAGTGCAGGACAGGGTTAATTGGGGAGACATGGGAGACGCATTTGCCCTGCAGTGGGCGTAGTCAGGCTGATGATGATGATGTACCCGAAAGGTCCTGGGGGGAGGTTCCAGACGAAAGCCGCCTCACGTGGTCATGAAGGAGGAACCAGACATGTCACATGTCATCACTTGTTTGTGCAGGACAGACGAAATGAGATCTGGGTGCAGCACGGTGAATGCTACCTTCAATATCCAGCCCACCTGCAGCTGTGCACATAAAGAACCTGCTATGTCAAAGCGTTGTCGCATAATTCAATGGTAAGTGATTGAGCTAGCTGATCTTCATCAGTGACTTTCCTGAGTGGGGACTGAGGTGTTTGTACCAAATGTTCAGCAACACCATTATGCAGGAAGTCATGATGGAGTGCGCAGCTATGTCATTCCATTTGCAATGCAGAAATATGTTGAAACAGGCAATAATGCAGGACCACAGTGAGAGGCAATGAAGCCAGGCAAGCCATGGCTAGAGAACATCAAATGGACTCCAAATTGTGGCTTCTTAGGGCCACTCGAAAAGATTTAATCCATTTTGCAAAACCATCCTCTACGACAATGTGCTATCAACCTGTAAGAGGCGCTGTAAATTCTACAAGAACGCACAACTCCAGCTATTGAGGAAATGGTTAAGGTAACACTGGTGCTGATCAAGCAAGTCTGCGATGGTCCTAACATACAAGCCAGTGATAGAGTGTGGTAGTGGTATCTTCATCTACAGAAGGGCACCCACTACACCTTTCGCTCCAAGATTAATTTTCATGACACCCCATCCCACTTTGTGACTCAATTGCAGGATGGCATGGTGTAAAAATGGAGCAGTTTTGACTCTAGTACTCAGTAATATGCAGTTATAAGGAACAGAGCTCTGTTGACCTTGTATATTGCTTCAAAGCTATACCAGATGTGTTACTGCATAGCCAAACATCATCCAAAAGCTTCCCTGGGGTTTGAATGTTTAGTTGGCTCAGCCACAGCAGTGGCAGGCAATAGTCTTGGGTATGACTCGTCTAGCATGAATCTTTCTGCAGGACCGACTCCACAGTTGGAGAAGGCATCACCACTAAATGACTCAGTACATCATCGTTCACAATGCAAGCACCAGGCCTGTACTTTAGAATGTCTTTGTCACAGCATCCACATGGCCAACACAGCAGAACATGTTTTGTAGTACCACTTAATCTATACTAAGTTTTGTGATGTTGGTAGAGAAAAATGCAAACGCCACCTGTGAGCCTTAAAGATCTGAAAGGCTACTATGGCAGTGCAGGGCTAAAGTGTAAGGAAGTGGTGCTGTTGCATCTGACTGCTGAGGGCAGTGATGCTCTATTTCAATAGGCACCTAGATGCTAGGCAACCCTCTTCATGGCACTTCATGCTACAGTGTCAGCCAATGACTGGGCTGGGCAAAAGGCAACTGCGCCATACAGTGCAAAAAGGCTAAGTAGCAAAGCTCACTTCGTAGCAAGAGGCATATCCTCTGTGCAAAGGTTATTTGGTGGGCTGGAGAGGTGCAGCAGAGGCACATGGCTATGTCTGCTATTGCCCTCAGTAACATGAACGACTTTGGGATCAACTTGAGCAAGTGAGCCTAAAATAGGCATTCATGTGGCTGTTACTATGACAGCTCATCTGAGTATATGGCCTGGGTTCACCGAGATTGTATGTTATAAGGACCCAGGCCAAGGTCTGAGCAGATTGCGATGAAGGTGACAACAGAGGATCAGCGCTGTGTGACTACACTGACAGCAGTAGACTGACACTAAATGCCCGGCAGGAAGGCTGCACTTCTTAGATGTTCAACAAAGGTATTGTACATCTGTCGATAATTGGCTGTGCGGTTTAAGCACAACTGAAGAGCAACTAATAACTAGGTTGTACCTTGCATACAACTGGTGTTGCCATTGTGTTAGCCAACCGTGAATGCACTGATGATTGCTCACTTCCATGGGTCCCATACCAGGTGCTTACTGGCGGTCATATGATGACACTTGGCTGCTCGGCAAAGTTTATTGTCTGCAGTGCAATTAGTGGTATGTGGAGACCACGAAGCAGGCTGCGCCATACATTCAATGTCTTCGATTGAGAGGCGCGCAGTTTGCTTGCGACCGTGGCAAACTGATATATCGGGCACTGTTTTAGCATGTATCTGTGCCATATGCGAAACCAAGTACAGAGGTGACGACGTTGGTGAATGGGCGCCGCAAAGCTCGGTGAGCGCTATGGCTGCATGAAAACTGTCCAACTAGTGCCAACACACAGCACTACATGTCTGCGGGGTGCTGCTTTTTTGAAGCAATGAAGACGAGGCCACACCACACATCTATAAAACAGCTTGCCATTTGCAGGGATGCAGCTTGCAGAGAAGTACCGTATTTTCCGGTGTATAAGACGCGGTATTTTTCCAAAATCTCTCTGGTGCGTCCTATACAAAGGTGCGTCTTATATGCGAATTTTTCGGCTTTTTTTGTGAGTTCAGAAATTACTCAGGTTCATGTTGAAGCTTTTTTCACCGGAAAAATATCGCTACCAATAACGCGGTTGTAACACGCCTATAATACGGGGACCGCCATGCGCAACTTTTTTAGGTGAACTTCATCATGAAACGGCGGGGATGATGACTTCCGGGATCATAAACACGCGACCGTTTCGGAGGCCCCAAGCAAACGTAATGTTAAATGTCAAAAAGATGGCGACAATCGCGCTTTTCGCCATTGTCAAGACAAGCCGGCATTTTTGTTAGTCTCCCTTTGCAACTTTGTTTGCTCTGTGTACGTAGTACGTGCATTGTGCCAAGAGAATGTTTCAGCTGCATTGCCTCCAGAAAGTGGCAAACGTTTTGATAGCGCATCCGAAGATGAAGACTTCGAAGGTTTTAAGTGAAAATAAAATGTGGTTATGGACATAAGGAGAGTTCTTTCGTTTTTTTTTTTTTTGCTAAAACGTGGGTGGGTATGGCACGAGTGTTGCATTATTGATCACTTAGCGTTGCTTAAGAACTCTCAGGTACGGTGCATTTCATGATGGTCACACAATCATGTTTAATTAAGCCTCACTAGCCTAACTGGGTAAATTGGGGTGCGTCTTATACACGGATGCGTCTTATATGCCAACTTTTTCAATAACAGCCTGCATATATGGCAGGGGCGTCTTATACAAGGGTGCGTCTTATACACCGGAAAATACGGTAATATTCCACACACTTCACGTCATTCACAATTCTTCTTCCCACCCAAGATTTTCAACTTGTCATTGGTAGGCATTCTGAAGTAGGCCAGCACAACATTAGTCAATGTAAATAACCCTTGTCATATGGGCTTTAACGTCCAGAAGCATGACATGGGCTACAAGCGACGCCACAGTGGGCAGCTCTGGATTAATTTCGTCCACAATTGTGGCCAGTTCGATGAGGGTTAAATGCAGAAATGCCTGTGTGCTGTGTGATGCCACTGCACGTTAAAGAGCCCCAGGTGATGTCAAGAGATTCCAAGTAGTAGATACCGCTGCCCTTGGCACCACAGTGATAGCACTGATAAATGATCTGCCTGGCTGGTGCACCTAAGAAAGGTGCAAGAACGCCTGCTACGTACATCTTCGCCAGGCCCCTGATGAGGATCTTGGCTATAGCTCCTCAATTCCTTTGCCCCCCAGCATGTGGTACTCGTCAGCAGCAAAAAGGTGCCTCTTCGGCGCTTTTACTGCATCCAAGAAGTGAAGCTGAGAACAAAAATAGAATCTGCTCAAAAATAGGCCAAATTGAGGGAACACACAATTCATAGTATGGGCCTCAACATCATCAGCCTATGTCCACTGCAAGACAAGGGCCTCTCCACAGCTCTCCAATTAACCCGGCCCTGTGCCAGCTGTGGCCACCGTATCCGTGCAGACTTCCAAATCTCCTCCGAACACCTAACTTTCTGCCGCCCCCTCCTATGCTTTGCTTCCCTAGCAATCCAGCAGTCTGTTACCCTTAAGCAGCATCGGCTATCCTCTCTTCGCATCCCATGCCTTGCCCAAGCCAATTTCTTCTTCTTGTTTTCACCTAGCATGTCTTTAACCCATGTTTACTCACTGACCCACTCTACTTTCTTCTTGTCTCTATGTCACGCATATCACTTTCATTCCTGTAGCTTACTCCGTTGTCCACATTTTAAGTTGAACCCTTCTCGTTAGCCTCCACATTTCTGTCCAAAAGGTAAGCAACAGTAAGATACAGCGTTGTACACTTCTCTCTTGAGGAACACTGGTCAGCTGCCATTCATGATCTCAGAATGCCTACAAAATGCACTCCACGCAAATGTTATTCTTCTAGTTACTTCAATTCCATGGTCTGGACCTGCGGGCACTACCTGCCCTAAGCAGGGGCTTAAATCCATGCAAATTTCAAAAGGTACATGTAGAGGTGGAATCCATTCTGAATATGTGCAGTTTATTTGTTCTCTTTTTAAAGATACGATAAGCAAGAAAATTGAGTTAACGGCATTAACCAATTGCGATGCTTTTAGCACGTTTTGATTTATTGCATTATGCCATAATCTTCGTATGGGACAGTATAAGCAGAAGACAGTATATAGCACAGGGGCAGAGTTACCTCCAACTTTATTACAATATAAAATGCAGCTCACGAAAATTTATACAAATATCTAGTCATCCCAAAAGTAAAAAAAAAAGATCACTAAAACATTCAACAAATGCTGCCCAGTTGGGTTAACCTCACGTTTAAGCAAGAAGTGATGAGAATAACACCGGGCCCAGCAGTCATACACACAGTCATGCATACGTTGCATGAAGCTTTGTGTAACTTGTTTATAATTTATAACTTTTCAGGGGGTCCAACAACCAAAACACGGCTTTGGCAAGCACTGACAATTTTTTTTATCGCTTCAGTCAAGTTGGTATTGCTGTAACTTCGTGATGAGATGTGCCATCGCCATGTACAACAAAAGTGCTCCTTTCCGATCCACGAAATTTAGGATATTATAAATCTACCAGCCCTGCTCAAAGGGGAGCTTCCTCCTTATTTGAAAACAATACAATTTCATATTTCTCACTGCTGTACGAAGATTCCTCGCCATGTAGGTGAAAGTAACATTGCATACACTTCGACCAAAAACGCCTGTTCATCGGCTGCTCCCTGACCTGCTCGCTGAATCAAACACTGAGTACGCAGCAATGTGCTCATAATGTGCTAGGATGCTAAGCATCCCAGCTGGTTATCTGTGAGGGGAACGAGTTACGCTTGCGCTAAAGTGCCGTTCTTTTTAGAAATTTCTCTCCTAAAGTGTTGCCTAATGAGCCTTTGAACAGGATAGCATGCAGTTCTTCTTTAAACGGATTTTTTTGGTTGTGCCCAACTTGAATAGGCACTTGTCGCTGGTACAAACCTGTGGTTTGCATGTCTTGCTTCCTGCAACTTTTTCAGCTGCTACACAAATATTTATTTACTGATTTATGTTTTTCCTTCTTTTTTTATACAGTGAAGTTTCGTCATGCAAAGCAAATTGGTCTGCATGGGCCCAATTGAGAGAGCACGGGGCCAGTCATTAAATTGGTAGCAGTCGCGATCAATCCAGACCAAAGTGGTGGCAAGGGAAACACCGACCCATGCCGACCTCTAGCACAGAGTGCTAAGTTATCTTTTCTAGCTTTCCTGGAACCAACGTTGTGCTGGTTAAAGATTCCAGCTCAGTGGTTGTGCTATTTCTACAGCATTTAAGCAGCATCGCTATCTCGCCATATAATTCCAGCCTCCATGTCCCTATACTTTTGGCTCATAGGAGACGTGGGCCCAAGATGGTCAAAGAGACATCCATAATTTTCTAATCGCACCCATGGCTTCAAGAAACTGTGAGTTACGGTAGCATTTTACTGTGTTTTACTTGTTTACTTTTTTAAGGAACGATGGTTACCTGAGAGGAAGTATTTTTATGCATACCACCAAGGCTAGCTACACCTGTCAGTTCCTGTCTCGCATACTGTTAAAACGTTACCAGGTCCAAACAATAGAAAGACCCCGAAGAAAGGTTCGAGGATTTGCATGGTGCTGACTCTTGAATGCGCACAACACATTTAGTGTCTCTGTCTAGAACTCAGCTAGACTCGATGCCAGAAAAGCGGGCGCTTGAAGTTAAATACAATCACACATAGTCATGGCATGTCCCTTGATTGCTGTCAGATTGTAATTATGACATAGGCCGTCGGCATTCGTTGGGTTCAGTGGCGTGAGAAACGTTTTACATTGAGGTGATTTTAAGGAAAGGAAGTGCGCATATCTGGCTCCGGTTAGTGTATGCCTGAATCGCGCTAATAGGTATACGTGGGGTGATAAGAAAGAGACGCTGGCTGCATGCGCGCGCTGACACAGTTGTGGCAGACACGTGGCACTGCTGCAATAGGCCGCAGCGTTCATTGGGTGGGAAAACACTCGCGATCAACCATTAACTGCCACCTGCCAGGGTGGCAGGGTGGGTGTGCTGCCTATCCAGTGCCCATCCCAAACATACAAGCCAGCTTCTGGTCATTCCTCCAATACCTCAGAACATGCACCTAGATTTTCATGCTGAACGTCGTGAAGAGAGAGCCAAATCATTAGGAAAATGCTTTCTTAATGATACCTATGCGGTATATGTGGATGCAGCAGATTCTTCGGCTGTCAAGATGGTAGCTGTGGTCTCCACAGAACGTGGTACACTCATAACTGGAGGCACTATATGCATTTAGCACACACTTATGTTGGAGAAGAAACAGCCATTGCTCTAGCCATTGAGGGATCCTTGGCAGAAACCATTGTCAGCGACTCAAAACTGGCGATACGTAACTATACGTTGGGAAGAACCTCCCCACAAGCAGCACAGATTCTGCAAAATTACCAGCCCACACGGCGCATTCACATATCTGGACGCCTGCTCATGCCTCCCTTGGTGGTAATGAGGCGGCTCATAACCTAGTTCGAGAACTGTCCCGCCGAGCTGGGTCGTGCAGTCCTCCAGCCCTATACTACGGCAAGGACAGGTTGTTTTCTTACAGAGAAATCCTGCAGCACTACAGGCTTGCAAGACTCAGATTACCCCCAGCAGAGAAAACACTCTCCAAACAACAGGCCAAAGCCTGGCGTAAATTTCATACTAACACCTATCAAAATCCCTGATTATGTAGCTTCTATTCGGAAGGACTCTACTCAGACAAATTCAAACATTGTGATAGTGAAGCCGATCTCAATCATATGATCTGAAACTGCCTGCAGTCCCTACTCACGAGTCGATTCATTACCGACTCTGATCATTGGGAGGCTCTAATGCTCAGTTTAACAGAGTACACTGTGGGACCAGTTGGTCATACATAATCTGAGCGAAAAAACGTAGCGTTGAAACAGGACACAGAAAGATGAGGACAGGACGGAGCTAAAACTTACAACGGAATAAAATCGATCAACAAATGACACATACCTTCTCGAGCAAACACACGCATGCGCAAAGATTGCGCATGCGTGGGAGGAAACTTTTGGCAAACCTTGGGGAAACTTTTTTTTAAGAATGAAGCGGTCGTCATCCATGCCAGCTGGGGCGGAAACAATTCTGCGACCTAAGCATCTCTCGCTCGATGCTCGCCATACAGTATATACGACTGGCGATGACAGACACCTTTGGCGCAGACCTTTCTTTACTGCGATGGGGCCGATCGAAAACCTGAAGTACGCCACGACCGGGTTTTCCTCACAGAGACGTAGAATGTACCATCACATGCGCCGGAGGCCCCAGGTCCGAGTCCGAGTAGAGGTAAAAACATGGGTAAAAGCACTGCATGGGGTACACTGTCGTACGCTTGCTCGGCATCGAGTATCTCCGTATAAGCGATTTAAATGCCGTCGAACCGAATTCAATTCATTTTCTCCAGTTCATGGGTGCGAACCCCGCCGCAAGCCATGGCCGCCGCCTCGCCTCAACTCATACCGGTGTGCCGCGACTGCAAGGGGTGCCTCCATGGCATGTACTCAGTGTGAGTTGGCTGCAAGCTTGGCAGGGGTGATTGACACCCCTTCTATTTGGTAGGCCATATTGGCTCCTTGGAGGTCTGTGAACTGCAGCGGCGCACGTTCCGAAGCCTGTCCGCGATGGCCGCAGGTTTGGCAAAGAGCGTAGCAGTGCGCCGCTCGCCAGGCTTAGTGCGTCGGCGGTGTGGAGTAGAAGAAAACTGAACTAATGGACTAAAATCCTCGAAAGTAGATGGAATCGGGCTGTGAAGGTGTCAAACGGATTCTCTCACTTTTCTGGATGCGTTGCTAAAATTTCGCCAGGAAAGGGTGAAGTAGTCCGGTGGAATGCAGTCAAAATGCACGGAGCCCGTACGAGGAACGTCCGTTCAACCCCGATCTTGACCACTCCAAACCCCGATCTGGACCACTCCTTCACTCTAAGATAGCTCGAATCGGCTCTGGCTACTAATGCTACACGCTCGGCTCCCGGTGATATGCTATTACATATACCACACTTCGCAACCTTCCTGACTGCGCCAAAGAATTCCTCCTTCAAACCTACAATGAGGCCTGAAACAGCGGCTGCCTGCCGAGCTCCTGGACCTCCTCCCTCATTTCTGTGACTCCAAAGCCGGGCAAACCTCCCTCTCTCTCTAACCTCCGCCCAATCTCCCTGACATCGTGTGTTGGTAAGACCCTTGAGCGAATGGCCTTGACTCGCCTCTCTAATTTTCTCGAAGCGAAGGAGTTCTTCCCCCATTGTCTCATAGGCTTCCGACGCCGCGTCTGTGCACAGGACATGTTTCTGATTCTCCAGCACACTTTTCTGTCACCTACCCCCACTCAAATTCACGCACTTGTGACCGTCGATGTTCACAAGGCCTTCGACAGTGTTTTCCACGACCACATCCTTTCCCAACTCGGCTCCCTAGACTGTGGCCCCCGCATGTACTCTTATATCCGTTCATTTCTCTCTAAACGTGTGGCTCGCTTTCGAGTATACACCCATCTGTTCGACCCCCACACCTCACCCGTGGCACTCCTCAAGTTGCTGTTCTCTCTCCTACCCTTTTCAATCTTACTATGGCCCTTTCGCCTCCCAGCGAGCTGAAATTCCCGACCTGTATCATATATTTTACGCCGATGACTTCTCTCTGTGGTGTTCGTCGGGCTCTCCCGGTCACACACAGGAGATTCTGCAACGTGGCCTAGATCTCACTGACTCCTTTCTCACCACCGCTGGCCTCTCTCCTGCTCCTGAAAAATCCGAGCTTCTCCTTCTCAACCATTTCTCATACCAGCGCTCACACAACCACTTCGTGTCTCTCCACCTTTCTGGCTCTCCCATTCCTGTCGTCACGCAGTGCAAAATTCTCGGCTTTCCTTTGCATGCGGCCAAGAACGTGCAAACCCTCCACCACGCTGTCACCACCTGCCGCTCCGTAAATCACCTACTGCGGCGCGTGGTCACTCGGGGATCAGGTCTCCACGAGACTCAACTTAACACTCTCGAGACTGCCCTTGTGGGCCTCTACAATGCAGCTCTCAACTTCCCTATCACTACCTCTACCGCTAAGCTCTTTGCCAAGGGCCTCTTTCATCCTCTCCGTTCTTTCTCTTCTCTCTCTCCATCGTGACTCGCAGCTTGCCCGCCTTTCACTTACCCGTCAGGGTCAGGGTTACTGACTCAAGCGGGTATCTCGCCCATTCCCATCGTCCCTTTTACCTCTCCTATTCCAACCCCGGCTCCCAATCTTCGTATCCTCCCCTCCCGACCATGTCCCCCGTCCTGCACGCCGCCAGTCGTCATGCGCCCGCGCAGCACTATTCCCCTCTCTTTGATACCCAGGGTGTAGCCTACACGGATGCCTCCTTCGTGGCTCCTCGAGGTTCCTGCGGCTACGCCCTGTACCATCCCCACCTCCCCGCTCCTGAAACCCACACCAGCGGGCCGTATCTACACCCTCCGGATGCACTGTCCCTCGAGGTCCTCGCCATTGCCCATACCCTTCAGTCATTTGCTCTCCTTCTCTCTCTTCAAGAGTACACTCTCTATTCAGACTGACAAGCCGCTATACACCACACACAGAAACGCACCCTAACCCCTTCTCTCCAACAGGAGGTCGAGCGTGCGGTCTTCGCATTGCAGCGTTCCATTGTTTTCCTCCGCTGGGTCCCTGGGCATTCAGGGATTGACGGCAATGAGCTGGCCCATCAGCTCACCCGCGACACACTTTTCCGGGCACCGCTGATCCCCTGGCCCAAGCCTTCGGAGGACGGTGGGAGACTCACCCTTCGCCGCACCATAAAAGAGGTCTACCTCGAGCTCCGCCTAGACAAACGCCTTTACCATCCCCCTCATCCATCGCTCACGGTGCCGGAGGCTCGCCTTCTTCGGCACATCCAAATGAATGCAGTTATGACCCCGTCTCGCCTCTTTCTCTATCGCTATCGATCAGACCCTTCCTGTCCCAACTGCCCCTGTATCTATGCTGGCCTGGCCCATTGCCTCTTCTATTGCCCGGCTGCTCAGCAGTCGGGTTCCTACCCCCCACCTTCTTTATCCATCACCACCTGGCTCGACTAGAAGGGGAGGAAAAACAGCGACTTCTGGTCGCCCAGGCGGTCGACATGCTCGGCCTGTAAATTATGGCCGAATAAAGGTCTTGTACTACTACTACTACTACTACTACATCCTCACCCAGTGAACGCTGCGGCCTATTGCAGCAGTGCCGCGTGTCTACCATAACGTTGTTAACGCTAAAACATGCAGCCCACATCTCCCTCTGTTGGCCACACAAAACTATTAGCGCGATTCGGGCGTCCACTGACCCAGGCAGCCAGTTATGCGCACCTCCGTTCCTTAAAATCGTCGCAGCATAAAACATTTTCAACGACAACGCCAATGAATACAGTGAAGGGAGGGGTTCTGGGGTATCTGTTACAGCCAGGGTCTCCACTTCGCAGGGCGCGGTTGGCCGACATCCGACTTTTCCTTTCAAGCTTTGAGCATTTGCCTGCCGTAGTTGCCCTCGAAGAGCCAGGGAAAGGCGCCGTACTAACAAATTATACGACGTTCCAGCAGGACCCCTCGTCTTGTCTATTAGTCCATAGAAATTATACAGCCAACCAGGTCGACCTAGACATGCAACTTGAATACTCCTATTTAATGGTGACCCTCCTCGCACTCCGCAAACAGGACCCACCGCTACACATACTCAATGTATACTGCAATCCGGAATTGCCGAATGTATCATTTGCGGACCTCTTTAGCCACGCGCTGAGAGTTGCGGGTCGAGACCCCCTCCTGATTGCGGGCGATTTCAACGCTCCCTCTCGGATGTGGGGTTACTGCCGTTAAGAGAAGCGGGGACGCAAGTTGGCGGAGTTTGCGTCAACGCTGGGCCTCACTCTTCACACTGACCCAGTCCACCCAACTCGTATAGGCAACTCCGTGACTAAGGATACATGTCCGGACTTGACCTTCACCCGCTACATTCAATATGCAGACTGGGTCAACTCCGAGGAAACCCTCGGCAGCGACCACTGCCTCCTTAATACTACGATTAGGACCCATCCTTTCGCGCGACCAACAACACAAGCCCGACTCCCAGATTCGACCAAGTTCAGGCAGATTTATCACAATGCCACACCCATAATTGAGCAGGGCTACCAGTCTTGGTCACAACAATTGGTCTCTGGCCTTCGCTCCTCCGAAACTCAAATTCAGCTCTCAGAGGCGGTGTCGGATGTGGACAACCACCTGCTCCATCTCTGGGAGGCCCGGCATTGCCTCGTCCGTCGGTGGCGCCGGCAAAAGCACAACCGGAAACTTAAAGCTCGCATCGCCGAGCTCACTCAACGAGCCGCTGAGTATGCGGTCCAACTCGCCGACTCCAACTGGGTCGCCCGATGCAATACGGCCGCGCGGCAAATGTCCAGCCGGAACACGTGGCGACTCTTTCGCGCCCTAATTAAGCCAACGCACACACGCACGGAAACTCAAAAACGCCTCCAAAGAGCAATACACACCTTTCAGGGCAACACAAATCAATTGGCGCGCAAGCTCCGGGACCAGTACTTGTGCACCACCCAGGTCCTCTGCGGGCCGGTGTACTCTTATGCAGGTTCTGAGAACGTTGAGCTGGATCAACCGTTCGAGCTCCACGACCTGAAGGCGGCCCTGGCAAAATGAAACGCGCCACCGCTCCGGGTCGGGACAAAATTACAGTCAAATTGTTTGCCAACCTCCCCGACCCAGCATACCTGTCTTTATTGAATTACATTTACTCAATCTGGCTTGGGGAAGTGCCACTACCCATCCAGTGGAAGACCGCCCTGTTCACCTTCATTTCTAAAGCTGGCAAGGCCATCAACACGGACAACCTCCGCCCCATCTCTCTGACTTCCTGTGTGGACAAACTCATAGAGACGATGGTACTGACAGGTTGTCCGAGTTCATGGAATCCAAACACCTTTTCGCAGACACTATGTTTCGGGTTTCGCCCACACAGATCTGCACAAGATGTGCTGCTAAAACTCAATCGGGCTGTCCTCGACCCCGTGGAATGCCCTCATAATGACAAGGTCGTACTCGCCTTGGATTTTAAGGGTGCATTCGACAACGTTACCCACGAGATCATTCTCACCCACCTCTCTCAAACTAACTGCGGCAGAAATACCTTTCAATACATTCGGCAATTTTTAACCGACAGACAATCTTACATTCGAATCCAGGATATAGAACATGACCCTTTTCATTTAGGAACCAGGGGTACACCCCAGGGCGCGGTGCTCTCTCCCCTCTTATTCAATTTGGCTATGATGCGCCTACCGGCCCAGCTGGGCGCTGTCGCCGGTGTCCAGCATGCGCTGTACGCTGATGACATCAACCTGTGGGTCATGCAGGGTTCCCTTGCAGACATTGAGGCTAACCTGCAGGAGGCGGCGACCGTAGCGGACCATTATGCTCGCCGCTGCGGCCTACAATGCTCCTCCCAAAAGTCTGAATTTGTGCACATACGCCCCTCACCAAAGTGCACAGCCAAAATTTCATTGTCTGTCGAGACAGGTCCAATCCCTGAAACTATCGAAGTCCGGGTACTGGGGCTCTTTATACATCAAGACAGACGATCAGAAACAACATTGGCCAAACTCCGTCAGGTGGGGGGACCAGGCGGGCCGCTTGGTCCGCCGTGTTTCTAACAAGCGCGGGGGGTGACGATGTAAGGACGCCTTGCGGCTGACGCATGCATTTGTAACCAGTCGAATTCTATATTCGACTCCATACCTCCACCTGCGGAAGCAAGACGAGGATTCACTCGAAGTCATCCTCCGCAAAATTATTAAGCGGGCTCTAGGCCTCCCCGTGACCACCTCCAACAGGCGCCTCCTGGGGCTAGGCATGGTGAACACATTTCGGGAGCTCCGGGAAGCCCACTTGACTAACCAATACGCACGTCTCTCGAAGACATTGTCGGGTCGCCGCCTCCTTGCCCGACTACACATCCAACACACCACTCTTATGGAAGAGCGCGTACGTATTCCAACCCAGTGGAGATGCGCCCTCCACGTGTGCCCTCTTCCTGCGAACATGAACCGTGAGGGCCATAATGGCCGGCACCTGGCGCGGGCGGAAGCCCTGGCCCGCCACTGTGGATCGCAACCCGGCTTATTCTACGTGGATGGCTCAGGCCCCCACCATGGGGGATGGTACACAGCCGCAGTCGTCCACCAATCCAAAACAGTGAACGGCCTTACTTTCCGAGCCCGTGACATAACACATGCGGAGGAGGTCACCATTGCGTTGGCTGCATCTGATTCCAATTCAAAAACAATTATTTCCGACTCGTATCTAGCCTACGCATTCTCCAAAACAGCGTCTACACCGGTGACCCCGCGCACCGGCGTATCGTTTGGGCTCCCGCTCACATGGGCCTTGAGGGAAATGAGGCAGCTGACGCCGCCGCCCGCGCGCTCTCTCACCGGACATTCCCCTCCGACCCTGACGATCAGGAACTCGAATTTATTCCAGCTTAAACCTTCAAAGACATCGTTTTACTCTATCAATCTGGCCGTGGTCTTTATCCCCGAACGTGTAAAGGTCTCTTAAAGGCGGAGGAGCGGCTTCTGCTCCGCCTGTATACTAATACTTTGCTGTGCCCGGCAGCTCTGAAACACTTCTACCCTGTAGTCATCATAAGGTGGTAATACGTCTGCGTGGAGGGGCGACGCTGCATAAGAACTCCGGTAGGTCACTTCTTGCTGCTTTGCAATTCAAGCTAAGCCGCCAATTGACCCACGAGGCTAGGGTCAGGATCAAGCCAGAGCAAAACATCGCTATTCTGAGCTCCCCAGATCTGGACCTCACTGAACAGATATGCAACCTCCAAGCAATCAATCTAGGAGGAAAGAAATACTCAATGAGCGCTTATGCAGCCTCACCAGATAACTCATGTAAAGGCATCATTACCGGCGCCTTACCGATACCATCAGAAGAGGAATTATTAAACTGCACGGAAACATATCCCCAACAAATAAACATCATTCAAGCGAGGCCTTTCGGCACCAAAGGAGCATGTCTATATACCTTCGAAGGCAAAGCAGTGCCACGGTTTGTCTACCTCAGCGGCATGGAATACAGGTGCAAACCATTCCGACCAGTGATGCAGGTTTGCCGATGCTGCCTGAAAACAGGGCACCGTGCTGACATTTGTCCCACTCCGCAGGAGAAAAGATGCTACAATTGCGGAGTACGCAATCCTCCATCAGGACATGTCGATTGCAAAAGTACTGCATCGTCTGCGACACATCGAACCACTCCACCATTGACACGAACTGCCCGGCAAGACAGAAGAACTACAGCCCAAGAGGGAAAAAGACAAGCAAAGCTGATGAAGCCGTAATCCGACGCCATCATTATGAAGACATTACTGCACAGAGCCAAATGCAGAAGAACCAAAAGCCTGAGCAGAAGCAAAAGACGGCGCAGAAGAACAATACTGAGCAGGAGCACAAGACTGAGCATCGACCCAGGAATGAGCATCGGCCCAAGTTGATCCAAACCCAAGCCGACCGGCTGGGAGAACAGCAAGGATATAGCAACAGCACAACACTTCCCACGAAAGGGCATCAGAACAACGGGCAAAGCAAGGCACTCACCATGCATCCAAAGAAACCTTGGAACCAAAGCACAGAACAATGGCCACCCCTCCCACCACTGAGGAAGGAAAACCCAGTGGCCACCAGGGCTGCCCATGCACCTTTGGAGCAGGCCATGGAGACCGAGAGCTCAGAACCGCCGGACAACCAAGATTGCAAAAACCACACGGAATAGCGCAGTGTGGACACCGTGAACGCCGGATATAAAACTTTGCAACGCAATTTCGCACAACTTCAACCCCTTGGGGGGGCCCAGTGGTACCGAAACAGACTCCACCGAGCCACGGGCCTGTACCTCGAAAGCCAGTAATTGCGCAGGCCACATCCAGGAGACCCAGGAGACGCAGTCACTCAGGAACGCTACACCCGAGAAAGAAGCCGGCCGTGCTAAAAAGGGTGAGTTGTCCGTCCAAGCAGCCTCCACTCCTACCTCTTTTCGAAACCCTGACCCCCCTATTACACCTCAAGAGGCGGTTAAACAGTACATACGTTCCACTTAATTTCGCTCAGAAATCACTACCATAATAAACACTATAGTTGCTGAACAACTTGGAGCGATGCAGCAAAAGCTCATACTAGCCCAGGCACAGTTGATACAGTCCATGGCTGACAGAATAGAAGCTACGATTAACACACGCTTGGAAAAACATGAAGCCGGCATCAACAAGCTTTTTGAACTTGTACCGCATCAGGAATTGCCTCGCAAGCAGCGTGCAGTTCAATCCGCTGCTTCAGTATCTCCAGATCAGCAACATGGCGCAGAACAATAGCACGCGAAAAGGTCGGCGGCGATGACAGTCCATTACACCAACAGAAGCAATTATATGGCAATGGAACTGTCGCAGCATACGCCGAAAACAAGCCAACTAGCCGCATACATAGCAAACTCCCCTAATCCCCCCATGTCCTCGCTCTGCAAGAGACGGAAATAAATCACATTCATATCCGCGGTTATCACACGGCCGCCCTTACACCACGTACGGCAATCCTGACACTCGCATCCATGCCGGTACTAGACCGCACACCAACAAACACCCCAGACAGCAAGGGCACTCAATATACCGCGATAGACACACTAAACGAAAAAATCATGATAAGCACATCCGGCCATACGTCACACGGTGCAATACTTTTAAGTTTTCTTTTTTTCCGTCGTCCGTAGAGATTTGGAATTCATTGCCAGGGGATGTTGTTGACGACGATTCTGTGTCTAGCTTTGTCAATAAGGTAGAATCTTTGTTTCACCCAGTGCCATAAAGCGGAAGCTTTTTTATTCTTTTTTCTTTTTTTTCCTGCTCTTTTCTACCGTTTGATTTTGGTTGGAATGATGTTCTGTTTTAGATAACAAGTTCTAGTGTTAATATATTTTACAAAGTGTTGTACATTGTGAATACCTTTGTAACCCACTGCCTGTATAGGCCTGTCAAATGCTTACAGTATTGCTAAATAAATAAATAAATAGAGCTCAGCTCACCAGGACACACATATAGCCTCACTATTATTAATATATACAGCAATCCTAAAGATAAAGGCAGAGTTATTCCGGGCATCCTGGGCTCCTTGCGTTCCTCAAAGCTCCTTGTGGTGGGTGATTTTAATGCACGTCACACGCACTGGGGATACACCTCGGATACCCCCCAAGGTAACCTGATTTCTACCGCAATGGCTGATTACAACCTTAGCCTGATCACAAACACCCCCGTACCCACTCGCATTGGCACAAGCGTCACCCGCGACCCCACACCCGATCTCACATGGGCCACACCGAACATAATCGTTAAATCTCACACGGTGCTCCAGGACAGCCTTGGAAGTGACCACTTTCCAGTCTGCACTATTATAGCTTATGATTCCAAGATTTTCAACCCTCGTTCGCAGCTTCTCACTGACTGGGATAAATCGCGCTTATATTTGGCAGCTGATCCTACAGAACCCCGTACTGTTACTGACTGGACTGACCGTCTTTTGAAGGCCATCCAGACGAACAGCAAAAGCATTAAAAATACCCCTAAGGCACCGCAGATTGATCCGCATCTTGCTCATCTATGGGAGGCCCGACAGGGACTTCTCAAGCGCTGGTGTCACCAGCGACACAATCGTAAATTGAGACACCGCATAGCCGCTCTCACTCGCGAGGCAGAAGAATGCGAACACGCTAGCCCGCGCAAACTCGGCAACATTTTGTAACGACCTCAAGGGTACATTAAGCACTAAATGCACGTGGTCCCTCCTACGTGCTCTCTTGGATCCAACAACCACTAAATCTCAGACACAAGTAAACACACAACGTCTAATACAACTAGAGCTCCAAAAGGGCACCGACGTAATTGGCCAACTGCGGGACACTTATATACCACATCTCTTCAGTCCGCAGATCCACCCAATATACCTCCACCTAACTCAGAACTTGATGCTGACATCACCTGAAACAAAGTCCGCCGAGCACTCTTCAGTATTCGCCGCTCTATGGCGCCGGGGCCGGATGGCATAACGTACAAGGCGCTACTCAATCTGGACTAAGTGTCCCTCCAGGAACTCACGGAGCTCTTTAATAACCACTGGCAAGCTGGGACGCTCCCATCAGCCTGGACCCATGCCAACATGCGATTTATACCAAAACCGGGCAAACCCCTCACTCTTCAAAATTTGCGCCCCATCTCATTAACGAGCTGTGTCGGTAAGCTCTTCAAGCATGTCATTCTCAATCGCCTGCAACCGTTTCTAGAAACAACAGGCTTTCTATCCAACGTTCAATTCGGCTTCCGCCCAAACATCTCGGCGCAAGAGGTACTTCTTGCCCTTAAAGAGTGCCTCATTTGCACCATGCGCCGTACAGCCAGTACGCGAGCCATAGTGGCCCTGGATATTCATAAGCCTTTCGACACAATAAGCCATTGCCATATCCCCACGACATTAGCCACCACAGGATGCGGCACCCGCATATGGCAATATATTCGGGCCTTCCTTCAGGGACGCACGGCAGAACTCCACCTTGGGGATATTGCCTCCCAGCCTTTCCCCCTGCCTAACCGGGGTATCCCACAAGGGGCGGTTCTGTCACCTTTACTTTTTAACATTGCCCTAGCGCCACTGGCAAATGCTCTTGCTGCTATCCCAGGGCTGCACACAGCCATATACGCAGATGATATAACTCTCTGGACAACGGGAGGATCCCTTGAAACAGCCCAGGATATCCTGCAATCTGCCATAGACATCACCACCCCTCATTTAGCAAACACAGGCCTCCGTTGCTCTCCAAATAAATCAGAACTCCTGCAACTGAAGCCCCTCCCCAGTGACCCCCAGATCGACCTACACATGTACGGCAATCCAGTGTCCATTGTTCCTCAGGTGAAGATTCTCGGCCTTCTCATTAGCAACACACTCAATGCCACCATCACCCTTCAGCTCTTGCAAAAACAGACCAAACAGGTCGCTGCACTTATCAGGCGGGTGGCAGCACGCAATCATGGGCTGTCTGAACGGGAGACCCTCAATATGATAAATGCACTAATCATTAGCCGCATTATATACCACCTCCCATACCACATAATCACTCAGCGGCAAACACAACAGGTAGATATCCTAATACGCATGGCTCTCACCTCCGCCCTACCTCTTCCACGGACGGTTAGCACGAAACGTCTCCTGGCCACTGGTACCCACAACACAGTGACCGAATTAATAGAGGCTCAACGCACCAACCAATTAGTGCGCCTGAGTCGCACAGAAACAGGACAATGCCTACTGCGACAGCTACGTCTCAATCCACCCATTCCCACCCCAACAAGTCTTACACCTTAGATGATCTTTCTGCGCACTCAGGATCACATATATCAGAAGCCCCTACGGCGCAATATGAGCGCTAGTCTCCATCAGGGTAGGCGGCAGGCACGAGCGAGTTATTACACGAAAACATACAGCAACCGCTCCGATATCATTTATGTCGACGCGGCAGAAAATTCGAAACCAGGATATTTCACGGCAGTCGCAGCTTATGGAGACGGCACAGTGGGGGCCGCCGCCACTATCCGGAGTAATTCGCCTGCAGAAGCGGAAGGAGCCGCCATCGCACTTGCTTTGGCCCACTCCACTATTCACAAAAACGTAACCGAAATTTGCACAGATTCCCAGGCCGCGTACCGCCACTACCTAAAGGGCGTGGCGACGCCGGCAACACATCGTATTCTTGCCACAGTCACCTCTCTCGACCGAACGGTTACTCTATCGTGGGTCCTTGGCATGCCTCGATCCCCGGTAATGAGCGCGCTCATGCGCTGGTCCGAGAACTCTCCTCCCGGACCCCGGATGATCAGACACCCAACCCTGCGAAAGAGGCTACATCGGTCCTGTATACATATCATCAAATTACAACATTCTACAAACTCAGCCGCATGACACTGCCACCACCCCACAGTACCTTGTCGCCCTCATCCAGCGCCACATGGCGACAATTACAGACAGGCTGTTTTATTTCCCCCCCACCGTCTCTCATGCTTTCACCCCACCTTTCCTCCTGATTGTACCACCTGTGGCGTGCCCATAGCCACACTTTTCCACTACCTTTGGGAATGTCCTTCCCCAAAGGCAGTACTCCCCATCCCCAATCCCACTCATTCTGACTGGGAGGCTGCTTTACGGACCGCTCAGCCCGCCGGCCAGAAATGGCTGGTGGATCGGGCTTTACGTGAAGCGCAAGCCCGTGGACTCCTGGACCAGTAGGGGAACACCCTGGAAGATTTTTTTTTGGTGTAATAAAGTTGTTTCCATCCTTCCATCCATCCACTTCGACCCTTCTTTCTCGGGCAGCTGTCCGCAGTGTGCGAAATCTTCGGACATCTACCACATGGTGTGGGCCTGCCCCTCCAACTCTGCTATCCCCCCTCACCCCAACCCAACCCGGGAGGACTGGGAGGCGACCCTGCTCGGCTGCTCTAACCTGCAGGCCCAACGGGCCTTGGTCGCGCGAGCCCGGGCGGCGGCCGATGCCACTGGGGTCCCGAACTAGGGACCTCCACCTAGTATTTGTAAGGGCTGGCCCCATCTGGGTAAGCTCATGCATAACCTCCTGTATTATACCTGTACATAAATGTTTTCCACCACCACCACCGACCCGCGTCTATTCTTTCGCTGTTCCAAGCTTTCCACTCATGTCCATCAACTCTCCTCTACCTGCACGCGGCAGCGGGGATGGCTCAGCTCGAGCCAGCAGGCAGGCCCGTGCTGTTAAGGCAAAAGCCTTTAATGGCTCATGCTCGTGGTGTGCATCTGTGCGCTGAAATCGTGCCAACTGTGGCCTCTCCTGCGCGCAGCGGTGCAACCTCGTCCGTAATTTCCTTTCCTCAAATTAATTTTCTTCATTACGGCCCCTCTATCTGTTTCTTCTTTCACTCCCACTTCATACCTTCCTCTACAAACGAATGAATGGTGTACGCCGAGATACGCGAGACAGTTACGCCGTAATTTCCTTTCCTCAAATACAATTTTTATTTTCTTCACTCTGGACCCTTTTTGTGTTTCTTTGTTGACTCCCGCTTCCTCCCTTGCTGTAGGTGCGGTTCGGGTGTCCACCGCGACGGTTTCTAGGCAACGGCTCATACGGGCGCATCAACAACACACCAGCGCGATTCAGGCGTCCACTGACCCAGGGGCCAGTTTGCGCACTTCCTTTCCCTAAAAAGATCGGAATGTAAAACGTCAACGCCAAAGCCAATGAACACAATCAATGCTGAACGGACAACGGCGACGGCGACGCCGCTAAAGGGGCGCAAAAGAGCTGCGCCCTCTATTACTACAATAAAAAAAGCGACCGTTGTCGCCAAACACAATGCAAAAACGCATATGCAGGAAGCCCGCCACGCGCCAAGCGTTTCAGGCAAGGGACAGTGCGTTGACCACAAGGCTTACCTACACCAAGCACGCTGTAGAATTTCCAAAGTGTCTCCGGTAATTTTTTTCTTTTCATCCGTCTCTCAGTAGCAACAACTCTTCTACTGAACACAATGAACGCCGACGTCCTATAATTTCAGTGCGGCGCTTCTACCACAACATTGCCAATGCTAAAGTATGCTGTGCACATCAGTCACTACCGCCACGTGGCTTAAACCATGACTGAGGTGTCCACTGTTTCAAGAGGGCAGTTATGCTCCTTTCCTTTGGTTTCCAAGCTCCCGCTGCATTGGTTCTTTAGCTTAAAGTGAAACTAAGGTGTCCACTCTCACAGAAGGCCAGTGATACGCCTTTCTTTTGCTTTCGAAGCTCATGGTCATTGGGAAACCAAATTCGCATGGTCCGCGATTGAAGCCCGAGGTCCCGTAGTGAAGCTTTCGCTTCATGGGTAACTACGATCCGGTTCTTCCCGGCCAGCGACAAATGGAAATGGTGGAGGAGGTCCATTTCTATTGGGTCCAACGGAGCACGAGGGGCTGTAACAAGCTTGAGAAACCACTCTGGCTTCAGAGTTGGTGTTCTTCGGCGCAGGCAATCTGGCAGCTTTTACCTTACCGTTTGCCCACGCAAGCGACACTGGAGGTCGTTCTCAAGGGACAGAACATCCCGGAAAAGAGCATGATAAGGATCCTGGGCATGTGGTTGCAAGGAAGCCGGAAATGCAGCCACACCATCAGCCTGCTGAGTAAGGCGGCAGAGCAGGTGGGCCGTATGATCAACAGAGTCTCCCAAAAGAGATACGGAATGAGAGAAGAAGACACTCTCAAGCTAGTTAACAGCCTAATTGTCAGCCGAGTCACGTACTCCCTGCCGTACCACGCGACGACCAAGGCGGAAAGAGAGCAAGCCGACGTCATTCTCAGGAAGGCGTAGAGGACTGCTCTGCACCTATCCAAGCACACGTTGAACGAAAAGTTGCTCCAGCTAGGCATCAGCAACACCTTCTGCTAGCTCGCCGAAGCTCAGCTGGGAACGCAAACCACGAGACTCAGAGGCACCCCCACGGGATGAGCGCCCCTAAGAAGGTTGGGTCGGGACACGAGCGGACTGGTAGACAGATACGCGGACTTACCGGACCACCTTAGGAAAACCATTAACGTGGGACCATTGCCGAAAAGCATGGACCCCAATCTTCACGAAAACAGACGAAAAGCGAGGGCCGAGTACCTGGAGAGAACGCTAGCCCAGTTAGACAACACCGTATACACTGACGCTGCCGTATACCCGCGCGAGAGAGAACGCGTAGCCGCGACGGTAGTGGTAAACAAGGAAGGAAACATGATCACGTGTGCCACGGCAAAGGTCGCCGGCACAGCGGAGGCCGAAGAGATTGCCGTTGCGCTGGCGGACACAGAAGGCTACAGAACGGGCCGATATCTCAACATAGTGACGGACTCGAAGGAGGCGTGCAGGAACTACACGAGGGGCAGGATCAGCAGAACAGCCCTTAAAATACTCAGCGGGGTAACCTCCGCCTAGGAGAAACCCAGGCATAATCTAATCTGGATCCCGGGCCACGCGGGCATAGTGGGGAACGAAAGGGCAGACAGCCTAGCTCGAGGTAACGCATTCCGAGCAGGGCAATCAAATGATCCAGAGCACCGCCTACAGGCTTGCGAGGGGGGATACGCAGGGACCCTGCACTTGCATATGGGAGCTAGAATTAGATATCCACCACCACACAAAGGCCTAACAAAGGAGGAAGCGACCGGCTGGCGCAGCTTACAGACCAACTCCTTTCCTAACCTACACATATTTAATAAGGTGTTCCCGACACAATACAGAGCCACCTGCCCTTGGTGCGGTGCCACACCTACACTTTATCATATCACGTGGGAATGCGAACGTAACAAAGCATTCCACCAACAAGAAACATCCGAGTGCGGAGCAATGGGAGAGTCGGCTCACCAGCGGCGAGCTCGCGACCCAAAGGGCCTCAGTGCAGCACGCGACTGATGCAGCACGACTCAGTGGAGCCTTGGAATAGGGGCCCACCCTTGCTGACGAGAAGCCTCAAGTCGCCAGCGCCAGAGAAGCCGACGGAGACTTCACAACCGCGAAACCCTTGAAAGATACAATAAAGTTTTCACTCACTCACTTGACCGCGGCTGAAAGTCCAGGCCACTATTGCATGCTACGCACTCTGCCGAACCTTCGTGTTACACCCAGTTGGACAGACGTGGGCTAATCGTGGCTCCAAAAGAATATCAGCGCAAAAACTGGCTGGAATTACTTGAAGTATAAGCTCTATTGTGACCTCACGAGTTCTCGAGTTCTGTCCCACTCTTCAGCGACTACTAACGAGCAAGCGGCAAACTGGTGAACGCAATCATAGCTTTGTCCAGGCCATAGGAGCTCTCCCTAGGAATGCTATTTCCATTCCCCATGTTACAAGGATCCTCTTCTCTCAGGTCGCTTTCTTTGTGCTTGATTCGCACACTATGCTAACTTCTAGCACGCGCGGCGTAATCGCTGGCGTTATGTCTGGTGTTTTCGCACCCTCAGGCTATTTCAACGCTTTGCCTCAGCTAGTTTCACGTCCCCATCTTTCAATGAGTGGACCAAGTTTATCGACTTCAAGCCGAATTTGGAGACTTTTCGGCACTTACCAACAACAGTCTGCCCTCCAGCGCGTTCAATGAACTCCCGCGTTGCTTCTGAAATTGACCCCTTTTCATAAATGCCTCCACGTGACCTCTCCCCTTGTCTCTGCTACCAATAGGCGACTGCGTTGAACTTTAAATAGAATCCTGCGCTCCCACGGTAAATATGTTCAAACATATAAAATGGGCAAAAAGTGAGCCCACCGAAACTACTCTCTGTACCGAATACCGCAGTCTCTCTCTGGGTGTTGCTGGTACCGCCTGTAGATTGCCGCCTGGGATCAGCTCTAGCTTGCCGTCCAGCGTCAGCTTTGACACCTACCCTCCTTTAGGGATCATATGGCGCTGCTAGCGGTCGAAGAGCTGCCGCTCGCAGTCCGGATTCTTTGCAGCCCGCTGAAGGATCGCTTGTTGCCTGAACATTCCCCCTCCTTACCTTCTTTTATTCTGGTTCTGTTGTCCAACAGGAACGCGATCCTTGTCGAGAGCAGCAGTAAATTTAGCATGGCTATCTTCCTTCCACCGGGGGAGCACCGTCAAAGACGGCTTTTTTTTACTTCAGGGCTGCTTGCACTCTAGGTGCCCCATCGATGACGGTGTAAAGAACACTTCCAAGAACAGGAGGTAACAAAAAAAAAGAACTGAAGTTTATATACAGGAGATTTACTAAATGTATAGTATGTAGAAGAAGGACGTCGGGGACGGCGTCGAGGTCGGCGATAAAGCGGGGCGACCAAGACCGACACGATCTGCGCGATGGCAATTCCACAACCGCTTCTTCTTCATCGGCGTCCAGCGAAGGGGTCCATCTTCTTCTTCACAAGTATAATAAAGATAAGGACATCTAAGACGTAACTGGTTAACACGAAATTATTCGCATTCGCATAAACTCGCTCGAACAGCTCATTCGCATAAGCGAAGATGCAGAGCATCTAGACTTAGCCGAAAACGGGGAATTGGGCTCCCGAGCTCGTTTTTAAACCCTCGGGAGTCCCTCTGATGTTCAGGAACGATCCAGTAGCAGCAAGCCTCAACACGAATGTTTTCTTGCTAGGTGACACCCTATTTAACGTTATCAGAATTAACATCTCTTCCTCAAAACCAAAAAATCACAAAAATATTTTTCTTATGGTTACAACACTACAAGCACACAATGCTCTCTGCCAAAACGATTGCCTCACCGAATCGCGCGTCCCCCTCTGCAACTGCGATAGTGCGCACGACACACTTCTCCAACGAAAAAAAAAGAATAAACTAGACGCACCCCGTAGCCTCTTTCTCAACGGGTCAATCCGGCGTCTCCCAAGAAACCCAACACGGCTAGGAAACTCTGTCACACGAGATACGTGTCCGGATCTTACCCGCAGAGATGCAGACTGGCTCAACACCGAGGTGACCCTCGGTAGCGACCACTCAATCCTTAACAAACACTGCGCACATGCCATCTCAAGCATCTCAGAACACAAGCCTATATCCCAGATTGAACGAAATTCAGGCAAAGTTTTTAATCACTCGATAATACAACCATTTGTAAACAAGGCTACCCTGAATATTCTAAACACCTGCTGAAACACCTGTGCTCTCATGAAACTCAAATATAGCTCACAGGGGCGGTCACGGATGTGGATAACAACCTTTTACCCCTTTGGGAGGCCTGTCGCAGCCTCGTCAGGCTTTGACATCGCCAGATACCCATTAGAAAGCTTAAAACTAGAATTTCCGAGCTTACCCAGAAAGCGGCAAAGGACGCGGCCCAAATCAGTGACCCCAACTGGGTTAATAGATGCAAACGGACCCGCGACAAATGTCCAGCCGGAACACGGGGCGCCTTTTTTGAGCCCTAATCCACCCAACCCAAACACGAACTGAAACAGAGAAACATTTTATTTATTTATTTATTATGCCCTCAGGGTACAAATGAACATTATAGAGGGGAGCGGCTGATGCAGAGGCATACACATTGTACGCAAAAAAGTTATTAGTAAAAAAATATACACAATCTCTGTAAAACCAGAACAAAAACAGAAGTATGCACACAAAAAGAATGAAAAAGAACAAAGGTGCAAAGAGTAAATTTAGAAATCGGGAATGGTGTTAATAAATACAGAAAAATATGACAAAGAAAACAAATATGAAACAAGGAATACAGTTCCTAATAAACAAACAGCCATAATGAGAATATGAACCCCATATATGAAAGCCATGATGTTAATATGAGCACCAGCTATGAAAAGAAACTTTGTGGCTCAGTGGCTCAGTGGTTATGGTGCTCGGCTGCTAACCCGAAAGACGCGGGTTCGATCCCGTCCGCGGCGGTTGAATTTCTTTGGAGGAGAAATTCTAGCGGCCCGTGTACTGTGCGATGTCAGTGCCCGTTAAAGAACCCCAGGTGGTCGAAATTTCCGGAGCCCTCCACTGCGGCATCTCTTATAGCCTTAGTCGCTTTGGGACGTTAAACCCCATAAACCAACCAACCAAAAAATTTACTATTCGTTACATTGCTATTTAGCCAGGTTTCCGTTAATACAATGATATCAGCATTACAGTCATCGATCATAGTGCATACCTCATCCATTTTGGGATAAAGGCTACGAATGTTCGTGTACAGGAGAGAGTAGTCGAAGTTTTTCGAAGCGCCTTCCCTCTGATGGTCCTATCTTTTCGATCGCGCGTGACCAGAGCGGAGAGGTCTGCCGTGAGCCTCGCTTGAGTTTTAAGTTGTGTTTTCAGTTGTGTTCTCAGAAGGGGCGGTTCTGTCACCTTTACTTTTTAACATTGCCCTAGCGACACTAGCAAAGGCCCTTGCTGCTATCCCAGGGGTCCACACAGCCATATACGCAGATGATATAACCCTCTGGACAACGGGAGGACCACTTAAAACAGCCCAGGATATCCTGCAATCTGCCATAGACATCACCACCAGTCACTTAGCAAACACAGGCCTCCGTTGCTCTCCAAATAAATCGGAACTCCTGCAGCTGAAGCCCCTCCCCAGTGAACCCCAGATTGAACTGCACATGTACGGGAATCCAGTGCCCATTGTACCTCAGGTGAACATTCTCGGCCTTCTCATTAGCAACACACTCGATGCAGCGCCACCCTTCAGCTCTTGCAAAAACAGACCAAACAGGTCGCTGCACTTATCAGGTAAGTGGCAGCACGCAATCATGGGCTGTCTGAACGCGAGACCTTCAATATGACCAATGCACTAATCATCAGCCTTATTATATACCACCTCCCATACCAGATATTCACTCAGCGGCAAACACAACAGGCAGGCTGTCACTAAATTCGGCGCATTTTTGAAGCAAACAAAGAAAAACAGCGCCGCGCGGACGCGTCTCGCCGGCACGAGACGAACGGGAGAGGAGGAAACCCCCGCGGAGCGCCTAGCCTGTGTGCGTGTGCTCCCTCTCCCCTCCACCACTGCTCACCGACGCGGTGTGCGCCGAGGAAATGAGTCATCCACGCCGAAGATTTCTCTGGAACATGCGAGTCGGTTCTACTGTTAACCAGGGGAAGAGGGGGAAGCCTTGCGTGCGCTAAGAAATGTCCCCCTCCTCTGCACTCGGACGTCGGCGACGCCGCCACTATGGCGCCACGCCAGAATACGCTCGAAACTTCGAGATGCGACCCCCGACCTCTGACCAATGGTGATGCGCGGCCAGTGAGAAGAGGGAAGGGAGACAGCATTGCCAATGCTGAGTGTATGTGCGCGCCCATTCTGGCGCGTAGAACGAACAGACGGGAGAGCGAGCCTATAAAAGAAGGACGTTGACCGCTGTCAAGTCAGTCCGGACCGCCGTTTAAGCTTCATCGAAGCGCGCCCGTTCGACTCCCGGGAAACCACCACTCGGCCAGCATCGGACCAACGAGGCAATGTTCGCCAGTCTGCGGGACGGCATCGTCGTGGAACTCTGGTCGTCGGACTGCCGCAATGCCCGGTGAACAAATTGTGTTTTGTTTGTTTACCTCTCTCTCGTGTATTAGTGCACTTTAGGTGCAATATTGCCATTGTATTGTATTCTCTCTCGAGTTTAACTTTGCACGTATTGCATTGTTTTGTTAATCACTGTGTATGTGTTTGTACTAGTGATTGTGAAATCCTCTGTATCGTCTCTTCCCTGTATAAACTTTGTTTTGTTTGTGAACCTTTGGCTCCGACCCATTCTCTGGCTTGCGACCAGCGAAAGCTGGGCACCGAACGCCCAAAAACCTCTTGTCACTAGGTAGCTGGTCTCCGCTGAACTTGCCACGCTGAGTCGAGGGCATCTCCTTTGAGTCCGAGACCGCTACCCCCACACGCTCTAAGGGTGTCTGGGAGCTTCCCACGTAAAAGTGCGCGAAGTGTGGGTGACACAGACATCCTAATACGCACGGCTGTCACCTCCGCCCTACGCCTTCCACGGACGGTTAGCACGAAACGTCTCCTGGCCACTGGTACCCACAATACAATGATCGAATTAATAGAGGCTCAACGCACCAACTAATTAGTCCGCCTGAGTAGCACAGAAACAGGACAACGGCTACTGCGACAGCTACGTCTTAATACACCCATTCCCATCCCAAGAAGTCCTACACCTTACATGATTTCTCTGCGCACTCAGGATCACATATTACAGAAGCCCCTACCGCGCAATATGAGCGCTAGTCTCCATCAGGGTAGGCGGCAGGCACGAGCGAGCTATTACACGAAAACATACAGCAACCACTCCAATATGGATTGGCCGCTAAGGGGCCGTGTAGTACAGACGCACCCCACATCTACTCCGCACAAAGACAGCGGAATTCGCCAATCGCCACCATCATCAGCGAAAATTTCCCCACCCACTGATCTGCGAATGTGAGCGCTGCACGCCATCAACTTGTGGCCCGACTACGCCATTTTTCGGGCACCCACGGCCCGTTCTTCTCTGTCACCTCTTCGCCTGAGCTAGGCCTCACTCTGCTGGGAGCTAGGCCTACTCCGACGGACGCTTCCGCCACCAACGCCATCATGGAGGTGCAGGTGCAGGGAGAGGTTCTTAACCCCCCCGACTACGACTCAAGGGACTGGACGCCCATTCTTAGTGTGCCTGCACGCTCCAAGAACGTCCTTTCAACAACCCGACGCCAGGAGGCCGCAGCCTCTGCTACCGGTACCCCTAAGTCTCCTTGCCTTGGAAAGTCAGCGCACCTGCAAGCAACGCGCACAGCTGCGCAGCGTTCGCGGCAGCAGCCACCGCTTCCTGCTGCAGATTACAAGATCGTTTTTAGATGACGAGGCGGGCTGCAGCTGGACCTGCTTCCACCCCGACAACTACGAGAGGCCATCCTCCAAGTGCCGTCCCAGCTTAAGGAGCCAGCGGGTACCCAAATCAGGGTACACCCGGTCAACAACACCTGCACCGTAAGCACGCCCCTAGAGGATGACGCCCTCGCTCTGGTTCGGGTGAACACCTTCACACCCCAAGGCAAGGAATTCGCCGTCGCACCTTACATAGCCCCACCGGACGGAGCAGTACGCGGAGTCATCTCCAATGCGTACTGGAATGAGACCCCGACAGAGCTCCTGCAAGACCTGATCGCCGGCAACCCAGACGCCCTCATCTTGGACGTCCGCCGAATGGGCTTCCACGCGTTCTATTTTGATCACGTTCCGTGCTGGACCAGTCCCACGCGCCGTTCTTTATGGAGGAGCCCTCCACAGATGCACACCGTACCGAGGGCATATAGACGCCTGCACGAAGAGCAGCGTCCCAGGTCACCGGACGGATGTGTGCGTCCAACCAAGATCACATAAGTGCCCCCGCTGCGGACAGTCCCATCCTAAGGAAGATGTGCCCTAATGCACCCCCCGCTGCATTCTCTGCGGAGGCCCTCACATGACCGGAACTGGGAATTGCAAGGCACGGGGCCGTAAACTAGCGGTCCCGAGGAACGCTCTCTCTCCCCAGTCTACACCACGGCTTTCCCGCTGCGATCAACCCAGCACAGCCAACGGACGCAGATCGACGGCGTCCCGGTCGCCTTCCGCAACCCGGCAGAATGGCAGCAAGAACGCCTCGCGTCTCACCTGGGCAGACCGCGTTTCCGGCAACACCACCCGTCATCCACCACCACCCCAGTCCTCCCAGTCAGATTCCAGAGACCATGAACTCAAGGCTTTGCGTGACGAGGTAAGCCGCCTTTCCTCCCTCTTCAGCACCCCCGCCCCCTCCATGACCCCTCCACCCGCACCCCCTGTCATTAACCCGACCTCATCAACCCCAGACACTTCGAGCACCTCTCCTGCAAAGAAACAGCGCACCACAGGCGCCACACCCCCTCCCGTGCCCCCAGAAATCGACGCTAAATTAGCAGCACTGGAAGCCAAATTTGACCAGAAACTAAAAGAGCTAGACGCCCGCCTCGACGCCAGGTTCACACACCTTGCCGCCACCCTCACCGAAAAACTTGAGCAGCGCATGGACGCTATGCTTACAAAGATGATGGAGCTCTGGAACATAGCCTTACCCACCGCTTCGCCCAACTTCAAACACCCTCCACTCCCTCCATCCTACCTCCGCAAGCACAAGCCACCTTTCCTGAGCAACACATACCGATTGACGCCCGTCTTACTACCCTCCTAAATCCCCCCTCTATCCAATATGGCGGGGGGAGCCCTAATTATCTCACCATTTTAACTTGTAACTGCCGCGGCTTCCGGGCCAAGCGCGCTCCTCTGCAACTTCTCCATCCCACCATCACACCCACGCCGCACATACTTCTTCTCCAGGAGACTGCACACCGGGCAACCCTCCCCAGCTACACATCTACGCACTCAGATACCACTAACACACCCAGGGCGTCCACACTCATCCGCAGCAGCCTCACCTACAAAACTCACCACATCAAGTCTGAGACGACCTGCGTGATCACAGAACTCATCCATCACACACATTCCCTTCCTTCTATATTTATAGCAAACATATACCACCCACCGTCCCTGCCGATGGCCCCGCTAGAATCACTTCTGCGAAAGCTACACAATCTAGCAGGGAAACATCCCCTACTCATCGGTGGCGACTTCAACAGTCAGCATACTGACTGGGGATACACAACCACAACACATCGAGGTCGCAGGCTCTGACTGCTCCTGGAGAACCTCCAACTCACTGTGCACAACACGTTTCAGACGCCTACACGGATCGGCAACAGTGTCAGCATGGACAGCAGTCCGGACCTGACGCTGAGCCGCTGCATCCGCGGCGTTACATGGAACAGAACACAACATACACTGGGCAGTGATCATTACATTATACAAATCACTGTCCCGTACAAACCACCATGTCACGCAAATACAACACAAACTCATTAACTGGGATGCCTTTCGCGCTGCACGCACCGCATTCCCAGACACACCCATCGCAGATATCGACGCATGGGTGCAGTCACTCAAACATGACGTTCACCACAACACGCGACACATTGAAACTACGACCGAAACCCCTACCCTCGACACACGCCTAGCCCACCTCTGGGAGGCTTACCACAGCCTCTTGGAACGCTGGAAAGGCAACAAACTCAACAGAACGCTTAAAAAGCGGCTGGCCGCGCTGCAGACACAAATCCAACAGCACTCTCAGGAGCTCTGCCGATCCAACTGGGGACACATTTGTGACGGCATCGCCGGAAACCTGTCCAGCAAACGCGCATGGCAACTCCTCCGACACCTCATTGACCCCGCACTCACCAAATCAGCAACACAGCACCACGTGAGACGCCTCACACACGAACACATTGACGATCCCGACACCCTCGTAGACACACTCCAAACCATGTACACCTCTCCAGGTGCCCCCACACCTTTACCCCACTACACAGGGCAAGCAAATCCCACACTCGACACCGACATCACGGAGACGGTAGTCAGAGCGGCCCTCCTGATTCTCCGCGCCATCTCCGCACCTGGTGCAGACCAAATCAAACTCCATGCTCCGTAATCTGGACGACAGATCGATCACCCAGATTACGAAATACTTCAACCAGTGCTGGAGGTAGGGTAGCCTCCCGCGGTCGTTGCGCCACGCGAAGGTAATATTCATACCCAAACCTAACAAACCACTTACCATCCAAAACCTTCGCCCGATTTCGCTAACCTCATGCATCGGGAAGCTCCTCGAGCATGTTGTGTTAGCGAGACTCACAAGTCACATGGCGGACAACAATTTTTACCCGCATAGCATGCTGGGATTTCGCCCCCTTCTATCGGCACAGGACGCCATGCTGCAACTCACACACGACATTTTCGACCCGCTTCTTCCTGGTCACACCAAGGCAGTCTTAGGTTTAGATCGTTCCAAAGCTTTTGATCGCATTGAACATCAGGCGATCATGACTGCTCTATCCCCATTGAATGTGGGTGCGCGCACGTACGTCTACATTCAGGCTTTCCTCACCGACCGCACGGCTGAGATACACTTCGGCCCTCTGTCTTCCTCCTCCTACACGCTTCAGAGCATTGGCACCCCTCAAGGGTTCGTCCTTCCCCCTTTTTTGTTTAACATTACCCTCATCCCCCTCGCTCGAAAATTGGCAACTATTCCCCACCTGAAGCACACTCTTTCTGCCGACGATATCACCCTGTGGACCACCCACGGCAGTGACGGCGGCATAGAGAACACCTTACAGGAAGCAGCCACACTCACACAAAATTATGCACGGACCATCGGACTGTCTTGCTCCCCACAGAAGTCCGAACTGTTCCTCATCCGGCCTAAGAACAGCCGCTGCCCCCGCTCCCCCATTGCCGTTGAACTGAATGCTAACCCGGTACCTGAGGTTGGCACCCTCCGTGTATTGGGCCTGCACATCCAGAACGATGCCAAAAACACCACCACCCTCAAGAAACTAAAGCAGGTTGTAGGTGCGATATCGCACCTCATCCGCAGGGTTTTGGGGACGTCATAGAGGCATGAAGGAGCGCGACCTATGTCGGCTCATTCATGCCTTTGTCCTCAGCCGTGTGCTGTACACTACACCATACTTACAACTATCCAAACATGACATAAATGCTTTGGATGCTTTGGTTCGCAAGGCATTCAAGGTACCACTTCATCTTCCCCTCAACACACCCACAGACAGATTACTAGGCCTGGGCCTCCACAACACGATCGGGGAACTGGTGGAGGCCCACCGACAGGCCCAATATATCAGGCTCACACAAACCTCCAAAGGTCGATATATCCTGGACTCCCTCGGAATCAAAATACCGGCCAACGACACAACCCTCCTCGCCATCCCACGACCCCTTCACCGGGAGCTCCTCATCAGGCCACTCCCGAGGAATATGCGCCCGTCCCACCATGAGCAGCGCCGCAGAGCCCGTGCCAAGGCACTCCATCGAGCGTACGGCCCCGAGCCGGACGCCGTATGGGTGGACGCTGCCTGCACGGGTGATGAAGCGTCAGCAGCTGTGGTGGACTCCTCTTTATCTGCCCTGCTGACACTACCTCTCCCTCGAGACGCGTGCCCAGAGGCTGCAGAGGAAGCCGCCATTGCCCTTGCTATCACCCGCACGGAAGCCCGGTACATTTTAGTGATTCTAAAACTTCGAGTCTAAATTTTGCTCGAGGCCGAGTCCATGTCCCTGCTGTTAGCATACGGGACTCGCCCGATGCACCCCCTCCCCGCCAGGTGGAGTTGATATGGGTGCCCGCGCACTCCGGGAATCCCGGAAACGAGGCCGCGAACCTTTTAGCCCGAGGTTCTTAAAACCGGGCTCAGGTGCCCTCGGATCGGGCATTCACGAAGGAGCACATGCACTCATTCAGCGAGCTGACGCAAGCCTACAGAGCCTCACGCCAGCTCTACCCCCGCCCCACTCCTCCCTAGATAATAAACAAGCAACACTCTGGTGCAGACTGCAGACACACTCTCTCCCCTCACCCCTTACCCTGGCCCAATATCATACATACCTCATTCCCCACTCCGGCATGCACGCTATGCCCAGAACCCTTCGCTTCTTCCCTCCACATCCTTTCCCTCTGCCCGGCGGACCCTCCCCCGCGGGACCTAGAGAACCTCAAGACCTGGGAGGACTGGGAGACCCTGCTGCGCTCGGAGGACCCGGCCGTGCAGACCATCGCCACCGGCCGGGCTGCCAGTGTTATGGACCTTAGGAACATAAACACTTGAGTGCAGTGGGGTCGTGCGGGGACCCTGGGGCGCGTCCCAAATTCCTCTTTAAATAAAGTTTTTCTCTCTCTTTCTCTCAAGCCGCCGCGGTGGCTCAGTGGCTATGGTGCTCGGCTGCTGGCCCGAAAGACGTGAGTTCGATCCCGGCCGCGGCGGTTGAACTTCTTTGGAGGAGAAATTCGAGGCCCGTGTACTGTGCGATGTCAGTGCACGTTAAAGAACCCCAGGTGGTCGAAATTTCCGGAGCCCTCCACTACGGCGTCTCTCATAGCCTCAATCGCTTTGGGACGTTAAACCCCATAAACCAAACCAAACCAATCTCTCTCTCTCACTCTGATATCCCTTTGTGGACGCGGCAGAAAAATCGAAACGAGGATATTTCACGGCAGTCGCAGCCTATGAGGACGGAACAGTGGTGGCCGCCGCCACTATCCGGACTAATTTGCCTGCAGAAGTGGAAGGAGCCGCCATCGCACTTGCCCTGGCCCACTCCACCATTCACAAAAACGTAACCGAAATTTGCAGAGATTCCCAGGCTGCTTACCGCCACTACGTAAAGGGCGTGGCGACGCCGGCAACACTTCGTATTCTCTCCGCAGTCACCTCTCTCGACCGAACGGTTACTCTGTCGTGGGTCCCTGGGCATGCCTCGATCCCCGGTAAAGAGCGCGTTCATGCGCTGGCCCAAGAGCTCTCCTCCCGGACCCCGGATGATCAGGCAGCCAACCCTGCGAAAGAGGCCCCATCGGTCCTCTCTACCTATCATCAAATCACAACATTCTACAAATTCAGCCGCATGACAAAGCCACCACCCCACAGTACCTTGGCGCCCTCATCCCGCGCCACATGGCGACAATTACAAACAGGCTGTTTTATTTCCCCCCACCGTCTCTCATGCTTTCACCCCACCTTTCCTCCTGATTGTACCACCTGTGGCGAGCCCAGATCCACACTTTTCGACTACCTTTGGGAATGTCCTTCCCCAAAGGCAGTATCCCCCATCCCCAATCCAACTCATTCTTCTTGGGAGAAATGGCTGGTGGATCGGGCTTTACGTGAAGCACGAGCCCGTGGACTCCGGGACCAGTAGGGGACCAGCCTGGAAGATTTTTTTTTGTAATAAAGTTGTTTCCATCCATCCATCCAGGTGTGTTCTCAGTTGTGTCTTCAGAGGATAAATTGGTAAATAGGTTTTTGAGGAAAGGAAATGGTGCATTATCTGTCTCAGATATCTCTGTGGACACCTGAACCACGCCGTAAGGGAGAGAGAGAGAGAGAACTTTATTGTCGGAAAAGAAGGGTTCCCGGATGCTTAGCAGAAGGGCCAGGTGGCCGTTAGCTGATAGCTGGCGGCGACCTCTTCGGCGCGCTCGACGGCTCATGCCTGGACGGCGGGGTCCGAGCTGCGCAGCACTTCTTCCCAGGCGTCTGGTGAGGGAGCTTCTATAAGAGCTTCCGGAGGAGGATCCTCCGGGCAGTCCCATAGCATATGATCGAGGGTGGCAGTGCTACCGCAGTGTTTGCAGGTGGGGTCTATGAGATCGGGGTAGATGTGGGCGTAAATGTACGTGTTCGGGTAAGAATTGTTTTGAAGTCTTCTCCAAGCCACCTCTTGGTGTTTGGAGAGTGACTTGTGCGGGGGAGGATAGATTGTTCTGGAGAGTTTGTAGAATTGGGTAATGTCGTGGTACGAAATCACTGCCTCCATCTCGGATCCCCCTGAACGAGAGCCCACCGCTCGGCCAACAAAACCTCGAGCGTGTTGGTGGGCTGCTTCGTTCCCTGGGTTCCCTGAATGTGCAGGAGTCCATACCAGTTCTATTTCTCGTTGTAGTGTAATATTTGAGAGGATGTTTCTAGCAGTTAGGGATATTATACCGCGCGAGAAGTTGCGTATGGCAGTATTGGAATCACAGAGAATGATGCCAGCGTCAGTATTTGCTATGGCCAAGGCTATGGCTGCTTCTTCTGCTTGATCCGCATACTTGACCGTGACCGAGAATGCAGAGATGCACTCGCTTCTTCCTGCTATGAATTTGGATGCGCAGATAGCGCATCCAAATTATATTATATTATAATTATAATCATTTTAATTATATTATTATAATATAATTATATTATAGCGCCCTAATTATAATCGGCTGCATCGGTGTGTACTGGTCTAGGATGATTGAGGTACTTTCTATGCAGAGCCCGCGCTCTGGCTTCATCACTAGTTTGTCGTAAGGGAAGGGAGGAAGGTGGGAGTGAAAGAAGAGAAAGAGAAAGATGTGCCGTAGTGGCGGGCTCCGGAATAATTTCGACCACGTCGGGATCCTTAACGTGCACTGACATCACACAGCACACGGGCTACTCTTGCGTTTCACCTCCATAGAAACGCGGCCGCCGCGGACGGATTCCAACCCGGGTACTCCGGCTTGGTAGACGAGCGCCTCACCACTGAGCCACGGCGGCGGTACCCCGATTCTTTTCCTATGTGTAGCACTTTCCTTTGATAAAAAGTTTTTATACCCGAGTTTTAAAGATGTGCTGCCCTTGGATTTACCGTACTCTATTATTTCTTTCTGATATTGCGCGTGGCTTGGCAGAAGTCTCCACTCATTTCTTTTCCGGCATTCTTCAAGATATCACGTTTTGAAAAGACTAGTTCTCTTGTTTTGTAGTATTGAAAACTTGCTATAAGTGGACGGGTTTCCCTGTTACGAAACATTTGCAGCCAGCCATGCACACATTCCCTTGCAACAGGACTCAACTGGCAGATAAACTTCGGGACCAGTACCTGTGTACAGCCCAAGACCCCCGGACCTGCGTATACTTATGCAGGCCCAGAGAAGACGGATCTGCATCAACCTTTCCAGCTCCATAATCTGCGGGCAGCTCCGGTCAATATGAAACGGGGCACTGCGCCGGGAAGGGGTGCGGGGGCCCATGGAGCGACGTGTCCAGAACTCCCTTGTTCCAAATAAAGTTTTCATCATCATCATCACAAGGTCACCGTCAAGCTTTGCACGAACCTGCCCGACTTGGCATACCGGTCCCTCCTTGACTATATCCATGCAATTTGGCACGGGGACACCCCTCTGACAATTGACTCGCTTAGGTCACTTTTGATCCTAAAGCCGACAAACCAATCGACAAAGATAAGCTACGCATCATCTCTCCCACCTCCTATGTCGGCAAACTAATGGCGACGATGATGCAGCATTGGTTATCCGTATATCTTTCTCTTGAGAGTGGCTGGATACATGAAACTGATGAGATACGGGTACTCGCACTTCACATCCACAAACACAGACCGCCAGACACTACATTGGCCAAACTCGATAATGTGTGGGACCAGATTGGCCGCATTGTCTGCCGGGTTTCAAACAAACGCGGGGGGTTACGAAGTAAGGATGCCTTGCGGCTGGCAAACGCCTTCGTATCCAGCCAGGTGGCGCACCTTAGAAACCTGTTCACGCGCTTGTGGGAAACGGAGTCGGGTCGCCGCCTTCTTGCTCGACTCCATGTACAACACACCAATCCCACGGAAGACAGGTTTGACATCCCAGAAATACCGAGACGCGCCCATTATGTGAGATTTCTTCCAGTCAACATATCACACGAAGACTATGATGGTCGGCACCTGGCCTGAGCGGAAGCCCTAGCCGACATTATAGCAAAACAACAGCTGTATATTCCGTGGATTTCTCCGGCCGTCACCGCGGAGGATGCTACACGGTCGCGATAGCTCACAACAGCAACCCACTTAACGGCCTAACTTTGAGAGCGCGCAGTTCAACACGAGCAGAAGAGGTCGCGATTGCTCTCGCCGCCTCACATTCCGATTCAGAATACATAGTGACCAACTCGCAAGGGGCTTGTCGGAGCGTCGAACAAGGCTGCATTCCCTTCCTAGCCTATCGAATCTACAAAAACTGCACACTGGATACGTACCCCCAGCACCGTTACCTCATATGGGCCCCTGTTATCAGGGGCTGGCAAAAAACGAGGCAGCAGACGCAGCCGCCCGCGCATTCTCTCTCCGGGCTGTTTTCTCCTCCACACTCGATCAGGATCACGATTTTAATCCGGTCTATGCCTTCAAAGATGTTGCAAACTACTATCAAGATAGTCATCGCCTTTACCCCAGGTCATGTACAGGCCTCAATAAGGCGGATGAGGAGCTCCTTCTACGCCTTCTGCTGGCAGTTTATTTACGACTGGTGGGGGATTGGCCGCTAGGGGGCCCGAGTGAGCGGACGCGTTTATTATCGCCTCCGCCAATTTCTGCTTCCTGTGCCCAGCTAAGTCCTTTCTAGGACCCACCAAGGCCCTCAACGGATCCTGGAAGGTTCACAGACCCCAATCGCTACCATCTTTTGGATGTGCCCAATGACCTCGGTGAGCTACCTGTTGAAAATGTCTCTGGCAGCCACGCCGCTGCGCTAAGCCTCGCCTCATCGAGGCGAGCCTCGCCGGCGCGCCGCGTTCCTCACTCCCCAACAGCCATGGAGGAGCCCGTGGATGGAGAGACCTTGAACCCATTGGACTGCCACCCTGGTGAGTGGAAAACTGTGCTCCATGCATACCTTAATCGGACCACGGATTCGAATTCGCCCCAAAAACTCCTGGTATCGGCCACCGTTCAACCTAAACCAAGCGCCAGCAACGCCGGCGCGCCACCGGACGCTGCATCTGGGAACACCCGAAGCGCGTTCAAGGAGACGCCACAGCTCCTACGCATGACGCGCGCCGTCGTCCATAGAAGCAAGCAACTCGCCGCACTGCCGGCGGGTACCATCAGAGTCGTCTTTCGCCTGCGAGTCGGCCTCTCCCTGGAGAAGATCCCGGCTTCCAGTATCCTGCAGGCACTTCACTCGACGCTCAGCTGCTCAGTGATTGGCGAGTTGCACATAAGAATCCACCCAACTAACAACACCTTCACAGTGGCGACGGTAGCGGAGGCAACAGCGCTGGCATTGGTGAAAATTCAGCAAATTACCTTAGATGGACTACAATACCCGGTAGCCGCGTACATCGCGGCCCCTCCAGCGGCAGTCAAGGGCGTCATTTCCCGGGCCTACTGGAACGAGACACCAGAACAAATCCTAACTGACTTACAGTACAGAAACCCCGACTCTAACATTATAGCGACCCGACGCATGGGTAAAACAACGTCCATCTTAATAACTTTTGCCTCAGGTCCCGTGCCTCACACAATTAAATATATGTGTGTGGTACACTGCTGCACCAAATACAAGGGAAGCCCCGATGCCTGCACAAACTGCAGGAAGCCTGGACACAGGTACGACGTGTGCCCTCTCCCGAAGGCTGGACTCTGCCCGCGGTGTGGCGAGAAGCACACCCCTCAAGAGACCCCATGCACGCCAAGCTGCATTCTTTGTGGTGGTTCCCACCTTACCGGTACCGGCTCGTGCAAAGCCAGGACCCCTCCACCTCGTAGACAGACCGCACCGAAACCCAAGAAACCAGTGCCCACGCCAAAGGACTTTCCACCGCTAGTGCGCATCAAGATCACCAGCGAGCCTGGACCAAACCCACCAGTACACCCCAAACCTCACAGCGGGAGGAAGAGATAGCTCTCCTGCGGCAAGAGGTAAGGCATCTTAGGGCAGCCATTAATTCCATCCCTCCTACCGTTTCTCCACCACCAACACCCCAAACCTCTTCACCTACACCCCAACCCTCCACACCCCTCCACAAAAGAAACGCAGACCAGAAGACATTCCAGACATGGATTCTAAATTACAAAATATTGCCCCACAGCTCGAAACCAGTATTCTGGCTCAGACTCAAAATTACATTGAAGCCGCCATCACTAAGCTTACAGAAACTATTATCAGTCAGGTAACCTCTGCTATTCTAAAACAAATTCCACAAATAATTGCTGGAATGTCTTCACATATCCCAGCTAGCAACCCCATAGTTGCTCCCATCCTCCGCCCCCCCACCCTCCAGCATGGCCCAGTTGACGGGCAATAATCTCCAATTAAGCATCCTACAATGGAACTCCTCTCTGCTTCCTCCACACCCCCTGATATAGTAGCACTTCAGGATGCTGGCACAAATTTATCGCTGCCAGGATACGCTATGGTACCCTCCGACACCACTCCAAACCCCAGGGTTACCACGTATCTCCAACATTTCGTACCATACACTTGTCATGTACTAACCTCGCCGGTAGCTCAGACATTCCTAGAATTAATCCCCTCCACTCACAGATCTCAACCCCTCTTCATGCTCAACTGTTACCTCCTTCCGAGGCAACCAGTCTCAGATTTAAGCTCTCTAATTAAAGCCGCCTCCAACGCTGCAAAAAAGGACCCCCTCATTATATTAGGGGATTTCAACTGCGCATATGTAGACTGGGGGTACACACGCACTAACAAGAGAGGAGCGGAATTGCGCAACACCCTTCAGATGCCCGGCGTTCCATATATAATTATCTGAGCACACCTACAAGAATCGGCAATGGTGTCACTGCCGACACAAGCCCAGATATTACTTTTCGTCGCAACCTTCCCACACCGGTGTGGACAAACTCAAATGAGGCCCTGGGCAGTGATCATTATATTGATACAGCTCAGAAGTGGACGAAGAAGAAGTGCTTCGCCATCTCGCTTGTGACGAGGAAGAAGAAGTGGTTCGTCTTCTTGCTGGTGACCGCTCGGCAGACTGGAGCAGTTCTTGTGTCTCTGTGTGCTGTGTAATATTCGTGACAAATCTGGTGGAGGTGCGGGGTACGCTTCCAGACCCGCGTAGGCTACCGACCAATACGGATCTCACCCCAGTTCACCAGCGCCGCGGCCGCCGCCTCCGTGGAGCGTCCCCTGAATTTGGACTCCTTCCGGCTGCAACCAGGGCGACGCAACCCCGGCCTTCGGAGGCACCAGCTGCCATGGCAACTGAGAACTCGCTCCCGGCGCACATCCTCTGTCATCAGCCACGAACACCCCCGTCGTTTCATGGCGACGTGTTCGAGGACGCCGAGGATTGGCTCGAGATATTCGAACGGGTTGCCCGTTACAACGGCTGGAGTGACAACCGTAAGCTCCACAATGTCTATTTTGCACTTGAAGAGTCGGCTCGGACATGGTTCGAAAATCATGAAGCTTCGTTTACGTCCTGGGAAGCTTTCTGCCGCAATCTTAAAGCCACTTTTCCGAATGCAGACCGTCGAGAGCGAGCAGAAGCTGCGTTACACTCGCGCAACCAGCGCCACAACGAGAGTGTACGCATGTACTACGAGGACATGACTCGCCTTTTTAAGCGCGCGGATCCCAACATGACAGAAGACAAGAAGCTTCGCCACCTCATGCGGGGTGTCAAGCAAGAGCTCTTCGCGGGACTCGTGCGCAGCCCACCAAGCACTGTGGCAGAGTTCCTCACCGAGGCGGCAACTATGGAGAAGACGCTGGAACAGCGAGCCCGCCAGTACAATCGCGACGTCAACACCTTCGGGCCTGATCCCATCTCCATGCCTCCCGGTATCGACGCGGCCTTTCTACGCGAGCTGGTCCGATCCGTCGTCAGAGAGGAACTGCAGGCCTTCCGTACGCCGTCCGAGACGCCATTTTCACGCCACTGAGCGAAGTCATCCGGGACGAGGTGCGCCTGGCAGCACAACAGCACCAGATTTCCGAGGTTCCTCGCCAGCCTGATGCAAGGCCCACGTATGCGTCCGTCCTGCGCCAGGCCCCTGGGTACGACGTCACTGCCGCGACTCCAGCAGTGCTCTCGTCGAGCTCCCCTCGTGGTGACGCTCCGCCAGCCTATCAGCGGCCGCGAAAGAGTGAAGTGTGGCGTGCCCCGGATCGTCGGCCCCTCTGCTATCACTGTGGCGAGGCGGATCACCTCTACAGGGCGTGCCCATACCGCCGCGTGGGCCTGCGTGGTTTCGCGCCGGACGACCCGTGCCCTCAGAACGGGGAACGACCGCAGGAGATAGCATTCCATCTGTCGTCGCGCCAGAACCACATCACGTCAGGCCACCAGGAGGCTCGATCACCGTCGCCGCGACGCTACCGTTCTCCAAGCCCCCGTCAAGCTGCAGGCTACTCCAGACGCCGTTCTCCCAGTCCACGCCGGGAAAACTGATTCCAGCGGCCTCTGGAGGCAAGGCCGCTGATGCCGGGACTTGTGAAGATCCTCCTGCGCCACTACCACGCGACGATGTTTCTCCGGGAGCGAGTAGCGACAGCATCCGACGCGCTACCTCCGATTTGTGCGTCAAAATTGACGGAATCGACGTGACCGCTTTGCTGGATACTGGTGCCGACTATTCTGTCATGTGCCTGGCCCTTGCCGTACAACTGAAGAAAGTATTGACGGGGTGGTCGGGGCCTAGCATTCGCACTGCTGGGGGTCACCTGATTATCCCTGCCGGCAGGTGCACAGCTCGTGTCGATATCCGTGGTTTTGTGTACGTCGGCGAGTTTGTAGTCCTCCGTGACTGTTCGAGGGACTTGATCCTCGGTCTTGACTTTCTCCACACGAACGGTGCTGTCATTGACCTCCACGAATCACGGGTCACGTTCTCGACGAAACGGGCCGTGGCACGCACTGACACAGACGATTCACGCTTCACTGCTCTGCGACTTGTTGACGACGACGTAATGGTGCCACCCCGGTCCAGTGTGCTAGTTCTCGTGAGGAATGATTTATTCCACGACTACGAAGGTGTCGCTGATAGCCACGTACCCCTGCTGCTCGAGAAAGGAGTAGCCATCGCTCGCGGGCTCGTCCAACTACAAGACGGTTGTGCTAGTGTGCTCCTTACAAATTTTGCCAACGAGTTGCAGCACCTCGCCAAGGGCACGGCTGTCGCCTTCCTGCATGACTTCGCTGTGGTGCCTCAAGTGTGCGCCCTGGAGACAAGCCCTGAAGACCAGGCCCCACCATGCCCTGTCCTTCCGTCCGTCAGAATCAATCCCGATTTGGCGCCTGAGCAGAAGGCTCTTCTCTCGGCGCTTCTAACCGACTTCGCGGGTTGTTTTGCCACAAGCTCCAGGGTCGGTCGTACGCCTGTCGCAAAGCATCGCATTATCACCGACGAGACTACACCACCCGTATGCCAGCGCCCATACCGCGTTTCTTCGACGGAACGCGAAGCCATTAAAAGGCAAGTGGACGAAATGCTCGCCGACGATGTCATTCAACCGTCGACAAGTCCATGGGCGTCACCGGTAGTCCTCGTGAAAAAGAAAGACAACACCTTGAGATTTTGTGTCGATTACCGCAAACTGAACAACGTGACGAAAAAGGACGTTTACCCGCTCCCCAGGATTGATGATGCACTCGACAGACTACGTGATGCCAGGTTCTTTTCCTCCTTGGATCTCAAAAGCGGCTACTGGCAGATAGAGGTGGACGAGCGAGACCGCGAGAAAACTGCTTTTGTGACGCCTGATGGTCTATACGAATTTAAGGTGCTCCCGTTTGGACTATGCTCAGCGCCGGCCACTTTCTAACGCATGATGGACACTGTCTTGTCTGGGCTCAAGTGGCAGACGTGCTTCGTATACCTGGACGATGTCGTCATTTTCTCGCCCACCTTCGAGCAACACTTGGAGCGGCTGCGCACAGTGCTCCGGGCGCTCCAATGTGCGCAACTTACGATCAAGCCCGAGAAATGCTATTTCGGTTTTGAGGAGCTTCGTTTCCTCGGCCATGTTGTCAGCGCGCGCGGTGTTCTCCCAGATCCCGACAAGACCGCTGCTGTCTCCAGTTTCCCACGTCCCACTGACAAAAAGACCCTTCGACGTTTTTTGGGACTGTGCTCTTACTATCGACGATTCGTCCAAGATTTTTCCAAAATAGCTGAACCCTTAACAGCGCTGACCAGAGAAGACACAAACCTTCTTGTGGGGAAGCGACCAAGAGGATGCTTTCGTGGAGCTCCGACAACGCCTGCAACGTCCACCGATACTCTCCCATTTCGATGACGCCGCAGCAACCGACATACACACAGATGCTAGCAATGTAGGCCTTGGGGCGGTCCTGGTACAGTGGCAGGATGGCGCCGAACGAGTCATCGCATACGCAAGCCGTACACTTTCGCGCTCGGAATGCAACTATTCAACGACTGAGAAAGAATGTCTTGCGGTAGTCTGGGCCATCAGTAAGTTCCGCCCATACCTATACGGAAGACCATTTCGCGTTGTCAGTGATCACCACTCGTTATGCTGGCTGGCCAGCCTCAAAGATCCATCTGGGCGGTTGGCGAGGTGGAGCCTCCGTTTGCAGGAGTACGACGTAACGGTCGTGTACAAGTCGGGGCGGAAGCACCAAGATGCGGATTGTTTATCACGCGCGCCAGTGGACCTTGCTTCCCCGGAAATCACTGAAGACTTCTCTTTCCTTGGTGCTGTTAGCGCAACCGATATGGCGCAGCTTCAAAGGGAAGACCCAGAGTTAGCGCCGCTCATCGCGTACCTGGAAGGCTGCGACGGTCCCCGCATTCCTCGTGTTTTTCTTCGTGGACTCAAATCCTTCACTCTGCAGAACGGCGTCCTCTACAAGCGCAACTTTGAGAGCAACACTGCAACATTTCTGCTCGTAGTCCCGTCCGAGTTGCGACCTGATATCTTGAGCGCTTGCCACGACGAACCATCTGCCGGCCACCTGGGGGTCAGTCGTACCTTAGCGAGGATTCGGCAGAGGTACTACTGGCCAAGATTACTTCCATCAGTGCGGACATACGTCAAAACCTGTCGCGACTGCCAGCGCCGTAAGTCTCCTCCCTTCAAACCCGCAGGATTTCTTCATCCCATAGCGCCTCCGAAGACGCCTTTCCAACAAGTGGGAATGGACCTACTCGGCCCTTTCCCGAAGTCATCCACTGGAAAACGTTGGATTGCTGTCGCGACGGATTATTTGACGCGGCACGCTGAGACAACGGCGCTTGCAAACGGAACTGCTGTCGAAGTGGCTACGTTTTTTGTACACAACATCGTGCTGCGTCATGGCGCTCCTGCGGTTATAATTACTGACCGTGGAGCTGCTTTCACAGCCCGCTTGACTCAGGCAGTCCTAGATCTGACCCACACCAGCCATAGGCGTACAACAGCGTACCACCCACAGACAAATGGTTTGGTAGAGCGCCTTAACAGAACCCTGGCCGACATGCTCTCCATGTATGTGGATGTGGAGCATAAAACATGGGACCAAATTCTCCCATACGTAACGTTCGCTTACAATACGGCCCTTCAAGAGACAACGCGGCTCACGCCCTTCCAGCTTGTCTTCGGTCGTCCAGTTGTTACTTATTTGGATGCCATGTTGCCCGTCGACCCTCAGTGTGACCTAGAGCCAGATCTTGACGTCGCCACTTTCGTTCAGCGGGCTGAAGAAGCACGTCAACTGGCCAGGCAGCGAATACACCGTCAACAGCACGCCGACGCTGACCGCTACAATCTCGGACGGCGATTTGTTACGTACGAACCAGGCGACCACGTGTGGGTTTGGACACCAGTTCGTCGCCGTGGGTTGTCCGAAAAATTACTGCGCCGATACTTCGGACCTTACCGAGTTCTCCGCCGCATTAGCGACGTGACGTACGAAGTTTCACCGGCAACCCCAGGCCGCCCTTCGCGCAGACCACCGCATCCGGATGTTGTGCACGTCGTTCGTATGAAGCCGTACCACGACCGTCCTGCTGATTGTCCTTGACGCTGAGTGCCGCCGGTTGTGTGTCGTGATAGCTGTGTCTCACTTTCCGTGTCTAACCCATTTTCCCCTCTGTGAAAGCGGCCCGCATCGAGGCGATGCTGCAGGGGAGGGAGCAATGATACAGCTCAGAAGTGGACGAAGAAGAAGTGCTTCGCCATCTCGCTTGTGACGAGGAAGAAGAAGTGGTTCGTCTTCTTGCTGGTGACCGCTCGGCAGACTAGAGCAGTTCTTGTGTCTCTGTGTGCTGTGTAATATTCGTGACAATATCATAACTATACAGCTTGATTTCGCCAAAAAAGCTAAAAACTACCGTGTCCAGATTACCAGCTGGGATAATCTTCGGAAGCACAGAGAGGCCAAAACATTAGAATCCCCCTTTAACCTCCACACATGGATGACAGAGCTGAAACAGGATGTCCAGGCATTCACGCAAACATTAGACGCTACCCCCGAGACTCCCGTTGCAGACAGTCGCTTAGCGCACCTACTCCAATCTCAAAACAGTATCCTCAGACGCTGGAAAACCCAGAAGCAAAATCTGAAACTTAAGCTAAAATTAGCGCAACTACAGAAACAAATAGAAGAACACAGTGCCGCACTCAGTAAATCTAACTGGCACCAATTATGTGACGGATTACGAGGTAATCTCTCCTTCACCAGGGCCTGGCATCTTTTGCGACATATGATAGACCCCACTCAAGCTAAAAAGCAAACTCGGCTCACACTAAAAAGACTTACCCATAAAAATCGTCAAAATCATCAAGCACTGTTACGCCAACTCCAATCAACTTATACCACTGTGGGCCAAGCTGTATCATATCCCGACTATGTAGGCCCCGATCAACCCTCCCTCGACGCCCCCATTATGGAGGTTGAAGTCAGAGCAGCCCTTATCAAGCTCCGAAACTCAACCCCTGGGGAGGATCAAATCACAAATGTCATGCTCAGAAATCTAAATGACCGTTCAAGTTCCCTTCTCACCGACTACTTCAATGAGTGCTGGGAAATGGGGGCGCTGCCTGCTGAATGGAAGCACGGGAAAATAATTTTCATTCCTAAACCAAATAAAGCCATTAACGCCCAAAACCTCCGTCCCATTTCGCTTAGTTCGTGCTTGGGCAAACTGTTTGAGCATGTCATCCTCACCCGTCTCACGCAACACGTGGAATCCCATGGACCATATCCACATACTATGGTAGGATTTTGATCCCACCTCTCGGCACAGGACGCCCTACTGCAGATTTCACACGCTATCCTCAATGACATGTTACATCACACCAGAGCAATCCTGACAGTCGACCTCACCAAAGCATTCGACAAAGTTACGCACAGCGCCATCCTGCAGGGCATCCAAGAGCTGCAGTTGGGGCCTAAGACCTACAACTATATCCGGGCCTTCTTAAACGGTCGCACAGCCTCACTGCATATAGATGATATACAGACACCCCCCCCCTTCACGCTTGGTAACATTGGTACCCCGCAAGGGGCGGTGTTATCTCCCTTCCTCTTCAACCTCACCCTCATCCCCCTGGCCAAGGCTCTCAGTCGCATCCCGCACTTAGGACAAGCACTTTACGCGGATGATATAACGGTTTGGACCACACACGGCTCGGATGGCGACATAGAATCGACCCTTCAGGAAGCCGCTACAACTATCGCTACTCACGCGGCAAACATTGGGCTTGAATGCTCCCCCACAAAGTCAGCACTCCTCATAATCCGCCCGCGGCGCGTCCCTACCTCCACCATCACGATCTACCTGCATGACGCTCCCATACCGCAAACACCTACCCTCCGCATTCATGGCCTGCATTTACAGGACACGGGGAAAAACAACCTTACCCTGAAAGCATTAAAACAGTCCACTTACTCCGTCATCCATCTTCTTAGAAGGGTTTCACATTCACGAGCCGGTCTAGACGAAGCAGATAATCTCAAGGTGCTGCATGCCTTTGTGCTTAGCCGCATTCTTTACGCCACTGCTTACCTGAACCTCTCCTGTTCGGATAAAGACAAGATCAATGCTCTTATCCGCATGGCTACCAAAGCAGCGCTAAACTTACCAAAGAGCACTAGCACGGACAGACTCTTAAAATTAGGAATGCACAACACTATACAAGAACTTATAGATGCACATCGCTACACACAGTACCTTCGTCTGGCTGGCACGGAAACTGGACGATATATACTGGATTCTCTGGGAATTCGCATACCGGCACACACGACAGGCTTCATCTCTCTCCCTCGCGCCATACACACCGCGCTTATCCTGAAACCCCTTCCTAAGAATGTCCACCCTGAATACCATCAATCCCGCCGAGTCGCGCGAGCCAAAGCTCTCCATAAAGAATATGGCACTTTAGAGGATGTGCGCTGGGTGGACGCCGCGTGTGGTACAGACCGTTCAGTAGCTGTGGCTTATCATCCAGCAGCCCCCCCATTTACCCATTTCATAGACCCACCTTGTACCCCGGAAGAAACAGAGGAAGCAGCTATAGCAATAGCCATTGCCCAAACCAATGCGGCTTATATACTAGGCGATTCCAAAACAGCCATTCTTAACTTCGCCCGCGGACGCGTCCATCCCCCCGCGTGGCAGATATTGAGAATGTGCACCCTAAATCCCGATAGGCGTATTGAGCTCGTGTGGGTGCCGGCTCACTCTGGCAATCCCGGAAATGAGGCCGCCGATAACATAGCCCGAGGACTTATTTGCCGGGCAAATGGCGACCCCAGCCGGGATTTCTCGAGGGAGCGGGCACACACGTTCTCAGAACTAACTCAACAAGCACGCCTTGCCCGTCGACTCTATCCCCCTCCCCACCCCCGCCTATCCCACTCCCAACAAATCCTCTGGAGGCGACTCCAGACCCGAACTCTTCCTACTCCTCAGCTTCTATCCTACTTCCGCCATGTTCCCCCAGAGTGCACTCTCTGCGGAGAACCACACGCCACCCTTGCCCACATCCTCTTCGGCTGCCCTGCCGATCCTCCCCCGCAGGGACAGCCCGCCATCGGTACATGGGAGGAATGGGAGGCCCTCCTTGCGTCGCAGGACCCGGACGCGCAACTTCGCTGTGTGAACCGGGGTGCCAGTGCCATGGCCCTACGTGGCCTGGACACATGCGCGTAATGTGAGGGCTGTGCGGTGGCCCTGAGACCTTGTACGGTCCAAACTCACTTGCTTAATAAAGTTTTCCATCCATTACGACTGGTTGCTCAGGAATATCAACCTAGGTCGTATAAATCCCACCTGAGGCTGCACGTGCCATCGCGGAGCAGTGCCGCATCGCTTAACAGTGGTGTATGAATGTAAAGTAGACAGTGAATATTTCCGTATAGGGGACCGCAGCTTCGCAGGGGGGCGCTGCGGACGCCACTGAAAAGCGCCCTCTCCGGCCGACTCCGCATTTTTGTCCAGGCAAACCGGTCTCCCTCCCATTGAGTAGCTGCGCTAGCAGCGCGCTTTCTCCTGAAAAAAAAAAGCCAGTTCTGCACGTACTTTGCACGTGTTGGCCAGCCTGCAAACCTCTCTGTGCAGTCGCGAGCTTTTTCCCTCGTGCTTGAACTCCATTTCATTTCATTTATTGGTGTTGTTTGGCCAGTACAGACTGCAAACAAGGGAGAGCAAGCTAAAGGCGCCTAGTAGCGCCTGACAGAGGCCTGCCCTCCCTATGTAAAAAAACAAAAAACAAAGTGGCACTTGGCAATGGTATAAAGTTTCCATAAGTAACAGAAACTAGAAAAGCAGCGGATGTATTGACAACGAAACAGAGATCAGGCATGCATAGAGCTAAGCACAACAAAACTAAGATCAAAACATAACAAAGACAAAAACTGATTAGGTAAAAAACACACCACAACTAGCTATAACAAAAATATTCATGAACAGTTTTCCTAAATCTGACCTCGGACATATTTTGTAGTGACAATTCTGTTAAATATGAATAGGTGTTTAATGTATGAGGAATTATGTGAGTTAGTCAGATGTGAGTTAGTCAGACGCTGACGAGCTTCAGAGGATTAGCAAAATGTACAGGGGCGCTAGAAAAAAATGCGGACAGCACGGCGCCCACGCGCTGCGCAGTCGGAATTTATCTTCATTGCTTTTTTATCTCGCTAATAACAAAAAGACGCTAGAGTGGTACATTATTGTATCACGGATGTCTCTAGCCTATTTGTGTTGCGAGCCAAGTATAAGCGTGACGAAAATAAATTCCAACAGCGGAGCGCCTAGGCACTGCGCTGTTAGCATTTCTTTCTGTCGCGGCAGTACGCTCTGAGATGTAGGTTAAAAGAAATAGTGGACAGTGAATTTTTTTTTTCGCTGCGCAAACTTGAAAAATGAACTGCTAGTGGATCAGGCGCACTACGTGAAGCAGATTGTTGACGAAAAAGCCGGTACCGTAACGGCAAAATGTGTATCGCAAGTAAATGACGAGGTCATTTAAGACGTGGAATTCGAGGTAAATACCATTTTTTTGTGGCGCGGCCATCTTCGCAAGATGCTTAATTTCGTTGGGTGGCTGAGCAGTTAGGTGCATGCAGGTTTGTTGGCCAAATAATAAGGATTTTGTTACGTATTTCGCTAAAAAATAATGGAAATAATTTTTATTTCAGCTTAAAATAAAGTGGCCTTAAGGCGACACGCGAGGCTGAGGAGAAAAACGAAAACACTCACGGAATGCGCCTACCAGCTTCTAGCTATATACGGCAAAGAGAAAAAAATGCTCTAGTTTGATCAATCGCTACAACGGAGACAAGCGGTTGGTATATTTATTTTAATGCCGATTACAGCGCACGCGCATCCCCAAAACAATTTATTTGCAGAGCCATCGCTCATATGCAAACACTCATTCATGTGCAAGCAAACATTTTGATTATTTTTGTTTTTAGAAATTTTTTACATGTAAAGCAACTTCGAAAATTGAGCCAGGCGTCACAAGTCGGAACATTGAGGCGATCACTGACCTTGCCTCACACGCGTCTGCATAATGCCGCTTGCTGTTGTCAGTCTCCAAAATAAAAAATGGCAAAAGAAATGAGTTTCGTTAGCGCGAGCTTTACTAAACACTGCATGCTTAGTGAATTACAGCAAAAACTGCTCAGAAATAATATTACGCGTGCAACATGCCAAACGTGTTTAGCAACAGGAAAAAGCTTACTTCACCTTGCCCATAGCAGTTATCGAGGCCTGCCGTTTCTCGTTCTCATCCATTTCATACCCAACAATTCCGGACAAAAACATTTTTTAATAGGAAAAAGTGTATGAACGCAATTTTTTTTCATATACTGGAAGATTTCACTATAGCAATCTCCCATCGATAGGCTTGCATTTTTTTTTCGTATTAACGTTTTTCCTATCGTCAACTGCTCGATACGAGCGATGAAAAATATTTAAGATTTTCCTGCATATAGAAAGAGTGGACCATTACCTTCAATATTTCCGTTACTGTACGTTACAATTTTCCAATATTAAATTTTTTCCCCCAATAATGTAGGACATCTCCAGGAAATCTGTAGAATTCCACGGGCAGTCCTTGACCCTCGATGTTCAGAGAACTACTGTGATAGCCCCAGACACAACAAGTTTCTCCACTCTTAGAACGTCGCGGAATTCACAGCGAGCGGCAGCAACACTTTTGTGCGCCCGCGAGCAGGACGGCACGTGCTCACAATGAAAGAGAGAGTGCCAGCTGCGCGAGCAGTACGCGCATACCAGTCGACAGGCTGCTGGCTCAATCCGCTCCGCCCGCGACGTGCCCGGATGGAAACGCCAAAATGACCGGCAGGGGAGAAGTGGCGCTGGTGCAGTGGGAGCAAACTTCAGGTGCGCTTCCCTATATATGCGCGTGAACCCATTAATGCTATCGCGTCACGTGCTTAAGACGGAGCTGAAGTGAGCCCTGAAATTTTTGTGACACTTAGTTTAAGGAGCTCATGACTTTAGCGAATGTGTTTAGAAAGGGCAATCTGCGGATGTAAACCTAGCGTGGCGCAGTGGTTAATTATTCTATCCGGACAGAAATTATTTTTTTGTTCTATATATGTCGTTGCTCACTCACCACATTCGTACATTCATAGTAAAATTTGAGTTTTTCTCGGATGGTGTGCTGTGCAAAAAATGCTCTTTTAGGCAGTCTTATTAGCATGTTGTTGACATGACACTGATCTTTCGCGCGGTAGGCAACCTGCAGTAGTTAGATTCAACTTTTTCTCCACAAGATATATATGAGAACGTCATATAACCGCACATCTTCGTCGTTCGAGGTCATGCGACATTGCATGTTGCTGCCACCTTCAACCTTTCACCCACAAATCTGCAACAACTGTTGCGATTGCACATGCGACAACGACGTCAGCTGTAGTTTTTTGTGAGTCGTGAATCCGAAGAAAAGGACCTCGATTACCATCTTCGTAGCGGCAGCAATTCCAGGTGCGATCGATTCAATGGCAGCGTATATGGTGAAAGAGCTCGCTAGGTATGTGGGTGTTGTAGATTACAATGAGTCGAACATCGACGCAAGAAGTACGCCTTAACGCCGCACAGCATCAGCGACTGGACCAGCTACAGAGCTGCCGGGTTTTGTCGAGAAGGTACACCATGATGAGAGCCATGTGTGCGCTAGGCGCCGCCCCACATTTATTGTAGACGGCTTCAGACCCAATGAGCGGCGCCGGCCAGCGATCAACGCTTCCGATCTGCCCTCCCCCCCCCCCCCCCGCCCAGACAGCACATCGAAACAAAAAAAAAGCAGCGAGAGAAAAGAAAACGCAAACACAATGTACCGCAAGACACTAAGAACAAGAAGCTATGGACATGAGTGCACCTGATGTCCGTGTCCAAGCAGTAGACGAATGGGCAAGCAGGGTCGTACGAAAAGGGCTGTTCCGCAGGAAGGGGCTGTGTAAAACACATCGGCAGGGCAGGCGGGAGGACTCGAGAGCAAGCTGAGGAGCCATGAGTGGTTGCTATGTGGCAGCCGATGTAGGGAGAGCAACTGTGCGGATCCTGCACGCGCACCATAGATGATAGGTGCTTGTGCTGGCTGTGTGGACGGTGGGTATGAGGTTTGACCAGGCTGTGTTGCATCGCGCAGTCATCATCGACAGAAGGCTGACCAGAATGGCCGGTAGCTGCTAAAGAGATGCGCGGGTGTAGCCGGCCGATATGACGTCGATGAAGTATAGCCAGAGGCAGTCTTCTTGCTCTGAGCTTCAATGCAAGAGTACGAATAGCACGGCCACCCCCAGACATGGAGGGAACGACACGGGGAGTAGTGGGCGATGCTTTGACCGCAGCAGATGGTGCAGGTGCCATGGGAGGAATTCGGCGTGGTGCAGACAATGAAAGAGGATCTTGACGTATGCATGCACGAGAGACTGGCGGTGGCACTGTGCAAGAAGACAGTTGTCGCGTGTCAGGCTTTTGGGGTAGGGGAAGAGGGGCACCAAGGCGACGTGCGTCGTCACCGGCTCTACAACACGTACCAGGGAGGGCGCGTGGCATGGATCGTGGCGGTCTGCCGATGTAGAGTCGCAGAACGCGACTGACGCGGCTCCGCTTTCCAAAGTATTCACAACAGTTGGGAAGTATGCTTGCGGCGACGAGACGAAGGAGTGGCTTCAGTCCAGTGGCGCAGACTGACACGATTAGCAGGTGAGCGCTTGGACGACGGCTGGGCTAGTGGATGTCGTCGGGGCTTCAAGCGCCTGTGCACGAGGTAGCGACAGCACAGGCAGCGCTCCCTGGGTTGTGCAAGCACCGCAAGGATTTTAACGAGTGAGAGGAATGCCGTATAAGGAAATGACGGCCGCCCTGACGTCCCCGTATAGCGTTGGGCCGGGTTCCGCTAAGATGAGCCGCTCGAAGAGGCCGTCTAGAAGGCGTATCTTTGCCAGAAAGTACCGCATGATTTGGCTGGGCACAGCGTGGAGACAGAAGTGGAATTCTGGGAGAATAAACCATAGGGGCGGAATATTCTCACAGAACGGTGCTACTCCGCGCGCCTCAGGGTAGCCACGCCGCGCGGGTGGCGGCTGAGTGCAGCCGCCTTGGTAGGAAGACGCCCGAGGAGGCGAGTTCATGACGTGGCCAGTGGGTAAAGAGGGCTCGGCTGGATGAGCCGGGACGTAGAAGGGTGCATCGTGGCAGTGTCACGCCGGGAACCAACAGGTAGCGGGAAAGACATGCGTTTGTCAACGCTCGATGTGCCGAGGAAAAGGACGGCCAGGGGGACAGGGGCTGCCGAGGCAGGCAGTGTTCTGATGCAAACTGCGAGGGAGAGAATGAGGCAGGAGCTGGGCTAGATGTTGGCGGCGGCGAAAGCGGGTCTGCAGCGTCGAAGAGCGGCAGCGCGAGGTAGGAGGCGCGGAAGTCCGCCAAGACAGCTGCGCGCAGCTCAGAATGGCGCATACCCACACAGGGGGTTCGGCCAAGAAGAGGTGTGCACAAAGAGCTATTGTGATGAGTCTTTCGACTGTAGGTAGGGCCGACATTTACAGCCCCCTCCATCCGCTCCCAAAGGGATGGCTTTCAGTCTCTATTGAAGCGCGGAGACTTTTGCGCTAATTGGTCACTTGCGCTAGTGGTGCACGTCGGAAGCTATAATTGACAGGTAAAGAGTGTCGCTGGTGATGAGGCATTTAATGAGAGCGTAGAGTGCCAGCAAACGCCTCTCCAACATTGCGATGCTAAAGCCAGCGTCGAAGGAGTCATAGCAGTCGATTTCATCGCTGGTTTGAAGATCTGGGTCTTGTAGTCGGCGAAGGGGCGACGCTTTTTGTAGCCTCACCTACATTGGCCACCGTCTGGCCGTTTCGCATGCTCTCTTGCTTGACCATATTGTCACGAAGTGGTGACTGCAGTAATGCCGCGAATCTTTGTAGCGTTTGTTTGTAGTGTTTGTGTCTTCATGCTTCGAGGCTGCCGACACGCCGCTTTATCGCTTCGTTTGTGACGCAAGACGCGCCTAGGTTTATCTCGATTGATCGCATCCAGGCGGAGCCGGTTCTAGTTTGCGCCAGAATGTTCTAGTAACTTTCAAAGCTTTATCTCGAATGGTCGCTATCAGCTTTAAAAAGAGCACGGCCGACAGCGGCGGTCATTCTGTTCGACGACCGCCGAGCACGCCAGTTGCTGCGCCCGAGCTCGTCCAGAACCAGCGAAGTTTTTTCGGCGCTGGCTTCGTGAGAAGTTTCGACAAGTGCAGGCGGGCCCCGGATCCACTGCGACCCGGAGGATCCGCAACCAGCCTCCCAGCCCAGACGCCGTGCCTTTGCCGGTGCTCGGGCAACTTCCTGACCTTCGTGCAAGCAGCAGCCCAGTAGGCCACCCGTGATGTCATGGGAGGCCCGGGACCTGCTGCCCCTCCGGTGTTCCGTGCGCCGCCCCCAAAGGCGCACTGTTTCCAGTTCACAGTTACTTCCGACGCGACAGCTGAATACATCGTCGACGGCATCGAGTCGGTTGTCGGCCCGAAAGGGCTAGAGAGCCTCCAGCACCATGGAGGCATGAAGTTCTGCGTCGCCTTGGCCTGGGCTGCGGCGGCGGAGAAGATGCTAGTGGAAGGCGCCTTCAACGTGAACGACACTTCCGTCCCAGTAGCCTGCGTGGGTCCCACCGTGGTCCACGTGACGGCTTTTCGTGTGCCGCTGTACGTGGGAGATGCGGCGCTGGCGGCAGCACTGTCCTCTTACGGCAAGGTGCTGGACATCACCCACCCCGTCCTCAAGGGCCGTCGTCACGTCGGCAACGGGACGCGCGTGGTCCGGATCGAGATGAAGCAGGCGGTGCCGAACTTCCTGACCGTCCAGGGCCACCGCGTCATGTTTGACTACCGAGGCGTCCGAAAGGTGTGTTCCCGCTGCGGGCAGGACGGCCACATCGGCGCGGCGTGTCGAACGCCGCGGTGCGCTCGCTGCGAGGTGTTCGGCCACGACACGGCAGAATGCGGAGCGGCTTCCAGGCGCTGCGGTGGAAGCCACGCCGCAGCGGACTGCCTGCGGCCACGGTTGTATGCGGCGGCCGCCGCCTCGAGGACAGCCCCGAGCAAAGACAACGTGGCCGCAGAAACACGGAGCACACCAACCCTCCGGACGCCTGTTGCCGACGTGGACCCTACGACCAGCAGCCCGAGGGATCCCTAGCCCGCCCCCGCGACGGAGGTGCCCGTGTAGGAGCAGCGCGAGGGGACGCCTTCAAACGAGGTGGAGCCGTTCGCTGCTGTTTTTGCCGAACCCTTGGCGCCGCTTCCCGGCACTGACACCTACGACATCGTGAGCAGCAGCGACGAGTCGAGCGTGGCGTCGGGCGACCTGGTGGACGTACCGGACAATGTCACGCCGCTTCGCCTGACAGGCGACTTGACGTGCGGGCAGGTGTCAGGGCCGACGACTCCTCGAGGTGCGGATGACGCGCGCTTCCCGTCACCAGCCAGCCACACCCTCCCATCGGCGACCCTGGCGTCGGCATCGGCTTCAGCTGCGAGCGTCGCCAAGACCACGCAGCAACCGGTGAGCAAGGCCACAAGCACCGACGACCCCGAAAAAAGGGACTTCTCAAGACCCGACTACAAACGTGACTGTTAACGAACTGACTGTTAACGAACTGTTAACGAACTGACGTGACTGTTAACGAAGGGACTGTTAACGAACGTTCTAGCAAAAAAGTGCCGCGCGCGTCAAGCGCCGCCCATGGCAGCGCTCTTTATGTTGTATGCTATGCCGTCGGTGCTCTTGGCAGTCATGGCGGTAGTGCATCGCCTCTCCCTGAACGTTCGGGGATTTCAATCCGTAGACAGACAGAGAGAGGTGATGCACTTTGCCAGGGCTAGGGGATCGATATCCTGTTTTTACAGGAATGCAACTTCCGTACTTCACTTGATGTGCTGAATTTCACCACCCGGTTTTCTGTTTTTGCTTATTTTTCGTTGACTGATTCTCATATGTGCGGTGTTGGTGTCGTCTTTGTAAACCCCTGCCTGCGCGTGGGTGCTCATTGCACTTTCGGGCTGGACGGCCGCACTCTTGCGGTCGACTTCACACTAAACCAGCGGCGGGTACGTGCGTTGGTTGTATACGCGCCAGCACGGCAGTCTAGTAGTTCCGATTTTTTTGAGCGCCTCGACTCATTCCTCCTTGATCCCTACCCCCTTTCATCGTCGGTGACTTCAATTGTGTTCTTAACATCGACCGTGACGTCCGCGGACATGGTCACGGTCGCCGTTATTCCGGTGCCTCCGCGCTCCGCGATCTCGTGACTCAGTTCCGCTTGTCTGACGCGTGGGTGCAGCTTCACAGGGATGCCTTTGGAGCGACGTGGGAGAGAGCACAGTCAGCGAGTCGGATAGACAAATTCTATTTTCCACCTGAGCTCGCTTCTTTTGTCGTCAGCTGCGAGGTTCTCGCGTTCCCTGCAGGCACGCCGGTGATTTCCGATCACCACCCCTTGTCAGTCAGGATCGAATTTGGTGAGGGCACCCCACGTACTGTTACGTGGCGCATGGACACGAGCCTACTGGCAGACCCGGAAAGCCTGGCGTCGCTGCGTACGGCGTTGGCCGCATCGTGCAAGAGCTTCGTTGCGACTGATTCTTGGGACACACTCAAGACTCGTTGGCAGGCAACTCTGGTGGCGGCCGGTCACGACCGCAGACGCCGGGTGACTCATGCGCTGAATGATACCCTCAAGCACATCCGTATAGTGCAAAGGGGAGCACCCTTAACCTTTGCCATGAGCGATTACCTGAGCCTACTTAAAGCACGTTACCACGTGTTGCTCTGCCAGTCATCACGGGCAGCTAGTCGTGCACACCAGCTCGGGCGGCCTATATCAGACCCGGTTGTGCTACGACACGTACGCGCAGGCACGGCAGAGGAATTCGCTCCCGCTACTGTGCCTTTCGTGACACTCCCAGACGGCACCCAAAGCAAAACCACGTCCGATATCTGCACGATCTTCGCAAGCCACTTTTCGGACCTGTTCTCTACGGACAGTTTGCTACATCTTCAAGATGGCTATGACGGGCTTCTACAAAGGTTTTTTAGAAATTTGCCACAAGTAGCTGAAGAGCTGCATGAAACCCTTTGCGCACCAGCCACAAGCCAAGAGCTGCACGCCATCCTGCAGAGTATGAATGCAGCCTCTGCCCCCGGTCCAGACGGCATTCCAACAAGTTTTTATACAACGTTTTTTTACCAGGTCCAAGGAGCGCTGCTGAAGATAGTCACCGGCTTCCTCGCGGATGGGTTACGTCCAAACTCTTTACGCGAATGTCGCATCATACTCATTCCGAAAGCGGGCGGTGACCCCTCCGACCCGCAAGCATGGCGGCCCATAAGCCTCTTAAACGCAGACTACAAAATAGTCGCATCTTTACTGAACACAAGAATGCGGACGATTCTGCCTCACCTAATTCACCGGGCTCAAACCAGCAGCGTGCCTGACCGCTCTGTGTTTGATGCACTAACACTCACAAGAGACCTGTTCACATTTGCCAGCAGGACGGGCATCAGCGGGTGCTTTGTTTCGCTTGATCAGGCGAAAGCATTCGATCGGGTGGAACACTCGTATTTGTTCGGAGTCCTCGAAGCCTTCGAATTCCCTCCGCAAATTGTTAGCAGGCCGCGCTTACTTTACGCAGACCTGAATGCTCGTCTCTCCATAAACGGCCACCAGAGCGCTCCCTTCTCAGTCACCCGGGGCATAAGGCAAGGATGCCCTCTCTGCCCAACGTTCTTCGTGTTATGCCTGGATCCACTCATCCGGCGCATTAACAGCCCATCCATACGCGGCTTCCCTCTGCCTGGCCAGGGCCAAATCAAGGTTTCGGCCTACGACGACGACGTGTCGCTTTTCCTCAAGGACGAGGATAGCTACGCCGCTTTTTCGCGGCTGTTTCTCGAGTACAGCGAGATATCGAGGGCCCTATTGAACAGGGTAAAGGCACTAAGGTTTGGCACCTTCACACCGAAACTTGCGGGCGAGGTGGAGTGGGTGCAGGGAGTGAAAGTCCTGGGAGTAGTATTCCTCGCCAGCGGAGAAGTAGCCCGCGAAACCTGGACTAACCTCCGCACGAAAGCTGAGAAACGCCTCTCGGTGGCGTTAACTTTCCGCCTTTCAATGGCAGTCTCTCTCTCTCTCTCTCTCTCTCTCTCTCTCTCAGAGCGCTGCTATATAGTTAAGTCTACAATCCTAGCCGCATGTTTTTTTTGTCGCCCGCGTCGCAAACCCACCGCGCACGTTTGCTCGCAGGCTAACCTCGGCCTGTGGCTCTTTCGTTTGGGCGGGGAAATCCGAACTTGTGTCACGAATGTTCATGCGCCTTCCATCGTACATGGGTGGGTTTGGTATACCTTGCTGTCGTATACAGACCTCCTTCAGGCGATGTTAAAAGATTCATGGACTTTGTGGATAACCTACTCGAATATGCATCCTTCGAACGATTGCGGCTAGTTCTTGGTGGAGATTTTAATATTAATGTTACTGCAGGTAATACCTCTTCTACTGAACTGAACAACAAACTTGCAGCCTGTGGGTTTCAAAACGTCATTAAAACACCAACGCGTGTCACATCAACAACTTCATCGGTTTTGGACCTATTGATTACGAACAGTAACACACCAGTAACCGCAGCCGGAACCGTCAATTGCAGCCTGAGTGATCATTGTCCTGTTTTTATGGCTTATTCAGACGTCGCTGTGGGTCGCAAACCTTCTCGTTCAAAGTTCATTTTTCAATCTATAAATGACACCAGTCTCGATGATTTTAGGAACAAAATTATTAGCACTGACTGGTCTGGGGTTTTTGCAGAAAGTACTGCAGATAAAGCATACGACACTTTTATGACTATTTTTTCTGCCCATTACAAGGCATGCTTCAAACTGAAATCTGTTAGGCAGCGTCGATCGATAAGAAAACCTTGGATCGGCATCGAGCAGGTAAAAATGATTGAAGATAAAAATAAGCTTTTCGCTGTGTTCTTAAAAACGCGTAAGCCTTCCATATTTGCAGAGTTCAAGAAACTACGCAATCGAATCACATCAGAACTAAGGAAAGCCAAAGTGCAGTACTTTCAGCAGCTGATTCAGGATGCCTCGACATCTCGTCCTGATCGGATCTGGAAGATTGTGAACGACGCACTCGGCCTGCGTACAGCTGCGCCTAATCAGTTTCAGATGACTGTCGAAGGTCAACTGCTTACTGAAGGTGCTCTAGCAGAGCATTTCAACACCCACTACTTAACTGCCATGACTAACAATGCTGCTCCTTCTGTAACGTCTTGCGTCCTTGACGGCAACCTCTTGAACACTGTTTTTATGGTGCCAACTAATACAGCTGAGGTTTACAACATATTTACGTCACTAAAGAACAGTAAAAGCCTTGACATAGATAATATCCAGGTCCGACCGGTCAAATACATCCTCGACGTCATCTGTCCAGCCCTCGTACACATTTATAACCTTGCTTTGGAGACGGGTTTTTTTCCACTAAACATGAAACGCGCAAAAGTTTCAGTTATATATAAAGGCGGCGACAAAAATGATGCTGCCAACTACCGACCAGTGTCAGTTCTCCCAGTGTTTTCAAAAGGTCTTGAAAAAGTTATTCTGTCTCGTCTCGACCCCTTTTTTACCAAGCATAAACTTCTTTCTGAATGTCAGCATGGGTTCAGAAAAGGGTGCTCTACCGAGTCTGCCCTTTTGATTCAAAAGGAATTGATACTCAAAAACTTGGATGCAAATAAACTAACGCTTGGGGTGTTTGTAGATTATAGCAAAGCTTTCGACTGCCTCAACCATACTGTTCTCCTTAATAAACTGTATCACTATGGCATTCGGGGCGTACCCCACTCACTCTTAAAGTCATACCTTGCAACACGCATGCAGTCTGTAGTTATCGATGGCAATCTGTCGTCCTTTAAAGAAATACCATGCGGCGTCCCTCAAGGCAGCGTTTTGGGACCGTTTTTGTTTAATATCTATGTGAACGATGTGGTTCGTATTGATAAGCATGTCAAGTTTGTTTTGTACGCTGATGATACCAGCTTGTTTTTCACATCAGATAATAGTTTTCACCTACTGCATACCGCTAATGAAACTCTCTGCAAATTGCTTGATTGGTCGAGCAAAAACTGTTTAAGAATAAATCCTAAAAAATCAAAAGCCATTTTGTTTGCTTCAAAAAACAAACCAGTAAGTTTGATTGGCGGGCTCCGCTTGGGCAGCTCTACAATCGATATAGTCAAAGAGCACAAGGTTTTAGGAGTGGTACTATCGCACCGTATGACTTGGGATGCGCATATACAGCAACTGGTGAAAAAACTCTCTTCCGCTGTTGGCTTAATACGTCGATCTCGAGATATTTTTCCAACTAACATTAAACTTCAAGTTTTTCACTCCGTCTTTCGGTCCCACATTAACTACTGCACGTTAATTTGGGCCACGACTACTAAAAAAAACATAACTATACTACATAGGCTCGAAAAGAAAGCTGTTCGTTGCATTGCTAATGTTTCATACTTTCACCACACTCATGACCTCTTTACTCAGTTCAAGTTGGTCAGTATACCACAGATTTACGATTACCGTCTACTATACCTGCTGTACTTCTCAAGTGTATCTTACCAGCAGTTCCTGAAGGAGCTGTGTACTCTTACTTTGCAAACTCGCACATATCGAACCAGAGCGTCTGAGGAATGGTTTGTACCGCGGCCACGCACTAATTATCTTCTGCAAACATTAACGTACAACGTACCATTTCTATTAAACAAGATTAAAACACAATTTTCTGGTTCCATTGCCCTAACGCGCACCGCATTGCGCAGCATGTTTGTTTCTGGGCAATTTTCTAAGACTGTTTTATGATTTTGAGTGGTAATTGTGAAATTGGCCATACAGAGTGAGTGTGTGTGTTTGCCTTCTCATCGGGATCTCATGTGTAAAACGCTTTATGGTACTAATTTTTATTCGTTTGTTGCGTAGTTTTATTGTAGGGCACATTGTTCTTTTGTGGCGTAGTTAAGTTGATGAATGAAGTCCGCGTATTCCATTACAATATTCACTTGCATTTTAACTATTGTACTCAGTAAGACAATGTATGTATTCTGTTGCACATTTCATTTGTATTTGAATTATTGAAGTGTATATGAAGTCGCTGCTGCCAAAATGGTTCCCTGACCTAGTCAAGCTGTCCTCACAGCTTTTTGTCACGGAAGCCATCAACATTGTATCAATGTTGAAAATAAATTTTTGATTTGATTTGATTTGATTTGATTTGTATCCGCAGCATGTGCAATGTGCTCGCCTTGCGAGGAGTACGAGATCTTGTACGCAACCCAGACTATCCCGGGAGAACACTCCTCAGATACTTTCTGGGTACAGCGCGTAACGTGTTTTTTTACACAACACGTGGTTGGCCCTACAGCCGAGCAGCCGGCGGCATTTTTCGTTAACGTGCGTCGCACACTGGCGTCGTTGACTGCCAGCGTGCCCGATCTGGATGTTGACGAAACCCCGCCCTCCAGGATGTGTGAAGCACTAACGGTCGCTGAGCTGACCCGCGATAGGATAGGATAGGATAGGATAACTTTATTTGGCTCTAGCACAAGTGCTTTTCTTTATGTGGTCAGATGAGTCCATCCGCAACGGTCGGTTGCCCCTATTCCAGGGCTCCGCTGGATGCTGCCGTCAGCTGAGCTCGCCGTATCAAACCGATCTGGTCATCGCGGCAGTCGCTGGAGAGCAGACCCTGCCATTGCTCCACACTGGTTTTTTGTATAACTGGGACGATGTCGACTTTCTGACATGCCCATGTGATGTGATACAGTGTAGGTTTTTCATGGCACCACGGACAATTGTGTGCGTAAAGTGTGGGGTGAATTTTACTTAGTGTGTTTAGATTTGGATATGACCCCGTTTGCAGTTGTCTCCATGTGACAGCCTCTTCTTTGTTTAAAGATTTGTGCGGTGGTGGGTACCGCATCCTGCTGCCTTTGTAGTTGTTGAGTATGGCCGAGTATTCCTGAGGTACTGGCAGGGATTCCTCAAGGTCGTTGACGTTGGATGCTCGGTAGTTAGTATATCCTCGAGCTATCCTGTCTGCCTCTTGGTTTCCTGCCACCCCCGTGTGCCCCGGTACCCAGATGATCTTATGTTTGATCGGCTTGTGTGGTTTTGCATGTGTTTGTTGCGTCTTGCAGTCTACAGAGCGGAGTATGCGGAGCGCTCTGTGACCTACTCTGCCGCAAAGATAGTTGCGGCAGGCTGCTTGTGAATCAGTAAGAATTGTCAGTGACCGCCCAGTCCGATAGCCCTCCGCTGCCGCTAGAGCGACGGCCGCTTCTTCAGCCTCAGCTATCGTGCAGTCTTGCAGGGAGGCGCTGGTAATCTCGTGTAATTCCGAGTTGACTACAGTTGCCACTGCGTTGTTGGTGCCTTGTCCCCTAGTCATGGCATATATGGCAGCGTCGACATACACTGTTGTATCCTGGGATGCGTGTGTTTTCTGTAAGCGGTCGGCCCTTGCCTCTCTTCGGTCTTTGTGGAGGTTCGGGTCCATGTTTCTTGGTATTGGTGCCACCCTGAGCGTGCTGCGGTACTCATCGGGGATCGTTTTAGTTCTCAATATTTCTCGAATTTGTTCGGTGTAGCCCAGTTTCTTTAAAAGAACTCTGCCTGTGGAGGTCTGCTGTAGTCTGCGCATTTGGGCAACATGATGCGCTTCCCGTAATTCCTCGAACGTGTTGTGCAGTCCCAAGGCTAAGAGCTTTTCAGTTGAGGTGTTATGGGGTAGCCGAAGCGCGGTTTTATACGCTTTGCGTAAAATCGCGTCCGCCTGTTGTATTTCACTTTTGATATGATTGTAGTAGGGGAGACTGTATGTCGCCCGGCTGACCACTAGGCTCCTGACCAGCTTGAGTGTGTCTTCTTCGCGCATGCCATGACGTCTGTGTGAGATGCGCGTAATCATGCGGGCCACTTGAAGTGTAGATGCCTTTAATAGCGCAAGGGTGTGAGTACAGCGTTGATTTGACTGTATCCACATCCCTAGTACCCGTATGAGTGTCTTCTCTGGTATTGGTTCTCCTTCGAGGTAAACTTGTAGTCGAAGTTCTTTACTGGTAGGGACTGTTCGGTTCCGTTTTCCTCTCCAAACCCGTAAGAGCTCAGATTTTTCGGTCGAGCATGCTAGCCCTCTTGCTTTGACATAGTTTTCAACGCAGGTGGCCGCTTCTTGTAGCCTATCCTCTTTCTCGCCGAGTGAGCCAGTGTTAGTCCATATTGTGATGTCGTCGGCATAAATGGCATGGTGGATATCGTCAATTTCTTTTAGTTGCTTCGCCAGTCCGATCATGGCCACGTTGAATAGCGTGGGTGAAATGACCGACCCTTGAGGTGTTCCCTTATTAGGCGTTCGAAACTTCTCGGACCGAAGTTCTCCTATACCGATGGTTGCAGTTCTGTTGGATAGAAATGCTTTGACGAAGCTGTGAATCCTGCGCCCGCAGTTCAGGTTGTCCAGGCCCGTAAGGATTGCTTCGTGGCTCACATTGTCAAAAGCCCCTTTGATGTCTAGGGCCATTATCACGTTTTCTCCGTCCCGAGGAACGTTCCGAAGTACACCTTCATATAATTGGAGGAGTACGTCTTGAGCTGATAATTTTGCTCTAAAGCCGAACATGCTGTGAGGGATCAGTTCGTTGTCTTCCATGTAGTTTTGAAGTCTCTGCGTTACCACTCGCTCGTATAGTTTTCCCAGGCATGACGTAAGCGAGATCGGCCTGAGGTTTTCTATCTGCAGTTTCTTGCCTGGCTTGGGTATCATCACCACTTCAGCATGTTTCCACTCCTCGGGGACAGTTTCAGCTTCCCAATGTTTGTTTAGGAAGTCTGTCAGTTCAGCGACCAGCGCATCGCTGAGGTTGCGGATGAGTGCGTTGTTTATTTTATCCGCTCCCGCGGCCGTATTTCTGGTGGTGTTTCGCATGGCCGCGTAGACCTCTTCTCGTGTGATGGGTCTGTCCAGATTAGCGTTATCGTCTCCCCGGTACTCCCCTGTATAGGTCGGCGGGTTCGTGCTGCCAAAGCATTTGGCGCGCAATCTGTCGAGGAGTTCCGAGTCAGTGCCCTCGAACTGGTGAATGAACCGGTATATGGATTTATTGTTTTCAGCTTTTGTCTTTGTCGGATCGAGGAGCGCTCTAAGGATACGCCAAGTCCGTGTCGTGCTTAGCGTCCCACTAAGGGAATCGCTGAATTGTTGCCAATTTTGTTTTGCCAGCTGTGTGGCGTATTCCTCTGCTTTCGCTGTAATTTCGGCGATTTTAAGCTTGAGTTTCCTGTTATGTTTTTGTTTTTTCCATCTCCTGGTGAGACTGCGCCTAGCATCCCAAAGCTTGAGCAGCCGACCGTCCACCTCGGGTGTTTCCGCTGTTCGGTTTATGGTTTTGGTGTACTTGTCTTGCGTATCCCTTAGCATGCTTCCCCATTCCTCTAACGACTGTATGCCATTCTCGGTAAGGTTGCTGTCGCATGCTTCGCGGAACGCATTCCAGTCCGTTATTTTTGCCGCGCCCAACTGGCGTCTCAGCCTGTCTGAGGTTACTTGCGTCTTGAGTATGTAGTGGTCGCTGCCTAAATTTTCCAATAGGTTCTCCCATTGTGTTTGTCCGAGTCCTCTTACGAATGTGAGGTCGGGGCAGGTGTCGATGCTGACGCTATTTCCAATTCTGGTAGGGGTTGCTGGGTCCGTGAGTAGGTTGCAGTTGAAGTTATCTGCAACCTCGGCAAGCGTTTTGCCTTTAATGGTGGCCTTTTGGTACCCCCAGCTCTTGTCCATGGCGTTGAAATCCCCCAAGATGATTAACGTGTTGTTTTTCGCTAGTCTGTGGACACCGTGAAAAAGTTCAAAAAATTTTGCTTTTCTTTGCTTCGGGGGGCTGTACACGTTGACGATGAATACACTTCCCCCTTTCCTTTTCTTTTTCGGTACGATCTCTACAATCACATGCTCAATGTCAGTGTCGGGTATGCTGTCGTGATTGATGGCTATGACTGCCTTGCTCACTAAGATGGCTGTCTTTCCCGTCATGTGGCTGTCGTAGCATGTGTATCCCGTGAGAGTGGGTGTCGCGCCCGTTTCTTGAAGTGCGATAACGTCAGGTGGTGTTAGCTGCGTCTGAATGAATTGTTTGATGAGGCCTTGTTTCTTGCGATAGCCTCTGCAGTTCCATTGCCATATGTCTAAGATGTCTTGTTTGCTGTGGTTCGTGTTAGCCATGATTTAGGTTCTTGAGCTTGTGCAATTGCCCGTTCCCTGGGATGTAGATGGATTGGCGAGAGCTGCTAACGCAGGACGGTTGTAGGCCTTTTCCTTAATGTTCTCTGTGTGTTTTTGTTTGCGGAAAGCACTCCGTAGCTCTGCTAGTTGTCCTTGTACCTGATGCATTGTCTGTTGCATCATTTGTTGCACCATTTGTTGCATCATCTGTTGTATTTCCGCTTTGAAGTTTGAGCGTTCCTCATCGCTCATCTGCAACGAGGAGTTCGTTTGTGTAGCGTTCGACAGCGGGTGGCAGTTGGATTTTAGGTCTTGAACTATCTTTGTGAGTTCCGCAATTTGGCGTTCCAACTCATTCTGTTTAACGCGAGCAAGTTCTAGTTCGCGCTTAAGTGCTGCTTTCTCTGCGTCTCCATGTTCAAGGTCACGGTTGTTTGCGTTGTTTGTATTGGTGTTGAATTTGTTACCAGTCCCACCCGAATGTGGAGCAAACCCGGGAGCATCGGCTCTCCAGCTCACCTTGTTGCTGCTTTTCTGGGCGGACCCGGTGTCTTCGTTCTTCCGGTGCTGGTTCCCGGCATTCGTCCCCGCAGGGGGTGGCAGGGGGGGAAACGAATGGGACCGCGAGCGATGCCGTGATGAGCGGGATCCCGAGCGGCTCCGTGATGTCTCTCCCTCCGAGCTGAACCACCGCGGCCGTCTGCTGCGGTCACCGCGGCTGCGGCGTCTGCTGTCGCGTCCGCCGCTGTTGCTGGCGTTTTCACCTGTAGCGTTGCTGAGGGCGGTCTTGGTTTGCTGCCTTCTGACTTTCTTGAGTCGTTCGCGGCAGTCCTTCGACCCGGTAGGGTGGGCCTCACCACAAATTACGCACTTTGGAGTGCAGGAATGTCCAGTCGGCGGGTTTTGCGTTCCGCACTGGCTACACGCGCGCACATTAGGTGTGGGGCACACGTCGGAGCGGTGGCCTTGCTGGAAACACACATAACACACTTGTCTCGTGGGGCGGTACGGGTAGCATGCCGTCTCGCCCCCGTAGTAGATAACATATTTTGGGACAATGGGACCGTCAAAGGTGATGACGGCCGTCTTGGTTTTTCCTAACATCCGGGCGCTGAGTATGGTGACTCCTTGGGTGCGCACTCGTAAATGGGCCTTGAGTTCTTCCGGTGTCGTCCCGGGATCAATTCCATGTATCACGCCACGTTGGACATCGTCCGGCGCGGCCACGTAGGTGTTCATCTCAAATGCGCGTCCCGCAAAGGTGAGGCTGGTAATGCGTCTCACGAGTTGGGCAGCTGATTCATGTGGGGTGCTTACGATAATGATGTTAGATCCTGGCCGGAGCCGTATGATGAAATCTTCGTCTTTGCATTGTTGGTTGCACGCTGCAACTACAGCGCGGGCTACCTGGTGGGTGTGAAGCTGTCTGACAGCAAGTCCTTTCTTCGGTCGAATGATAATTTTGAAATCGTTCTTAGGGAGCGGAGGCAGCCTGCGCCTTGGCTGGTGTCCTGTTCCTTGTCCGTTGGCGTTTCTGCCGGCGGCGGCTGGCCCTACGTCGGTTGGGGTGAGTTGAGTTGAGTTGTTTTCGCCGGGGTTGTTTTGGGTGGTCGAATTGTTCCCCGCAGCGATCCGTCTGCTTTTCCTCTGGAGTTTCTTCTGGCGTTTGGACAATGCCAATTCCCAGCTGGCGTCGTTGTTGTAAGGGTTAGGCGGCTCCTGCGTGGCGGACGCCGCGTCAGCGTTGCTCACCGGGCTCTCGGAGTCAGTGGTGTTGAGGTCGTCCTCATCCATCTCCTGGGCGTCCGGCAAGTTTTGGGGCAATCCTTCCATGGTCTGATCGAATGTGTCGTTCCCAGAGCGGGGTCGATTTCAGGCCGCACCACCGCTGCCTTGTCAGGCCTACTGGCCCATGTATTCCCGTAGGCGAAGATGCCCTGCCGGTAGGCTCGGCGAGACGCCGTCCGAATCGCAGAGTCAAGTCCGATGAGGAGCCAAAATTTGGTCCTACCGTTCGGAACCTGGTGTCCAGGTGGGGCAGCTTGTGAGTTCTTTCAGCTCCAAATAAAATCTGGTGGCGCTGTGGATTGGTACGGTTCGGAATGGTCAAAAACTGCGGAGGCAATGCGACACACGTCCGCACCTCTCGGCAGCCATGACGGATCCCCTCCTGACCCGCGAACAACTCCAGAAAACGAGACGGGCACGCTGGCGCCAACTGACCTCAGCTGCGCTTCCTGCAGATGTCAGGGACTTCGGCTGGCTGCGAGGCTGGCGGGTCTTGCCCACAAGAGACCGCCTTGCGGCGTGGGGCGTGGCGCCCTCCACCCGATGCCCGCAATGCGGTCTTTTAGAAACGTTGCGGCACGCTATGTTCGACTGTGTAGTGGCGCGCAGCTTTTGTGTACTAGTGTCACGGATGTTTTTAACCCGCCTCGAAGCGCGCACTAGTTCACGCGAACTGTTTACAAATATGCTCTTGTGTGTCGGCATGTTCGTTTTGTGGCGGCAGCGTGGAGCGGCTTCCTTAAATGGGCGTCCGCAAGGAGCAATGTTTCCAATGTTGCTGCACCTCCGCACGCGCCTCTTTGAGCAAGCATGCGTGGACGCACTGTCAATGAGTGAGGATGAGTTCTTGCGCAAATGGTCGACATATTTCATCATCCTGCGCGGCGGTCGAGTGTCGGCTTTCTTACTGCCTTACTGACGTGCTCAGTGCTGCATCACTGCGCATGTGCTTGACTGATCAGAGCATTGAGTTCAGCAGTTTTGCATTGTATTTTTGTTGACATTAGAAAAAAATAAACTTCTCTTTCTACGTCCAGAACCAGCGAAGTTTTTTCGGCGCTGGCTTCCTGAGAAGTTTCAACGACAAGTGCAGGCGGGCCCCGGATCCACTGCGACCCGGAGGTTCCGCAACCAGCCTCCCCGCCCAGGCGCCGTGCCTTTGCCGGTGCTCGGGCAACTTCGTGACCTTCGAGCAGCAGCCCAGTCGGCCGCCCGTGACGTCATGGGAGGCCCGGGACCTGCTGCCCCTCCGGTGTTCCGTGCGCCGCCCCCAAAGGCGCACTGTTTTCAATTTCAAGTTAGTTCCGACGCTACGGCTGACGACATCGTCGACGGCATCGAGTCGGTTGTCGGTCCGAAAGCGCTAGAGAGCCTCCAACACCATGGAGGCATGAAGTTCTGCGTCGCCTTGGCCTCGGCTGCGGCGGCGGAGAAGATGCTAGTGGAAGGCGCCTTCAACGTGAACGGCACTTCCGTCACAGTAGCCTGCGTGGGTCCCGCCGTGGTCCACGTGACGGCTTTACTTGTGCCGCTGTACGTGGGAGATGCGGCGCTGGCGGCAGCACTGACCTCTTACGGCAAGGTGCTGGACATCACCCACGCCGTCCTCAAGGGCCATCGTCACGTCGGCAACGGGACGCGCGTGGTCCGGATCGAGATGAAGGAGGCGGTGCCGAACTTCTTGACCGTCCAGGGCCACCGCGTCATGTTTGACTACCGAGGCGGCCGGAAGGTGTGTTCCCGCTGCGGGCAGGACGGCCACATCGGCGCGGCGTGTCGAACGCCGCGGTGCGCTCGCTGCGAGGTGTTCGGCCACGACACGGCAGGATGCGGAGCGGCTTGCAGGCGCTGCGGTGGAAGCCACGCCACAGCGGACTGCCTGCGGCCACGGTTGTATGCGGCGGCCGCCGCCTCGAGGAAAGCCCCGAGCAAAGACAACGTGGCCGCAGAAACACGGAGCACACCAACCCTCCGGACGCCTGTTGCCGACGTGGACCCTACGACCAGCAGCCCGAGGGAGCCCGAGCCCGCCCCCGCGACGGAGGTGCCCGTGAAGGAGCAGCGCGAGGGGACGCCTTCAAACGAGGTGGAGCCGTTCGCTGCTGTTTTTGCGGAACCCTTGCCGCCGCCACCCGGCACAGACACCTATGACACCGTGAGCCGCAGCGACGAGTCGAGCGTGACGTCGGACGACCTGGGGGAGGTGGCGGACAAAGTCACGCCGCTTCGCCTGACAGGCGACTTGACCTGCGGGCAGGCGTCAGGACTGACGACTGATCGAGGTGCGGACGACGCGCGCTTGCCGTCACCAGCAAGCCACACCCTCCCATCGGCGACCCTAGCGTCGGCATCGGCTTCAGCTGCGAGCGTCGCCAAGACCACGCAGCAACCGGTGAGCGAGGCCACAAGCGCCGACGACCCCGAAAATATGGACTTTTCCCGACCAGACTACAAACGTGCCCACCCTCAATCAGCGGAATCGGAAGGGACTGTTAACGAACGTTCCAGCAAAAAAGTGCCGCGCGCGTCAAGCGCCGCCCATAGCAGCACTCTTTAGCTTGTATGTTATGCCGTCGGTGCTCTTGGCAGTCATGGCGGTTCTGCATCTCCTCTCCCTGAACGTTCGGGGATTTCAATCCGTAGACAGACAGAGAGAGGTGATGCACTTTGCCAGGGCTAGGGGCGTCGACATCCAGTTTTTACAGGAATGCAATTTTCGTACTCTCCTTGATGTGCTGAATTTCACCACCCGGTTTTCTGTTTTTGCTTATTTCTCGTTGACTGACTCCCGCATGTGCGGTGTTGGTGTCGTCTTTTTAAACCCCTGCCTGCGCGCGGGTGCTCATTGCACTTTCGGGCTGGACGGCCGCACTCTTGCCGTCGACTTCACACTAAACCAGCGGCGGGTACGTGCGTTGGTTTTATACGCGCCAGCACGGCAGTCTAGTAGTTCCGATTTTTTGAGCGCCTCGACTCATTCCTCCTTGATCCCTACCCCACTTTTATAGTCGGTGACTTCAATTGTGTTCTTAACATCGACCGTGACGTCCGCGGACAGGGTCACGGTCGCCGTTATTCCGGTGCCCCCGCGCTCCGCCATCTCGTGACTCAGTTCCGCTTGTCTGACGCGTGGGTGCAGCTTCACGGGGATGCCTTTGGAGCGACGTGGGGGAGAGCGCAGTTAGCCAGTCGGATAGACAAATTCTATTTTACACCAGAGCTCGCTTCTTTTGTCGTCAGCTGCGACGTTCTCGCGTTCCCTGCAGGCACGCCGGTGATTTTCGATCACCACCCCTTGTCAGTCAGGCTCGACTTTGGTGAGGACACCCCACGTACTGTTACGTAGCGCATGGACGCGAGCCTACTGGCAGACCCGGAAAGCGTGGCGTCGCTGCGTACGGCGTTGGCCGCACCTTGCCAGAGCTTCGTTGCGACTGATTCATGGGACACACTCAATACTCGTTGGCAGGCAACTGTGGTGGCGGCCGGTCAAGACCGCATACGCCGGGTAACTCACGCACTGAATGACACCCTGAAGCGCATCCGTATAGTGCAAAGGGGAGCACCCTTAACCTTCGCCATGAGCGATTATTTGAGCCTACTTAAAGCACGTTACCACGTGTTGCTCTGCCAGTCATCACGGGCAGCTTGTCGCGCACACCAGCTCGGGCGGCCTATATCAGACCCGGCTGTGCTACGACACGTACGCGCAAGCACGGCAGAGGAATTCGCTCCCGCTACTGTGCCTTTTGTGACCCTCCCAGACGGCACACAGAGCAAAACCACGTCCGATATCTGCACGATCTTCGCAAGTCACTTCTCGAGCCTGCTCTCTACGGACAGTTTGCTACATCTTCAAGAAGGCTATGACGGGCTTCTACAAAGGTTTTTTAGAAACTTGCCACGAGTAGCTGAAGAGCTGCATGAAACCCTTTGCGCACCAGCCACACGCCAAGAGCTGCACGCCATCCTGCAGAGTATGAATGCAGCCTCTGCCCCCGGTCCAGACGGCATTCCAACAAGTTTTTATACAACGTTTTTTACGAGGTCCAAGGAGCGCTGCTGAAGATGGTCAACGGCTTCCTCGCGGATGGGTTACGTCCAAACTCTTTCCGCGAATGTCGCATCATACTCATTCCGAAAGCGGGCGGTGACCCCTCCGACCCGCAAGCATGGCGGCCCATAAGCCTCTTAAACGCAGACTACAAAATAGTCGCATCTTTACTGAACACAAGAATGCGGACGATCCGGCCTCACCTAATCCACCGGGCTCAAACCAGCAGCGTGCCTGACCGCTCTGTGTTTGATGCATTGGCACTCACAAGAGACCTGTTCACATTTGCCAGCAGGACGGGCTTCACCGGGTGTTTTGTTTCGCTCGATCAGGCGAAAGCATTCGTTCGGGTGGAACACTCGTATCTGTTCGGAGTCCTCGATGCCTTCGGATTCCCACCGCAAATTGTCAGCAGGCTGCGCTTACTTTACGCAGACCTGAACGCTCGTCTCTCCGTAAACGGCCACCAGAGCGCTCCCTTCTCAGTCACCCGGGGCATAAGGCAAGGATGCCCTCTCTCCCCAACATTCTTCGTGTTATGCCTGAATCCACTCATCTGGCGCATTAACGACAGTCCATCCATACGCGGCTTCCCTCTGCCTGGCCAGGGCCAAATCAGAGTTTCAGCCTACGCCGACGACGTGTCGCTTTTCCTCAAGGACGAGGATAGCTACGCCGCCTTTTCGCGGCTGTTTCTCGAGTACAGCGAGATATCGGGGGCCCTATTGAACAGGGGAAAGAGCAAGGCGCTAAGGTTTGGCACCTTCACACCGAACCTTGCGGGCGAGGTGGAGTGGGTGCAGGGAGTGAAAGTCCTGGGAGTAGTATTCCTCGCCAGCGGAGAAGTAGCCCGCGAGACCTGGACTTACCTCCGCACGAATGCTGAGAAACGCCTCTCGGTGGCGTCAACTTTCCGGCTTTCAATGGCAGAGCGCAGCTATATAGTTAAATCCACAATCCTAGCCGCATGTTTTTTTGTCGCCCGCGTCGCAAACCCACCGCGCACGTTTGCTCGCAAGCTAACCTCGGCCTGTGGTTCTTTCGTTTGGGCGGGCAAAACCGAACTTGTGTCACGAATGTTCATGCGCCTTCCATCGTACATGGGCGGGTTTAGTATACCTTGCATCCGCACCACGTGTAATGTGCTCGCCTTGCGAGGAGTACGAGATCTTGTACGCAACCCAGACTATCCCGGGAGAGCACTCGTCGCATACTTTCTGGGTACAGCGCGTAACGTGTTTTTTACGCAACACGTGGTTGGCCCTACAGCCGAGCAGCCGCCGGCATTTTTCGTTAACGTGCGTCGCACACTGTCGTCGTTGACTGCCAGCGTGTCCGATCTGGATGTTGATGAAACCCCCCTCCAGGATGTGTGAAGCACTAACGGTCGCTCAGCTGACCCGCGAACAACTCCAGAAAACGAGACGGGCACGCTGGCGCCAACTGACCTCAGCTGCGCTTCCTGCAGATGTCAGGGACTTCGGCTGGCTGCGAGGCTAGCGGGTCCTGCCCACAAGAGACCGCCTTGCGGCGTGGGGCGTGGCGCCCTCCGCCCGGTGCCCGCAATGTGGTCTCTTAGAAACATTGCGACACGCAATGTTTGAGTGTGTAGTTGCGCGCACCTTTTGGGTACTAGTGTCACGGATGTTTTTTACCCGCCTCGAAGCGCGCACTAGTTCACGCGAACTGTTTACAAATATGCTCTTGTGTGTCGGCATGTTCGTTTTGTGGCGTCAGCGTGGAGCGGCTTCCTTGAATGGGCGTCCGCAAAGAGCAATATTTCCAATGTTGCAGCGCCTCCGCACGCGCCTCTTTGAGCAAGCATGAGTGCACGCACTGTCAATGAGCGAGGCTGAGTTCTTGCGCAAATGGTCGACATACTTTATTGTCCTGCGCGGCGGTCGAGTTTCGGCTTTCTTACTGCCTTACTGACGTGCTCAGTGCTGCGTCACTGCGGATGTGCTTGACTGATCAGACTTCAGTTCAACTGTTTTGTTTCGTATTTTAGCTCCTTTCGAAAAAAATAAACTTCTCTTTCCACACCGCCGACGAGTGATTCAGTTCTTTGCAGCGAACCAGACAGACTACCTCCTGGTTGTACCTGTAAGTATGAGCGTAGAAGTTCTTCAGGCATCACACGACGAGCAGACAGCTGGACATCTCGGGTTTCCTTGCACCCTCCGCCGCATTCAAGACAAGTATTACTGCCCCGACTGTCTGCGGGTGTCGCACATTATGTGAGAACGTGCCGAGATTGTCAGCGACGAAAGACCCCTCCAACCCGACCAGCAAGATTTCTGAACCCCATTGAACCACCCTCAACGCCCTTTCAGCAGATCGGCATGGACTTTCTTGGCCCCTTCCCGAAATCAACATCTGGAAATAAGTGAATCATTATAGCGACCGACTACCTGACCCGCTACGCCGAGGCGAAAGCCCTACCGAACGGAACAGCAGCAGAAGTCGCCAAATTTTTTGTGGAGAACACTCTTCTGCGACACGGCGCCCCCGATGTGCTCATCACTGACAGAGGAACAGCATTCACGGCGGAACTGACGCAAGCCATCCTCCATTACAGCCAAACCAGCCACTGGAGAACAACTGCATACCACCCGCAGACCAACGGACTGACCGAGCGCCTCAACAAAACCATCGCCGATATGCTCGCCATGTACGTATGACGATGCCGAACACAAGACCTGGGACGTCATCTTGCCTTACGTAGTCTTCGCCTACAACACCGCAGTGCAGGAGACCACCCAGATGACGCCTTTTAGGCTCGTCCACGGCAAAGAGGCCACGACCACACTGGACGCCATGCTGCCGAACGTTACCGAGGAAGATAACGTCGACGTCGCCGCCTACCTTCAACGCGCAGAAGAAGCCCGAAGATTTGCCCGATTAAGGATCAAAGACCAGCAGCGGACCGACGCCAGACGCTACAACCTACCAAGACGTAACGCTGAATACAACCGAGGAGACCGAGTCTGGGTTTGGACGCCCATTCGCCGCCGAGGATTGAGTGAAAAGGTTTTGCGCCTCTATTTCGGCCCGTACAAGGTTCTTCGTCGGCTAGGTGAATTGGACTATGAAGTCGTCCCTGATCAAATGACTGCACCCCAGCGACGACGGATACGACCAGAAGTAGTCCACGTCGTACGCCTAAAGCCGTATCATGCACGCTAAAGGACGCGGTGTTTCCATATTCGTGTTTATTTTTGCACAATCCGTTTTTAATTGTTTATAGCCGCATTATGTTCTAAAATATCGAGTCGATGCTTCTTTAAGAGGAGTGTAAAGCCGCGAATCTTTGTAGCCTTTGTTTGTAGTGTTTGTTTCTTCATGCTTCGAGGCTGCCGACACGCCGCTTTATCGCTTCGTTTGTGACGGAAGACGCGCCTAGATTTATCTCGAATGATCGCAGCCAGGCGGAGCCGGTTCTAGTTTGCGCCAGAATGTTTTAGTAACTTTCGAAGCTTATCTCGAATGTTTGCTATCAGCTTTAAAAAGAGCACGGCCGACAGCGGTGATCATTCCGTTAGACGACCGCCGAGCACGCTTGTTGCCACGCCACTTACGAGTGATTCAGCCCTTTGCCGGCGCAAGTCAGCCAAAATAGAGATTTCCGTTATGAAGACATCTTCGTTATTTTCCTGTTCGCCGTACTGCAGTCACCACTACGTGTCAATATTGCGCATGCGCGAGGAGAAAGTGATGACACTATGCAGAGCTGGCGTGCCTCGTCGCGCGCGCTCGCCGCTGTGGGCTACCCACCCTGCCACCCTGGCAGGTGGCAGTTAATGCTTGATCGCCAGAGTTCGGTCACCATTGTCACTGCTAACGCATACACTCCACATTGCCGCCGCGGTGGCTGAGCGGTTATGGTGCTCGGCTGCTGGCCCAAAAGACGCGGGTTCGATCCCGGCCGCGGCGGCTAGAATTTCTTTGGAGGAGAAATTCTAGAGGCCCGTGTACTGTGCGATGTCAGTGCACGTTAAAGAACCCCAGGTGGTCGAAATTTCCGGAGCCCTCCACTACGGCGTCTCTCATAGCCTTAGTCGCTTTGGGACGTTAAACCCCATAAACCAAACCAAACCATACACTCCACATCTCTCTCTCATCACCCTGCATACCTGTAAGCACGATTCAGGCATCCACTGACCCAGGGAGCCATTATGCCCTCTTCCTTTCCTTAAAATGATCGAACTGTATAACATTGTAAACGCCAACGCCAATGAACACAACGAACGCCGACGGCCTATGGCTTCAGCGCCGCTTTTCTGGCACAACGTTGTCAATGGCAACGCATGCAGCGCACACCTGTCACTACCGCCAGTTAGCTTAAAGCACGGTTTAGGTGTCCACTGTTCAAAGAAGGCAGTTATGTGCGTTCCCTCTGGCAACTCAGCAATTTCAGCATTCTGAGAGGAAGTTTATAAGTTCTCGCTTGGAGTTTCCTTTTCAAGAATAAATGGCATCGAGTTTGCTTTGTCGCAGCATATTATAACGGAATGCCTCCACGTCCACTATATTGCCAATAAGAGCACTTAAGGAGATCTAGAAAGCGGACACCCTAAAAACGTTGTATGTAGTCTTATGAGTGTAGCTGGCATGGGGCAGGATTTCAATTCTGTTGGATTGGTTTCTCGCATGGGCAAGAACAGGAGTGCAGAATTTACAGCTCTCGAGAGAAAGCCTCAGAAGGAAAGATAAACAGCGGAAAGGATTAAGATATAAAGCCTTGAAAAATACATGACTTAAAATTTTCTATGTGGCGGTTGCATGTAGGTGTCCGGATGTCCTAATCTTCGGCCGAAAACGAGTGATTATTAAGGCGGAAGCCTTTAATGTCTCATCGTTGTAAGTAGCAGTTGTCGACAGAAAATCCCACGCTTTTCAATTGGTGGAAACGGTCGTGACGTCACAGTGCGCGAATTTCAAACGGGGCCAATTGCACTTTGGCTAGTAAACATACAACCAATTGAAGGGATCGTATAGTGATGCTCCAAGTAAGTGGGACTGAGCTTAGTTAATTGCTTAATTACCAAATTATCCTAATTAGCTTTACTAGTCAGGCCATATAAGTAAATAAAAGCGATTAAGAAATTGGTCGAGCTCAGGAATCGAACCCCGGTTAAGTAAATAAAAGCGATTAAGAAATTGGTCGAGCTCAGGAATCGAACCCCGGTCTTCGGCGTGAGAGACGAGCACGCTATCCACTCCGCCATGCCAGCTCGATGGTTTGGAATGAACAAAGGCACGTCTAGTGATACGGTGTCTTCACTCACTCTCATCCTCCTCCATTCCCTTCCGGCGAGGTTTAGGTGTCTACCGACAAATGAGAGACAGATACATTTCCTTTCCTCAAAAACCAATTTACCGATGAGCGAGGCGTAGAACCGAATGGGCGACGGCGTTCTATGGACTCCTTGGCAGCGTTGCAAGACGCAGTCGCGTTCCACTCTTAGGGGCGAAGCTTAACATCTTAACCACACATCAGTGACCACACTTTAGGTCAAAAAAGTGCCCCCCTGAATTTTCACGGGTGTCCACCGAGATATGTGAGACAGTTACTGCGGAATTTCCTTTCCTCAAGTACAATTTTCATTTTCTTCATTACGGCTCCTCTTTATCTATCTATCTTTCACTCCCACCTCCCTTCCTCTACAGTGCGGTTCAGGGGTCCACCGAGATGACAGAGAATTACTGCGCCATTTCCTTTCCTCAAAAAGCGTTCCGTTCAAAGGGCAAGGCATCGCGCCGAACGGGTGGTGGCGTTCCGTGGACTCCCTGGCAGCGCTACAACGCGTTGTCGCGTTCCACTCCTAAAGGCGAAGCTTAAGCGTCATTAATTAGCAGTTAATTAGTATTCAGGTATTAATCAGTAATTAACAATTAATTACTGATTTGTCATCACTTAGTAATTAGTACTCAATTATATGTGACGCCACCAGTGCCACAGAGAGCGGAGGTGGTGCGGAAAACGCTTCCGCCTCTACCCACTTTAGACAGTCAAAGTGCCCCCTGAATTATTTGAGCTATTGAATGGCCTGGGCTTCTGACAATGCAAAACAAGCCACAGTGCATGGGTAGGAACAAGTCTGCTGGACTGTGCGCTGAGCGGCAATGCTGTGTGCGTCCACTCGTTCACCGGTCCGTTATCCTGTTGTGCTACTGGTCCCGGGTATGAACCATCAAGCCCAAATTTCAACGCTACTTATTGCGAGCGTGATTTTCGCCCTCATGCGAGGCGAAGTTGCAACGAAGGGTCACAGCACTCACAATGATATTGAAATTCTACAGGCCCACTAAAGTAAGATGAGAACACAGGGCACTCCCCAAAGAGCACCCAGCGCCCGCGACTCCCTTGGACGACTTGTCTCCAAAGTTTGTGGGTGTAAAAGACACAGTGCAAATTTCCCTTCGTTTTTTGGTTTGGTTTGGTTTATGAGGTTTAACGTCCCAAAGCGACTCAGGCTATGAGAGACGCCGTAGTGAAGACCTCCGGAAATTTCGACCACCTGGGGTTCTTTAACGTGCACTGATATCGCACAGTCCACGGGCCTCTAGAATTTCGCCTCCATCAAAATTCAGCCGCCGCGGTCGGGATCGAACCCGTGTCTTTCGGGTCAGCAGCCGAGCGCCGTAACCACTGAGCTACCACGGCGGGGCTTCGTTTTTTTTTGCTCTGTTAATTGCCTCAATTGATGTAACTCATTTAAGAAATAAAAAAAATGTGTTTCTACGAATCCTGTGCAATTCGTGCGATTCGTCACACCACATATAATTCATCCAATACTTCAGGATTCCTGTAACTTGCTGGGAACCAACGAGTTTTTTTTCTCTTTTAGCGGAGTTGTTCTCAGGTGAACATCAAAAAGTGCATAGCTAGGGATTGCTAGTGTGGAACATTGGGTTGCCTATACGGGATGTTTCGGCCCATATGTTAAATTCCTTGCCTTCTTTTCATGGCTTAGTCTTTGTTTGTTACCGTTAAATAATTGTTTCTACAGCCACCGCAGCAACTCAGAGGTTATGGCTCTGAGCTGCTCATCCGAAAGACGCGGGTTCGATCACGGCGGCGGCAGTCAAATTTTCAGAAGTGCAAGTTGCTGGTCTAGTTGGTACTGCTGCATCGTGGTGGAGCAGCGCAAACGACGGGACAAAAGAAACAAGCAAGGACGTACACAGGCGCCGACTATCAACTGAATTTTTATTTCGAAATACAGAGAATACATAGCAATCATAAGGGGGTGGAACATATATAAAAGGGCCGCTCGGTCACCGGAATCCTGAAGACAGTCACGTCAGTAGATAAAACATATTGGTAAATGTACTGGCGGTGAAAGACAATAAAGAGAAGCCGAGGGTGTATAGGGCCATGGCGCGAAATAACGGATGATCGCTAATGAAAAATGTGGTCGCCCAAAAGGGGCTGAAAGCTATAGACTATCAATAACAGAAATGATGGCATTAAAACATATAAATTCGTTAAGAATAATTAAAAAACACTTTAAAAACATTAATAACTTGCAGGCTGCGAGGTGTGAAGGGCCGGCAATCAAAAACATTAAGGCCTCACAGAAGATGAATTTTAACTAGGCAAAAAAGGAGGCTAAAGCACGAAACAAATAAAAAGAGGAGTAAAGGCCTGCGACGAATAAAAACTAACCATATGTCACAATTAAAAGACCAAAAACCCGTAATAAACAATAAAAACAGGATGGGATAAAATCGAACAACGCAAAGAGTCACAACGCATGCCCTGCTGTTCTCAGTAAATCCAATTCTTTCTGATACAAACTAACTATGATAAACACAGTGGTCTTTCGCACGACGGATGTTGCAAGCCTCAATTATTTCTCTCGACGTACGATCTCGTCCTTTCCAAATGATTGCACATTGGTCAAATATTGGGGCGCAATTTTTGCTTCCACATTTTTTACAGTGCTTGGCCAGATTTTCCAGTGATGGCTATATTACCTACATTGTTATTATGTTCTTGAAGTCTGACATTGATGCACCTTCCCGTTTGACCAATGTATTCCTTCCCCCAGGATAAGGGCACAGAGTACACAACACCAGAGGTACAAGGCATATGGGGATTACTGTGCGTTTGCCCAGTGGGCATGGGAGAGCGGCTACCATGCGGTCGCTAAGTTCTCCATTCTGCTTTCTTGTGCAGCTTGCTGTCTATGGCTTCCCGTCCTCACCGACTGACACGTGTTATGCATCGATGTCTGCTTGGGAATTTGGCCTGGATCTGCGACTACCAACAGCTGACAACGGGCCTTATCTGAGCACAGTAGACGTCATCACCTTCACGTCCGAGTCTCGTGGAACATCGACGCATCCGTCAGCGGAAGCACTGCACCGCCCCTACTTAAGCAGCTGGCATCTACGAGGCGCTTCCAGTGGGCATGAGAGAGCGGCTACCATGCGGTCGCTAAGTTCTCCATTCTGCTTTCTTGTGCAGGTTAGTCAATCTGAATCGCTATTTTGCAAACGTACAAGCAATGTATGTTTGCTGCTCTTCCCTTGCCCACAAGTGCTTGCTGCCACCTTGAATGATTGTGTATCCACTGCAATGTTACTGTTACTTTCCGGCGATGCAGAACTAAATCCTGGTCCTAACAAGGATGTGGACCGTCAGCATAGTGAAGTTATGGCCGCGATAGCTGCTTTGTCGTCCAAGTTTGATACACGACATGAAGAAATGATGAATGCCATAGCTGAACTCAAGGTTAACCATGAAGCGCTGTCCGACACTGTTTCAGACCTTTCTAATAGGATGACTGCTGTGGAAGCCGCGGTTGAGTGTCTCGAAAACATGCCTTCTAGTAGCGATGTTACTGCAGCAGTCCAAGAGGCTGTTTCAAATGAGAGCGTTGCGCTCGCGTCCAGACTGGACGAGCTGGAGGACCAGTCAAGACGCGACAACTTAATATTCTATGGCATCTCTGACAATTCGTCAGAAACGTGGGCACAATCGGAAGCCCAGATCCAACACTTTCTTTCGAAGTGTCTCAATCTGAATTCCTCGGAAGTCGCGATTCACAGGGCTCATAGGTTAGGCAGCTTTGGAAATGGCAAAACACGACCTGTTATTGCTAAGTTTGCGTCCTATAAAACTCGAGAATATATACTTTCACAAAAATAAAAGTTTAAAGAAGAAGGCGTTTCTATCGGCGAAGATTTTTGTAAAGCAACCCGTAAATCGCGGAAAGCCCTTAGTGATTTCGGCAAGGCTAGCGGCCAATTCTATTCTTTACGCCACAACAAATTGATCATAGGTAAAAAATGCTACGCTTATTGTGCAGCTACTGACGAAGTATGCGAAATCGGACCAGCCAGAAGTGCAATTACCCCAAAAAGAGACATCACACCACCAGGTTCACCCACCGCACATTCGAGCACAGCATAGCTATCTCATGATCGAACGCAAACAGACTACATATCGCTTCTTTTCACTAATGTCCGAAGTGTCATCAACAAACGTACATCACTATCGTCACATATCGATGCATGATCGGCTGATATTGTTGTGCTCACCGAAACTTGGCTTTCAGCAAAAATAAAGAATAGCGAAATACTAGACTGCGAAAAAACAAGTTTTACAGATACGACCGCGATTTCCGAACAGGCGGAGGTGTACAGATTGCCGTGAGCTCTGCTATCAATTCCTTTGCTATCTCTATCGATTCACCACTAGAAATCGTTTGCATCCATGTTAGCTTTCCAACGGGTGACCTTATCTTTTGCGCTTGTTATAGATCCCCATCCTCACCGACTACTTTTTGCGCCGACCTTCATGATGCCCTGAATAAATTAATTGTTCGACACCCGAAATCACACTTATTCCTACTGGGTGATTTTAACTTCCCAAACATAGTGTGGCGAAACTGTATTCCCTCCCTTAAGCAGCCATCCTCCGAGTGCACTAATTTTTTAGACACCTGCGCCGATTTTAATCTAACCCAGCTAATTAACAAACCCACACGTACCACCAGCACATCGTCTAATATTTTAGACCTCTGTTTTACTACAACTCCAGATTTGGTCTCTCCGCCAACGTATCTAGAAGGACTGAGTGACCACTCACTGCTTCACTTCACAATTAGGAAGAATGTTCGTCCTAAGAAAATAGTTAAGACCATATGTGATTACAATGCCGCCGATACCACGTCCATCACAGCTGAACTAGAATCATTCATTGCCGACTACACTGAGAACTTTTCCGAACTTACTATTGAAGAAAACTGGTCCTTGTACAAAAATAAACTGATAGAATTAATAGATAGATACGTACCTAAAATTAGGATTGTCTCAAATACTACCTCTCCGTGGTTTACCAAAACCCTACGCCGCTTATGCAACAAAAAGAAGCGTATTTTTCGTCGGGCTAAAGCATCTAACCTTCCTGAACGCTGGGCACCATATCATCGCATTCATGCTGAATATTTAATGGCTGTTAAAGATGCTAAACAGAGCTTTTTTGACAACACCCTCCCATCACTTCTGCAATCTAATCCGCGTAAATTCTGGAATATTGTTGGGGGCAAAGAAGATAAGGTAATTCAACTAACCCGTTCTGACAATATTTCCATTCCTCCGAACCAGTGTTGTTCCGTTTTAAATGATGTGTTTGCTTCCGTTTTCCAGAAAAGTGCTAATATTTTACCGTCTGTAACTACTTTCTCTTATTTGCCAATGGACCCTATCAGTATTGACTGGGTCGGTGTGCAAAAGTTGGTTGAAAACTTGAAAATGTCTTCTTCGCCCGGGGACGATGCAATCAGCTCTAAAATGCTGAAACTTTCTGAACCCTACTCTTCTATTATGCTTTCAATGCTTTTTTCCCAGTCACTCTGTTCCTCAGTACTTCCAGGCGATTGGAGGGTTGGCAAGGTTTTTCCAGTACCAAAATCAGGTAACACTCATTCTCCCGATAACTATCGTCCTATATCACTCACAAGAATACCATGTAAAATTTTGGAGCATATCATATACTCTCATCTGATTGATTTCCTTGAGTTTAATTCCTTCTTTTCAGCAGAACAACACGGTTTCAGGAAGACATTTTCATGTGAAACACAGCTTGTATGTTTTACTAATGACCTTTTTGCTTACACTGACTTCAACATTGATGTAGACTGTGTGTTTTTGGACTTCGCGAAAGCTTTTGATACTGTTTCCCACGATCTCCTAATTCTTAAGCTTAGCATGCTTAACATTGACCCTAACGTACTGAACTGGATTAAAAGCTTCTTATCGAATCGAACTCAATATGTCTCTGCTAACGGCTGTTCCTCCTCTCACACCTCTGTGACATCCGGTGTACCACAAGGGTCGGTACTGGGACCTCTTCTCTTCTCTTCCTAATTTACATTAACGATATTCCTGAATGCATTTCTCATTCTTCTATCAGGCTTTTCGCAGACGACTGCGTCATCTATCACAAAATATCTAACCAAACTGATTCTATTTATTTTCAGGATGATCTCACAAGCGTATCTAACTGGTGTGATAAGTGGTGCATGCGACTAAACGTTAATAAATGTAAAACGATGCATGTGTCACGTCGCACTAACATCACTGATAACAAGCGTACTTATGTTCTTCACGACATTCCACTTGAATCAGTTAACTCCTACAAATACCTAGGTGTTCATATCTCACGTAACTTATCATGGCATAGACACGTCGAACATGTCGCAAATAACGCCAACAGGACTCTTGGATACTTGCGCCGAAATTTCTCTACCGCGCCTCTGCCGATAAAACTAACCCTTTATAAAACATTAGTACGACCAAAGTTAGAATATGCATCTGCAGTTTGGGATCCTAATATAATCACACTGATAAACACACTAGAATCCATTCAAAATCGTGCAGCACGTTTCATCTTAACTAACTATTCCCGTTACGCCAGCATTACTTCTATGAAAAACACACTTGCCTTACCAGACCTTTCTTCGAGCCGGAAGTGTTTTCGACTGTCTTTTCCACAGACTGTATCACCATAACCCCCTGTTAAAGGATCATCTTTTTTCGACCCCTTCATACATTTCATCCCGTTCCGATCATATATTTAAAGTCGGTGTTCCATTTTCGAGAACCAAATTGTGTCATGATTCTTTTATTCCTAAAACCAGCGTTGACTGGAACGACCTTCCTCCCTCCATCGCTGCCATGACCGATGTTGAGAACTTCAAGAAAACTGTGTTTTCTGCCATCATATAACTTGTTTTGTATAACTATGCACTGTATTTTTTTTGTTGTACCACTCCTTTCTGTAATGCCTTCGGGCCCTGAAAATATGTGAAATAAATAAATAACTAAATAAATAAATAAATAAATAAATAAATAAATAAATAAACAACGGTGAACTTGCTGGTTGTTAACTCTCCTGCGGAGAGAGGCGAGCTTGTTGGGCGCAGGAAAAACCACGTCGACGCCTGCGCGTTTCCCAACTTTTTTTAGATGGTCGCTAACATTGTGCAGATAGGGCACAACAACAACATTTCTGCGGTAATCCTCCTTCCGGGTGGGCAAACCGTTTTTCTTTATGCTGCTTTAAACTGATATCAGGAGAGGTAAAGGGTAGTCCGCCGCGAGGAGCCGCTCCACCTGCCCGTGAAGACAGTCATGAAGCCGATGTTCGCAAGTTTTTTGAAGGGCATTGCGGAAGCACAGGCTGATGATGCCTCGCTTTACCAACTTCGAGTGTGCTGACGCGTATTAGAGGAGTGGCTTTTTACCTCTGGGTTCGTATGACCAGCAGGCATGCGCAGGAGAAAAATGAAGACGTATGTCAAGGACCGCATGTTGTTACCTTCTGGGAATTCAGACGTTAATACGAGAGGATGCAGACATTGGTCAAACAAGGACTGAACTTCGGGAGCTGCAATTTTGAATTCTTCACTGTTGCAATATAAAGGACGAGATAGCCGTCTACATATCGAAAGATTTTGACAAAGCAGGTACTACCGATTCTTTTGTGCAGCAGTCTGTCATAGTGGGCAAGAAAGTTCACTAAGAACAGGGGCTGTGCATGAGCCTATGCATACACCTTTCTTCTGGGTGTAGGTTTGTTTGTTCCACGTGACAAAGGAAGATTTCAAATAAAAGTCTAGGATTCGCAGAAAATCGCTCCCGGAAAGCCCTGTTTTATTTTGGAAGCGAACAGTGCCATGGCTGTCGATAGCTTCTTCAATACTCATTAGTTCAACTATTCAACTCATTAGTTCCTGGTGTGGCAACGAATAATACAAGTCTTTGATGTCGACGGAGAATCCATTATGATCTTGGTGATGAAAAGAGGTTAAAAACGTGATGATCTGTTCTGCGCTATCAACCACAAAAGGGTCATCAATCACTAAATGTCTTAGTCTTTAATGAAGGTGGCGAGTTGCTTCTGCCAGTACTCTCGTTCGGAAACAATGACCCTAAACGGATAACCTGGTTTGTGTGTCTTGGCAGAAAAAAAGACATTTACTGTTAAACGGTTCTATGACTTCAGGTACGGGCTAGCGCGTCAAGTTTTGCGGTCTTGCATAGGCGCAGGGCTAGGCTTTTTACTTTTTTTTATTTGATACCTCAAAGGCCCCTGGTATGGGGCATTACATGCACAGGTTTATGGTGTCCTTCCTGTGGAAAGTTGAATCTAAGGCGGAGATGGCTCTCGAGTTGTACTCGCCGGTGGTAAGCACTGTGAAGAGGGCACCAAGAAAAGTCCATGGGTTCGAAGAAAGGTGACGGTGCGGCGGACAGGCAGTCACCTAGAAGACGGTTTATGCTTAACCAGAACCTCCACGCCCTCGGAAACGCACCTGTCCTTGTCCGAGTCTGGAGCTTGATGTCCCACTTGCCTCACAAGGCTTAGAGTTCCACTGGCGTTTTTTTCGTTTCTACGGCGAATTTTGGGCCCTGGCTGAGAACATTTTGCATGCCGTCCGGTAAATCCACATCGCCAACGGTGTGCACGGGATTCGGATCCCGCTTGGGTTTCTTCGGCTTCCAGTCCCGTAGCTGGCTCAGGCGTTGTTGCCAGAGAAATTCAACTGTGCTGTCCAGCATTCGTGCACATTCTTTCCGAGTTCCGTTAGATGCTTGGCTGGAGCACAACCGAAGGTGAAGGGACTCTCTGTAGAGGCGAGACTGCCTCTGCCATTCGGACCTCAGAAGAGGTCACTCGGTTCACAGAAGAGGCCACTCGGTCCTCAGAAAACTGCAACAGTGAAGAATTCAAAATTGCAGCTCCCGAAGTTCAGTCCTTGTTTCACCAATGTTTGCATCCTCTCGTATTAACGTCTGAATTCCCAGAGGATAACAGCATGCGGTTTCTTGACCTACATCTTCATTTTTCTCCTGCGCATTCCTGCTGGTCATACGAACCCAGAGGTAAAAAGCCGCTCTTGTCATACGCGTCAGCACACTCGAAGTTGGTAAAGCCAGGCATCATCAACCTGTGCTTCCGCAATGCCCTTCAAAAAACTTGTGAACATCGGCTTCATGACTGTCTTCACGGGCAGGTGGGGTGGCTCCTCGCGGCGGGCTGCCCTTAGCCTCTCCTGATATCAGTTGCAAGCAGCATAAAGAAAAAACGTTTGCCCACCCGGAAGGAGGATTACCGCAGAAATGTTGTTGATGTGCCCTATCTGCACAATGTTAGCCACCATCTAAAAAAGGTGGGGAAACGCGCAGGCGTCGACGTGGTTTTTCCTGCGCCCAACAAGCTCGCCTCTCTCTGCAGGAGAGTTAACAACCAGCAAGTTCACCGTTGTTGTGGGCAAACGCACAGTTATCCCCATATGCCTTGTACCTCTGGTGTTGTGTACTCTGTGCCCTTATCCTGCGGGAAGGAATACATTGGTCAAACGGGAAGGTGCGTCAATGTCAGACCTCAAGAACATAATAACGATGTAGGTAATATAGGCATCACAGGAAATCTGGCCAAGCACTGTAAAAAATGTGAAAGCAAAACTTGCGCCCCAATATATGACCAATGTGCAATCATTGGGAAAGTACGAGATCGTACGTCCAGAGAATTAATTGAGGCTTACAACATCCTTCGTGCGAAAGACCACTGTGTCAGTACACCATCCATTAGTTTTTCTCAGAAAGAATTTGATTTCCTGAGAACAGCAGGGCCTGCGTTGTGACTCTTTGCGTTGTTCGATTTTATTCCATCCTGTTTTTATTGTTTATTCCATGTTTTTGGTCTTTTAATTGTGACATATGGTTAGTTTATTCGTCGCAGGCCTTTACTCCTCCATTTAGTTGTTTCGTGCTTTTAGCCTTTCTTGCCTGTTTAAAATTCATCTTCTGTGAGGCCTTAATGTTTTTGATTGCCGGCCCTTCACACCTCGCAGCCTACCAGTTATTAATGTTTTTAAAGTGTTTTTTTAATTATTCTTAACGAATTTATATGTTTTTCATGCCATCATTTCAATTATTGATTGTCTATAGCTTTTAGCCCCTTTTGGGCGACCTCATCTTTCATTATCGATCATCCGTTATTTCGCGCCATGGCCCTATACACCCTCCACTTCACTTTATCGTCTTTTACCGCCACTAGATTTATCAATATGTTTTATCTACTGACGTGACTGTCTTCTGGATTCCGGTGACCGAGCGGCCCTTTTATCTATGTTCCACCCCCTTATGATTGCTATGTATTCTCTGTATTTCGAAATAAAAATTCAGTTGATAGTCAGTGCCTGTGCACGTCTTTCCTTGTTTCTTGTTGTCCGTCCTTTGCGCTGCTCCACCACAATGCGAGTCGAATTTTGATGGAGGTGAAAATATAGAGACCCCTGCTGTGTGATGATAGTGCACGTTAAAGAACATCAGATAGCCGAAATTTGCGGAGGCCTTTAGTACGGCGTCCTTCATAGCCTGAGTCGCTTAAGACGTCGAATCTTCACGAAAAAAAAAATTTCCTCTGCTCTTTGTCTTCGACGTCTCGATATTGCACTTAGTCTGAAAGGTCATTTATTCCATCCTTCACGGCCAAGTTCATGTTCTCTCCTGAATTACACGAATAATACCTGAGAAAGAATACACGAAGAAAAGGACGTTGGCCCAAAAGGGCACGTTCGATGCACTGGGCGTGGACATCATCATCGTCATTGGGCGTGGCGCGCCGACCTGCTGGGGCAAGGCCCAGGCTCCCAATGGCCGGAAGGGATAGTGGCGACTCCTGTGCAAGCTGCGAGGATTTTAAAGAATATCCCGACGTCCTCCTTCCGGGCAACATTCGGATTAAGCCTGGGCCTTGGGTGGCCACAGCAGCGCAGCTGCGCTATTATCGGTCGATCTGCAAGGACCCGTCCAAGCCGGACGCGCAGGTATTGTTCGCCTTTGCATTGTCGCCCCGCAGCTTCCGTAGAAAGGCTGCTTGAGTAGCCCATTTTGTCCGCTAGCTCACGGAGGAAATAGGGCGGCTGAGGCGTTATGAATGCGCTGGAGCTCAAACGATGCGCTAGGTAATAAGCAAGCTATGTTGTTGGGCAAGTTAGTTAACTCCCATGGAAAAATAGGTAGCGCAAAAAATTTGAAATGCTGGATAAGGTACACCGAGCTCGTCTGCCGTCTCACCTGAGCTATGAATCATTTTCGAGCCGAAAGGTTCACTAGCTATGACCGCGAGATTCACCGACTCCGCTGCTTTATCTTTCAGTGACTTTCAGCAGCTCCGCAGCTGCGCCGAAACCATTGAAAGGCGGGAGCGTCGATAGCAAAAGAAAGCCGCATAACTGCCTCTCTCGGACAGTGGACACCTCAGTCGCAGTTTAAGCTGCGTGGCGGTAGCAACAGATGGCTGTATATGTTGGCTTTGACACTTTGTGGCAGAAAAGCCGCACTGAAACTATAGGCTTTCCGCGATCATTCTTTTCGTTGGCGTTAACAACGTTCTTTCTCCCGATTATTTTGAGCAAAGGAACGGCGCATAACTTGCCCCTGGGTCAGTGGACGCGTTAATCGCGCTTTGCGGTACACGGCAGTGCTGAGAGAGAAGTGTGGGCTGCATGCATTAGCGCAGAGCATGTTATGGCATACACGAGGCACTGCAGCAATAGGCCACAGCGTTCATGGGTGAGCAATCCCTTCCGACCAACTGCAGCAATAGGCCACAGCGTTCATGGGTGAGCAATCCCTTCCGACCAACTACAGCAATAGGCGACAGCGTTCATGGGTGAGCAATCCCTTCCGACCAACTATTAATTTAACTGCCAACTTCCAGGGTGGGGAGGACTGGCGCGCTGCCAATGCAGTGTCCGGAACGCACTCAAGGTTACAGACGCTAAGCCACGTACAGTTGCCCAATACACCGCCGTTTTCGCAGTCTAACCCTGTTCAAACGCAGTAAAACCGCAGCTATTTTTCTTGCGCAACGGATATTTCATTTGGTTAGGTAATGAGCTGGAGGAAACAACCTGTTAATATTCCATTACTGATAGTATGCAGTCACCATTGAGATAGAGTTCTGGTGCGATTAGCACGAGCTGCTTCACGCACGGCATGCTCTGATAGGCACATTGCGGCGGGTTTCCATTTGATTCTCACGTCTGCTTCGTATTTCATACACGGATGAGCGTATCGCATTCATGGGTAATGTCCCGTCAATGTTCCATTTCCAGACTCCAGAAAGACCTGAAGTCAGAGGCCGTTGCACGCAGTCGGCTCTCTCCGGAAGAATGGCATGAAAAAGTTTTTTCGTATGTTATGAGTCAGTTCTTAGATGATAACACGTCTGCAAGTTTCTAATACAGAGTACCGCTGTTTTGCTAGGAGACACCTAGCCGACGGGCACTTTGTATTCAGTCCGCCTTGAACGCTCTGACACATGCAACCATTCTTCTTGCTTGCTTTCGAAAATTCGCTCTCCACTCCTTTTATATATACGACGAACATTGCACGCCGCAGTAATCCGCTTACAATCCATGGTTCAGAAAAACAACTATGACGTGCCACCTGAAACCCAATCCTGTGATGCTGTAACCAAGGTCTCAAACACTTGGAATAGATCTGCTGCTTCCGAGACTCGCTCTTTTAACGAGCGGAGTGAAATGTGGAGATAACGTTTTTGTTTTCCTGAGCATCCTGCCCGTAAATCACTGAACGAGTGCTGCTTTAAGTTTTGTGATAGTAACAGCGATCAGTGTACTTTTAGAACCACGTGAACTGTGAATGTCCTTGTCGCCGCACTGGAGAGCACTGTATTTGTTACGCATAGTAACTGCCGGCTGTTGATGTGCGGCATTATACGTGCCGCATGCACGCTGAACAAATGTATTGAAAGCCTGTGCTTGGCAGCCTCCTCCAGCTGTCGCTGTGGTGCTACTATGTTATCTTTCTGAGGAAACCAGATTAGCAGGTTGTGGAACACACTAGAGGATAACGTCCATGCCGCCAGGCTTGGAAAAAGAAGATTTAGCTTTTGTATAATGTGTATTGCCTTTCTGGACTACGATTGTCTTTGTGTTCACACATGCAGGAACTGTGTTAGTTTAATGTATATGATGTCCCTCTCCTGCGACGGCCTCAAATGTGAGCCTAGCATTATGTTAAAACAAAATAAATAAATATGACTGCCATGACTTGGTGTTGCCAAAACAGCGAACAGTATAATTTGCTTAAATTTTAATACGGGCGTGCTATTCACTATTCATTGTGCAAGAAAGCGCGTACCTGCAGACAGTGTTCCTTCCAAGGTGTATAAAAAAATTCTTTTTCATCTCTTCGAGTGTACGGTTACTTTATCTGCAATTTTGGCTGTGTAAACAGTGATGAATTTTAAGTTCTCATTTATAAAATCTACTTTTCGAACGTGGATACACAGGGTACCAGTGTTACGATTGCAGTGTTCGAAATGTCAGTAAGTGGCAGCCATGAATAATTTCATATTCCGCAGCGAGAAAGAGAGGATCGCAGTGCTCTGAAAATTTTTTGACTACAGGTCTCGAGATCAGTGATCCACGCATATGTACTCGAAACAAAGCTATTTTCACTGAAGCCCTCGCTACATTTCTGACGTCAACTCCTATCGATGCAGCCGCGTTGCTTTCGCGCAGGTTTCGCGCGTGCACTAATTAATGATGACCATGTTTACTTTTAGACGACAAGTTTGGCGCTTCCTAGGCGCTACAAGCAGCACCAGTCAGCTTAGGTCTAATAATATTTACGAGATCCATTGAACCTTAAGCGTAAAACGCAGCAGTAAACTTGCGAAATTTTTCGAGCTAAAAAAGTCGACCGAAGTACTTAATTCGGCTTACGTGTCAGGAAGCATAAACCCGCGCGCTCACTTTGTGAACACAGTTGACGCTGTGACTATAGTTATAACCCGGTGCCACGCAGCTGGCAATTGTACCTCTGCACTGGACTACATAGCTACCGCCGCGAAGCTGCCGTGCCCCTTCTGATCTGTATGCTAACTTGGTGAAGTCAGTCGCCGCCCTACCACGACCCGCGCCCCGCTCCCCCACCAGCTTCCGCAACATGTTGTATTCAGATACCCCGACTGTTTGCACAATGTCACCGTCAATCTCATATTGTCACCGTCAACGCAGGACTTGTAACGTTCTCAGAAGTGGTAGCATCAAACGAATAGTTAGAATAGAGGACGGTGCGCGGATGCTGAGCAAAAAAAAAATTATGTCGACAGCATGACGAGTTAAGACAGCCAAAAATAATGAAACAATGTCGGAACACGGCAGACGTGGAAATAGTGAGTGGACAGGAAACCAACCGTGGACGTAATAATAGTGGAAAAATAGGCAAAGGGGTCAAAATTTTAAAATCAATTGAAATGTATTTGATGAGTGATATCTGATCGAAGAAAAAAGTTTCATTGACCTTTCATAATTATTCAATTACCAGCAAAAACCACTGCAGTGTTCAATAGGCAGGATACAGATATAGTAAGTGTACGGGAAAGCAACCATGACACCAAGTTTGAAAAACCAGAATTGTGGATTGAGATAAAAGAAGGTATATTATCAGAGTAAGTAAATCGATATTTAAAGCATAAGATAATTACGCTAATTAAGTAGTTAAATTAATTAATTGAAAGAGAATGGTAAAGAGAGGCAAAAGGAGGCGACGAGTGCCGAGGAGGCGTCATTGCTTTCGCATTCTCGCAATGCCAGTCACCGCAGTAAGCTTAAATTTTACATACCGTGAAGTGAGCACACAAAAGCACACACACATGAACGCACACGCACGCAGACAGACGGGTTTCGCTCCTTATGTTGTTATGAAGCAGGTAGCAGTTAGATAAAAATCAGGGGGCACTTTGCCTCTCTAAAGTGCTGCAAGGCGAAAGCGTTTCCTGGCCACTGTTTGTTTTTATTTACTTTTGTATTTTTCATATTTTGTTCTCTATTAATTTTTTTACTCCTTTTCTTAATTTTATTGTTTTTTATTTTTATTTCCACATCTTATGTTTATTTTGTTTTTATTTTTGTTTATTTTCATATTTTTATGTTTATTTTCCTTTTCCTGACATTACTCATTTTATTTATGAAGCCCATGCATTCACTAGATGCGCCTTTATTCATGCTGGAACCTTGAGCCTTTTAAGCAGTGACGCCGAAAGGCGGACAAATCTGCCGACGCGTCTGTCGACACGGCTGCCGACGCGTCTGTAGACACTCCTGCCGACGCGTCTGTCGACACTCCTGCCGACGCGTCTGCTAACGACAGTATGAGGCATTAAAGGTTTTCGCCTTAATAGACTGACCGCACGGGAACAGCCGCTTGGGCTGCTGAAGATCCACCGCTGGGCGACCCTGCTAGCACAGTGCAGTGGCGCATAACCTCGCCTTGGCACCGCTGCGCCAGGAGGGGTATGAGAACTGCTAGGGATCTATGAATGTAAAGTAGAGAATGACCTTCTGCATGCTACAAACTCTTTACACGATCATGTCATATTCTTGCTTCAGAGCTTCAGTGTCCGATCAATTTTTCTTTCTTCCCAGAAGGGCGGTAAATCTTCAGTGCGGGGAAAGAGGAAGGACAAGCCCCACAGTAATGGAAGTCCGGCGACGGTAACCATTACTGGTAAGCGTACGATTTTTACTTATTCAGTCCTGCTAGACGCGTGTATTTCAAAGCGTGCATGAGTGAGTCAGTGTCTTGTGTGTGTGTTTGTGTGTGTGTGCGTGCGTGTGCGTGCGTGTGCGTGTGTGTGTGTGTGTGTGTGTGTGAGTGTGTGTGTATGAGTGTGTGTGTGTGTGTGTGTGTGTGTGTGTGTGTGTGTGTGTGTGTGTGTGTGTGTGTGTGTGTGTGTGTGTGTGTGTGTGTGTGTTCGCGCGGCATCTAAAGGTGTCTGAACATCACGATATGGCTTCGCCGCCTTTACACAGAGTGAGAGTTGAAGTCCTGCCTAAGCGCTTCTCTACTCTGCTGAGAAACAAACCACCGTTGCCTGGTTATCTCTAGCAGCAGGTTATCTCTGGTTACCTCTAGACTTGGCAGCAGCGGCAGCAAGCCGTGAACACCATTTGAAAAACTGCTCTTTTACAGGTTAGTAGCCTATGTTTCCATAATATCCATTTTAATAGTATTTCTGCTGCTGCTGCTGCTGCTGCCATTTGCTGACATTTGTTGGCATTTGCTATGCGTTTTGCATTACTGAGATCCATTTTGCGAGTACTTCTGTACACTTCAAGAAATGTCTGATTCCTGTAGCACGTGTGATGTGATCATCACTGAGGATGAGCCATTTGTGGAATGTTCCAAATGCGAGAGCAACTATCACTTTGGAAAATGTGCTGCGCTCTTCTCAATTAGCCAAAAGTTAGAATGGCTGAAGACCCTGGCAGAAAAAATTGAAAGCATGGAGGAACCTCTTAGCTTCATATCTTCGAAGTTTGATGAATTTGAGGAAAAGGTCGGCCATCAAGAGGCTGATATCATGGACCTAAAAAAGAGGATATCGGAGCTTGAGAAAAAGGATGACTTAAATCAGGCAGCACAAGCTCAGTTTGAAAAGGAGATACACGATCTTGAATTCCGAAGCAGGCAGCTGACCTTGGAACTGCATGGCATACAAGAAGTGCAGGATGAGGATCTAACAGTCATATTAAATAACATGGCTGATAAACTTCGAGTGCCTCGCTTGATGGAATCGGAGATAGCAACTGTTCATCGGCTTCCCGATAAACGTGACAAGACGCCAGGCATCATTGTGCGTTTTGCGAACCAAGCTACAAGAGAAAACTGGTTCAAGAATAAGACGAACCTAAAATATAGCGCAAGATAGATGTACTATGGTAGCGTAGGCTGCATAGAAGCCCATACGTTCAAAACATGGAGGCTCATGGTGCGCAGCCAGCGCCGTCTTCGAAATGCGTGGACAACTAAAAGGTGACGTCATAATTAAAACAAAAACGCGACGTCGAAGTCACGTGTTTTAGTGACGTCATATTCGTGACGTCAGCGTCACGTGCTGCTTGGCGGGAAAAATAAACTGCTGAACGCCGCGACGCTTCAGCGCGACACCCGACACGAGAACGAAGAAAGAAGACACGACGAGTGCCGACCACCAACGCTATTTTAGGTAGTCAGTTCTCGTGCCTTTTTCCTTCGTCCTCGCCTCAGGTGTCGCGCTCACGTCCTTGGGAAAGCGATGAAATGTGACGCCGCCAGACAAGTTATCGCTCGCACATCGTGCAACCGCACACCTCTTTTTTGCGTACGGGGGCCCCATGGCCACAGACGATGCCCTTTTGGGGCAAAAGCGACAGAACCGCACCCAATCGAACGAAACTACACAGAAGCGCTGGCAAAAGGGAAAAGCGGAAACTGTACACGAACGATGCACACCAAGAAGTCGAGCAACAAGCAACGAGGAAAAAGTAGGGCTAGCAGAATCGAGTTTCAAACAAAAGCAAGCAGAATGGTCAAAAGATATGACAAGGGTATGACATCAGAGCACCGTCAACCTTGGCATCGTCTCGCTGCCATTGCCGCTGCTCTGAGCTAATGCTGTGATAAAATTTTTACAAAGCAAGCGCTATACTTTCTAACAAAATGTACACAACTAAAACATTTTAAAAAGGAATCACTGCAATTGTTTTTGAATGCTTTTGAAACACAAAATATCTCCTAATCATTTTCCTCTTCTAGTCGTGTTTGTCCACTCATTTCATTTTGGCGCTTTAGTTCCACCACTAATCTGATGTCGCTAGCACTTGGTTCTGGACCGCATTCAAGCTCCGACTTCGCGACCTATTTCAATTTACCTTGGATAGCGCCCCGCCCATTTTCATGCAAGAAAATTTAACACGCCGCAATAGAGAACTGTTTGAGGCAACTAAAGTCTGTGCCAAAGAAAAAGGCTATAAGTTCACTTGGTATGTCAATGGAAAGGTTTTCGTTAGGCAGTGAGGGAATGAGTGCCATTTATGCGACGGGAAAGAGCGATTTGGATCGGCTATAGCACTCAGCATGGTATCTTCCGAGTTTCTTCTTGAAACATAATCTACATGCAGCAGATGTATTATCTGCCGAGTGACTTGAACCGCACTGCTTCGTGTGTTGCGCCGACAAAGCTTAACGCTATTCACCTGAACGCATGCTCTGCAAAAAACAAGATAATGTGTTTAGAGGAGTTCTTTGGCGAATTTTCATTTGATTTTTGTTTGATCATGCTCAGTGAGACTTGGAGCACAGATTATTCCGACGTTTTCAGGATGACCACCTACGAAACTTATTACTGGAACCGCTCCGGCCTCCGGGGGGGGGGGGGGGGGGGTGGAGTGGCTTTACTGGTGTCAGATGCATTGAATGCGACAAGTTGAACTCGTACAGTCTTATTACTGAAGATTTTGAAGTGCTATCAGGCTGTACCGGCAGGTTCCTGTTTTCGGTTTGCTATCGTCCACCGAAGGAAAATATGCTTAGGTTTTTGGAATTTTACGACTGTTTTCTTTCGTTTATAACAGATAACAAATACACTCTAATAGCTGGAGGTGATTTTAATATCGATATGTTGAAGGATAACACCTCTACTAGAGACTTTAACGCCGTCTTCGCTTCGAACGAATTTATTAATCTTATTAACGATCCAACAAGGGTAACACAAGAAAGTGAGTCACTTCTTGATCTGCTGATTACGAACACTTCCCAACCGATAGTCTAGTCGGGCGTAACACCATGTGCGATCAGTGACCACCTTCTAGTGTTTGCATGCATAAATAAGACTAGACTGGTAAAGTACCGACAGGAGAAAGCGAAGTACCAAAGTATAACCAATGCTACCCTCAATTCATTTCACAGCTCACTGGAACAAGTTGAGTGGGATAGTATTGACGTTACCAGTGACGCAAATGAGGCTTACGATGAGTTCCTCCGAGTATTTAAATAGCTCTACCATTCCTCTTTCCCGCTAAAAGTGCGTGCAATAAGGCGTAAAGCTCGCAAACCTTGGATATCTTCTCAGTGGCGCCAAGAAATTAAAACGAAAGACAAACTGTACAAAATCTCTTTAAACACACGTTCAACAGATGACCTAAGCATTTTTAAGAAATACAGAAATAGATTAACAAAAAAGCTACGTCTCGCTCATGCGGAATACTTCGCGACATTTCTTGAAATTAAAAATGGTCGCCATGATCTGTTGTCTTCAAGGTTGAATTTCTTACTGAGGCGTAGCAACCACAGATGCCCCGCGGACTTTAAAGCTTGAAAATAAAGATGTATCCGGCAGAGAGTTGGCAGATGCCTTTAACAACTTTTTTACCACTCTTGCCCATAACACCCCGTCAAGTGATTTCAACACCTATTTAAGCTCTTACAATAGGGACGCAATATTTCTGAACCCAGTTACGACAGAGGAGGCTATATCAGTCGTACAAAACCTAAATAACAGCCATAGCTGTGACATTGACGGCATTCAAGTGAGGCCTGTCAAGCATGTTATAAAAGTTTTTGTCCCTGTTCTTGCAGATATATTTAACTTATGCTTTACTACGGGCACATTTCCTAAAAAAAATGCAAATAGCCAAAATAACGGTTTTGTATAAGAAAGGAGACCGCAAAGATTTAGGAAATTATAGACCAGTATCGATACTCCCAATCTTCTCGAAAGCTTTTGAAAAAGTTCTGTATACACGGTTCTGTGATTTTATTGATAAACATGACGTTTTGTCACCTAATCAATTTGGGTTTTGTAAAAATAAATCTGCCGAGTCAGCACTACTCGAACAAAAGGAATATATACTAACACAGTTTGAAAATAAGGCCTTTGTTACTGGTGTATTCGAGGACTTCTCGAAGGCATTCGATTTAGTAAACCACGGTGTACTCCTGAAAAATTTGGACCGTTGTGGTATTCGTGGACTGGCTCAAATGATCCTGAAATCACATCTTTCGCATAGAAAACAGGCTGTAAGTATAGACAACGTGCTGAACTAAACCTTGTTACTTCTGGCGTTCCCCAGGGTAGTATATTGGGACCAATACTTTTTAATATGTACCTAAATGATATCTCCAACATTAACTCCGCCGCTAAATTTATTATCTACGCTGATGACACTAGCATCTTTTTTACTGGAAATGATCTTGATCTCCTTGTTCGGGAATGCAATGACACCTTGAGTGAATTACAAAAGTGGTCCGAATCCAGATACATGCGTATAAATGAGAAGAAAACAAAAGCTGTCATATTTCTTCCTAAAAACAAAGTACTTTCTTCCCCCATCGAGATGAAACTAAACTCACGATGTATAGACATAGTTGAACAATTTAAATGCCTTCGAGTAGTTTTTTCTTCCAGCATGTCTTGGGAACACCACACGGACCATATTGTCACGAAACTGGCTCAAATAACCGGAGTCATAAGTCGGCTCAGATACGTCATTCCAAAAACAGTAAAGTTAGTCCTCTATAATTCACTTTTCTACTCCTATTTAAACTACTGCCATCTAGTGTGGGGCACAGCTACGGTTAGCTGTCTTCAGCGTATCTACATTTTTCAGAAAATGTTTCTTCGTCATGTTTACAATGTCCCCTGGGACTCGCCAAGCAAAGATCTTTTTCTACAAAGTGGTGTGCTAAAAATACACAACTTGTATAAATATCGCCCGAGTGTCCGGTTTAAACTCGAAACACGTAGAAATGTAAACCACATACGTAAACTTGCTGAACTACATACCCGAGATGCAAGCTACACAACAAGGTATGCGGAGATATGGATAGTCCCGACCCCACGGTTAAACTCGGGTAGAGAACGCCTGCAGTTTACTCTTCCTTCCCTGCTAAACGCGCATGTATATAATAAGTTTGACCTTTTCAGTTCGTCAAACAGGTCTTTGCGTGCTTTGTATGCTGGCATGTAGGACTTTTGTTTTGTGTCTTTTTTTCCTTTCTTTTCTTTTTTTTATTTGCTGCCATTACCTGTGTTTACCCAATGTGAATATTGCGTCAATATTGTATAATGTTCTTTCGTTTTCTGTTGTACCTGCTCATTATTGTATACTTGTTATCAAGCTTTACAACTGCCTTTTGTGTTAAAAGCCTTGCTGTCATGCTGCTGCCAAGCGAAAGGGGGCTGCGGCTTAGTCAAGCTGTCTCTCACTGCTTTTTCTGCGCCTCCGCTGTTTGTATCTTTACAAGGCAGAAATAAAGAATTTGATTTGATTTGATTAAGTCGATACGTAAACACATATTTTAAATTCATTCCACAAATCAGGTATAGATTTGCATAAATTTCTGTACGAACCCTACTCAAACATTTCGTTAACAATCCTTGCTTACAATAACAACTAAAATGTTATCTTGCCTTTTCTTATTTACCTCTGGTGACTACCAAGTGTTCGTGCATTAATTTTGAATATTGTGCTTTCTGCGAGTTTTTTTTTTTTTGTTGTTGTTCTATCGCTGCCTGCTTTTAAGGAGGCTGCGGGCTTTAGTCAAGTCGCTTGCTGTCAAGCGGCCTTTATCCGCATTGTCCCCCATCACTGATGGAAATAAAAAAGTTATTATATTGTTACGTGGCGGCCAGCCGAAGAATGAGACGTGGTGAACCATGAACGAGAGATCATTTAATGGCCGCTGGCCTAGCGCGAGCGCTCCGTCCCGCGCCACTGCCAGCTTCGTCTTCGTCACACTACCCGGGGCCTCCGAGCGATCGTCCCGATCGGTGACGAACAGATGCGCGGAATGGCGATGGTCTTGAGTGGAGGGTTGAACAGTATGTAGAAGATGGTGCAGTGCTGGCCGCCACAGTGGATGAGATGATCGAAGGATGAGTCCCGGTCCACGAAGCATCCGGGCCGCAGGGTGCCAGGAGCTGACGGCCGAGGTCCTTGGACGCACCGGACGGCAGGGGCAGGGGGGCGGTGTCATCACGTGTGGGTCTTGGGTCGGTGAGGTCTCGGGTCGGTCGGGTCTTCGGTCGTCGTGTCTTGTGGTCCGGGCGGGGGACGGGGCTGGGGTGAGCGGCGAGGTCGGTTCAGGTCAGGCGGGCTGGGGCATGGCCGGGCAGCGCGGACCAGGCACTCACGGCCGACGTCCACGGCAGGCGCAGGACACCGAAGCTCCGGGACCAGGATGGCGATGAAGGGACCCCGCACCTCACACCAAATGTTACGTGGCGGCCAGCCGAAGAATGAGACGTGGTGAACCATGAACGAGAGATGATTTAATGGCCGCTGGCCTAGGGCTAGCGCTCCGTCGAGCGCCACTGCCAGCTTCGTCTTCGTCACAATAGTTACGTGCTTAGCACGCATGGGGGTTTATTCAAAGAGGGGATCGGTCGGAGCAGGATGGAAGCAGGAAGCCTACCAGCGTCCTTCAGCTCTTTATCTTCCTTTCTGCCTGCTGGTCAGTCCATCTTCTGCTTCTTCCGTCGATGTTCTGTGGAAGCACGTGACATTTCCCTCCTCGCAGACGAATCCCGTCGGGCGAGTTAAATAGACTGTCTGGGATGGAATCGCTTGAGGCGGGCTACATGCACCACCTGAGACTAGCGTGACCGTCGACCACTAGCAGTTAGTCGTGACATAACGTAATTAACGTTACTTATGCACTCCAACACAACAAACGGTCCAGTGTAGTGGGATAGCAGTTTCTGACACAGACCACGCTTGCGTAAAGGGGTCCACAACCACACAATGTCACCAGGAACATAAGATACTTCTTGGTGTTGGACGTCGTAGCGGTTCTTGGAACGCTCTTGCGAAGATAAAATTCGAACGCGGGCAAGCTGGCGAGCTTCTTCAGCTCTGCAGAGTGTGGTCGCAAGAGAAGGTTCATCGTGGATGAAAAATGTTAGAATGGCGTCAAGGCCGCAGCGAGGTGAGCGAGCATAGAGCAGGTAAAAGGGGCTGTAGCCAGTTGTCTCATGTTGCGCTGTGTTGTATGCATGAGTAATGAACGGGAGGACGCCATCCCAGTCCTTATGATCTGTAGCGACGTACATAGCAAGCATGGTGGTGAGCGTCCGATTAGTGCGTTCTACCACACCGTTCGTTTGGGGATGATATGGCGTGGAGTGGCGAAAACTGCAGCTGCTGAGGCGGAGAAGTTCTTCAACAACGTCCGCTGTAAATTGGCGTCCACGGTCGCTAATGAGAACTGCAGGAGGGCCGTGCCGAAGAATGACGAATCGAAGTAAGAAGTTAGATACTTCAGACGCAGTAGCAGCTGGTATCGCGGCTGTCTCACAATAACGGGTTAAGTGGTCTACGCACACAAGGATCCATCGATTTCCTTTAGAGGACCGTGGGAAAGGTGCAAGGAGGTCAACGCCAACTTGCTCAAACGGGGCTGTTGGAGGTGTGATCGGCCGCAGTTTGCCCGGTGGACTTGAAGTCGGCAGCTTAAAGGGCCACGGACCACCCCAGCTCAGCAGACACTCTCTACCTCTCTTTCAGCGAGCCTCCTCTCCTTCCATTCCCTCCTCGAAATTCTTCTCTCCCGCTCCTCGTCGAGTAGGCTCGGCAAGGCAAAATCACCCCTTCCTTCTCCGACGTAAGCCGGAGGCGTGGTGTCTATGGAGTGCGTCACGGGGCTACGTCATGGCCCCGCCTTCAATAGAATTCTTTTCTTGGTTTTTGCTGCTGGGGCTGAAACAGCGTCGTCGCATTTTCTCCGCACACTGAACGATCGAGAGGCGCGATCGGCTCGACCACCTAGACTTGTTAGCGAGCGCACCCTTTCATACATCTGTTTGTCATTCCCAGTTAGCGAGCCACCTTTTCATTTTTTTTTTTAGGCCTCCCCACCGTTTCACGAGCGGATGGGCGGAAGTCGTTTCTGTTCGAAACACACGGCGAAGTGCGGACCCGGCAACCGCCCGTTTGCTTTTCTTCATGTGTGTTTGTGTTCTGTGTGTTTGTGTCTTTTCTCCGCTCCGAAGCCCATGTCGTTCATTGGAGTCAGGGCGTACGCAAGATGCATGGAGGATAAGCGGTGTCTATGCGGAGCGCTCAAGTGGACGAGCGAGGGAAAGGCTCTGCTGCACTACTAATTAAAACCTTGTTTTGGGGGGCTCGCATAGAAGAAAAGAAACTGAGAAGGGAGCGCGCACGCAGAGCTTCTCGTGACGTGATCACGGCGGGGGGGGGAGGGGGGGGCGAACCAACTCCCTCAGTTTTACTATTTTTTACTTTTTATGGCAAGGGTTCAAGGCTGTCGCCGCACGCTCCCTCCGCAGTTTTTTTTTTTTTCCTTCATGCGGATTTGGAGGCATGAGCCAGAACAGAAGGCGCTGCGGAAAGCCTTGTGCAGACGACGCGACGCCAAGGCTACGCCCAACCTTCTCCCGTCAGTCAGAACGATGCACCAATGGAGTGCCTTTAGCGAAAGTAGCCACCCTTGACGTCAGCGGGGTGCAGAGTAGTGGGCGGGGCCCGTTTTTGAAGGAAGGAAAGAATGAACGGGCTTTGATTTGAATTTTCGCAGCTTTTCGGGGCGCGCATGGCTCTAGTATTTTGCAGAGGTTATCTTCGATGCCTCATCTATGCAGTGGGCTTGTTTTTCAAAAATGTCCGGACCCTGGTCAGTGGCCCTTTAAAGCGCTGGCATTGCACACAGCTGGCTACATAGTGCAGGATGGTTGAACGCATGTTAGTATTTATTTATTTATTTAGTAAGGAACCCACAGCGCCGTGGCATTACAGTGGGGGGGGGGGGGGGGGGGGGCAATGTACAAAAAGAAGCACACATGACACCTCCGCTCGCAGGCAGAGTTACAAGCATAAAGCGTTCGCCATGTACATCTCACTTCAAAAGAACACATCACAATCGCATCACATCATTAAAGAACGAAAGACCGCATCATTTGATGCCACACTAACAACATCGCTCGGTAGTCTGTTCCATTCTCTAATGGCTTTCGGGAAAAAAAAGACATTTTAAACAATTCAGTTTTTGCCGCGAATTCGCGGACTTTAAAAACATGGTCAACACGGTTGGATCTATAAAAAGGCTCCTGCACGTACCTTTCGCGTTCAACCCGAACAGTTGAATAATAAACAGCATGAAATAGCTTCAGACGCAACTTCTTTCGGCGCGTGTCAAGCAATTCCCAGTTGAGTGCATCCTTCGTACGCGATGCACTGTAACGAGCCCCGCGTGTGCCCGACACGAAACGAGAGGCAATGTTCTGCACCCTCTCCAACTTATCTTTATCTCTAGCAGTAGGCGGGTCCCAGACAGTGCACACGTAGTCCAGAACCGACCTGACATAAGTTTTGAATAAAATGTCACGACATGACAGTGGAAAAGTGCTTGCATTTCGGCGAAGAAATCCCAAGTTTCTGCATGCTTTAGCCGAGATATAATCGACGTGACGGCGCCAGCTCAAATCAGGAGTAAAATAAACGCCTAGATATTTAAATTCGAACACCTGTTCTAACATTGTGTTCCTAATAACATATGAAAACACATCAGGGTTTTTCTTTCTTGTAAACTTCATATGGACAGTCTTGGACAAATTCAAGTTCATATTCCATTTAACGCACCACTCTGAGATTCTGTTCAAATCTTCTTGGAACATTTCAACATCTCGATCACTAGTGACAACACTATAAAGAACGCAGTCATCCGCAAATAACCGCATTTGAGATACTATTCCCTCACCAATGTCATTCACGTAGAGCAGAAACAATAATGGTCCTAACACGGAGCCCTGGGGAACACCAGACACAACCTGCACTCTTTGAGACTCGGCGCCATTCATAACCACAAACTGCTGCCGTAAACATAGATAATCTTTTACCCATGATATCACTTGAGGGCTAATATTGTAAAAAGACATTTTTTTGAATTAGTAAAGAATGCGTCACGGTATCAAAGGCCTTTTTAAAGTCCAAAAACACGCAGTCCACGCTAAGTCGCCTGTCCAGTGATACAGCCAGATCGTGCGTAAATTCATTCAGCTGCGTAGTACACGATAGGCCCCTTCTAAAACCATGCTGACGAGGATTAAACAATGAATGTGCGTCCATATGTGCTGCTATACTGGTGAACAAAATATGTTCGAGTGTCTTGCACGCAACTGAAGTTAGAGATAAGTTAGAGAGGTCAGTTAGAGTTAGAGAGGCCAGTAAAATCGTTGCTGTGTGCGGTGGAGTGTGCGTGTCACTCCCAAGTGCCCAGACGTGGGGTCGTCGTGCATCATTTCAAGAACTGTAATGCGTAGGTTTTCGGGTACGACAAGAAGCATGCGTGCTCCTCCAGAAGCGAAATTCTTCTTATAGAGCAAACCGTCGCGAATGCATAAAGTATTCTTTACAAAATCTTGAGCGGCATCAAACAAAGAGGTTAATGTTGTTCTTTGCGTTGCTCGGTTCGGAAAACTTGAAGATCGGGGAAGGCTTGTGAAAGTGACGCCAAGTATTCATCAAAATTGTCTGCGTCGTCATCAGTTGTTTGAAGCGGCAAACGGGAAAGACAATCTGCATCTGAGTGTTTACGGCCGCTTTTATGCACCGCAGTGAAATTAAATTCTTGTAGGCGCAAAGCCCATCGAGCAAGCCGGCCACAGGGGTCACGAAGACTCACTAGCCAGCAAAGCGAGTGGTGGTCAGTCACGACGGTGAAAGCATTCCCGTACAGATAGGAGCGGAAGCGCTGTACAGCGAAAACAACGGCGAGACATTCTTGCTCAGTAACCGTGTAATTTCTTTCGCTCTTACTCAATGAACGGCTGGCATATGCTACCACGTGCTGATCGTGACCATGGCGTTGTATAAGTACAGCGCCGATACCGATACCACTTTCATCAGTGTGCACTTCAATTGGTGCAGATGGGCAGAAGTGGCGTTGGATGGGGCCCGAGGTGAAAAGAATTTTCAGATGTCGGAAAGCTGCGTCACATTCGCTGGTCCAATTGAACGGTGCATCTTTATGCAGCAAACATGTGAGTGGGTAAGCGATGTCCGCAAACCTAGCTATAAAGCGTCGAAAGTACGAGCAGAGCCCTAAAAAACTCTGCAGCTCTTTCACTGATTGAGGCACCGTAAAACTTTTGACAGCTTCAATTTTCTTTGGATCTGGTCGAACACCTTCTTTATCAACTAAATGACCAAGAACAATTGTTTCATGGTTCCCTAAATGACATTACTTGGAATTGAGTATAAGGCCAAATCGTTCAGGCGGCTGTTGTGCTCACTAAACGTTTTGCCAAAAATTACAACGTCGTCCAAATAACAAATTTTCCACTTGAGGCCACGCAGGATTGTATCCATAAACCGCTCGAATGTTGCAGGTGCATTACATAATCCGAAAGGCTTAACGTTAAACTCGTAAAGTCCGTCTGGTGTTATGAATGCCGTTTTTTCCCTATCTGCAGCGTGCATGGGGATTTGCCAGTAGCCGGATCTCAAATGAATAGAAGAAAAGTATGAAGCGGAGTGCAGAAAATCAATTGCGTCATCTATACGTGGAAGCGGGTAGACGTCCTTCGTGGCCGTATTTAAGCGACGGTAGTCAACACAGAACCTCCATGAGCCATCTTTTTCCTTAACAAGGATAACTGGAGCTGCCCAAGGACTGGAAGAATTTCGAATTATGCCTCGCTTTAGCATCTCTTGAACTTGGTCATCTATTAACTTACGTTCAGTGGCTGAGACTCGATAGGGCTTCTGGCGTATAGGAGGTGCGGAGCCGGTGTTGATCGTGTGATGAATACGACTGGTAGGCGGTGGTGTTGAATCGTCTTTGGCAAAGTCCAACACGAACACGTGCTTCAGAAGGAGTTCCACTAGAGTGCGACGCTCGGTTGTGGGAAGAGCCTGATTAAACATAACCTTAACTTGGGTCTCCATATCTCTTTTCACGTGCTGCTCACTGACAGAGTTGGTTAACGTCGCGACGGAACCTGACACACCTTCCTCGAAACAGGCGAGTTTGAGGCCCCGGGGCAACACAGCTGGCTCTTCAGAGTGGTTCACTGTCCATAGCTCGGTACGGCCTCTCACCACGGGAACGACGCAACGAGGCATGACGATACTCTTCTTAGAGCAGGCGAGTGTCGTAGGCTCTACCACAGCTTCAAAAGATTCACACTGATTGTGAATAGACGAAACCCGCACCAATGCTGCGGAGATAGCTGGTACAATAGTGTAAGGCTGAGATCTGGGCGAGTTGGTATGCATTCATACTGGTGAACAGCGCAAAAAAGGCGGGACAAATGCTCCAAAATCCGGTGTCGAGTTATCCACAAGAGCTGAAAGTAGTGAAGAATTCAAAGCAATTTCTCCCGTACGACAGTCTAAAGTTGCACCGCACTCTTGCAGAAAATCAATCTCAAGAATCACATCATGCGTTGACCGTGGTAGCACTTCGAATTCTGTTCTAAACGTTAGACCACAAATAACAACATCCGAAGCACACACACCAAGGTGAACCCAAAGTTCACCACCGACACCACGGAATAACGCTCCACGGTCAGCACTAAACATCACTTTCCTGCCTAAACGGTTCTTAAACCTCAAACTTATAACGGATACGGTAGCACCAGTGTCCACAAGAGCGATTGTTTTCACACCATCAATAAACACTTACAGTTTCTTCTTCAACATAAACGCGGGCAGAGGTATATTGGACGTCATCGACACGCCGGCGGCCTCACCTCCATCGGCCGCGCCTCCTAGTTTCCTGGAGGCGGAGGGGATGCACGACGTCGAGGAGAAGGTGACCGCCGTTGGCGCTGAGGTGGCGGCGTCACACTGGGGTCAGATGCAGGTGATGAACTCCGCAAATTGCTCGGACGGTACGGGTCCCAAGCGGACGTTGGGGGTCGCTGCTCGCGGTGTTCAGTTGTCCGTAAGTATGCGCCGGGGGTTGGCAGTCTTGAGAAGTCGGGAAACGACGGCGGCAATATCTAGCGATATGCCCTGCAGTGCCACACCGGTAGCACAAAGGTTGAGAGCGCCAGCGACCGCCATAAAAGTCCTGGCGAACAAAGTCGCGACGTTGGCTGGAGCCAGGATCTCGCTGCTGACGAACCACGTCTTCTGGGTAGGTGGGCCTCCTTTCCGTCGGCTGGTGGCCATAACGTTGGGCAATGTTCCGATCGTCCATGGGCAAAGTGCCGTTAGGTTGAGCCCACGGAGTCGACAGGGCGGCAACATCTTCCTCCGGTGCAGAACTGTGCCGCAGATATTCTGTGCGTCAGAAGGTGTCCTGGGATCTGGACAATTCCTCGCGCACAATCTCTCGAATCATATCAGCCATAGAATTTGGAGGACAGGCTTCAACACTGGCTATAGAGGTGACATTGGCCAATCTTCGAAGTATAGGTGTGATTCGACGCAGCTTAAGAGCTTCAAATGTTCTGCAATGTTTTATAACGTCAGCGGTGGTGCTCAGGCTCTCTTTGCTAATCAGGAAATTGTAAACATCTTCCGCAATTCCTTTTAGAAGGTGGCCGACTTTGTCTTCTTCAAGCATACTGGAGTTAACTAGCTTGCATAACTTTAAGATGGCTTTGATGTATGCCGTGAAAGTTTCTCCGGGCACTTGCGCGCGGTGAAGAAATGTCTTTTCCGCAGGCTTCCTCTTTGCCGATTCATCCCCAAAATTTTTCTTGATCTCGGTCGTAAAGGTAGCCCATGAATTAAGTGTATCCTTATGATTGTCGAACCAGTCAAGGGCAGTGGCGGCAAGCAAAAACACCACGTTAGCCAGTTTAGTAGCAGCGTTCCAGCGATTGTATTTGCTCACCCGCTCGTAGTGTTTCAGCCACTCGTCAACGTCCTCTTCAGGTTTTCCAAAAAATGTGCGGGGCTCTCGATAATGTGGCCAGTTGTTCGCTGTGGATATCCCGGGTTGCTCGGCATTGTCGTCTCCAGGCATGTCCGATGGCAGTGGTGGGAAGCCTGCGAGTCTACGGCTCCTTCGGTAGATGGAATGCTCCGTGGTCGATACCCTGCACCTCTCACCTATATATATATAAAGTAGAGGGTAATTTGAGATATAGGATATGCTGTTCTCTTGTAGGAGTTGCAGTCAAGCTGATCATGATGATATGCCTGTAGGTCCCTCGTCGTAGTTTCTTTTTCAGTGTGGTTTCGTCATTTACTGAGCTACCGTAAAAGCTGAAATGGTGAAATAACCCATGCAACAGCGGACGAATAAAATTTCTAACATGGAGGTAACAGGCGGATTCTCTTATGGTGATATTGTGTCGAAGAACACTCTCTAACGGCGCCATGTCGAGATAACATTTAGCATTCTGTTGAAGTGCGCGTGTGGATAATGAGCTTTTCATTTGATGTGTGTTGATTGACCACAAGTAAAAGTGTTGTATTTTATCGCTAAAATATAATTTGTTACAGGAAAATTGATTCCAGAGTTGAGGAAATAATTCAAAACAAAACACTGAAAAACAATGAATTTATTTATTTTAAAATACTCCTGGAAGCAGTGTTGCTCAAGCAGGAGAAGGTTACAACATCTGTGCCGACAATTGGCGCACAAAAGCACATCTACATTTAAATTTGTTAATTTATTGATTATAAATTCTTTCAAAGAACTGACCTCTGAGCATAGCAGATCAAGTTCCTCTGTGTGCTTTGCAATGTCACTGAAAGTGTCATTCCGCTGATTGAATCTGGCCTTAACTTTTGTTTCCCAAGATGACTATCATGGACAAACGCTGTTTTCGAGGAATGTAGGGCTTTTTGCATTTGTTCAATACGAGGAGGCCTTGAATCAATTTTCCCACCATTGTCAGCAAAGGGAAAACCACATTCCAAGCCGCATCAATCAACGATAAGGACTCAGAGCAGCAGTGTTGCTCAAGCAGGAGAAGGTTACAACATCTGTGCCGACAATTGGCGCCAAGAAGCACATTTACATTCAAATTTTTTAATTTATTGATTAGAAATTCTTTCAAAGAACTGACCTCTGAATATAGCAGATCAAGTTCCTGTGTGCTTTGCAATGTCACTGAACGTGTCATTCCGCTGATTGAATCTGGCCTTAACTTTTATTTCCCAAGATGACTACGATGGAGAAACGCTGTTTTCGAGGAATGTAGGGCTTTTTGCATTTGTTCAATACGAGGAGGCCTTGAATCAATTTTCCCACCATTGTCAGCAAAAGGAAAACCACATTTCAAGCCGCATCAATCAACGAGAAGGGCTCAGAGTGGCATGGAAAAACATTAATGAACCTTAACACTGGGTTAAAATTTAAAGGGCATTGCGCACCAAGCTGTAGAAAAGAGATTAGGGGTTTCAATGACGTTACCATGATGGTTCCGACATGTCCTCTCGATTAGATTATTCGTTGATTATTCGTTGATTCATCGTCAAATATGACTTTAGGAAAAAAGGCGCTTGTTATGATGCCATACTTGAAAAAGATCCTTACTGCTTCCCTCGCGCGAGCGCACACACACACGCGCGCGCGCACACATATTTAGATAAATATATATGTGTGTTTGTGGCTTTTCTTATCCGAGCTGCGATGTGCCTGCGATTTATATGTTAAATTTGGTGTTTCTTTTAAGGCACCCAGTAAAGGGTTGTTCTTTATCTTCTTAATGTACTGAGAGGTTGTTCCTCCGTTCTTCTTTCTTCCAACGAGGTACTGAGCCAGTAGGAAGAGACTTGCAGGAAAGACAGAGGACTCTTGTCGAGCACTGATATATATAGGTTTTTCATACACAGACGACTATCTACAATGAGTATATACACGACAGCATGATGTCTCACCAGCCGCCCCGTGGACCCACTCCACGGCTGCTCGAGAGCGCGGTCTGCGTGCCTGGCTCCGGTCGAGACCAAAATCTCTGTGTTGCGATGACGGCAGAGCATCGCGCGCCCCGCGCTCTCTCCCCACGCGAAAAGAAAAAAAAAGCATGAAGTTGAATTCAGGCAGGTTCACAACATGTGTTTTTGCTCTCCCTAACAGCGCCAGTCTCTGCGCAATCCGCAGCAAGTGCAAGCGGGGTCGAACGCCCACCAGAAACGGAGGCAGCAAGACTCTCCTCCGGGCAGGTAAGACGCCGCTAAAAGTTCCCAGATGTGGCTAGCCAATGGGCGCGCAGACACCAGGCATTGTCCGTACCGCGCCACGCCGTGTGGCACCGGCCCTGTCAAAGAAGGGATGCCTTCGCTAACCGCAAGCGCGCCCTCCGCGAGCTTCTCTCTCTCCCAAAAAAGCCGCGAGGCGCGAATGTTGCCTTTCCCTCACCCCACAAGAGACATATGGGCGATCCGCACTCGGCCACGGAGGATGCTTTCTTCCCGCAAGCCGCGACCGGGCGGAAATGCGACCTTGAACTGATAAGGGAGACCTCTCGTTCACTTTGGCAAAAAAAAAAAAGAACACGGAAACGAGCTATTAGCGAAACAACGAGCGCCGTCCAGACTAAAGACCGTGCCGCTGTCGCCCCGCCGCTCATAGAGCGGCTTTTTCGGTCGTTAAAATGGAAAGAGGCGATTGAATGGCGCCAACCTTACACCTGCCTCCAAAGATTCAATAATCACTAAATAGATTCATTGAATTACACAGATAACAAGGAGGGACGCCAACGCCGCTTTCCGTAACACATTCCTATACAAGGTAATACAAAATTACTATTAAAAGGTAACAAAAAAGAAATGACAAACATGTGCACATCAACAAGGCGACATGCAAACAGTGTCCAAACCCGTTCTATGGTTACAGTTCTCGCACCGCATTTCGCACACCGTTCGCACGCGCGCAGCTGGCAGGTTGATGTCCCGGGACGCACACTGGTCTCAGTTCACGCGGCACAGGGGCGATGACACGCGCTTCAGCGTCGCCCTGTTTATGCCCCTTGAGAACGCTCCGGGCCTCGAGTCAGTCATTACTCCCAACAACCATTTGGGAGAACGCGAGAGTGCGTCTGCATTCGCGCGAATTTTACCATTGCGATGCTGGATCGTCACATCATAGTGCTGTAGCGCCAAAGCCCAGCGGGTAGGTTTCGCACCCCGGGGTACGCTCCTCGTGAGGTACGACAGCGAATTGTGGTCGGACACAACAGTTACCTGGGCACCGAATACCCACGTCTCGAACTTCTTTAATGCCCAATGACCCCAAGTGCTTCTCTTTCCATCGTGGCCCACCGCATCTGCTTCGGTGTAAAACGATGACTTGCGAAGGCGATCGACTATTCCGAACCGTCATCGGCAGTTTGCGATAAGCAAGCACCTGCAGCCACAGCTGAGGCGTCCCTGTAGAGTACGTATGGCCTCTGTGGGTCAGGTGTACTCAGCGAAACGGCTGCACAGAGATCTCGCTTGAGTGCCTCGAAGGCGCTATCGGCTTCTGGTTACCACCGCAGTTGGGTCGGTACACTTTTTCCCGTCAGCTGCGTTAGCGGGGGAGCTATCGCCGCGAACTTCGGAATGTATACCTACGGTAGTAGCCGCAGAGACCGAGCGCGCTCCTCAACTCTTTCTTTGTCTTAGGGACCTGGAGCCTCTCAATCGCTTCCAACTTCTGAGGGTCTGGGCTGTGCTTGCCCGAGCCTACAATATATCCCAAATACCGGATTGAAGCCTGAGCTAACTGACACTTCTCTACGTTACCGCGCAATCCTGCGCTCTCCAAAGTACTGAAAACCCCATGCAGATGCTCCACGTGTTGCTCTAGCGATTGACTGAAGACGGCTATATCATCTAAATACGCGCACGCGTACTCTTCATGCGGCGCCAACACGGTGTTCATATCCCTCTGAAAAGTGGCAGCTGCATTTTTCAGGCCGAAGGGCATGCCCCTCTGTCGTGTCTTGCGAGGGGAAACGACACTGTAGCCGAGGTGCAACAAGAACTCGGGTTTATTGTCCGCCGGCCGTCAGATCGCGCGTCCCGCTGGTCGACGACTGCCCGTGCAAACCAACACGCATGTGCTTATATCGAGGTACAGACAGGCAAGGGGGCGGTGCCCAAATACCGGCACGTGGCCGTGAGTTCGCCGTTTGCTTATCGTGATACAAACACTACATTCCCCCTTCTCTAGACGATGCATGCTCTCATTACACATGGTTGACATTTATAACAAACGGTTAGTTTTTATACAGAAATAAGAGAAACAAGTGAACAGTTCAAACTCTAGTTCCAAAAGTTGGTTGACACAATCACGGCACTGCTGTGCACCGATCCGACGGACGTCTTTCCCTTGTCGGATACCGATGTCGTGTTGAGGCTTCGTGGCCCCTGTCGCCAGGAGGAGACCCCGAGTCGTGATCGATGTCTTCGGAACCGAGAGCTTCCGTCGATACTCCGCCTCCTGCGGCAAACGCCCCTGGATCTTCCTCAGCTGTGCGTGCTGCTTGTTTCGGCGGCTGCACGGCACTCTGTTCATCAGTGCCCGTCGATGACCCAGATGATTGCCACGGCTGCCAGGAGTCCTCACCATGGGCGCCACAACCGTGATCTGCAGACGTTGCCTCCGGGTCTGCCTGCCTTGTGCGTATGTGGTCTTGATGCCTCTTCCACTCCATGACCCCGCGTGGTGTTGTCACCTGTAGCACATAAGACACTGGCCCCGAGCGTGACGTCACCGTTGCCTCTAACCATCTTGGACCTACTCTAGAGTTCCTCACAAACACTTTGTCCGCAACGAAAAACCTTCTCTGAAGTTCTCTTCGACTGCCAGTTTGTCGAAATAGCTTTTGCTCGACCACTGAACGAGTATAGGCTTAAGTAAATCGAGTCGAGTTCTGAGAGGTCGCCCGATCAAAAGCGAAGCCGGAGATTGCTGGGTGGTTGCGTGAGGTGTATTCCGGCACGCTAGAAGGAAACTGGCTAGTCGCTCTTCAATGGGCCGGGCTCTGTTGTCCTTTCGCAGGGCTTCTTTAACTGTTCGTACAAATCTTTCAGCCAAACCGTTACTTGACGGGTGATATGGCACGGACCGTACATGTTTTATTCCGTTCATCTTGAGGAATAACTGAAATTCTTCGCTGCAAAACTGCGGCCCGTTGTCTGACACGATGACTTCGGGCAATCCAAAACGGCTGAAGAAGTCACGCAGCTTACCGATGGTAGCTTCTGCCGAGGTCGACGGCGTCAGGAAAACCTCCGGCCACTTTGAATGAGCGTCTACCGCCACCAAAAAGTTGCGCTGAAGAAACGGGCCAGCAAAATCCAAGTGGAGTCGGGCCCATGGCCTCGTAGGCCAAGCCCACGGTTGAAGGGGAGCTTGGGTAGGCAGCGCTCGTTGCTGCTGGCAGGCCGCACACGTTTTCACGGTGTTCTCCAAGTCGGCGTCAATTCCTGGCCACCAGACGTAGCTCCGGGCAACTTCCTTCATCCGCACTACTCCAGGATGCCCCTCGTGCAGCTCGTCCAGGATTGTCTTCTGTAAATTAGGGGGAACCACAATGCGCATTCCTCAAAATAAACATCCTTGGTTAACCGACAACTCCAGTCTTTTTGAAACGAATGGTTTCATCTCCTCATCAGCCACTCGCTCGGGCCATTGACCCGTTACCGCGTGAAGAACCTGCCGTAAGGTATGGTCACGTGATGTTTCCCGCGCAATGTCCGAGCTTGTTATCGGGAACGTCTCCCACCGAAGTGCGTAGCAGGTGGTTACTTCGTCGTCCTCTTCCTTCTCGCCACTCCCGGGCAGCGGTAGACGCGACAGACAGTCTGCCTCTACGTTGCTTTCCCCTGAACGATATACTATATCGTAACGGTAGGCCGACAGCGTAATTGCCCACCTCTGCAAACGAGCCGCGGAAATGCTTGGTATTCCTGTTTTGGGACCGAGTATCGTCTGTAAAGGCTTGTGATCAGTTACCAAGCTGAACTCTCTACCGTAATTATAGTAATGAACCTTCTTAATTCCGAAGACTAAGGCGAGCGCTTCTCGCTCTAACTGGCTGTAGTTCCGTTCACTCGGCGATAATAGAGAGTTTTACTATTGCGGGCTTTGCGTAATTGCATGCATAGCGGAATAGCGGGTCCAGAGTGCGCATGCGCAGAACGCTAACGGGGAAATAGCGTTAGCGTACGCACGAAATTAGAGAGTTTTAGTATAGCGTTAGCGTGATAGCGGACCTAAGGGAAATTACGTTAGCGTGCCGCAAGCAACTTATCCCCTCAGAGAGTTTTAGTATAGCGCTTTGAAAACGCTAAACGCCATCTGCTTGACATGGATGCCAACGGTCCTTCTAAAATGGTTGACATTGCCGCTAACTTGCCAATGTATAATATTTCCGAGTTTTTTAAACGAATTATTAGTGCAGCGTTCATTTTCGTCTGCAAAATGACCCCGAAATTGAAATAAAATGAAATGAAAACGTAAAATGGTGGCGCCATCTAGTAAAGGCAATGTTAACAACGAGCCGTTGGAGCAAGAAAATTTGCCATCACATGACGTCTAATGTTCAAAAACTTGAGAAAAATTTAATATAAACTCTCTTTACATAATTCAAGTCCATAAAACACCGCGAAAAACCTCCAAATCTATTTTTGTCTCGTTACAGAGGTTTTTGCTAGGTTTCTGCTGCGTTTCGGGCCGTTGCAGACGGTAGCAGTGTAGCTGGAGGTCCCATTAGGCTTGCGCGCTCCAGAATCAAGAGCGTATCTCAAAAACTGGGCTGAATTGCAGCTTAAACCTTATCGTCGAAGCAAGGTAAGTCAAAGCGAAAAGTAAAAACACTAGTAGTTGCCGGTATACATGCCGACCGGAATCGCAAAGCTGCTGAATCGGCTGAAGCGGTCGGCTGGCGCTTGAAAGGACGCCGCCATGTTTCCACGCTAAGGGCGCAAAAGCCGCAACTGCCGCAACGCTAAATTCTGAAAATTGCGTGCGTACGCTAACGCTATTTCCCCGTTAGCGTTCTGCGCATGCGCACTCTGGACCCGCTATTCCGCTATGCACGCAATTACGCAAAGCCCGGAATACTAAAACTCTCTATTGTCTGAATTTAGCGTTGCGGCAGTTGCGGCTTTTGCGCCCTTAGCGTGGGAACATGGCGGCGTCCTTTCAAGCGACAGCCGCCCGCTTCAGCCGATTCAGCAGCTCTTGCGATTCCGCTCGGCGTGTTTACCGGCAACTATTGGTGTTTTTGCTTTTCACTATGACCTACCTTGCTTCGACGATAAAGTTTAAGCTGCAATTCAGCCCAGTTTTTGTTATACGCTCTCGATTCTGGAGCGCGCAAGCCTAATGGAACCTCAAGCTGCACTGCTACCGTCTGCAACGGCCCGAAACGCAGCAGACACCTAGCAAAAACGTCTGGAACGAGACAAAAATAGATTTGGAGGTTTTCCGCGGTGTTTTATGCTTAAATTATGTAAAGAGAGTTTATCATAAATTTACAAAAGTTTTTTGAACATTCTACGTCATGTGATGGCAAATACTCTTGCTCCAACGGCTTGTAGTTAACATTGCCTTTACTAGATGGCGCCACTATTTTACGTTTTTATTTAATTTTATTTTAATTTCGGGGTCATTTTGCAGACGAAAATGAACGCTGCACTAATAATTCATATAAAAAACTCGGAAATATTATACTTTGGCAAGTTAGCGGCAGTGTCGACCATTTTAGAAGGGCCGTTCGGATCCATGTCAAGCAGATGGCGTTTAACGTTTTCAAAACGCTATACTAAAACTGTCTTTGGGGTAAGCTGCTTGCGGCACGCTAACGCAATTTCCCTTAGGTCCGCTATCACGCTAACGCTATACTAAAACTCTCTAATGTGCGTGATGCAAACACGATCGGCCGCCTGGAACCATCTTGTTCCACTTTCGATAAGACTGCACCCTGCCCATAAGATGAGGCATCGCACACTACCTGAAGCTGAGCTTCCAGATCGTAATGTGCCAGCACCGGTGCTTTTATTAGCAGCCTTTTTATCTTTTTGAATGCTATGTCGCACTGTTCACTCCAGACCCACGGCGCATTCTTGCACATCAGCTGATTCAGTGGGAAGATGACTGTTGATAACTCTGGCAAAAATTTCCGTAGTATGTCACCATGCCCGTAAACGTCCTCAGCTGTTTTTTATCGGCTGGGACGGGGACTTCTAATACGGCCTTTACCTTCTCTGGTGATGCTGCAATTCCTTGTTTACTGACCACGTGACCCAGAAACTGTAATTCTGGTTTCAAAAATTCACACTTCTCTGCCTTAATCCGCACTCCTCTTTCGTGCAACCTGTTCAGTAACGCATCCAGGTTCACTAGGTGCTCCTTTTCGTTCCGGCCCGTGACGAGAATATCATCTAGGTAGGATATCACACCTTTCAACCCTTTTAACATGTTGTCCATTATCTTTTGAAAAATCGCAGGCGCACACGCCACCCCGAAGGCTAAGCGATTTACTGCATACAGTCCTTTGTGCGTGTTGAGGGTGAGGTACTCGCGCGAAACCTTATCCATTACCACTTGCTGATACGCTCTACTCAGGTCAATCTTCGAGAACACCTGCCCTCCCGAAAGTGTGGCCAAGATTTCTTCGATCTTGGGCAAGGGGTAGTTGTCAATGTTTAAGCAAGGGTTCAAAGAGGCCTTATAATCACCGCAGATGCGTACGCTGCCATCTTTTTTTACCACAGGTACAACTGGTGAGGCGAAAGCACTGTTCGAAATGGGCTCGATCACGCGCAGACTAACTAGTTTTTCCAGTTCTTTCTCCACCGCTTCTTTAAGTGCGAACGGAATGCTTCTAGCTTTACAAAACTTTGGATGCTGTTCTGGCTTCAGGGAAAGTTGAGCTTGCTCACCTTGAATTTCGCGGAGTTCTTCGTTGAACAACTGCGGATGTCGGTTTAAGACTTGTTCGAAGTCCCGGTGCTCTTGCGCACCCACGTGATTAACGCTACTCCAATTGAGCCTGAGCTGATATAACCAGTCTCGTCCTATGAGAGCAGGACTCTCCTGGCAGAGAATGTGCAGAGGTAGCTGGAGAGACTGGTGCTGGTGCTTCACGTTTACTGTTACCACTCCTTTCGGGCGCAGGCACTCCCCTGTGTACGTACGAAGCAACGCCGATGCCGGGCGTAACTTCATCTGTGGGAAGCGTGAGCGAAATAAACTGTACGGCATCACTGACACTGCTGCTCCAGTGTCCAGCTCCATGTCAAGCGGCATTCCCTGAATACACATCGTAAAGCGTATCGGCTCTTGACGTGGTTTCTCGAGCGTTGTTTGCAACAGTGGCTCGATGTCTTCCTCGGTCTCGAACACGCCGAAGCTTTGCCTCCGGAAGTTTCCTTTTCGTGCATCTTGCCCGCTCGCTTTCGAAAGGTGGAAATCAGATTCAAGCTGGGAGCGGCAGACTTTTTGAATATGCCCTACTTGGTGGCATTTAAAGCAAGTCGCTGTTCGGAACCGGCAAGCCCGGTTGCGATGACGCAAGCCACATCGCGTGCATGGTGAACCGTTCCGTGCAAGGAACTCTTCTGCAGAAAACTTCTGAAAGTCTTCCTGGGTTGCACTGCTAGGTCGGCACTCTGTGACGTTCTTGGAAGCCGCCTCAACTGATAAGGCTATCTCAATCGCTTTTTTGAAAGTCAGAGATGCATCCTCAACAAAAAGCCTCTTCTGGATGCCAGCGCTAGCAATACCACATACAAATCTGTCTCTCAGAGTTTCTTCTAAGTTAGCTCCAAAGTTGCATGTTTCTGCAGATTGCTTGAGGCCTGCCACGAACTGCGCGATGCTCTCCGTTTGTTGTTGCGTTCTTCGGTGAAACCTTGCTCTTTCCGCAATAACCGATCGATGGCTTGGGTGACAGATGCTCTCGTAATGCTTTCTGCAGTTCTGACAAAGACCGACTAACAGGAGCGTTCGGGGCCGTCAAACTCTTCAATAACTTGTACGTCTTCGGACCCACAATATTCAGGAAGGCATCTACTTTGTTCTCGTCTCGAATCTTATTCACTCTAAGGAATGTATTAATCCTTTCTTCGTAGTTTCCCAATCTGACTGAGATTCATCGGAAGATTCCACTTGCCCAATCGTGACCATCCTGGCTGTTTCCGAGTCGCTCCGTCGTGGTCCTTCTTGTACGCTTAGCTGAATATCTGTCTTCACGGTCCCCGTGGGACCGGGCATCATTCTGCTTCAGAATTCCATCCTCGTCGCCAAAAAGTTGTCGTGTCTTGCGAGGGGAAACGACACTGTAGCCGAGGTGCAACAAGAACTTGGGTTTATTATCAACCGGCCGTCAGACCGCGCGTCCCGCTGGTCGACGACTGCCCTTGCAAACCAAAACGCATGGGCTTATATCGAGATACAGACAGGCAAGGGGGCGGTGCCCAAATACCGGCACGTGGCCGTGAGTTCGCCGTTTGCTTATCGTGATACAAACACTACACCTCTATGCGAACTAGCCGCAATGCGACACGGAGGCTGTTACAAGTTGTGAGCCCGCATCTAGGGGCACCTGCCAATACCTTCGTTTTAGGTCGATGAGTGTAATGAACTTCGCGGCTCCTACACGTAAAATGAGCTCCTGTGGGCATCCCATTGTGTAGGCATCCGTCTCGGTTTCTGCATTGAGTGCCCGGTAATCGATGCACAGACGGATCGACCCATCTTTCTTAGGCGCGCATACGATTGGATGCGCGTACGGACTGTCTTACACGGGTATACAAGATTCAAGTCTAGCAACTCCTTAATCTGCTTGGCGACTTCCCCTTTCAGAGTCTCAGCGATTCGGTACGGGCGACTTCGTTTCGGCTTGGCGCCCTCCACCAGCTTTATGTGATGCACGCCAACACGCGCTACGCCTGGTTTCGCTGCGAAGAGTGCTTTGTGCTGGTCGAATACAGCGCGTATTCTATAGTGATTGTTGTATTGAGAAGCGCAAGCTTTTTGTTGCTTTGTGCTTGTCAGCTCTGCGGCATCGGCTGCGAGTTCGAGCTGCACCTTTAACTTTTTCAGATAATCAGCGGGCCAGTCTGCGAGGTCTGCCGGCAGCTCAATTACACCTGCCCAACTGTTCTTTAGTATCGCGAGTGGCCCAACCGGGTCCCTACCGTGCACCATCCGGAAAGGCGACCCACCGGTTGTGTCATGGGGCACCTCTAGATTTGCCCACAGTAAAAACAGAATTAATCTGTCCCAGTCCCTCGCACTCCTCTCATTAACGTGAAACAGCATATTTTTGAACACTCTGTTCCACCTTTCCAACGATCCGTTACTTTCCGGGTGGTCAGGAGTAGAGAATCGTGGAGAACAACCCAATCTCGCGAGAAACTCTCTCGTCAAGGCGGCGGTAAGTTAGTTCCGCAGTTGGAACATACCACCTCAGGAACGCCTGTGCGGCTGAAGATTGCCAATAAGGCCTCGCACGTAGCTTTAGCGTACTGAGATCTCAGGCAAACTACTTCCGGCCAGCGTGTGCACAAGTCAATTACGCAGAGTGCATAGCGATGCCCACTTTAAGAAGGTGGATCGAGAGGTCCGATCACTTGAAAATTCACCGTCTGAAATGGCACTTTCGGCCGCGTGAGTGGTGCTATCGGCACTCGATCAGATTGTCTCTTGTCCGAGCGGACCTGACGGCTGTGACAACTGCTGCAGTGGTCTCGAATGTCTTTCTCCATGCCTGGCCAGTGGGAAGAATACTTAATGCGCGCTTTAGTTTTGCGGGCACCAAGGTGGCCTCCCCAGTAAGATTCGTGGGCCAGACTAAGCACAGCTTTGCGGCGCGATTCCGGTAGTACCAATTGATGCACCCGCTCTCCTAGCACGTAGTCTTTGTGATAGAGAAGCCCATCAACCGTAAACATTCCCGCCTTGCCCCTTTTTGCACCTTGCCAGGCATGACGCAAGGAAGTTCTGCGCGTCGCTGCTTTGTATCGGCTCAGCTTCGCGCGCCTCGCTCCGCAGTTCTACCGCTTCTGACTGAGTTCCTACGTTACCAGCGGTGTTTTCCGGCTCCGCTCTCTCTGGCGTCTCCGGTCTACCGATTTCGCACCCCTTCAGCTTGTTTTGTTCCGTCCCTGCTAGCACCCGGGCCTCGGTGTTGGTCTGGCATGCGTCAAGCAGTTGCTCCCATTTGTCACCCGCTATTAAACAATCGGTGCACTTCAGCTTGTCTGTAAGAGCGCACATTATTTGTGTCTCTTCCATTACCTCCTGTATTGGTTATTTTTCGCCAACTAAAGCCAGAGGCACCAGTGCTAGCTTAGCACTCACTTTCTCGCCAAACGTTGGCACCGGCTCTACGCTACCATGGGGTGTTACTAGCTCCTCCGGCACACTGCTTCCACGAATCATAGTGATATCGGCGCCGGTGTCGACAATAGCGTCAGTTACCTTGCCGCTGCAGTCTAGTTTTACCTCCCTCAAGTTAGTACGCAGAGAGCAGTAGTCATCCAGGGCTACTCTCGCTGCTAGCCGGTCTTCATTCGCGGGCCCTACTGATCTGATTTTAGTCTCCTCCAGAAGAAGTGGGCAGTGCGCAGAGTACTGGCTGGAGTCACCGCACCGGAAGCATTCGCCCCGTCGAGCTAACTTTTGAGCTGCCTTGGTTAATTTGCTCTTTCGTGGCTCTTCTGCTCGAGGCTTAACGCTCCATTGTGCATTGAGCGGTTTGTTCAGCTCGCCTTTAGCCACGCCCTTCTGTTCAGTTGGCTTAAGGCCGCTGCCCCTCTTTTGTGGGCTACCCTCTCCCCCAGCCTCTTCGAAGGTCTGCAGAAGGCGAGCTAGCTCCTCAGCCTTAAACCATTTTTCGCCTTCTCGAAGCTTTACGTACCTATTGGCTTCTTCATTTAAGCCCGCCTTCAGCTGATCACTAACGAGAAGCTCCAAAAGGTCTTCAAAAGACTTCGCGCCGCGTACGTCTACGTAAAAGTTCGCGTAGCTGCGCAGACGCGTCGTGAACACTTTCCAAGTCTCACTTGCACGTTTGGTAGCTGACTGGAACCGTCTTTGATATTCGGCTGCAGACAGCCTTGGCTCTTCAAGCACAATTTTCTTCAGCACCTCGTAACCACGGTTCTGAGCTGACGTGAGTCGCGTTGATAGGTACTGCACCCTCTCCCCAATAAATGGGAAAACAATCTGTCCCCAAAACTCTCTCGGCACTCCGTACGCCTCCTGTGAGCTCTCCATGAATTCGAACCAAATAGGTACTTCCGCACCAATGGGGAATTTCGGAATGGCTCCTGCTAACAATTTAGTGTAATTCCTCAATGCCATCCGGCTGCCTTGCGGTTCTCCTTCGCTCGCATCGTCACGTGTGCGCCTAGCGGCGGGACCATGAAGTAGAGCGTTCTTTTAAGTTATTTTCGCGTAGGGAGAGAGCGCGCGCGAAAAGAAAAAGCATGAAGTTGAATTGTTCCCAAGCCGCGAACAGGAGGAGTCTCGTCAAACCAGGCAGGTTCACAACGTGTGTTTTTGCTCTCTCCCTAACAGGACAAGAAGCACCGAATCGCCCACAGGCCAAGGGATAGCACGCACATCGGCCCGCGACGCCCTCCTGGGGGATGGTAAGATGCCGCTAAACGTTCCCAGATGTGGCTAGCAAACATTGCTCGCAGACAGCGGGCATTGTCCGTACCGCGCCACGCCGTGTGGCACCGGCCCTGTCAAAGAAGGGATGCTTTCGCTAACCGCAAGCGCGCCCTCCGCGAGCTTCTCTCTCTTCCAAAAAAGCAGCGAGGCGCGAATGTTGCCTTTCCCCACTCCCCACAACAGACATGTGGGCGATCCGCAAAAGGCCACGGAGGATGCTTTCTTCCCGCAAGCCGCGACCGGGCGGAAACGCGACCTCAAACTGATAAGGGAGATCTCTCGTTCACTTTGGTAAAAAAAAAAAAGACCACGGAAACAAGCTTTTGGCGAAACAACGAGCGCTGTCCAGACTAAAGACGGCGCCCCTGTCGTCGCGCCGCTCGCAGAGTGGCTTTTTCGGTCGTTAAAATGGAAAGAGGCGATTGAATGGCGCCAACCTTACACACACCGCAGCAGCAAAGGCCCAACCCGTCACAGCAACATGATCACTGTGCAAGGAAAAGGTGCACAGTGTTCGAATATTCGAGCAATCAAAAGTGAACCCCAATGCCACTGTTTAGTTGGTCTGAATGCAGTTCTGTTTCAGTTGATGCGAGCGCAAATTCATAACGCATTTTTAATAGTGCATTTTTTTTTCAGCGACCAGCACTTTCAGACACGCTAACACGCTAACAGCTGCTGCCATAAACACAATGTACCGACCCGCCAAGCTGCCGATCACATTCATAAACCGTTATCCGTAATTGCCTCTGGATGCAGAACAAAGACTACCTGATTGCCTAGGCGTGACGACTAGAACAGATCAGCGAACATTATTACAGTCAAAACTGCATTGTCTCCATGAAGGAAAACTTTATAGTTAGCTCATTTAGGAAGGAGACGGTAGATCACACATTCTCTGGTACTTTTTTTTTTACTCCTGGAATCTCTAGGTGCAGCTTGTGTTATTTATTGACCCTTGTTTAACAATACAGAGGCGTCATCGAATTGTAACTTTGGTGACTTTCTGTGCCTTGTGTGATATGGGATTCAGAAGCAGTTTGTAGCCATCGGACATGCCTTTATCGATTTCATTGCTTAATTTTGGGTTTACGCCTTCCTTGAACCGTATTTTGCCCTTTTCAAAATGCCGCCTCACGCACAGGATTCGTCGAAACACATTTTGTTTTATTTATGAAATAAATGACCTAAATTGAGGCAATTTACACAGCCAAAAGAAACGAAGTGAAATTTACACTGCGCGTTTTACACCTCGGAACTCCGGAGACATATGGTCCAAGGGGGTTGCGGGCACTGGGTCCTCTTTGGGGAGTGCCTTGTGTTCTCATCTTATTTTAGTGGGCCTGTACAATTTCAATATTGTTGTGAGTGCTGTGCGCCCTTCGTTGCAACTTCGCCTCGCATGATGGTGAAATTCACGGTCATTTTGCTTGCAATGAGCAGCGCTGAAATTTGGGTTTGATGGTGGCTCATACCAGGGAGCAGTAGCAGAGCAGGACAACAGAACGGCAAAGGAGCAGAAACACACAGCGTTGCCCATCATTACGTTCTCATTCTGAGTACAGTATTTGTCAACAGCGTACAGTCCAGCAGACTTGTTTCTACCTATGCAGTGTGGACCGTTTTGTATTGCGAGAAGCCCAGGCCAATCAATAGCTCAGAGCCACTCGTTTTCGACCGAAGCTGAGGACTTCCGGACACCTACCCACCACCGCGACGCAGAATACTTTGGGCCGTGTACTGTTCAATGCCTCATATCATATCTTAATTCTTACATATATTTATCATTCCTTCTTAGGCGTTTTCTCGACAGCTGTAAATTTTCCAATTCTGTTCTGGCCTATGAGAGAAACCAATCCTAGAGAATTAAAATCCTGCTCAATGTCAACTACACTCATAACACTATATACGACGTTTCAAGAGTGTCCCCTTTTTAGATCTCCTGGAGCGCTCTCATTGACACTATGTTGAACGTGGAGGCATTCTATTATACTATGCTGCGAAAGAGCAAACTCGATTTCATTTATTCTTCAGAAGAAAACTTCAAGCAATAAGATATAAACGTCCACGAAGAATGCTGAAATGAATGTCGGGGGTAAAAAAGACCATCAGCAGTTAATTAATGCCTTGGTGCTGCTAAAGGATTGATCAGTATCACCCATGGCTTTTCTTCCTGCAACGCTACTTATTCTGTACGTCGTGATGTGCGCAGGGGCCAAGAGTTCTCGAAGACGACCTGTCACATATGCGCGAAACTGTTCTCCACAACCACCGGGCTGAAGACGCATGTGACAATTGTACACAGCAATGGAACGCTGCCGTGCCCAGTGTGTGGGGCAATGTTCAATACGATGAATAATTTAGAACGGCATTTGCGATTAAAAATTGGTTTTGAGAACAAAAATTAATTTACAAACAAATACTGATTTGAAAAAAAGAAAAATTAAAAATTAGAATAAATATAGAATTTATTTTTTTATGGGTGCGTGATGTCTAAAGAGTTCTTATGGATTTCTGTGCTCCGTATTTCTAAATAAACTGTTTGAAGTGAATGTTTCTCGGTCTCGTGCCGTCATCTGCTCTCCATTCCTCGAGATGCTGTACGATTTTCTACTGATGCTCCAAGAACTAGTCCCAACAGTCAAATCAATGTGACTGAACTATCATGAAATATTTCAGCAGCGCCAACTATTGCTGAAATAACGAGAAGTATTATAGGAAGCTTGTGATATCTATCCTCGAATGCAGAAAACCAGCTAGAAATGGGCTTGTTCTCGATATTTTTGAGGCAGTGCAAAAGTAGAAAAGTTCGGACCTTTTTCCACTTCTCTGAATACACCTGCGTGGCAAAAATGCGAACTTCCCTCTTCTTAAAACAGAACAGAAATGGACGAAAGAGCAAATAAAACTGTCAGAAGGATAACAAATTGAGCGAGTTGGTATAGATTTATTATATCGCAGCACCATAAGAGGAACTCGCTGCGTGTAGGTCTTGATATGCAGCGACATGAAGGAATAGAATTTACTGGTTATAACCTTGCAGGCACAGAAAGTAGTTACCTAGCACTTAGTATCACTTTTACCAAGAATGCAAGCCTACCGGTTTTGTGAATTTAAGAGGTCATCAGTGCAACAATACCAATAAAAATATTGGCAGTGGCTTAGCTATGCTATGCCAGGATATATGTAACATGAGGTGAGGGCGAGGTGTCTTCATCTCGGTGGTGGTGGTGGTGAAAACTTTATTTGAAGCTGGGGAGTTTGGGACACACAGGTCATTGGGCCCCCGCACGGCCCCACTGCACTCAAACGTTCATGTCCCGGAGGCTCATGACGCTGGCAGCCCGGCCTACGGCGATGGCTTGCTTGGCAGGGTTGTCGGAGTGCAGTAGTGTATAGTGTAGCAAAGCAGACATTTGGGCTAGTTGGTGTGAATTTATGGTGGAAAAAAACAGCGCAAACTAAGACAGAAAACACAGAAAAGAGGGGAGACACTACAAGCGCTGACTCGCAACTAAGATTTATTAGAAAGAGCAGAACAGAATATATACAATAACCACCAACGACTGCGTACGTGATAACAGATTACGTGCAAGGCGTGAAAGATGATCTAAACAGGAGCAGCGCGCGTGTGCACCCGGTTATTTAAGTACCTAAATTCCAAATCTGACAAGGCCACTGAAGGATCATTGACGCACTGAAACGTTTTGCGAAATCTTGTCTTTTTACCTTAAATCGACGGTCATCGGATGAAACGGTTCATTCTTTGTACAGAAGGCAGGCGTGTGCATTGGGTCGAGGGTTGCACCTGTGCTTAGCAACATTTTTCTGAGCGACATGGATATGAACGTAGCTGCGGCCTCGGCGGGATTGTTCTTGAGGGCTTTCAGATACGTGGATGATTTTTTAGTCATCGTGGAAGGGTGTGACCCTGCAGAGAAAATGGCTGATGTTCTGAGGGTGTTCAGACAGTTCGGTCGTGAAGTTTTGCTACGGAGGTTTCTGCTGGCAACCAGCTACGCTTTCTTGACATGTCTTTGAGAGCTACTCCGGGACACCTTTGCTGGATGTATCGCCCGCGCACCGTCAAGCCACTCCTCGGTTATGAGTCAGGGCACTCAAAACTGATCAAGGACGGTATCGCTGTTTCGTGCCTTAAGGACGCCACACCTAGGTCGTGCCACCACCGTGTTGCGGAAAGTGTGTCAGAGCAAGTGGTACGATTGAAAAGTAGTGGTTTTCCCGACCACGTCATCTCCAGGGCAGGAGGAAAAGTTCTGAGGTGGGTTAAGACAGGGGCCAACGGAAGAGGCCGTGTTGACAGTGAGCGCCGTAGGCCGGCTGCCATTCCGTACGCTCACAGGCTTTCCCATGGTTTAAAGAGCGTGGCAAAGAGGTACGATGTTAGGGTGGTGTTCTCGGCTCCTAAGAAGCTCGCTGTAATTTGCCCACAAGTGGACGAAAAACTGGCGGATGGTGTCCACAAGAATCGCAAGGCCTGTACAACAAAACATGTGGCGCCTTTCATTCCTTGCAAAAAGGGTGTTGTATATCGTTTGCCACTGTCCCGCGGTAAAGAGTATATCGGGCAAACGGGGCGCTGTGTAAATGTGAGGCTCTTTGAGCACCGCAACTTACTCGGCAGTGATCTCGAGACAACCTTCCCGCACACTGCCTGGTTTGCAAATGCACACCCCTTTTCTCGAAAACTAACGTGCTTTTCTGCCACTCAGATAAGGTGACCCGGGAGCTGATGGAAGCGTTCTTTATTCGAAAAAACGGCAAACGGTGCGTCAGTGACCCTTCAGTGGCCTTGTCAGATTTGGAATTTAGGTACTTAATAACCGGGTGCACACGCGCGCTGCTCCTGTTTAGATCATCTTTCACGCCTTGCACGCAATCTGTTATGACGTACGCACTCGTGGGTGGTTATTTTATATATTCTGTTCTGTTCTTTCTATTAAACCTTCGTTGCGAGTCAGCGCTTGTAGTGTCTCCCTTCTTTTCTGTGTTTTCTGTCTTAGTTAGCGCTGTTTTTTTCCACCAGGGTATAATGCACTACACGGGCTCGGGCCAGCCCGAAAGCCCGGGCCCGGCCCGTGGGCCGGGACATGATTTGTTTTGCCGGGCCCGGGCCGGGCTTGGGCTTAAAGCTGCGGGCCCGAGCCGGGCTTGTGTCCGTACAGAAACGGCTGGTGTCCGGCTTTTCATTCACTATTGCAGAGTGGAGTACACAACAGCGCCAATGAAGCAGCGACACGGATGAGCTATGAGTTATAGTACGCGTTCAGAAAAAAACTAATCTTTATTCATTGACATATTTATTTTCTTATTTCCACACCGCGTTACAGTAAGAGTAAAATTCAACCGGCCTTTATTGGCCATTTATCGTTCGTCATCCCAAAACATACCTATACACTATTAGAAATGCATTCGGGAAGAACATATTAGTTAGGGCGCTTATAGTCTTCAAACACATACCGTGAACTCAAGCCTTTTAGCTTGTCGTTTCTGCTGAACGGCGACCATTTCGGCTATGAGATCAACCTGTGAGATCACGCTCACTAAAAAATGTCATCCTACTGCTTGCAAGGCAGCTTCAATTTTTATACTTCGCGGGCGGCAGAATATAACTGATAAAATCATGGGGGAACGGCCCGCTTACTACAGGCCCGCGATTGTTTTAACACACAAACACTGCGTACCGTTTATTTTGCACTTATTAATAGTCATTTAACATACTGTATAGAATCATGGGGTTTGACATACAATACTTACCTTGATCCTATCCGGCGATTACAAAAACGGGCTATCCGAATTGTAACACAAAGCAAGTATACCGAGCCAAGTAAACCACTTTTCCAGTTATTAAATATCCTTCCTTTTGACCTTTTGCGCTCTTTAAAGATAGCGGTGTGTGTAAACAACATAGTCAAATATAATCAACCTTTCAATGCCTCCCTGTTTCGCTCATCTTCTCGACTCACAAGAAACCTTACACATGTAACTTTAATCTACCACCGAATTATAACGTTTACAGCGAAAGATTGGTGCAGTTTTCAGGAGCCAAGGTTTGGAATGCTTTACCCCCAGAAATAAAACAGTCTCATGAAACAAATAGAGCATTGCGAACATACTTTATGAGCCTTATTTGACATATGTGACAATTGTCTTCGGTTTGTGTCTGTTGTACCATGTTGTTCATGAAAGATTTTTTTTTCCTTCTGCTGTAAAATGCACATTATTTTATTTTTTCCTTGTTGTATGATGTATTTGGGTCTTTCGCCGTGATTTTGTGCTGTTCATTTTTCACAAGTGCTGTGTCATTGCCTTGATATATTTTGTTTCTGAACCCCACACTAGCCTCTGGCTATGGGTTCAGTCAGTGTTTTGGTAATTTGTATGGCAAAAGTAGAAATAAAATGAATGAATGAATGAATGAATGAATGAATGAATGAATGAATGAATGAATGAATGAATGAATGAATGAATGAATGAATGAATGAATGAATGAATGAATGAATGAATGAATGAAGTGGACTACTACGCGTGTATGCGCCCTTTTTATTTAGCACTCGGAACTTCCGAGTTTATCGTTGCCCACCTACACGAGATCACTCTCCAAAAGACGGGCCTGGTGAGCACTACTCTTAATCACTTCCTTCTGGGTTAAAAAGAACCAACTTTCTGGAAGCCAAACTGCGGTTTCAGACTTTTGTCGGCCAGTTCCTTATCGGTGTAGTAGCAGTCTACTTGCTCAGAGTGAGCAGTATACCTCAAGCGTTACTGTGAAACGGGCCGTGCCGGGTCCGGGCTGGGCTTCACTCCGGCATTCACGGGCCGGGCCGGGCTCGCTAGAGCGATAATTTAGAGGGCCCGGGCTTAAAGCCGCGGGCCTGGGCCGGGCTCGGGCTTGAGGTCATGGGCCCAGGCCGGGCTCGGGCCTCAGATTGAGGATATGGTCCAGAGTGGCTTTGGGATGGTGGCAGGACACCTGAACCAGAGGGAAGATGCATGACTGCCCTCTTCGAGCAGCGCACACCTCAACCATGCTTTAAGGTAAGTGGTGGTAGTGACAGGTGTGCGCTGCATGCGTTGGCATTGAAAATGTTGTGCCAGAAACGGGGCGCCGAAGCCATAGGCCATCGGCGTTCCTTACGTTCAGTGGCGTTGGCGTTGACGTTATACGCTTCGACCATTTCAAGGAAAGGAAGTGAGCATATTGGCTCCCTTGCTGAGTGGACGCCTTAATCGTGCTTATATGTATGTAGGGTGATGAGAAAGAGATGTGGGCTGCAGGATTAACAGCGTTGTATCAAAAACGCGGCGCTGAGCCGTAGGCCGTCGGCGTTCATTATGCTCATTGTGTTGATTGGCGTTGGCGCGTTCTACGTTTTACACTCCGACTATTAAGCATGAAATGCTTTTAGCTCCCGTTGTCGGCAGTGTGGTGACGTCACGCCGAGACCGAGAGCCAACATCCGGGCACTGAATTTCACTCATCCGGGAACTGAATTCCACACATCCCGGAGCTGAAACGAGAGCATCCGGGCACCACACGAGATTTAACAAGACTCTCTAAGCCCTCCTACAGGACCGGCATACAAGCGCCGGTAGCTTCGCGCAGAAACGAGTGGTGGCGTTACTCCATTCCTTTGCGGTGCGGTTGGAGTGTCCACCGAGATGACAGAGAATTACTGCACAATTTCGTTTCCTCAAAAAGCGTCGCGTTCAAAAGGCAAGGCCTCGCGCAGAACGGGTTGTGGCGTTCCCTGGACTGCCTGGGAGCGCTACAACACGCTGTCGCGTTCCACTCCTAAAAACGAAGCTTAAGTCATTAATGAGCAGTTAATTAGTATTTAGTTATTAATCGGTAATTAGTCAGTAATTACTTCATCACTTATGTGTGACGTCATCCAGTGGTGACATCACCAGTGTCACATAGGCAAAGTGGTGCGGAAAACGCTTCCACCTCTACACACTTTAGACAGTTAAAGTGCCTCGGAATTTTTTGTTGCGTGAGCTACAGTGCCCAATGTCTCGCCGTTTTGCGTGCTCTTGCACGACCATAATGCGCAAGCACTAGGAGCAAGTGACGTCACTACCCACACCTGGGGCCGTATTACAGAACTGTCAAAAGCTTATTCCAATCAAAGAGCACAACAGGAATTTACGACAGAAAACTTCTGTAGTCTGTCGTATTTTGGGCATGTAGTAATTGTGTAGTCTGTCTTCTGTAGTCTGTAGTGTCGTATTTCTGTAGTCTGTCTTCTGTAGTGTAGTGTTTCTGTAGTCTGTCTTCTGTAGTGTAGTATTTCTGTAGTCTGTCTTCTGTAGTGACGTAATTCTGTAGTTGTCTTCTGTGGTGTCGTACCTCTGCAGTCTGTCTTCTGTAGTGCATTTCTGTAGTGTGTTGTATTCCTGTAGTCATTACCAAGTACGCTTTATTTGTCAATTAATATGAAGCTACAGAGCATCAGTCTGACTCTGAACATTCCATGCATTTCTGCAGTACAGCCAGACACAAAAACACCTCACTTGGAGCAAATCAACTATTTATTTTGTAAAGAAGAAGACGAACATTCTGTGCAGCGGCGGCAGTGCCATCGCTGCGCGTGCTTTGGGCTCGCTTTGGCTGACCGAAGACTGTTGCCGCCCTGCTCCTTTAATAAGGTCCCAGTGCCTTTAATAAACCCCCGTCTTACATTTGGTGGAGGTGCTGGGTAACGATATCGGCTCTGGAGCTCCGTAACCGCACTCTTCCACCACCTGCTATGCCTGTGGACACCCAAAATCAAGCCGTGCAAGCAGGCCCACCGACTGGCATCTGTGCCGGCTCCCTTCGCCAGCGGGACCCGGCTGTCTTCAGCGGAACAGATGAGCAGGACGTGGAAGATTGGATCGCGTCTTACGAACGTGTGAGTCTCTATAACAAATGGGACGACGAGACTAAGCTAAACAATGTCATTTTTTATCTTACCGGTGTCGCCAATTTATGGTACCGCAACCATGAAGGGGACGTCGGAACTTGGTCGGCCTTCAAGACGAAGTTCCCCGAAGTGTTTGGTCGCCCAGCCGTCAGACAACTCCGCGCCGAACAGCGCTTGCGTGAACGGTCGCAGCAGGTCGGCGAAAGCTTCACTAGCTACATAGAAGATGTAATCGCCCTCTGCAACCGAGTGAACGTCAGCATGCCGGAAGCTGACAAGATAAAGCAGATCCTGAAAGACCTGTGGAAGACCTGCCTCTGTTACCTCGACGACATCGTCGCGTTTTCGCCTGACTTTGACACTCACCTCCCCCGACTGAAACACGTTCTGACCTGCCTCTCTGACGCCGGCCTTCAGCTCAACTTAAAGCAGTGTCATTTTGCCGCCCGCCAACTTGCCATTTTAGGCCATGTTGTCTCTAAGGACGGTGTCCGTCCGGACCCGGCTAAACTTCGTGCTGTGGCTGCGTTTCCTCGACCTACTTCTATCAAAGATCTGCGCAGCTTCCTGGGTCTGTGCTCCTTCCGTAGGTTTATACCGAACTTTGCCTAAATTGCTGCACCTTTGACACAACTTCTGTCCGGCAGTTCCGATCTTTCTCAGTGGTCCCAAGTTTGTGACGACGCCTTCGATTCTTTGCGCCGTATCCTCACCGCACCGCCGATACTGCGCCATTTCGACCCAAACGCACCTTCCGAGGTCCATACTGACGCCAGTGGGGTAGACATCGGCGCCGTACTCGCACAGCGCAAATCTGGCTTCATCGAATACGTCGTTGCCTATGCCAGCCGCAGGATAACAAAGGCTGAATCTAATTACTCGGTCACTGAAAAAGAGTGTCTGGCGATAGTTTGGGCCCTTACCAAGTTCCGCCCTTACCTCTACGGCCGCCCGTTTGAAGTCGTGACCGACCACCATGCGCTATGCTGGGTTTCCTCTCTGAAAGATCCATCCGGTCGCCTCGCGAGGTGGGCCCTTCGCCTCCAGGAGTACGATATCCGCGTCGTGTATCGTACTGGCCGCAAACATCAAGACGCCGATGCTCTATCCCGCTGCCCACTTCCAGCCTATATTTCCAGCCTTTCCGCCTTCGCTGCCTCCTCACCGCTGCTTCACATCAGTGCCATGCCTTCCTCGCAGCGTGCCGACCCATGGATCTCTTCTCTTATTGACTTCCTCACCAACCCTACGGCTGGTTCGCCTTCGCGCACTCTTCGGCGCCATGCTTCCCATTTCTCAATACGTGATAACCTCCTTTATCGCCGCAACTACACCTCAGACGGCCGCAAGTGGTTGCTAGTTATTCCCCGTCACCTTCGCTCGGAAGTCTGCGCCCATTTTCATGCTGACCCGGAGTGCGGTCATGTCGGAGTTTTCAAGACCTACGATCGCATCCGACTACGCTATTATTGGCGTGGCATGTACACATTCATCCGCAAATACGTGCGGTCATGCCTTACCTGTCAACGTCGCAAGCCACCTCCTCATCGTTCTGCTGGAGAATTGCAGCCGCTACCTTGCCCGCCACGCCCATTTGACCGCGTCGGCATTAACTTATACGGTCCCCTCCCGTACACTTCGGCCGGCAACCGTTGGGCTATCGTCGCGGTTGACCATTTGACAAGGTATGCCGAAACCGCAGCCCGTCCAGCCGCTACAGCCTCAGAGGTGGCCTCGTTTATTTTAAACCGATTCATCCTTAGACACGGCGCCCCTCGCGAACTGCTGAGCGACCGAGGCCGCGTCTTCTTGTCGGATGTTGTGAAATCACTGCTCACCTAGTGCAATATAATTCATCGAACCACCACCGCATATCATCCGCAAACCACCGGTCTCACCGAGCGCTTTAATCGTACCCTCGGTGATATGTTGTCTATGTATGTCTCCTCAGATCAGTCAAACTGGGATCTTGTCCTTCCGTACATAACCTACGCGTACAATACCGCAACGCAGTCCACTACCGGATTTTCTCCTTTCTTTCTCCTTTACGGCCGTCACCCTTCTGCTACCATCGACACAATTCTCCCGTACCAACCCGATGCTTCCGAGTATACGCCTCTATCTGAAGCCGCCCAGCACGCCGAAGACTGTCGCCGCATCGCCCGTGCCCTCACGACTGACACCCAGTGCAGAGAGAAATCCCGCCACGACCTCAGCCAAACAACACCACACTTCGCCAACGGCTCCCTTGTGTGGCTCTGGATTCCGACAAATACTCCGGGTTTGTCATCAAAATTTCTTGTCAAGTACCATGGCCCATACCGCGTACTGGAGCGCACATCTCCCGTTAATTACACTGTCGAACCTCTCCACCCATCTTCTGATCGCCGCCGCCGTGGACGCGAGACTGTTCACGTCCAGCGCCTCAAGCCATTCTACGACCCAGCCGTCCTGCCTGCGCCCTGAGTCGCCAGGTTGGCTCCTTTTCTCCCCGGGGGCAATTGTAAAGAAGACGACGAACATTCTGTGCAGCGGCGGCAGTGCCATCGCTGCGCGTGCTTTGGGCTTGCTTTGGCTGACCGCAGACTGTTGCCGCCCTGCTCCTTTAATAAGGTCCCAGTGCCGTTAATAAACCCCCGTCTTACAATTTACATATATACAGAATTTTTCTTCAGCAGGTCTCTCTCGTTCAGACTGTCCTAGGTGAAGAAAAAGAACAGTGATATATATAGTATGCATACAAAACAAATGCATGCAAATGTTACAAAAGTCTTACAGTGGAATCTCGATTATGCATTCCCCTTTCATGCAACGATCCACATTTAACGTCAAATTGGCACAGGCCCGACATAAACCCATAGGAATAATCCATTAAAAGCCTCAATTATACAAGTGAAGAATATGCACACCCCGCTTCATACGATGGCTGGCGGGAACCGTCCGGAATAGTAGAGACATTGGCATGCAGAGCACTTTATTGGCAGAAGTGAGGTAAACCAAGCTGTTTCCAGATAGAAATCAAGATGTAGACGTCCATGAAAAGTGTGACCAAGTGCATCATGACCTGTAATGACGGTTCTGCCGACGACTCAGACTGAGTCCGTGCATGCAACTCGCATCCATCAGTGCGAGGCGGTCCGCCTGGCCCGTTTTTCCGTGCGCTTCACTTACGAAGACGTTGGGGAAATAAACTGCACGTTCATACCACCATAAAGTTATTGTAGAGGCGGTAAAAAGAGTAGATATTTCTGTGATCGCTGGTGGCTAGTTCAAAAGCCCTTCCCGCTACAGCTTGAGTAAAGCACAGGTTAGGCCTACAACACCACGCAAGCGGTGTACTATTAGCCGACAGAACGCACATCACTGCAGAAATCGTGACAAAGCTGAACATTGGGCTTTCTTTTTTCCTTTAAGATACGAATTCTTAGTACAGATAGATACTGCTACCTGCTTTTGCGTAGTGACAGCGGTTCTAGAGAAAGTTTGAACAGAAAGACATGTCGCTGGCACGGCCGTATACTGTGCGCTGCACATCTCCGAAGGGTTGGAGTAGTCATATTCCTGGCGCGTCGTTCATATAATTTTTTCGAGATTCATCCGACATCGACTTAACGTGCAGGAACCGAGCGCTCGCCTGCCTTGTCTAAAGCCGCCTCTTCCACGCTGAAAAGCCTGGCTCCGCGCGGTCTCAGAACAGTCTCAAAACATCAATGCAAAGGGAAGATCGTTTACTTTAGATGACAAGAAAATAATCACAAGGATGCTATCTTCAATAATGCCCCGTGAGCACTACAAAACACTCCCGATCCTTGCTTTTATCTGTCTGCTAATGTGGTCCATAAGTGCTGTTAACAGTCTGGTTCATAAATATAATCTTCTGTGCGTTATCTGAGTAGTCGACTACCCTTAAGCAGAATTTAGGTAAAGCAGTATCTCACTATAGTAGGAAAATTCCAGTCAGATTTGCAGGTTATTCCAGTGCCTAAGTGTACCATACAGACAGTTAGGAAATACAGTCTAGTTTACCAGTTTTCTAAGCACATGAGCTTACCCAATCTATTCGTGCATATAATAAGAGACTATTGGCTTGAACAGCTATTTACCGCCGCAGGTCACAGCACTTCTGTGCCCGGTAGCGCGTGACCTTCTTGTGGCGCTTTTGGAGATCCTCAGCCGAGCAACCCTTCAGCTTCAAATAGTGCCAGAAGGAATCTGCACAGATGGGGTAATAAGTAATGTTAGTGTGGTTGAATATAAAAAATGAGCAGATGCTGAGGCAGTGATCGAATAACGAGAATTAATACTCCTAACATAGGTTGTCAGTTCGAATCCGTGCTGCGAGATAGGCTCTAACTTAACTAGTAAGTTTATGCTGCACGACAGGCTGAATCGTGACACCATCTGGTACATTCATGCCAAACGGTTCACCCACAAATTTTGCTTGAATGTCGAGACTAAGCAGCCAGACTTTAATGCCTGCCAGACAGGTATACATATACTGATCGATATAGTTTAGTTTCGAGCTCTGGTGCTCGAGCATCACACTGCCACCTGCTATTATTTTATTCCATTATGTAACCACCTCGGTTCCCATGGGAAATACTGGGATACACTGCTGCATTGCAGGCTGCCATCTTGGATTCTCTCCGTGGAATCAGCACAACTCTGAGGCTCAAAACACAACCAGGCTCAGAACGCAACGCAATGCTCTAAAATTACTACCTCGGGCTAATAGCCCTGGGAACAAAGCTTCACACACTGGTGCATAATATTGTCACGTTGTAGTGACGGCAGTTTAGCGGTCAGGAAGACACCAGGAATACTTGCAAACGAAGCTCTTTATTTGGGCTGACTTGCGCCCTCAAAAGAACTGAATCACTCGGCGGCGGCGTAAGCAACAGGCGTGCTCGGCGGTCGTCGAACTACGAATGTCCGCTGCTCGCGGCATCGTTCAATTTAAAGCCGGCAAGGAAACTTCGAGGTAACAGGACAAGATCATCTACAGTAATCTGGAAAAACCTAGATGCAGCCTTTCTTGGCTGCGATCAATCGAGATTAGTCTGGTGGCTTCTCGCGTCACGAACAAAAGTGATAACACCCCTTTTCTGCGGCCTTGCGCGAACGAACGGACGCTACAATGATACGTGGCATTACCCCCCTCTCAGAGAAGCGTCGCCTCGATGCTTTAAAATGAAAATAAACACGGAGAATGCAAACTTCGAGTCCTTTAGCGTTCATAATAATGTTTAAGGGCAGCGGTAAAAAGCTTCAAGTCTGGCCGTGTCATCGTCGTCGTCGGTGTTGTCATAGTTCTCGTCGTGGTTCTCGTAGTGGTTCTCGTCGTGGTTCTCGTCGTGGTTCTCGTCGTGGTTCTCGTCGTGGTTCTCGTCGTAGTTGTCGTCGTGGTTCTCGTCGTAGTTGTCGTCGTAGTTGTCGTCGTAGTTGTCGTCGTAGTTGTCGTCGTAGTTGTCGTCGTAGTTGCCGTCGTAGTTGCCGTCGTAGTTCTCGTCGTAGTTCTCGTCGTAGTTCTCGTCGTAGTTGAGGCATGGTCTTGCGTTTTCGTCGATGGAGAATCTTAGTTCTTGCGCTCAGAAGCAACCTCACCTCCAGAGGCTGATTCATTTAGTTTAACCTTCGGGGGCTGGGGGAGCGTCCACGCACTGCGTAGCCTCGGCTAGGAGATACTTAGCGCGGTGACGATGGCGACGGAGAACTTGATAGGCGGCTCGGCGATGAGTATTCTTCCCGACGTAAAAACTCCTCGATTTCGGCTGGTCGCTGGCCGGGTCGGGGTCGTGGAGCGTCGTAAGAGAACCCTCGGATGCCCAGTCTTCTGTATGGGCAGTGCCGGAGGACGTGACCGGCTTCGCCACAGTGGAAGCATAGTGGGCGGCGCTGGTCGGGAGTTCTCCACTCGTCGCATTTCCTCGGCTGCGCGCGTCGCTCGTAGGACGGGCGGGTTGGGGCGAGTGGGCGGCGGTCCAACGCAGCTGGCTGAGGGCGATAGGGGCTTGGGTCCCGTCGTCGAGGTGCAGGACGGCGCACAGCTGCGGCGTAAGTCATGGCTGGGGGCTGCAGAGGCTGCGTGGGTGTCGGCGTCACACCCAAGGCCTGTTGAACCTCGTCCCGGATGACGTCAGTAAGCGATGAAAGTTGCGGCTGCGTTCCCGTTGGCAGCAACCGTCGGAGCTCCTCTCGCACAACTTCACGTATAACCTCCCGCAGGTTAGCATTGTTAGCGGTGTCCATGCAGCTTGCTGACAAAAAGCGCTGCTGGCGGTCATACTGGCGGGCTCGGGCGTCGAGAGTTTTCTCCATTGTGGATGCCTCTTCTACGAATTCAGCGACGGTTTTCGGTGGGGTGCGAACGAGGCCGGCAAATAGTTGCTCTTTAACTCCTCGCATAAGCAGCTTCACCTTCTCTTCTTCCTTCATGTTCATGTCGGCACGCCGGAAGAGACGCTTCATCTCCTCAGTATACACTGCAACGGTCTCGTTTGGGTGTTGTATGCGAGACTGTAGCAGCTGCTGGGCTCTCTCCTTTCGCACGACGTTTGTGAAGGTCTTCAGAAGCTGTTCCTTGAAGGTTTCCCAGTTGGAAAGGCTGGCTTCCTCATTCTCGAACCAGACTCTTGCTGGTCCCTCCAGGGCGAAGAAGACGTACCTAAATTTCATGGCGTCGTCCCAGTTGTTGAAGACAGCCACACGGTCGAACTGCTCCAGCCATTCCTCGGGGTCGGCGCCAGGCGAAGCGTCGAAGGTTGGTGGCACCCGGGGCTGCTGCAGAATGATTGGAGTGGTCGTCTGGGGCAAGGTCATGATGGACGTTGGTACTTGCTTTCGCTTCCGGGTAGGGTCCGGCAGGGTCCCGAACTCAGGTGCGTCCCCTTGCAGGCGTCGGCTTGCGCGGTGGACTGGACTCAGGTCCTGCGGTAGATGACTCAAAGGGCTGGCGTCTCGACTTGTAGGGGGTGTCCGGAACATGGGAGGCTACCCAGCACCTCCACCAGATGTCACGTTGTAGTGACGGCAGTTCAGCGGTCAGGAAGACACCAGAAATACTTGCAAACGAAGCTCTTTATTTGGGCTGACTTGCGCCCTCAAAAGAACTGAATCACTCGGCGGCGGCGTAAGCAACAGGCGTGCTCGGCGGTCGTCGAACTACGAATGTCCGCTGCTCGCGGCATCGTTCAATTTAAAGCCGGCAAGGAAACTTCGAGATAACAGGACAAGATCATCTACAGTAATCTGGAAAAACCTAGATGCAGCCTTTCTTGGCTGCGATCAATCGAGATTAGTCTGGTGGCTTCTCGCGTCACGAACAAAAGTGATAACACCCATTTTCTGCGGCCTTGCGCGAACGAACGGACGCTACAATGATACGTGGCAATATTATACTACAGATACCCCCGCAAAGCAGTAGAGAGAAAAGCCCTTTGATGAAAAACAAAATTTAGCTGGAGTTTAAAAACCCACTTGCACTCTGCGTAGGTTTGGCACTTGGGGGAAAAACAGGAGAGAGGTGCAGGAAATTGCAAAGGTTTTCAAGCAATTTCAACAAAGTTTCAAAAATTATACAGCCCCTGAATTTGGGATGGCATGCATCAAAGTGGTGACAAATGGAGTGACAAAGTTCCTTACATAGAGTGTGCATTGATGAGGAATGAGGAGGTTTTAGTGTTTATCTGGAAGATTAACAGCAAATTAAGTTTATTGCGCACCTCTGCTGTCTATGAAAGGCTAACCGCCGAATTCAGAAGTGCGCCTCAACTCGACACTCCGTCTCCACTCTGTAGAGTGGAGAAAACAACTGCTTTTCCATTTGATGGGCAGTTAGGGTTGAAGAATGCCACTCGGCATTTCTTCAGACGAGGAGCTGCTCTAGAGACCTCCTTCTAACCGCCATCCCTCGAGGAAGCATGAACGGCAAATGAAGGTGAGAATAAGGCGAAAAATTGACTTTGGCTACAAAAAACTATGGCATGGCTATTAAATATCTGTTTTATCACGCTGCGCCACCTTAAGAACACAAAGAACCTCACTGTTTATTAGCCTAGTAAAACATCTTTTGCAAGCTGCGTCACGAAAGCAAGAGAAAAACTACCGGGAACGCTTGCACATCTGGCAACCTTTGCCACCAATGATGTAGCGTCTATGTAGGCATTTACGAATGGCATGAAAAACTGCCACGAATGGTGTAAAAAACTGCCGTTCGTCAACTTGTGGGAGGTTTCGCTGGCATGCAGAGGCCAGCGGTGAAGTTGAGAAGTAGTAAAATGGGGTTGGGTTTATGGGGTTTAATGTCCCATGTGACTCAGGCTATGAGGGATGCCATAGTGAAGGGCTTTGATAATTTCATCCACATGGGGTTCTTTCACGCGCACTGACATCGCACAGTACACAGGCTTCCAGCATTTTGTCTCCATCAGAATGCGACTGCCGCGGCCAGGACCGATCCTGTGTCTTTGAAGTCAACAGGTGAGCACCGCAACTCCTGAGACTGCTTCATCATCAAATTATGCATTACATAAATGACACTGCATCACAGAAAAGGACTAACAGTCATGGCCAAACTGTAGTTACAGCCAAAAGTCGGCACCGTGAACCTGCTCCCCACATCCAAAAGCTTGCACTTCAGGCCATCGCACAGAAATCAGATTGTCTTCCAAACCCCATGACACTGCCTCCCAAAGAAGGTGGCAGCCAATAAGTGGGCAACAAAAAAGTAAACTGTGGGTAACAACTTGAATGTCTTGCATCACGCTACAAGGTGATGTGAAATTTGAGGAAAGGCCTCAAGAAGCACATAATTTTTTCTAGGTTTTCAGAGCACTCTTAGCCCTTTAAATGCCAAATGTTTTCCTAAAAAACATACCAGAAATTTTAAGCAATCAATTTTTTTGTGTACTTCATTATTCTTGAAGCCACTTCATTGCATACACATGGGTAGCTGCAGAGCAGTCAGCTCAATGCACTGATTGTGGTTGACAGCACTCAGACATACAGACAAGGGACAGAAACAGAAAAGACGATGGCACAGGCACTGAACTTCAACTTTTTCCAGAATTGCCAACATAGTGCATGAATACCCACACCACAGGCACCAACACGCAGCGATTTATGCACTAGTGGTAACAAGAAGTGGTAAGAGTAGTGGAACAACAACAAAAGCTAGAAGCAAAAACCAGAGGACACATCAAAGGATAAAACCAGAAGAAGGTGAGAGAAAAATTTATAAGCGTCATTTTTAAAAGACTGCCAACAGTGGATAGGTTTGACCAAAAGAATATTTAAGAACTGGTCTGAAAAAATGGAACTAAAACCCGTACGCACAAACACAGACCAACGTAGTGAAAAAAATGAAGGAGAAATGGCAAGAAAAAACACGCAATAGAAGCAAAATGGTGATTGGGTAAGCAAACGAGAATTGAGCAAGAAGTGAAGGGGAAGAGTGCTAAAAATTAAAAAAAAGGATAAAAGGGGAATAAAACGCTCATGAGCCACAAAGGTGAAGCATGTACTCTATCTCTCGAATTTTGTAAAGGTCAATTTCACAGAACCTTAAGAAAATCGGAGAGAAAGCAGGAGTAGACATTGCCTTTTCTGACCCCCTAGCACCTATCGCAGTTGTGGAATCCTAAATGAAAAAAAAAGACGCTGCACCACGCGGCACAGAAAACCCTTAGCGCCATGCGCGGAGGGCGTTTAATCAATCCCTTTGTCTTCCCGCAAGGTATACATTGGCATCAATGAAAGGATAAGGGAGCATAAGATTGATTTATCGGGTACATCTCTCAGGAATCTGCAAGTCGTGAAGAGCCTAACCGCAAAACTGGATCGCACAGAGGCAGGTGACTACACAAGGCCGTACTGACAACTGGAAATTTATTGAAGAACAGCAGTGCTTATATAGACAAGTCGCGTGTGTAATCTGCAAACAATCGTAAAGAGACAAAAAAATCAATGGCAACCATGGAGCTGAGCAAATACGACAATCACCTGCTCAAAAACGAAACAAAAACAACCGGGGGAAACACAGACATAAACGCTAATTTTCCTGAAAAATGAACACAGTAGGCGTGCTGACACACTTATCTGGCTCCGACCGCAAGATGGCAACAGCCTCGACAATTTCTCTTTTCAACTGCTCCTTTCTTCTTCCAATAATCTGTGTGCAGTTAAGTTTGGGATAGCAGTCTACAAATGAGACAGTGAGTGGGATGGCAAATGCCTCCGGGTCTACTCAAGGAACACACATGATCTTGCAAACAAATGTGTAAACATCTACCACTTTGGACGATATAAAACTGGCCACAGCTGAGGGGAATGTTGTACAACACACCCTTTGGCGCTACGTTTTTTAATGCCTCGTGCCATGTGCAACGGGGTGGTGTAGACGATTCCTCTCAGCTGTGGTCGATTTTATACCGGCCAAATTGGTAGATGGTGAAACATACCCTTGCAAGAGTATCAGCATTCCTCGGGTAGGCCCGGACGACCTTGCCTGCTCGTTCACTGTCGCAGTTCTAAAGACTGTTATCCTAAACTGAACTGCACATTATGATTGGATGAATAAAGGGCCAGTTGGAAAGACAAATTCTCAAGGCTGATGCCTTCCTCATGCCAAAGCCAGATAAGTGTGTTAGCATGCCTTCTGTGTCCATTTTTCAGAAACAATTAGAATTTCTGTTTCCATCCCTAGGCTGTTTTTGCAACGATTGTTTGCAGATTACATGCGCAACTGATCCATATGAGCACTCATTTCTTTAATAAATGTTCAGTTGTCGTACCGCCTTGTGTTTCGCCTGCCTTTGTCCCATCCTGTTTTGCGGTTTTGCTCCTCACGATGTCCTACCAACTGGCCTACAACCACGTCCTTCGAAATCTGCAAGTCCATTGCCAAAACTGTGACTGAAAGAGCCATGCCACCCATGTTCGAAAAACTGCCATTGTGTTAAAAGAGCACCAGAATAAACAGACATGACGAACTGGTGGGAGCGGCCGGGATTTGGAGGCTCCAGGATTAATGGGCGAGAACACCTCAGAAAAAAAGATTGCCTTTCTTCAGGATCTGTTTGACCTAGCCCTGGTTTTATAAACATCTTGCATGCCTTGACATTTCTGCCAAATGCTCTATTTTCGCGTTTTTGTTTGCTTTTATCCTTCATACTCATTGAATTTCATCTTTTCATTCTTTATCTCGCTCGTTTTTACAGTAGCTCATCTTCCTCCTTTAGCCATGTTAATTGTTGGCGTCTCCTTTGTTGCTCATGCGCAGTTATTCCCCTTTTATTCTTTCAGTTTTTTAGCTCACTTCACCTTTGTAGACCAATTCTTGTTTGCTTCCCCAATCACCATTTTCTTTTCACCGCATGTTTTTTCTTGCCATTTTACTTTTATTTCACTACCCTTGATCTCTGTTTGCGTGTAGTGTTTTAGTTCTGTGTTATCGGACCAGTACTTAAAAATTTTGGTCAAACCGTTCCACTGTTTCACGTGCTGGTGGTCTTAAAAATGACTTGCTTAAAGCTATTCCTTTAACCTTGGTATGGTTTCATCCTTCCCTGCTCTATAGTCTGGTTTTCTGTTTCTAGTTTGTGTTGTTTTCCCACTATTGGTCATATCACTTATTGTTGCCACGAGTGCATAAAACTGCCACCTGTTGGCGCCTGTGTTTTGGTTATATATGCAGTGTTTGGGTGATTCTGGAATAAATTTGTAGTCAGCACCTGCGCCCTCATATTTTTTTCTTTCTGACCCCAGTCTGTTTTTCTAAGCACTGTCCACCACAAATGATCAGCACCAACTAGACTGACAGCTTGTTCTATTCAAGCTCAATGCATACTGCGCAAAGAAATGCTATGCCGAAAACACTGTACTTACAGTATAGCCTGCTTGATTGAGCGAATACCACTGGCAATTCGCAAATTCCCAGCCTGCTCCTGGTTGCTGGCTCAAGTCGCACGCAACTTTGTGACTTGCACGACTTCCACGCAACACTTGGTCCCTTGAAACTGAAACATAGAGGGATGAGTGAGAGATATCAGATTTGATATGCTTGTATTGCTGCAATGACTATGAGAAAACGATATTTTCCATAAGAACAATTATTTCCCAGCCTGCTCCTGGTTGCTGGCTCAAGTCGCACGCAACTTTGTGACTTGCACGACTTCCACGCAACACTTGGTCCCTTGAAACTGAAACATAGAGGGATGAGTGAGAGATATCAGATTTGATATGCTTGTATTGCTGCAATGACTATGAGAAAACGATATTTTCCATAAGAACAATTATTATTTCACACTAGCTTCGCAGAGTAAACCTCGTTTATCACGACCTCGTTAACACTGTCATACTGCACAGTCCCAGCCTGACTGCATCTAGTTCTATGGTGTCAAATGCCTGTTAGCTATGCCCTTGGCCTTGCACTGGTTAATGCAGACAACCTCAGAATGGGCAATCACAGCTCCGAGCTTTTGAGTCATAGATACTCACAAGCTCAGTGGTCTCAGGGGTTCTAGAAATATCGGCAGGATGACACAGTAACAAGCATTCCGCACCACTTGCTCTTGCTTCATTGCAAAAACTCGCACAGCAAGCCGGTGCTCCATTTTGCAGTGTGAAAATAATCAAATTCAAAGCATGCACACAAAATTTGGACCTCTCTTCGAACAGAGCTTCATAAATACGGGTGTAATCATTGTAATTAAATCTACCTGCAGTTTTCAATTTACCCTAAAATTTTATGCAACTCGACGAGCAATAATCATTAAAAAGGAATTAAAATAGCCGGCACTGTTTAAACAACATAGCTACGAAGAAATACGAGAAATATCCACTACTCTGCAGTGGTTCTTTAGCTTCATGCATTATTAATCTACATTTTCTTACAGGCACATTTGCACGCGAAAATTGGGTTTAACCCAATCTTGATGAATCTTTCTGGAATGCAACAATCAGGAGAAACCAGTTTTACTCAAAAACAAAGGGCCCTATACACTGCATCACAAGCCCAGATAGGTGCACTTAAAGACTACAGCCCCTTCCATAAGTCTCCAATTTGCCGGTCCGCTACTAGTCGAATTTCGCTATCCCGCCTTGCTATTTCTCCCACTGCCCTTCTCAAACTCTTGGAATTCTGTTGCTCTAGGAGATCATCAGCTGTTACTTGTATTATTTTTTGTTTTAGCACTACACACTCCATGGTAAAACTGCTGGATATTGTACTTTAAATAGGTTTGTACAGCGTGCAAGTGGCTTGCAGCTTGATGATTAGGTGAGAAAAGAACGCGGAGCCTGACAAATAGCTGTGAAAAAAAACGTGGGTTATTATTATTGTAGCCCAAATGACGAGCAAGACACGGGCTTGGGCAGGAGATGTAATGCAAAGGCAAGATAACCAGTGGTCCTTAAGAGAAATTGAGTGGATTCCAAGAGAAGGCAAACGTAGCAGGGGGCAGCAGAAAGTTAGGCGGGCGGATGAGATTAAGAAGTTTGTGGGGATACGGTGGCTGCAACTGGCAAAGGACAGTGTTAATTAGACAGTCATGGGAGAGGCCTCTGCCCTGCAGTGGGTGTTGTCAGGCTGATGATGATGACAACCTAGTGAATTTGCCTCGCAACAACCGCTGCAGCCTGATATTTTGTAGAGCAGCACAATGGCCTTCATTTTTAGAGCGGTGAAGTATTCAGCATTTTGTTTCAACCATGAGTGTAAAGGGAAGACGTTTTATGTTGCACAAAAAGAAAGGAATTACATGCATACTGGGCTTTGGAAGAATGACCTGTGGACATTACAAAACACTGCCATCCTTGCTTTATCTCTGCCAGGTAACAAAATTCATTATTCTCCAAATACTTTGGACAAAGACAAGCTGCCGTGCACTCATTCGAGCTCAGTGGACTTTCCCTCAAAGCAATCTTCAGTAAATAATATCAGGATTAGGCAAAAGTAACTGTAGTGTATTTCAGTGAGTCAGTGCCTTTTACAGAAAGTTTTGGAAACAGAAAAGTTTATGAGCTTTGTGAGCACATGATAATTGCCGAGTCTATTTACATAGGCAAATGAGAAATTTGCCTTCCTATTCAATTTATGCACATTCAAACGACATTTACCGCTGTAGGCCACCTCAATTCTGTACCAGGTAGCACATGCCAAAAAAAAGCCTCGATAGCGTAATAAGTAATGTCAGTGTGGTCGACTATAGAACTTAAAATCCAGGCCATATCTCTTGGATCTAAGCTTGACATATTTTTGCATAATACTATACTGCAGATACAAATAAGAAAGCAATAGAGAGAGACAGAGAAAGTTTGCTAATGAAATGAAAAAAATATTTAGCTGGCACTTAAAATCACTGACCTGTTACTCAGCATGAGGAAGGAAATAAGAGGGAAAGGCGAAGGAAAACAGGTGCAGAAAATTGTGAACGTTTAGAAAATAATAAATTTAAACAATTTTTGGAAATGATGTATCCATTACTTTACTTTGTTTTAAAGGGTTTAATGCCACAAGGCGGCGCATGCTCTACAGGGCGCTATTGTAGAGGACTGGAAAATTCTTTAGATGTGCTGACATCACACGGTACCTGGGCCTCTAGCATTTCGTCTCCATTGAAATGAGACTAGTACAGCTGGAATCAAAACTGGCTGGCATCGAACCTGCCTTTTCCGGGTCAGCAGCCAAGCACAATAACCACTCAGCCACCATGACGGCTCCCATTTGGGGTGACTATGTGGTGACTGACGGGGTTGACAAAGTTCACTTCAGAGAGGGTGTGCATTGATGAGGTTATATAGTTCAATTCTCCCTATGCCACGTAATTAGACAGGTAAAAATTTATTATGAGCATATGCTACCTATGGCAAGCCAAGAGACGTAAGACACAAAGCATATGTCCATAAAATGAAGGCAAGAGCACAATTTCCTGATGTGAGTAACTACTCCACTATCCGAAAGGATAGCTTCTTTTAAAAAATGTATGTCCTGCTTATGTCCATTTATGATTTCAGTGTGCAAGCAAGAAATACCATTAAAGTATTATTGTACAGCACAATGTTTTTAAAAAGATAAACGAACATTTTGGCCCTTTTAGAGGACACACATGCATAACAGGCAACAGGTGTGTAATAGTCACTGCACCTGAAGCAGGCTCAAATCCTTTATAATAACAGCGCAGTGTCAGGAGCTACATGAGCAGCTATATTTCGTACAAATCTGCAGTTCATGTAATTATAAGCTGAGGTACTGCTGTAAAGTGCATGTAGAGTTCTGCATGCATTTTTAAGCACAGCAGTGAGCCTATGTTGAAAATATTTTTGAAAACAGGCAGGTAAGGTATGCGTAACTGAAAAAGATAATTGTCATGAATGGCTTGGAGGGATGACACAGCTGAGGGCAGGAAGCACGCATGGCCCAACAGATGCTGGCAGCTGGCAACTGCAGATAAATACGTCCCGACCAACAGCTGTCAGTGCCAGTGACAATGTCATGAATAACGACAAAACAAACTATCGACTGCTTCAGAAACTAAAATAAGGTATTAATATAGGAACACAAACAGCAATGAGGTGGCCCATAACAAAATAAATAACGAGATTGTATGTGAAACACCCATACACATTCTTTGAGTACATTTACATGACTGTCATAACCACATTGAAAGATGAGCTGGCTGAAATACCGCTTTATTTTTATGCATGATGAAAAGAGCCCAACTATTCGAATATAGCATGCGCAAGCTTTAGTTAATTACTACTAGGGTACCTTGCACCAGCGTCTCATGTATTCTTAAATTGAACGTAGCAACCAGTCGACCAGTTTACCTTGCATAAATGAGAAGAGAGAATGGAAAAGGCATGCATTCAATAGCAAGGAGCCCGATATCTCACGTCACAACTGGGCATGATACGAAAATTAGTGGTGCATTTAACAAATTTGCACACAAATAAAAACAGCAAAAAAATTTGTCCACTGGTAATGCAAGTAGGGGCAAGAGAAAAAAAATACCGAAGAACACTGGTGAGTGTGGTGCAGGGAGGTCTGTGGGTAGGGTTCCGTGCCTGGGAACAGTTCCGAGCACGGAGAACTACTGCCGGCAGTCAACCAACAATAAATAAGAGAAAGTGAAAATGAATAACAAAGCATCACCAATTGCGAACGACCTGAAAGCGGGCCGCATAAGCGAGGCATACAGCAAAAAGCTTGAAATCCCAAATAAGTGTGCAGTTCCATCCCCAACAGTTCAGTGCCCTGAAGGAGAGGAAGCATGGACGCCTACAGTTCAGGGAAGACGCAAGAACGACCTAGCTGACATAATATTGCCAAATTCTGTTCCAATGGGCAAGCACAGATAAAAAGTTTACAAATGACTAGTAAATATGCGCCAGCTTTCCACATGCGATCACTGTCTTCGAAAAAATTTGCATGACGAATATTAAGAAGTAAGCACTGATCCGATGAGCACCCCCTTACAAAAATGGATATCAACTTTCTTTAGAATTTATATTAACACTCTATTGACTCTAGTAACCTTATATCAACTTTTACATTCTCTCAACAATTGTTCATACAACGTTGGTAGAAGTTACTTCTTTGTATGTACTCCTGTCAATAGAAAGTTACTAGAAAATAATTTTTACATTCTATGCACCTTTGCTAATACAATGTTGGTAGACTGTTACTTCTTTGTAATTACTCCCGTCAATAGAAAGTTACTAGAAAATCTGGGTACAGTTTCACACATCGAGAGAAACAAATGAACAAACTGCATGGTGTTCGAGGTGATTAACACTATCTAGTTCGCATAATCGTGACGACATTTTGCCTGATTGCATGGTGGAATCTGTTGCAGCTAGTCAACAATTTCACTATATCGAAAAGCGACCAACATCATTCGCAGCAAATGCGTTTGGAATCAAATCAGGATATGGGAAAACGTTGTAAAACGGAAGATATATTCCATTTTAATACTTAATGTACTTTACGGACTGCTGTGAGCAGAAATACTCTAGAAACTGACAAAACATTTTTGGTCTTGCGAATAGTTGCCTCAAATCATGTACCGTGGGCGAACGCTTCAAAGCTATTAAAACAACCTTGAACACGCAACAAACATTACAGTCACATTCTCTTAGCCGAGCATATTCTATTAACAATCGTTGATAGGAAGTTCATACAACTTCCATACTGCTTTCTATGTACTGCTGTCAGTAGAAACATACTGACACCGACAGAACGTTTTATCATGGGAATAAATGCCTAAATTAATTAAGTACTCTTGCCTAACATGTCAAAGCAACTAAAGCAACCTTGAACTCGAAACAAGCATTTGCAGTCAGATTTTCTTAGCCGGGCATATTTTATCAACATTTGTTGATAGAAAGTTCATACAATTTTCTTACTGCTTATATACTGCTGTCAATATAAATATACTACAAACCGAGAAAGCATTTTGGTGATGCGAATAAAAGCCTAAAATAATCAAGTACTGTAGCCGAAAACTTCAAAGCGGCCACTAAACTAAAATTGAAGACGAAACAAATATTTGCAATCACATTCTCATAGCCAAGCACACTTTGGTTTTTTAGAAATTTGAGTTCAATTTTCTCATTGCTAGCCTTACTGCTTTCGCATTTTCGAGTGCGGGAAAAAGGGCAAAGTTCATAACAGAACATTCATCCTGAAATTCAGAAATGCGCCCTGAATCGAAGATATTTAGTGACACTTTTTCATTGTATGAAGTATTGTACGAAGAAAGTTACCACCAAACGAAATAATTTTGGTACCAAGTGAATGAATTCATAGAATACTCAAGTATTATTGGCTCGCACTTCAAGGAAATTAAAAGAACTTTCTAAGCAAAAATAGGAGTTAGTGACATATTGAGTTACATAAGCGCATTGATGACTTCGTTACAGCCAATTAGTTTCATTGATGGCTCCTTCTACACGAAAACAATGTTTTCTGCTGCGTATTCGGCCTTAAATTCTGTACTCAGGCAGTCATTAATCAGATTTAACATTTCAGAACTAACAAAGAGTTTCAGCAGAGCTGTACAACCACTCTGCCAATTCGATAACACGATGGTGTTGCTATTGTTGCAATTCTTGATAGGTCATATTTTAACGTGGAGTCGAACAGTAATGTACCGTACGACGGTGCTAAAACACACTAGTGTTAAGAGCGTTTCGCTCTGAGGTTTCAGAGGGATTATTGTTGCGAGCTAGAAAAAAATTCAAGTTTAGCATTGCACCGATGTGTTTCCGCACTCATTGAATGACACGTTCTCGCTAGCTCAAAAGGCGCCCAAGATATATCACCAGCTTCAGGAGAACTCCTTCCTGAACCTCCACCGCAAGCACACTTTCTTCCCCTCACAACACCCTGCACCTGCCCGCTATGAAAAAGTGCCCCGTACACTTTATGCCACTCCACGTGGGAGCGCCCAATTTAAACCGTCGCACTACCCTCCTCCTCGAGCGACCAGCAATGGCTGATCGCACGGGACTGAAAACCACGCGCGAAAAGGGCCGCACCGCTTCGCGCTCTGAGTAAATTCTGTGTAACGTGTGCAGGCTTACAGCTTCGAGAAATCAAGCTGCTTTGTTCCTCAGCGACTGTACATGCGAAATTTCGCGCAAGGCAATATTAATTTTTATTGATGTTCGGCGGCCGATACTATAAAGAGAAGTATAGAGAAACAAAATAGGTGACAGCGGCCCGCTGTACTCAACTCCGGTAACAAGGGCTTTGCATGAGGAAGGTGCACGGCAATTGGAGCAGTTTAAGCCCTCATTCTTGACTTGTTACATTTTTCACTAGTACTGAGCCACAGAGGAGCTTCCAGTATGGAAAAGCTAAGATGAGAGCAGCCCCCGCTTTGAGCACCGCTAAAGCACCGGCGCAGTGCCTCTTCCGCATCTTCACTTGCATCTCCTTCAACGCAAACACGAAACGAAGCTGTGGCGAGGGAAAACGTGGCGATAGCTGTATTTTCTATCTTCCCGTAATACAATGACTAAGAAAACTTGGAATAAAGTGTTGGGTTTTAACGTAGTCATAGCGAGCAGACGCGCGAAAACGTATTCATTCTTCGCCTTTTCTTACTGGCATCAGCGAACGTGAGGCCAAGCCGAGGACCGCGAAAGGCAGAGGCAAAAATCAATCAAGGTAGCAAACAAAAATACTACGGTAGCGCGACTGTCGGCGCGGCTCGCTCGAGCAAAGAGCGTGCAAGGTGTCCAATGGCGTGATACAAACACACACAAAACCGAGGCGATGCTGCAGCGCGGCCTTGAAAGTTTCGCATGTCACGCTAGAGCGGCGTGCGAACGCTCTCGTTCCCAAGGCACACAGACGCACTTACACTAAATGGCATGAGCCAAGCTCTGTACACTAAGCGACACAATATGAGAAAATCAAAACCGAAACCATTAGCGTTCGCCAACATCATCATCATTCCTGATTCTGCGGCGCAGTTACGGGGAGCTCGGTTATAGTCTTAGAACTAAGTAGTTAGTGCAGCCATGTAGCGGCTACGGCTTCCCGCATGAGCCCAGCTGCGTCGCGTGTAGCTGCCCGCCTCTGCGAGCTTTCGTTCGCAGCGCCGCCAGAAGCAGATGGTTGTGAATTCTTGCATTTTTTTGCCAAAATATTATCAATTTGATGACTTTGTAATTGAAACAAAATATTTTGTCATTTAATGCACAAGTATGTACACAAAGAGTTTTTACAATGCTTTTTTTTTAGTGTGTAACGTTCGGCGATTTCTGCGCCCCCTTTCCGTTCGCTGGCGGCGGATTCCGCGTATCATGTTGGCCGCGTGCTACACTACTTTGTTAGTACGCTGAAACGACTCTTTTGTTGACGGGGTGCGACGGTTGTGAGTTGTGGGTGCCTTTCTTCGGTTTGTTTGTGTTGAATGTGCGGCCTCGTTAGTGTTGTGGTAGTGTGACTGAACTCGGAAGGTGACAGATGGCTCCAGTGCTGCGGAAGACGTTCTTACGCGCATGCAGTGCTCAAAAACGCCTGTGACGTACTGCACCCAACCACGCCGAGAGCAGCCGGCGCCCGATGCCCGATAGAAGAAACGGCTTGCCGCGAACGTTGACGAATGTAAGTACAGAACTGGAAAGTGACTTCTGCGATGTGTCGGGGGGATGCATGAGGGCTGCGAATGCATTTGGGTTGGTCTTCACGTCTTGTTCGCAGTGAGATGCAAAATGCGAGCACCACACGATCGTTTGCAGAGAGAAGGTGTTCTGACACGCTCGCTTGCCAACTATGCAACTTTTAACCCGCCGCCTTGCGCTCTTTGCGTCAGCTTCTCGGCGGAGAAGTTATGTGATAGAATTTGGTTGCCCGCTGAGATCTATGGGGTGCTGCTTGATTCGTTATTCCGACTGAACAGGAGCAGCGCGTGAATAGGAAAGGAGACCATATGAATGAAAAGTGCTTGTATCGGCGTGCGTCTTTTGATTCTTCTGCCTGAGTGTTTACTGGATATGGAGCATTGCCCCTTTCACATCTCAGTCACACCAAGTGCTGTAGTTCTTAATACCTCTGGTCAACGTAACGACGATTAAAAATAGCAGAACCATTCCATTGCAGTGCAGCTGAGGTAATCGCACAATGGAAGGTTTGTTGTCATTTTATTTTTTTACGTTCACTACATTTATGTCATTCCCCCATTTTCAGTCTGAAGCGATAAAAGTATAACGTGATTCGCGAATAATAGCTTTAAGAAAAGTATGACAAGCTTTGTAAACCATTTTTTGCTAACTATTGGAGGCATAGGTAATTAATCATTAGCCTCCACTCATGAACACATTGGACTGAACAGCTAGAGGTTGTAATGGGATGTGGCTTCTGTGATGATGTTTATGAAAGCATGGCTCTAATGCAGCCTTTCTTCAAATGCACCCACAGTCAAGCCCTGTACAGCTGCTCCACCGGTATCATCACGCTACTTTTGCACCAGCTTTCATCTATCATCGAGCCAGTGCTACCTCAACCAGAGGCAAATGACATCAAGACCTGCTGGTTCAGCCTATCAGCCATTGACACTGGATATCAAGCATGTGCCACTTCTAAAAGGATAGGTAGACAAGTGGGTATATTTTCCTTGTCTTGTTTAGCCTGCCAAAAATCTTCTGGTCCAGGCTCCCTCTCTCTTTCGTTTTTTTTTCTTTTAAAAGAGGACCAAGAGAAAGGGAAAAGATATTGCGGGCATCATGAAAGCACTCCCCTAGTCAAGTGCATTGTGTTATAGTGTGAAATGCTTTTAAGGCGAAAGCCTTTAATGCCTCATACTGTCGTTAGCAGACGCGTCAGCAGCCGTGTCGGCAGGAGTGACGACAGACGCGCCGGCAGCCGTGTCGGCAGACGCGTCGGCAGATTTGTCCGCCTTCCGGCGTCACTGCTTAA